>NW_027526361.1:200937101-201647101 GCF_048455015.1 Haemaphysalis longicornis | reverse complement strand
CCTCGCCTGATGTTTCCGTTGTGTTGTATGCCTCTGAGGCGTGCATTACTCCTTATCCACTGGATAAGATAAAACATTCCATAAAAGTGTTGTCTGTAAGGCTCAGATCCATCAGGAGAAATAAACTGAACGCTGCACATGTGGAGTCCGTTTGCATAGAGTTGAGAAATCCCCACAGACCCAATCTCGCCTTCACAAAACGCATTTCAAAGATTCAACGAAATCTCAGCAGATGTTTGATAAAACAAGATAGAAATAATCAGCGTTTCTGCGCCTCTATGCCCCGGAGCGGAGCGCACCCAACTTCGTATGAAGGCCACATAAAACATCAATTTCGCGAAGACGCGAAGAATAAGAAAGACAAGTTGGAAGCTGGAAGTGTGAACGCAATACTATGGAACGCGAGAATGAAGACAACTTTCGGGCGGAAAACTTCTAAGTGGTAGTTCGACGCCTGGAAGTTTGATTAAATGGGCCTCCGTGGAATCGAAGGGGAATTTGAAGACGTTCCAAGAGCGAGAATTGAGAGAAAAAAGTATGGCTCCGCAATCGGTTTCTTAAAGGTAGAGGGGCTAAATGGGCCAGGAAGACTGATGGCGAACAAACGAGCTCGATTTGCCTTTTTTATAGCGCAAGTCACTCATTGATCTCACGCTTCCGTTTGACGAGGAAAGCCGCCATGCAGAAAATAAATCTAAGAGGGGAACGTAATTTCGGCCATAAATTCTCCATCTCCAAAGATGCGATCAAGTAGATCGAGCATCGACAGTTGGTGAACTTGAGCGAAAATACATCTTTATGTGTACATTGTTTAGTTGTAAATGAAATACGGGAAAAAAAATATACGGAAGCGAGGCGGAGAAAATAGAGGGAGCGGCGTGCGTAATCTAGCCGTCTCAAAACAGCAGAGAACACAACCAAAGTAAAGTTCCGAGCGTCTTCGTCGCAAGTCTTCGATACATTAAAATTTTAGTTTTGCCCCACCGAGCCTTGATGCGACAGGACACGATGTTGAGGGACCGTATACAGAGAAACAAACACATACACAAACACACATGGAGCACCACTGGGGTCTTTTTATGGCTTAATTTCAAAGCTACAAACTAGCTTAAACTACACGTTGTCTTATGAGACCTACTTTTCTGTTTCTCGGTAACGAAAACTTTTGGAATGTATGTCGGGGTACGTTCATTTGCATATTACTGCGCACTTTTCTTACAAATATAAAGAATTGTATTGTGCGATTTCAGAATCGAACTAATATACAAAGGCAAAGTTGCTGCACACGGATGAAATAATTCTTTATTAGCGAACTCCAAAAATCGTTTTACTTATGTTTTCACGACATATAGAATTATTTCCCAGTGCTAGAAAAAATACCAGGGAAGGCGAGGGATTTAATATTGCAAAAATTAGTGAGCTTCAAATTTGTAACGGAAGAGGACCGCGTGGGTCGTCCCACATGCGAATTTTTGCGCAGTGCAACGAGTGAACAAGACAAATCAAGTTAGTTTGTAGTTTGCATATTTGCTAGAGAATTTTCTGAATGAAACTTAGAAGTATTCGTTTTACTCTAGGTGACAAACAAGTGGCTGTCCTCACAGAGTTTCATACAATAACAACTAGAGAGGAATCTGGCGCTGCGATCGTCCGCCGCAATGACCGGAATGGGTAGTTCTGGATTCCGATTGGCGCTCGATGGCTTGCGGTACTTACTATGGATTCAATTGTGCAGACAGTTTCGTTTTCGTTTCGGACTTTCATGAACGCATTTTCCTACGCGGAGTGTTAAAAAAAGCGTTCAAAAAATACGTTTCTCCATGAACTGAATGCTGCACGCTGACCAACGCCACCATTGCAAGTCCTGTGTACGTGCTTGTCCTCGTTATCGTAGCTCTTTTCCCACCATGGATATGAATTCACTACCGCACAGCGAGTACAAAAACACAAATGACGGCGCTCTGTGCGGGGAAGTTGTCTGCGAATTTGGAGTTACGGCACTGCGCATTCGGCAGAACAATGTATTATCGAAGCTGAAGACGGTTGCGAACCGCTTGGAAAAGCTGCACCTTTCGTGTGAACGGCGGCTACTTAGGCGAAGACCAGAAGTAGCGCTGGCTGATAGGAACGCAGCTTGATGAATGTCACTAATTCAGGCAATAATAACTTCTCCAAAGGTAATCGGTTTCTTTTTTTATAGGCACAAGACTTTCCTTGTTATTACAAACTACAAGCGCCGAAACTTTTACAACCAGTTTTAAAGAACTCCGCGTCCTGCTGTAGTTGGCGGGAAATGACAAACCTGCTCCTCAAACCTCATTGGCTCCGCGCCTGGTTTTTATTTAAACGCACCGTTTTATTTCGCACAAATCCAGTTTTTGGTCACTAACGTTTTTGTTCGCCATACATTTTGTAAATGGAGATCCGGGCAATAAGAGTTTTTATTGTCAAAAAATAAAATTTTTACAGCCATAGGCTTGTTTGGATCCTACGCAATCCGTTTCCAGAACTACCCATAATTTCCATTGAAGCGTAAGCGCCGCCACCATGTTCGCGTTGAAACTAGCGCCAGTTTCCCCTCTAGTTATTATTGTATGAAACTATATGGCTGTCCTATTTCCTTCCCGCGTTGGTGATGGCTGGCAGTCCGTGTAACATACCATCTTATACCGCTGGACCACGGAGGACGGCAGTCAAGTGATATCGGGCCGTCCAAAGCCAACGTCTAGATCCCACCACGGTATCTCAACAGTGAGCGCGGAAAGGCTGCGTGTACCCGCATGCGCCCCCTTTATCCCAGAACCAAAACAGGCGTAAACATGGCAGGAGGAGATACGCCGTACGTGGCGAGCAGCATACACGGCTATGGAAAGAGCCGGGGTCTGTGGGAGGATAATAAGGTAGAGCTCCTTCCGTGGCTCGTCAGGCTTCACTAGCAACCCACAATGGGGGCAAGCCAGCTCAAGCATAGACCGATATTCTTAAGGTCGGCTTCACCGCGAAACACAAATGTGTTGCTGTGCAAGAAATTTTTATGGGCGATAGGACATTTTGTATTTATCTCGGAACAAGAGCAAATAAAACATTCAGCGGAAGTAAAAATGCCGAAGTTGATAATTGTTGAAAAATAAATTTTAGTAAAACTAAAGTTATTCTCCTTCACCATTACAAACAAAGAAATAAGTTACTTTCTATTAAAAATTCCGGCACCGAAATTGAAGCAGTTGAGTTTTCATAAACGCTTTGGGTATGCTTAAATGATGATATGATGTAGGATAACCTCATTACTTATATAATTAGCAAATCGCCTATAACAGTCGGCATTATACGCAGACACTGTTTTAGCACGAAAGTGCTTTATTGGGGGATAGTCGAAGATTTCCGTGACGTCATATCCTTCACGGAAATGACACCAGTACAACGAAGCAAGCGGCCTGTAATGGGCGCACCACCGCACACAGCATCTCCTTCCGGGGAAGAAACCTTGTGGGGATTCTCCCCTGTGAGCGCTCGCGTTGTTCGGTTCAAACGGCCGCGCGTCACCTCTCCTGCCATCTGTGAACACACGGCGGAAAGACTGTGCGATGGATGGGGGCTTGGCACGTTTTGGGCATGCTAGATAAGGGCAGCGGTGCTTGTTGCGGGGGGAGAGTCGCCAGGGGGAGTGCCGCCAGCCAGAAGAGACACGCCATAGCCGCCAGCCACCTTCAAGGAGCCCGCACGGCAGCAAGCGGCCAGCCGTCTGTCCCGTCGTGCTACGCCTCCGGAGATTGAAGTGTTTTGGTGATGTGCGTTGCTGATTGTATCTTCTGTGCCATTTATATTTCGTTTCCACTGCTTCAGTAAAGCCCCTTGTTCCTTTCGCAATGTTCTGTGCTGGAATGTTTTGACGAGGCTGTTGCCTGAACCCCTCTCGGTAGCGGAATTACCTTCAGTGGCGTCCAACTTGTATTTAGGCTGGCACAGTCCTTTTTCAGCAGGGCAATTACGCACAGGAGCAAGTTGCGAGTAAACCTTTCGGGCATTTGTTTTGCAAGTGGCAGCTGTTTGAGGAACTGAGCACTTCAGCTTAGCGAAATGTATTTTGTTGCTGTTCCTTTCTTTTGCCAGCGTTCTTTGTTTCGCTAAGTTTTCGTAGGCGTCCAGCAATGAAGTCCGCTATCGACGGAAAGGAACTTTGTTCGGGAACAGTCATTGATGCCACGCCCCCGACACCGCCTTCAGCGAAGCTGTCACCAGAGTGGCCGGCTTATGTGACGCTCTTACGCAACACCTGGGCAGCCTACAAGATCCAACGCCCCGTCTTCAGCCTGACATCTCAACCTACCGCGGCTATGACGACCGTCTGTCCGTCGCGGATTTCCTTGAAAAGCTTGATGTCTACAAGGCCGCCGTCGGAGCATCGGACACTCATATGCTAACCAGGGTATTGCCACTGGTTTTCCAAGGGCCTGCAGCCTGCTGGTAGCGCCTGCAGTCTCCGTTTGCGTCGTGGGCCACCTTCCTGGTAAGCGTTCGGGCTGAGTTCCTTCCACCTGGATACGAGACTCGCATTCTGCGTGAATTAGATCTCAGGACGCCACACCCTAACGAAAGCCTGTTAGGGTATGTACGCGCTATGCAGGAACTATACAGGAGAGCAGCCTCTGACACTACTGCAGCTGAGCAAGTTGCCCGTGTGTTACGGCAGTGCCATCCTCGGTTCCAGCCGTATTTGTATGCTCAAACATACACGGATTTGAATGCTGTTGCTTCGAACGCGCGCGCTATTCAAGAGTGTCTGCTCGCCAAATTGCAGTATGCACCACCGCCAACGCCGAGCCAATAATTGGAGCCCAGCTGTGCCTGGAACGGGCCTGGCGCTTTCCACTCGTGGGCGCCGCAGTCCGCGATACACCGGGCCTTGGATCCGGGCGAGATTGCAGCAAGAAGGCGGCCGCAGAACCGATACCGCGGCCGCACTCCAGCCAACGCGGGCTACGGGGCCGTGGGCCACCCGGTCCCAGCCAACGCGGGTGACGGGGCCGTGGGCCACCCGGTCCCAGCCAACGCGGGCTACGGGGCCGTGGGCCACCCGGTCCCACACGAAGACGACCCATCCGGCGGACGAATCTGGTACGGACGCAACCAGGCCCATCAGCAGGGGCCCGCCACCGAGGACCGATTTCCGGTTTCGGGATACTTCACGCCCCGGCGTCGCGGAAGCCAGTCAGCGAGTCGCAGCGGGCCAACACACTTGGTAAATCTGTTCTTGTGCCTTCGGTGGATCGCATGCAGCATCCCCAAAAGCTAGTTTCACCAAAAATTTGTGTCAAAGTGCTCGGTAAGACCGTCCCTGCACTCCTTGATACCGGTTCCACAGTTTCCCTTATCGGCGATATGCTCTTCGAACACTGCAAGGCAAGGCGGGTAAAATTTCGCCATACCGAAGTTACGCTTAGGATGCCGTCAGGCGCTGCCACGGAGAGCACAAACGCCGTTCGGTTACGCATATCGGTTAGCTCCCGCGCTAAGAGACAAACGTTTTTGTATCTCAAGGGCTTGTCGGTTGCCATGATTCTAGGCACAGATTTTATTGCAGATGCTGCTATGTGGTTGGACATCAGGGCTGGCGGTTACTACCTTGGCGACGACCCAGGTTTCTTCCCGTTTGAGACCTCAGCGGGCCCACCACTACCCTGAAGGCCTCACGCTGCTTTGCGGACTGAAAGCCTGCCGGCAGACTTGTTACAGGAGCTGCAGAATTTCAAGGGAGCGTCGTTTCAGCGCATACAGCTCGTAGCCCTCATGTGCCAGTATGCAGACATGTTCACGGAAAAACCAGGAAAAACGGATGTCTTGCAGCATCGCATCGACACTGGGGACACCAAACCATGGCGGTGCAGCCCACGACCAATGAACGCCCCCAAGAGAGCGCTTTCCGACAAAGCCTTGGACGAGATGCTCGACACCGGCGTCATTCGTCCATCAAAGAGTCCTTGGGAGTTTCCCATCGTCCCAGTCGGTAAGAAAGACGGATCTATGCGAATCTGTGTTTACTACCGAAAACTGAATGCCATGACTGAAAGAGATGCCTATCCGTTCCCGTCGGTAAACGAAATAACGTATGCCATGGCAGGCGCAAAGTTTTTCACGACCTTGGATTGTTCACGCGGCTATTTACAAATAGAAATGCACCCAGACGATGTACCGAAGACCGCGTTTACATGTCACCGGGGGTTGTTTGAATTTGTGCGTATGCCTTTCGGTCTATGCAATAGCTCCAGTTCTTATCAAAGGCTGATGGATATTGTTCTTGGTGATGCGAAACACGAATTCGCTCTGTGCTATCTGGACGACGTCACTGTCTTTTCACGCTCGTTCGAGGAACATGTGGAACATTTGCAGATAGTGCTACAGCGCATGCGCGCGGCCGGGCTGACTATGCATCCCGGCAAAGTACAGCTCGCCGGGGAAAAAATCAACTTTCTCGGATTTGTTGTTGACAAGGGCATTCTGCGACGAAATCCAGAGAAACTGCAAGCAATACTCTAATACCCGCCGCCGGGCGAGGTCAAAAGCTTGCAACGGTTTCTTGGCATGATTGCGTTTTATCGCCAGTTCATTCCCCAGTGCTCAGGCATCTCTGTACCGCTTAATGACCTACTTCGCAAAGGCAAGAAGTTGTGTTGGGCGTCCGAACAACAGACCGCTTTCCAAACCTTGCTGACAGCATTAGCAGAAAATGCGTCTTTGCAACTCCCTGACCTAATCAAGCCGTTTGTGGTAGAAACAGACGCCAGTGAATTCGGTTTGGGGGCGGTACTTCTACAAGAGTGGGATCAAGTGTTGAGACCAGTGGCTTTCGCCAGTCACACTCTGACGCCAGCCCAACGCAATTATTCCGTCACCGAAAAGGAATGCCTAGTGATTGTGTTCGCGGTGAAAAAATTTGACATGTTTTTAGACGGAGCTTGCTTCACCATTCAGACTGACCACCAAGCTCTCTGCTGGCTTCAGAGGCTTCAAAACCCAGCAGGACGACTCGCTCGTTGGGCCCTCGCGCTGCAGCGTTATGACTACTCTATCGAATATAAGAAAGGCACCACTAATACAGTTGCAGACGCGCTGTCACGCGCTCTCATTTCTACTGATACACAGGTGGAAAACGAAGAAAGTATGGTGGTTGCAGCAGTGCAGGCCCCCAAGGACGACCGGTAGGGATCTTTGGTGAGCCAGCATGACTTGGTAGCGGCACAGCGGAGCGATGGTCTATGTCGCAAAGTCATCGACAAGCTCTCGACAACAGACTCTCCACAAACTCCCCGGGACGACGAGGTTGACAGCTACTTGCTTGGAAATCACGGTATGCTGCTGCGATACATCCCCCAGGCAGACGACGACTCAACACAAACTCCTTTCAGAGTTGTCGTTCCCCGCAAATTGCGTAAATTGTTCATCGGCTATTACCATGACTCCGCTCTGGCGGGTCACTCGTCTGGGCAATAAACCTATGAAAAGTTATGCCGCACAGCAACATGGCTGGGAATGCGACAAGATGTACTTCGGTATGCTCGCTCCTGCCCCATATGCCAGAAAACCAAACCACGTGGAGGCCTGCCGCTTGGAACAATGGCGTCCGTCCACAGCACCTCACCGTGGCACGTTCCATGCGACGTGATGGGGCCGTTTTCTTGAAGTCCTCGGGGCAACCAGTTCTTGTTGGTAATTACAGACCACTTCTCAAAGTGGGTAGAGTTGTTTACTAAGCGCAAGCTAACCTCTCGAAAGGTGTGGGAATGCCTCCTGGAAGTGTTCACGAGGTTTGGTTTTCCCTCGCACTTAATCACGGACAACGCGACGTATTTCACTAGCAAGGTTTTCCGAGATTCTTGGCACGCCTTGGGAATACGCCACACGCGCACCTCGGCCTACCACCCGCAAGCGAACATTACGGAACGGGTCAACCGAAACCTTAAGCCGATGCTCATTGCTCACACTGGCCGTCACAAGGACTGGGACAATAAGCTTCCCGAGGTGGACTTCGCAACGCGGACAACGATTAACAGATCTACCGGTTTCACTGCAGCGCAACTGAATTTCGGCAGAGACCTCAACTTTCCTCTCGACAGTTCGCTCTAACCTACGCAGAATCGCACCGATAACTCTCCCGCGACATTCGCGGCTGACCTCCGCAAGCGGCTGACAGATTGCGTCCGGGAGGCTCGCGAACATCTTGACATCTCCCGACTCGACCAGACGTCCCAGTACGACAAGCGCCGACGGGATGTACAATTTTCCGTGGGAGATCTTGTGTTGAAACGAACGCATCCACTTAGTGATGCGTGGAAGGGCTTCACCGCCTCACTTTCACACAGGTGGGATGGCCCGTATACCGTTGTCAGTAAGTCTAACCTGTCGTATGTGCTGAAGAACTCTTCCACAGGTGAATCGCACGGTCCGGTTCACGTGTCCGAACTAAAGCGGTATTTTTCACGGGAGGATGCAGCCAACGGGAATCAGCGAGAAGACTGCCGCGGGCAGCGCGTTCCACATCAGTATTCCCCGTCACCACGATACAAACTGCGCACACGTCACTAACTAGTTGCTCATTTTTGTTTTCCTTGTGTTTGCCTGCAGAAGATGTACCGGAAAAGCTGTCGGGCCCACCCCTACCACCGTCGGCAACCCGAACGCTCGGCTCCGCCCCAGGGTTCACGGCGCCGACGGTTCCCGCCGCCGTACCGTCCGGCACGACCTACGGAAGAGGTGGCCACGTGGACGGTGCTGTCACCTTCCTGCCAGCCGGTTGGCTGGTACTCTCGTCTAGAGTGGTCAGACCAGCCTCAAGTACTCGTCGGCACTCCGCGCACCTCCGTCCCGGCAACCTTTCAGGGGCTTACAATCGTAGAACGTCACCCAGTAGAACCACGGCCGGTATACACCCAGGAAAAACTGGCCGCGCTGTGCGAAGTGTGCCAAGTGCCGGAAATCAGCTAGCGCCACCACCGTGCCGGGGCTCTTCACAGGGAGCGTTCAAGAGCCTTGCGCGCCGGTATACGCCCTCGAAGAAGCCTTGGCAATGTTACGGCGGTTGCGCCCAGACCAGCGGCGCCAAGCAATAGACGCAATCCTGGACTCCGAAGACTGTGTGTAAACAAGAGTCTCGGACATTTTTTTTTGTTCTTCTCTTTCTGGTACTTTTTTTTCCGTGTGGCAAGGAGCCAAGATTTTTTTTTCTGTCTTTCAAAGGGGTGGGGGGAAGTGTGGGGATTCTCCCCTGTGAGCGCTCGCGTTGTTCGGTTCAAACGGCCGCGCGCAACCTCTCCTGCCATCTGTGAACACACGGCGGAAAGACTGTGCGATGGAGGGGGGCGTGGCACGTTTTCGGCACGCTAGATAAGGGCAGCGGTGCTTGTTCCAAGGGGGGAGTCGCCGGCCGGGAGTGCCGCCAGCCAGAAGAGACACGCCACCACCGCCAGCCACCTTCACGGAGCCCGCACGGCAGCAAGCGGCCAGCCGTCCTTCCCGTCGTGCCTTAAGCCTCCGGACATTGAAGTGCTTTGGTGATGTGCGTTGTTGATTGTATCTTCTGTACCATTTATGTTTCGTTTCCACTGCTTCAGTAAAGCCCCTTGTTCCTTTCGCAATGTTCTGTGCTCTAATGTTTTGACGAACCCCCCTCGGTAGGCGGAATTACCTACAACCTTTATTACTAAAAAGTACATTATACTTATGGTTGTTAGTTTTCAGGCTTCATATTTTAGCACGAAAGTGTTTTATTGCGGGATACACCAAGATTTCACTGATGTCCAATCCGTGACGGAAATGACGCCAGTAAACCTTTGCCCAAGCGACCCGCGAGAAGCACGTCGCTCGTCAAGTACACCCACAAGACAACCGCCGACCCCCAAATCATTCTCAGCTGCAGATTCACTGCACATTTCATTTCATTTCATTTCATTTATTCAACCTTAAGGGCCCGAAGGCATTACATAAGGGGGACGCACATCGAAGCTCGAAGTTTCTAAGCAATGTAACAATATGAAGGTACACACTGATTACAAGAAATTAACAAATAAAGAACACAAACAAAAATAACACGGTAAACAAAACAAAAAAACATGACGGGCGATAAATAAATTCTGTAAGTACAGTCAAAACACAACTATGAACGCAAGAGGTAAATGTGGTGTTAGGGCGTGTCATTTGGATTTTGGAAACGAGTTAGTTTTTCGCGAAATGTGTTGCGGTCCCTGCAAGAATCAATATTAACTGGCAGCGCATTCCAGAGTGTTACGGCATGGGGGGAAATGAGCTGCTCATCGCCGTCGTCCGGAATTTTATGGTCACCAGAGGGTGCGTATGGGACAGGTTTTACCGATTCCTGTGACAAAGGGATCATGCAACGTTTTAATCTTCCAGTATCAATCAACGTGCTTCTGTACAATTCATTATTATGTCTAATTGACTTTGAAATTTTTGTTTGAACAACTAACGCAAATGAAAACTTGTGCAAGCTTACACCTTTGCAAAAATGGGTCATTCATTTGTGTTGTAAATTGCCTTATCTCGTACTCAGTGCTGAAGCCTTTGAAATATTTTAGATTGTTCCACTAATTTCCATGTATATCTTTTAGCTAAAACTTTGCTGTCAACATGATTTATGCAGTAATGAAGATGAACTAACCAGGTGCGCGGTATTAAAAGGAATAACTGAAGCCTACAAGACCAGTACACCAGAACCTTAGTACGTAAATAAATGCCGCACAACATACGGAACACAAATAAATCACTCCTTTCATTAAAAGAAAAGTCGCAGTTTCAATGCTTTTGTCCACACCATTGGGTGACACGAGTTGTACGTAGAATGCACCATTTTGAGGTGGGTTTTTGACACTCCTAAGCGCTCTGATTGTTTTTGAGAACTGTATAGCAGTTGTTTTGTACTACACGTATTTTTGTGCAGGTGCGCTAGTTTGGCAATTGATTTATACGTACTAACTTGTTTTGCTATTCTTTTCATCCTGTTTGACTCGATGCTCTGTGTGTAAGGCCGTCATGGCTCTTCAATTTCTCTCAACCGATTTTTTTGTTTGTGTTCCTGCAAGATGGTTGTGTAAAAACCCAATTCAGTTCAATTCGAAACATAGACGTCGTAAGACAAATTTTTTACTCGTTATACACTTTTCCATACTCTAAACAAAGTGCTCGAGTTTTAGTTCCCCACGCCACGTTTTCGTTCCACGCGGGAATGCAAACAATTCCAAGAGCTGGTCCTACGCACGAACAAAGAAAAGCAGAAATATTCACTGAATTTCTGGCTTGTCGTTTATCATTTCGTGATAAACCCACCAAATAATACTGTGGCATCGTGGGCGTTCTAGAAAAATTCATTTCGTGTACCATGCAGGATTTCAATTGTATTGGACAGCATAAATTAAAGACATCTGCCTTAATTTGAAACCTGCAGAATAAATTCATTCCAGGCCACCTTTCTTGGAGCCCGTCGAAAGGATAGTGTAGAGTTTTAGAGAAGCAACCTACCCCTTCAGTGACCACCCATTCTGGACTGCCGCGGAGTAGCCCATTTCCTTCACGGACACACAATCGCTGCCTTAAGACACTTCAAACACCAGCAGGCTCCATTCGTCATCTTAAATTCGTCCTTGTCTTGTCGGGAAGAACCAGTGTTAAACAAAATAATATTTAGCTATTTGCATGTAATTTCTCTAAAAGTTGGGGTGAAGGGATAAAGGTACGAATGTGCTGTTCACAAGGAGATTAAAGCATAAAGGTGTTCAAATGCAGTAAGCAAGGAAGAAGAAATATGAAAGTAGGTTAGGAATAAGAAACATAATTATTATCGCATTTATTCATCATACTTTCGATTAGCAACTGCGGCAACCATAGCAGCAACCTAATGACTTTCTGCAAAGACACCACCCTGAAATTTCCCCAAATAAAGCAATGCAGAAGGCAGCTGCGAACTACTTCTTAACCAACAAGGTGAAATTCGTGAGATTCCAGCAGATGTTCCGTGTTGCTGCCTTGGTTCTGTGGCCGTATTTCTCGCGAAAACAAATTGTGAAATGGCGATTCCCTGCCCGTGCCTACCTCCCCTAATGGAGCACTTCGTTGCGACAACAAACTGCAGAATCCGCGTGATTTCCTTCCGCGATTTACGTACCTCATACGCAAGCCACCTAAAAAATGGGAAATAGCGTTTCAATGGTGAGAGCTGAGAAAAGCTACATCCTCGAGCAGCGGCCATTTTACTTGTAACTAACCACCTTAATCGGCATACCGCAATTCTCCCATGTTGTCGGATGTAAAATGCGCCAGATAAGCCTATGAGCACGGCTTGGCATCGTAGCAATCACAAGCCGAGGCATATGCACGTACGCAGTGGATGAACGCCCTCCACGCCACTGGAGAGGCCCAAATGCGATGCGCTTTTCCCCTTCTTTAGAGCTTGCTTGGCACATGGCTGTATAAGAAAAATCGTGCTCGCCCCAGGGCAAGGGTGGGTTGATTCCGGACTGTGCCCACTACCCGCAATCAGTCGGTGCTTATGACAACCGCACGCCAACGAGAACTCGCTTGCGCGTCAGTGCCAGCTGGCACGAGTTCTGCGCGCTTACTCGAGGAGGAATGAATGTTACCGCGCAAAAAAGGTGAATGCCGTATTTGAAGAATCAGCCAAGAAAATCAACTTACAAAAACAAAAACATGCTCTCTAGGGGATTGCAACTTGCGACTTGGAAAGCAACAGCCCTAGATGCTCCAGACCACTCCACCATGAGCCGCCACTGTCGGTGTTGGAAATATATAGTATATAATGTATACCCTACATGTTTATTTAGTTTTAGCATTTCAAGCAGCTTACATGGCTAGTTCTTGTATAGTGATCGTGCATTAGGCGTTCCCCTAATTTCCACAATATTTCATGTCTACCGACTGGATTCCTTAGGTGGGAAAACGTTAGCATATGTGCGGTCGCGGTGCTGACCGCTATGATAGTTCGCCCAGCCGAAAAATAGTGCTTACTGAATCTTGGTTTTAAGCTGCACCTTAAACGTTGCGTTTGAGTTTAATACTTTACAACTTATATTACCTTGGGTGACTGTAATTGCTCGTAGGTTTTACTACTGGCGTACAAGTTAGCAAGTGTCGAAATGCGCTTGTGCAGTGCTTGTGTTGAGAGACCTGGACTTCGAGCTTGATACAGGGTACAAACTGGCAAATTAAAGGCCCATTATTCCATTCACAAACGTGTCGTGGCTTATTTTCATCTGAGGTAACGAATTGAGACGACTCGTTGGTGGCCGGCTGACTAAACACTAGGCCGACTGACTGTCGGGGGCACGGCGAGCCGTGCAGTAGCGCAGTCGAGCCAAGCCACCTTTTTGTGACGTCATATGGAACGCCACAGAAAATGAGTGAGGATGCAGAGTGTATGACCGCAAATTCGAATCGATTTTTTTGGAAATAAAGCCGCCTAAACGCAGCGAGTGTGGTCGAAACATGTCCTACAGACTCCTGACTGCAATTTCGCTGGTAATCCCGAAATGTTTACAGATCACTTCAGGGTCCCTTGGTTGTTTTGGCAAGGCATCGTTTGTCCGCGTCATGAAGATAACTTGGACTTCGGCGGCGCGGGCTCTCTGCTTCGTCGGGGTTGCCACCACTTGCTCTTGCGTGACTGCCGTGGTTCGCGATTCGCTCGGTGGCGAGTTTTTTGCGTCATGCGGTTTAAAAGCTCGTACATCAATTTGGAAAGTGCTGCCGAAAGAGAGCTTGACGCTAAGGAACTCACAAAAAAACGTCAGAGCCCTTCCAACCTTTAAAGGTGGAAGTCCAGCGAAACCGGATCTCTGGTGGGCTATGGTGTAATGGGCTCAAATATATTTTTGATATGCTATGAAGAGTTGTAAGGAGAGTGGCGCGATCTATATGCACCCTGCTACACGTAATTGCTAGGAAGTGGTCAAGAGCTTGTTTGACTTTTTAGATTTTCTCAGAAAAATTGTGGTTAACTTTTTCCTCCTCATTGCCATCAAACTGTGGAACGACCGACCTACCGTATCATGTACCACGGATGAATGAATTATGTGTGTTTTAGATCGGCAGTGTGTCGTAACTTTGCTGTATGCCCTCACGTAATTTGTAATTTTTTCACGTAATTCTTTTTCTTCTTGTATGTGGTACCCTTTTGTGAGCCCTTAAGTGCAACGGCAAAAAACTAAATAACTTAAACACTTGAAAAAAGTTAAACACTGCCGTCCGGAAAAACATTGTGCTGTAGATATTTCAAGGGGAAAGTGAAATGTGAAAGTGAAAGGTCCATCTGAAAAAAAAAATGATTGTAACAAGTTCATAGGTACACAAGGCTGAAATTGCTCGTTGTACCAGAGAGGCTGCCACGACACAATGCATGTATATGCGATTGAATATATCCTCCGGGACGAGCTAGACTAAAACATTGTGTTTATGGGGCTTTCAATTCAAGACAAAAACTGTGTGGGGCGTTCGCAGCCGCCAATTAATCAATGGGCGCTTGGCGAATTGCGTAGGCCCCACCGGGACAGCGGGTGGCCTCGATGAGGAATTGCGGAACACCAAAACGAGATGGGGGTCGCCGCCGGTCACCGATTCTCTCTTCAACAACCCACGTATTACCCTCTGCTATGCAATAACCAATGGCTTTGTTAGTGGGTTTTATTTCCTCCATATCGCTCCCTTCGCTCATGAATCACGTACGCTGCAGGCGTTTCTCGCATTTTCCGAACTCTATCGGTACCAAGTAGTTGCAATGGTTAGTACTTGCTCACGGCCCAGACTCGCACCACTGAGAGGCTGTAGCTTCATTATTTTTACGACTTAGGTATTCCTCTGTTATTTATTTACACTATGAGCCTACAGCAAAGAAGCGTTTACATTCCGAAAAAATTTGGCGCAGCTTCTATTAGTTGTGCAAGGCTAGAGAAAGAGCACAGCTGGAGGCCCCTCTCTTTTTGTCAGCGACCCGGCTGTTGCCCTTCACAATATTGAATGAACTTTCCGCTGAAAGGTTTGTATAACTGGTAGGCCCGGATCGTTTTGTCCGCGGCCTTTCACATCTCTCCCAAAGTCGAGCGCGTTAGCACGCTCTAGAACCCACGGCAACCGGCTTCGCGAACTCGGCGTCTTTTGCACGATCTCGGCATCTGTGCCCTCCACTTCAGGCACGAACGCCCGCGAACTGTCGAGGAGAACGGCGCGAGAAAGATCACGTCATGAACGCACTCGCATAGAAGACGGTTTCATAACGCGAGGGTCCCAGGTTAGATTCGGACCACAGGACGCGTTTTTGCCCCTGATTTGTCTGTTTTTGTTTCATGCGGCGGCGTTCATTTGTTGTTTTTGTTGTGCTTTACTTAGGGGGTTAGGTTAATGTTTTTTTCATAGTTTTATTGTTTCTTCAAACCTCTAAACACATGCATGAATTTGCCTTCCCGTCTTGTAATGATGCGTCCTGGGAAGACAAAATGAAATGGTTTTTGCACGCTATGGGCGCCTAAGTTCGTTGTCAGCTTCTCCAAAAGAAACCCATTTGGCCCTAGTACTTGTTAAATTCCTATCGGGCCTTTTTTTTTCTTTTAGGTGTGGTGCACTGCGTGCCAAAAAAAACATCTTTTTTTCTCCACTTGGCTACAGATGTTATTGTTCCCCGCCGCTGCTATCCCCGTACCCCTCGGGCTTTTGGGGTGGCCCAGTGGTTAGGTTCCACTATCACGGTGTAAAGGTTCCTGGTTCGATTCAAGGGACCTCACTAACCACATTTCTTTTTTGAGACTTCGAGGTTTTTTTTTAGTGACGGACGGATAACTGTCGGCCTAAACTACTGAGCTGTTAAAAAGAAGCATGGAGTAGTTTGATAGAGACAACTGGAAATAAAACAAAGAGAGGCGCTTGAATAATTTGGCATACGCATGCAGTAGACCCCAAAAGCAGTACAACCACCTGCGCATTCGCCCTCTCTTTAAAAATACGCAACGAACCAAATATAATATTATGTGCCGAGGGGCAGTTTGTTGCCTAACGCAGCTTCGAAGGGTTTGGCGTCACTGAGGGCAAGAATGTGGTTAGGTAAGAAGTTCCATTCGTCTATTACTTTGACAAACAAAGTTTTCAAACAGCGTCTTCTATAATTCAGCAGCTCCGTATGTGTAGTGCGTGCAGGTGAAGCGTCGCGTGCGACGTACTTAACAGTATCGACGCTATTGTGACCATTGAATATCTGGAAAAACCTTTGAGCCTGTTTGTCTTCATTCCGCAGTTTGAAGTCATTTATTCCTCCTTTTTCGGTGTCGCGATATCAACTGCGTTTGATACTAAAACCTTAACACAATTTACGAGGAATGAATGCACAGAATAATGACTGGTTGAGCTTATAACTAAGGTACGAAAAAACAAGAAATAATGTGAAGGATTAGGGTCCAATGCACCCTATGTAAATCAGATTGGGGTCCTTAACCGGTTTAGCAAGTGGACTACGCAGCTAAGCGGACTGAAAGCCTTCAACGTATCGGCGCACGTTTTCTGTTCTCTTGTTGCAAATACGCGCGCTCAAATTCTGAATAGGAGCGCCTCGGGCAGTTTCTTTTTATTTTCGTCATGAAACAGATGACACAAATGAGCACCCTTTTGCGGTGCCTACGACCGACAAAAATCGAGAAATGTGAACACGCTAGTTTTTCAACACTGTTTATTCTTCCTAGGTGGCTGTAATTAGCGTGTTTGCTTTTGCGGTTCATGCGTACCGGGATTTTCTGGCCACCTTGAAGAAACTAACGGCGCAAATCAAAAGTGTAAGTCTTATTTTGCCGCATCAGCATATTGTCCCGTCGAAAAAAAAACATCTCGCGTGTTCTGCTGAATCTTTTCACATTGACCTCCACAATAAAAGGGAACTTTTTTTTCTTGCATGGTGAAGCAACGAACGTGAAGTTATATACTTCACCAAAAACCTAGAAACTGACTAACCTAGAACGGTGAGCTTCATATCTATAAAAGTTCGGTGCCGGCTCCTCTTTCTGTGTATATTAATGATCTCAAGGGCTTCACTTTATACATGTAATAGAAAGGGTCTCTTTGTATACCTTTTGCGCCTACTGTCGCTACCATCACACTTCAAGGATTGAACAACGACTGAGAAACTTGTTCTGAAATCTTTATAATGGTATTGCCCCTGTAAGCATGAACTGCTAAATGAAGTATTTTGCTTGGCATGCTTTTTTGTCTGCATGAGCCTTGAATATTTATTATTTTATCATGTATGCTGTGGATTGAATGGTCTCAGTTCCCAGAATTTCCGCCTATTGTGTAGCCAAATCACATTAAACTGTTGCGGGCTATAGCGTTGTTTTTAAAAAGATTGTGCGAAGAGTTTACTTGCACCAGAATTTTCTCTTGTCATTGCTATCCGTTCAAAATTTTGTAAAAAAAAACGCAAGTTCTGTCGAATACAACACTGGCCACAAGGAAAACGTTTATCTTGCTGCTGGTAAAAGATGTTTCCGTAAACCTAATATTCCGTGCTAATGATAAACACCTGCTTGCATCAATGCTAGCTCGGTTATTGTGTGACTCTTAAAGTCGATAGGCATGTCGGTTATAATATGTTGTACGTTTCACCACCTTGAGTCCCCCGTAAATCAGCCATGTCAACAGAAGAAAAGCCCAATCATCGCATACTCGCATGCAAGGCTTAACCATCGCATATTCGTGTTGTGGGGTGGAAAGGTTTCAGGTGACAGCTATGAGGGCAGGTATATCTATAGTTTCTTAAAATACGCGCGCGTTATCCCGTCTCTTCAAGTACTGAAGGTCGATGAAAGCGTTAGCTTGCACTACCTTCTCCAGAAGATGCCTGTCGCTACGAATAATGGCTTGCGCGTGACCATTCTAACTTTACGGTAAGACCAAAAAGACTACACATAGAAATACCACATGAGACACGACGACTTTCGAAATATTTGATGCACTGAGAACAACATTTTATGGCCTTTTTTTTATGTTCGTGCCTGGTGTGTTGCCTTTCCGCATCGTTTTCACTCCTCGGCGCCATCCAACATTTAAAGCGTGAGAGGTGTGCCAGTTAGCGTCATGTACCTTTCGTTTTTAGTTTCAGCATACTTCCCGGGTGAACCTCAAGCTAGTAAGAATCCTGGCTCGAAAGAAGGTCTGGCGTAAAATTTTTACGACGTCGCGTGACGCCGGGTCTATGTGCTCGAGCGAATATATGGTCGACACGCTCGTAGTTTACGACACTCAAGAATCATGACTGGGCCGAAAAGTTCACCAGAGTGGCTAACCGGATTGGCGCGATGAAATTTGAAGCCGCCATTGGCTGTCGCCTACTTAGCACATCATAAGTGCGAGTGACGTGTGGTCATAAAATATTGTTTTGTTGCTTACAGAGGTTGTTGACGTATTCAAAAATGCATCTTTTTGCTATAACTTAATAGTCACAAGTTAAGACATTCGCAGCGTTGGTGCGTGTTAAAAGGTATTGTGTGGTCTCAGCACCCAAAAACGTTTTAAAAGGCACATGTGGTTTGACAGTGGTTGTAGATCTTGCTCCTACATGCGCTATCTACCTTCGAACAACGGCAAGAAATGAAACAATTAAAATAAAAATCCTGAACAAATTTGGAGAATCGTCTGCCAAGGCGTAGTATTTATTACGCCGCGTTGCTCGTTCACCAACTATAAGTTTCTGT
The DNA here is from genome assembly GCF_048455015.1 of Haemaphysalis longicornis. NCBI lineage: Eukaryota > Metazoa > Arthropoda > Arachnida > Ixodida > Ixodidae > Haemaphysalis > Haemaphysalis longicornis. Next base: position 201,628,355 of record NW_027526361.1, on the reverse strand, counting down.
GTTTGCAATAAAAGAATACGTTTTATCGCACGTAACACCTTCAACCGGACATATTCCCTGATCTGGAACGCCATCGAGTCACTGCCTCGGGTTTTCTGGAGTTCCAGTTGCTTTTGTGCACTTTTTTTTGGTGGTTACGATACTAACACAACGGTTTTTCCTGGCCCACAATCCTATGTTATTATATTTTACTAATCTTACATGATAACAGCTACCAGTGAGTTGTTCTCATGTTTATGATAACGGCTAGCAGTGAGTTGTTCTCGTTTTTTATGCTCAGCCAAGACTTGGCATTCAAGATACATCAGAAAAAATCCGAAAATCACATGACACCTTCCAACTACGACGATGCTATTATCATCTTTGTCCCACAAAGAGGGAATTCCCCTTCACACAACCCAAAAGCGATGGTAATTGGAAGCAACGGGATATCCGGTAATTCAATTTAGCTGCTACTTTGAAACAAAACCATCACCTGCACCAAAACGCTGTACATTCACAAAACGAAGCTCTACCGTTCATGCACCCGATGTGGCCTGGGTACTATTACATATGAATATTTGTTTTTGAGACTGCGGTAATTTGTATCGGTCAAGCGTTGATGCCTGGAAGAAAGTCTCCGCATCATAAATAATGCGCGCGTGCCTGAACTGTCCTGTCATATGTAGATGGATTCGGTTCGTAATCGTTCCAAGTGGCTGTGCATTCGGGTGTAGCCCGAAAGAACCCATTCCTGTTTGACCCCTTCCCGTTTGAACCCATTCCCGAAACGCCCTTCCCGCTTGACCCGTCCCGTGTGCGCCCGTTCCCGAAACGACCTTCCCGTTTGGGCGCGTCCTGTTTCAGCCCGTTCCCAAAACGCCCTTCCCGTTACAACCAGCTCCCAAAGCGCCCTTCGCATTTCAACCCACATCTTGGCAACGCATTTGAATTTCTGAAAATATGCGTTACCGTCTTCTAAACGGTTCCCCAGAATTGTGCTCACAAGAAATGGGTCATGCACTGAAAACTTGTATGCACCACATTTTCCGGAATCGACCGATATTTCCGGCCGATAAAAGTTTCCGAATGCCTTAAGCCGATACTGCCCTCTTGACACAAAATTTGTAGCGGCGAAAGTGTACTATAAAGATTCCCAATATCTTGGGGAATGCACGCATTGGATTTTTTTGCAGTTGGTGTCGGTACGTGCGGCTGAAATTTATTTATCAGCTGCTCTTATGCTCATTGTTTGGGGCGGAGCTTTGTCTTTTGGTTGGAGAGATCTATAGCTCAAAGATGTCCGTAAGAGACTTTAAAAAAGGCAAGAACATGTGCAGAAATCTGAGAATTGGCTACAAATGCCTTTCCTACGTGAGTAATGGGCAGATATTTTTATTTATTTACTGATGCTTTACGGCCTGGTCGGGCTCATGCAGGAGTGAGCATAAAAATATATAAGTATTGGTTGGCGTAGTTTAAAAACGCCCCACACAAATAAGTAAAAGACATAAATATGTAATAGACGAAAAGGGGTCCGAACAAGGATATGCATTCGTAATGTATTCCAATTTTAAATTACGACGATTCAACCGGAACACATATTTACAATACGTGGGGAAAATTCTTCTAACGATACCGAGTTCACTGTTCGTTCACTTAACTTATTCCAGTTAGAAATTGCACGGCGAAACAAAGAGAACTTTCGAATAGTAAATCAGCTGATTGGCTGTCTAAGTCTTACTATGATGTCTTCTCGCTGAACGTCTGAAAGGCCCTTGGAGGTAGTATTCCCGCGACAATTTTAAGTTTCTCTAGTAAAGAAAATTTAGGCTAGAGACGACTCTGCGCTGCTTACGTTTTTGAAGGTTTGCCCTATTATGCAAATTGAGTACGCTAGAGTGACAGGAATAAACAGAATCAATAAAACGCAAAGCTAAGTTTATAATTTTCGCCGCTTCTCATGACTGCGATTTTTTATAGCCAGATGTGGTATATGTATCCAGATACATAGGGTCACTTTATTTTTATACATCTTTTTATCTTTTATAGTTTTCATCTGTTTTTTTTCGACATTGATATACTCTTGCGCCATTATAACGATTAAATGTGTTAGTCCGCCAAATAGGATTTCTTTCAAAGTGAGGGTGTTTTGCGGTTTTTTATTTGTGCTTCCCCGGCGCTTTTCCGCACTTTTTGATTTTTGGTTTGTTAATTTAAAAGATTTGTTTATTAATTTGTTAATTGTTAATTTGTTTGTTAGGCTTTGTTTATTTGAAAAGATTTGTTAATTGGTATGACGAATTGTAACCAAATGTCGTCGTCCCTAGATTCAAGAAGTGAAGACCAGGTTTGCAAAGCAGTCGAGGACTCTGGATGTACTGAGCATGCTATCGCAGCGGCTGTGAACAGACGGAAATAAATGAAAAACAATATGAAAATGTTTTTATAATGTTTCATAAAGTGCGTACGTTATTCGGGGAACGAGCTAAATAGGAAAATACGAAACGGGAAGGTTCTTTCGCCCTGGGATCAAATGGGAAAGAACAAACGGGAAGGTTGAAATGGGAATGGGTTCAAACGGGAACGGGCCAAGTGGGAAAGAGTGAAACGGGAAGGTCGTTTTACGCCGGGTTGAAACGGGACGGAACAAGCGGGAAGGGCGAAATGGGAATGGGTTCAAACGGGAACCTCCCGTGCATTCACTGAACTACCCTACTTAAGAACGGTTTATTCGGCCGTGTTTCGGATCTAGCGTAAGTTGACCTGTGAGAAACCAATTCCACATACGTGAATTAGAAGTACAGTGCGGTAATCGCAAAAGGGCAATTACTTGTTTAAACGACTTAATTGAACAAAAGCTAAACCTGAAGCTGCATATTTTTGCGCAGTCCGTATAATTACAGACTAAAAACGGCTCCGCGAAGCGCGCAGACCAGTATGTGTACTCAAAAGCCGCATTGAAACCTTTGTTTGCTATGTGAAATGAAAGCTCTCTGGTGGTAAAAAATAATTATCAGCTTTGCTGAAGCCAGCGAACTACACGCAGAGCTATCAACTACCCTGGCTTCGGCAAGTGGATGGAGATTACACGACTTTTACGAGATTCAGAAGGACGTTCCCCTTAACATATAGCACCATCGCCGAAATTTGCGAAGACGAAATCATATGCAGCCAGAATGCCCTCAGGGTGAAATCATAAGATCACCTCTCCAGAGGGCGTGCTTCGAAACCAATAAGTAACAACTACTGTGGCTAATAAAAAGTACAAATTCCGGAACTCTTTTCAACGCAGGAGCATGTTGCAACTCCCTATTCAGCCAGATAGGATACTTTACAGAGTTTTTATTTCGGCCTAAAACAGTATGCTATTATTTGCCAAATTTTTATTTAGTACTGTAGTATTTCCTAGGCTACCTTTGTGTCTGTCTGTCTGTCCGCTTGTCGATTCTATTACGTGGTAAGAAGCACGTGACATTGGTTAGGCGGGGAGCATATATAGGTACAATTCCAAACACTCATCAAGGTCCTGCCAGGGATTTTACTTGTCAAAATAATCCAGCCCCAAGGAAACCTCAGCCACATTTGCAGGAGCTCCTAGAGTACTAGTTGTGGCCGCGCTTATTCAAATAGCGGTTGTGGAAGAAGGCACGATAGCAGCAATAATTAGCATAATTGTAGCGATACTGGTTGTGCTTGTAGTAAGTAGTTCAATAATGGTGGTAGCATGGTAATGACAAAACTCATATTGACTTTTCATCAATGCTTCACACGTTGATGCCGCCAAAGTAACTGACTGCGATTCTGTTATACATTTCAATCGCTTTGAAAACGCATCTGATCGATCGTGCCTGACGCTTTATTATTTCTGCGTGTTCAAATGGTGTACTTTTAAAGAGTGTGATTGTGAGCTTTCATTCCCGTTTCTATATCATTTTGTAGCAGCTTGTGCAATGATGTTAATTCGGCTGCCATTTTCTACGTCCCCCGGCTCACATTTTGGGTAGTTGGGACCCCGCGTTAGGTTTGTTACTACCAATGGTTACTTTAGTTCTCTCATCTCCCTTCTCAGTTTACTTTAGTTAGGCGCGTTACCCCCATGCTCTGTTTAGTATTGTTCCCGAGGTAGTAGCTCTAGTTTGAGTTATAACTCAGCAGAGTATTGGATTAGGCGAGTTGGTACATAACGTAGTATCGAAGCTCAGCACAAGACGAGCCCACAGAAAGCGACACACAGAGCGCTCTGTGCATCATGTTCTGTGTTTCTGTACCTCGTGTTGTGCTGCGCTTCGATACTTTGAATTAAAACACTTCATTTTGTTTAAAACGAATTTTTTTTTAAAACATTGTGGCGCGTAGGACGACATAGCGGGTGGAATTGCCCCTGCGGCAGCAGATTCTCAAATGAGCCCGAAGAACCATAAAATTCAGTGCGGATTCTGAGAGTTTACTTTATGTAAATATTCTTTACGGGGTTATACTTCTTCTGCATCTCTCCATAACAGCGCGCTTTATAGTCCAGGAGCAGCTTGACGGTGTGAAACTACTATTTTAACTTTGAACTCGGAAATGTCAAAATGGCTCACCACGTTACAAGAATAATACGAAAAGCTGGTAATCATTGTTTTCGGCTCTAATACACGAATCAAAACCAACAAAGTTTATTCAGTGGTCATGGCACATGCAAAGAATTAAGATGGGTTCTAAAAAGGTTTCGAAGGCTATAAGGCCTGTGTTCCCGCGCCTCAAGCGCTGTGGGTGGTAGAAGCTGACAAGCTCGGAGCCAGACAACCACGAGGCTCTTGTCAGGGGCTTTTCACTCTGGGATAAGCGCAGCCATTGGTTTTGCGTGGGGACACGTCACGCTTTTTTTTGCTGTCGACGAGCATGCTCCGCCCACTACTGGCTGCAAGGCACTGTTTTTCTCCTCGGCCGTGCTAGCGTCGGCACGTGAATTTTAGAATAGAGAAACCGTTTGAAGGCCCGATACAGGGCCCCAAAACAACACGCTACCTCACGACCAAAATTTAAAATTTCTACCAACGGGTAGTGGCCGATTTGTGTTTCTTGTATGCCGACCTGTCGCGCCGAAAAATTACCTCCGAGGCCAAGTCGCACAGAAACTGCTAAGTATCGCTGCCGTTATTAGGACGACCCATTTGGGAAGCTGCGCCAAAGAAAATCCACCCCGCTATCTTTCACCGCACCATCCCCCGTTTGATGCAATTATAAACTGATTTTCAGGAATACCTCTGCTCTGCTGCGGTGTAGGCCGATTCGTGCGCGCTTATTGCCCGCCATACAGGCAGACGCTTACCGCGGTCCCACGTGGACCGTGTTTGCCTTCAGAAGACACTCCGGGCTTTTTAGCATTACTCACAGTTTGTAAACGACGCGCTTTATCAACAAACTTAGCTAAGCGCGAGTGACGGATGGCGACAGGCTACAATCGTCCTTACGAAGTTGAGTTTGGCCCTAGTGTCGTTCGCATAAACCCCGCCCCAACCACCGAACGCACTGGCGTCTTGACAAAGACCAGGACACGCTGGTAGGCTGCAGCATTTGATAGAACCAGCCAATACAAGCACCGTCATCTTCAGCGCCAGGTGCGTCATAGATGCTAAGTAACCCGCAAAAACCTAGGTCAATGCTCTCTTTAATGGCGACAAAAATTAACATGTAATCAAGGAAAGAAAGAAAACGTAATTTTGTTTGGCGCCCTTGATATTGCGGATAGTTATGGCCCCTTTAAGGTGGGCTATTCTGACCTCAGACGCAATATTTGTGACAGGAAGACGGGCAAAAAGGTTTACAAGTTTTTTGTAGAATAATGTGCTCTAGAGTCGCTTAAAAAGGCGACGAAATATCTAGACAGGGGAGCTCACGGACACAACTTTTTGGAAGATAAAGGTATGAGGATTAGTGTTCAAGGAATTGGTCATGGCTTTCTTGCTCTATATACCAGTAACTCCCATATACCGAACATATTAAAGCGTGAGCGAGAAAATAGTCGAGTGCGACACGAAAAAATCGAATTCAGGAGTGCAAAAGGTCGTGTACAATGCCCCTAGAACCAGAAAGAAAAAATCAGGTGCTTGAACAAAAAATGCAAAACTTGACGTCTGTCACATTTGTCCAGACTCATTGTTGCACTAGATATGAAGAGATCGTACGCCGACGCTAGAAAACGGGGAGGAACACGAAGTTCCAATTGCTAAAGCGGGTGTGCATGGATGCCATGATAAAAAAACGAACTTATCGGATAGACCAGGGTAGCCAAACAAAAACTGTACGTGTGACTAGACGTTTTGAAGTATTACACTGCCTGCCCGCTTCTCTGCAACATTCAAACCTGTTAGAGCAATCAAGAGCGTGTATATTATTTATAAAGTTCCTAGTTGGTATTCCTTTTTTAGCAATTTTACGTCTGTATATCCCCTATAGATGCTGGGACGCCCTTTCTCAAATAGTGCTTGTTCGATTCTTGCAGCCGACTGATTTTCCGCTGTCACCAGTCATGCACAATATGGATTTCTGTGAATAAGGAACCAGATTGACAAACATTCATGTCGATGCCTTTAATGAGGTTGATTTCTCTATACATCTGTTGAGGGGCTTTCTTTTTACATTACTCACAACAGGTACCTCTTCCATGAGCCAAAAGAGAATGTTAACAAAACATATACGAAGTTCATTATTTTAATTTAGTAGAAATATTTATTCATGTAAATTTTTATGCCCTATGTTCTTTGGTATGGTCGTGCTGAGCTTAGTCTCCCACCCCGTTCTTTGTCTGCGTAAAATTGACGCTTTGGTGCTCGGTCACAGTAATATCGGTGAATCGGAAGGAAACTGGGAGCTTCCCACGCCAATGAAGCAGCACTTGCGTGTAACACTCCTCCTTAGCGCTCGTATAGAGTTGGCTAACAATAACGTCAAAACTTTAATTTTTTTGGTCGAGAGGTTCAGGTTTCCTTCAACTATTTTCAATTTGAATAAGCACTGAGAACTGCAAGCACAAAGAAAGATTGATGTGAATATTTATAAGGCTGGGCAGTCGTCGAAACTTGTTTTTCTGACCTAAACTCGGAAGCGCAATTAAACTAGTTAGTGTTTCACATTTTCCCGCCAATGAAAATATTTAAAGTTTTTATTTAACCTAGGTTTGTAATTACCAGACCCAAAACATTTTTTTCAGCGTAAAAGCAATAATTACTAACACTTTTCTTTAATCTACCGGCACGCCTTCCCGCAGAAATTCTTTTGCTCTTCGAAACTTCTCAGGAAGTTTTGAAAGCAGGAAGCCACCTTCGTGACGGAATGGCTGAATCGTGCGTTTTTCTAAGGGCTGCACCGTGTCCTGCAATATCTTCCGTTCCGGAACCTACTCTGTTGAGGCGGCCCCAATTTAGCTTCCCCAGTTTTTAAAATAGGGTACCTCATAGCAATGTGGTTTTTTTTAGCGAATAGTTTCACCGGCCCATTGGAGGTGAGAGGGTGCAAGCGGCCGGGAGAGAATATTAAAGTCTTTCATTTCTTCAGGCTATCCAGTTTTAAAACTCGGGCTGAAACCCACGCAATATAAAAAAGTCATCCTACATTCACACCCGTAAAAAAGTTCGAAGGAACGGCTTACTTTTTGTTAACCTTGCAGGCCGATAAATACACAGAAAGCTAAAACAAGTGTTTCAACCAGTGGTTCTTCTATGCTGTGTGCGTCGCTGATACCGGTGTGGTGTTGAAATAATATATACGACAGGAAAAAGGACCGTTTTTCCCATTTTTGAACATTAGACAAAGATAAAGTCAGTGACAAGGAAGTTTCACTTCTGTCTGAATGTCTTATAAGGAGCACTTCAAGCGTAGTATGTCGAATACACACAGTATTCGAATAGCCTACTCCAATATATGCCTATTGTTCAAACAAAAATGTCTGATGTGATGTATTGAGTTCGTCGCCTTTCTTTGGCCAAGAAGATGAACAAGATAAGCCGTGTATTTGTACATCAGGTTGTACAAATATAATTTATTGTACTGCGTTGGCTTTTGTGCAGTAGAAAAATACCTGCAAGGTATAGAGTTTTTTGACATGTTTAGGTAGACCCAATGGTTCCCGACTTGAAGAAAGGACGCCTGGAAGTAGTTTTCGTTTTGATATTTAGGGCTCAGCTTCCTCTTAATCCCCCAGAGAACACATTACATAACTACAAGAGGCGGAAGGTGCTCAACAACAGCTAGTTTTTTTCCTTCGTTATGCTGTGTATAATGTATCAGTGGACCCACAGTGTCTTAAAACATTACAATGGTTGAAAGTCCGGATAGAAGAAGTTTTGAAGTGAAGAATAATTCTTCATGGCCAACATTCGACCCCCCAGTAATAAATTATTGTTCGATTTGTCGTGGCGCGAAATTTTTCTTGGTTACAACGTTTGTTAATCTAGTATGTTTTCCTACGCGCACTTGCTTTGATAACAACAAATGAGCCAGCTTCAGATTCGTAACTAAATTTTAGTGATTAAACTAAATTTTTGCGCGTGTAAATGTGTTTACACCATGTGAGTGTACTGTGGTGTTATATTTACGTTTCTGCGTATGTAAGTATTTCGGTTATTCTGTTGTTGCTCTTGATCACACCGTATTTGGGAGCTATTTTTTTTTCTTCTCTCTGTCTCCTTTCCTATTTTTTCGAGAATGCATATATCTGGTGTTCTGCTGCTTCTACTTTGCGTGTGGAGCCTCAGGCCTCGTCAAGCTACTGAATGAGCAAGTTCTTTGCCTGATGTCCGTTTTTCCAATGAAGAAAATATAAAAAAGCATTTCTGATGATGATTCTCAAACTACTTGCCTCACCGCATTCTTTGAGGCACGACTCTGCAACGACGCCCGTGGCACCAGATTGTGCCGAAGAGATCAACGCATTATTTGGTCGTCACAACATGGCGATTCGCCATTTATACAACTGCTATTTTCTAAACAAGGCAGCGCGATAGACTGCAGCTAATCAGCCGCAGCGGTCAAAGCCAGCGTTTCTGCTGGCTTTGACTTCGGCGTTCTCCTGGCAGATTAAGCCAGCAGAACCATTTGCGCGGCATGTAGTAAGTAACAATGTGTGGTACTTGCATGGGATAACGAAAAACAGCAATCTCTTTCTGTTGCAGGGGGCGTAACATTAGTCGATATACATTGTAGAAGGGAATTTAATAGTGTCTGAAGTGATTGCGTTAATTGTTATATGGGCCAGTATCGTTAGTAAAGGCCATAGTTGTCTTCAGTTACCATGTCACAAAATTTTAGATGCGAAGCATCTTATGATGGCGCCTGTTCCTGACGTCGTTGTGTGGGCGACGTTGTGCCGAGTCCACACCTCTACTGCGCTTGCCTGGCCAGGCACCGCTGATGATGATTGTGGCAGGATGCCCCTAGGAATTGGCCAACCAAATAATCCGTCACCAGATAGCTTCGCGTTCAACCACCGTCGCCATTTCCCGTACGCGAACCTTCTCCCGCAACACCGCGATGAGTCCCACGTACAACGCCGCGGGTAACGCCACCTGCAACGCCAGCGTCAACGCCAGTGTCAGCTCCGCGGACAGCGGCGCGGAGAAGATGTGACAAAAAGAAGAACAAGAAGAAGAAGGAGCAGCACCTCCTCCTGCCATGATCGTCTACCCGGAACACGAAGACGCTGACATCCTCCCTAGCCAATACTTGGTGCGCCTGATCAAACCCGCGAGTCCGCACGCGGCCGTGCGCAAACGCCAGGACATCATGGACCGGGACGAATACTACAACTTGATGAGGATGACAAACGCGGAACAACATGAGCTACTGCGTGAGATCATCCACCGGCAGACGACGCCGTCAGCACATTCGTTACGGCTCTTCTTCACCGGACCGGGCGGTTGCGGCAAGATGTTCGTCCTCCGGCTTGCCATGGACCTCTACAACGGGTACAGCAACACCGGCAACAACACCGCCTACAACGAGTTCGTCATCCGCGCGAGCACCGGAAAGGGGGTTGTGGCAGTGGGAGCAACCAGGGTGCCCGCGGCTTTCAAGCTCTCTCGGAAGACCACCGGCCCCAAGGACGGAGGCCTCAGCGCCGGCGAGTTGAACACCTTCCGCGTGGCCTTCCGCAACGTGCAATGCGTGATCATAGACGAGGTGAGCACGATGTCTGTGGACAACCTAAGCGCTGTCGACTAAACCCCGTGGCTGCTTCGCATACTATTCAGGGTTCCTATACGGGAAGATGGTGAAATTTTTTTTGTCATGGTTACTCGATTGAACTGCTTGCAGCCTTTCTGCGACGGATTAAGGACACACTGAGCTTACCAATATGCCCAACTGTTCGCTGGTTCGCTGAGTCTTGCAGCTCCACCACCACGGTGAAATTTGCAGCATACTTAAAAAGCTAACACTAATTGATCTTTCTCTTTCTGCAACTCGAATACAAAAACACCTTTTTTCGGTGAAATAGAGCCCAAATATAAAAAATCTAAGTACTGTTCCAACACTGCATAAATCTGATTGTATTGTACAAACCACAATTGCATTCTCAACACAACGACACTGTACTCTGCTAAATCGTCCAATAAATACTACCTTCGTGGTAAAATTGCCTGAAATCTTTGCCTTTCAACAAACATCCTTGAAATATAAAATACGCCACAGTGATACTAGCACACACCCGCCGAGGTGGCTTAGTGGCTTAGGCGCTCTGCTGCTGTGCACGAGTTTGCGGGTTTGATTCCCGGCCGCGGCGGCGGCTTTCCTGATGGAGGCGAAAAGCGAAAACGCCCGTGTGTACGAGATTTCGGCGCATGGTAATGGTCCAAGGTGGCCAAAATTAATCCGGAGCCCTCCACTACGGCGCGCCTCTTCGCTTGCGGTGCATCATCGCGTTAAACCCTACAATCAATCAATCAATCAATCAATCAATAAAATCAATCAATCGATGATCCTAGCACACAAAATTCCAAGGAGAGATGCGGATGAAATTGGTAATTGTGTAAGTTTGAAAGTTATAAATCATCGTAGCGTTCAAAGCCCGACAAAGCAAATTATGTGGTGCGGAATTATTGACGCCAGTTGGACACTGCGTACATTTTGCATTAACTGTCTCGTCAGAAACTTCGAAATCGTCGTCCATAACGTGATTGATATTTGAAAATGTTGTTTCGGGTTATTTATTATTACCGGTCTTGTCGAGTTTGTGTTGCTGCCATTCTTGATGCTATAATTAAGACTGTGGTTCGCGTGATCAACTTGTCAATAATTATAGCTGGAAGTACTTATGCACCATAAAATGTATAATGCGTGCCCTACAAGATACTATGTCCCCTCAACCAAGCGGATTACAATTCTTTGACCTTCCGCTTTGCCGCTTCTGGAAAGACACTGGGGACAATAAAAACACAGTGTTGTTAATTAGAGGAAGAGAAACTGACACCGAATGGCCGAGCTGGGCCTGCCTCGCATGCTTTCCGAATGCGTCCGGCTCGTGCACCTCGTTTTCCGCTTCTTCTTTTTCAGAAATGGGCACAGACTGATGGTCGTCTCTTTGAAGTTCGATAAAGCTATTGTTAACCTTTAAAAGCGGCGTAGTCTTATGAAGCGGGAGGGGTGATTTGGAAGAAAGCTTTCTCAATGTCGGCTCCTACCGCAGTAGGGTACTCACGAAACGTAAGTAGCAGACCTACTAAGTCTGAATTCAGGTTAGGACCAACGTAGATGTTCTTGTTTAGGGACGCGTGTCCACGATCATGCAGCGATGTGTCAACCAAAACGCGAGTCTTCGTGGTCCGCTCCTCCCTGATGACCGGGGCGGTGAAGCATGTTATACACGTCCCGTCTATTCTTGTCCATAAACAGTTGTCTATAAATACTGTTGCCCATTCAATGTTATCCATAAACACCTTTTCTCCCATGTCCTCGATGACGCATTTTACGATCGACGTACGTATGATACGCACTCAAGAGGTCGGAATGTTTTGTAGTCATTGAACGAGTCGCATCAGCCGGTGTTCAGCGTTTTGTTTTTTGTCGTCCACCAGTAATGGTGCCTGCTAGGAGAGCCACACTTCATAAAGAACCATCTAATTTCTGTATGGAGTTGTTGAATTCAGTCAGCGTTGCTTCTTGTGGTTGCTAACATACCTCAGTGCAAATTGATTGATTCTAGTGTTTAAGGCGCCGTCGGAACGAGGGCGATGAGGCGCGCCGTAATCCAGGGCTACGGACTAATTTTGACCCCCTGGAGATCTTAACGTTCGCTGAAATCTTGTACACACGGGCGTTTTTTCTTTCCGCCACCATCAGGAAAGAGGCCGCCGCGGCCGGGAATCGAAACCGCGAACTCATGCTCAGCAGCGCAACGCCTTACGCTTTAGCATCAGAGCCACCACGGCGGCTACATCCGAGTAAATACTGATGGTGTGAAGTTCATTCTATGAAATTATTCTATAAAAGTTTCGGCGGTAGTCACATAATGTTTGAGCATTACAGTTCGCGAACAGCATTTCCCTGTTGCTTATCAGTAGCAGGTTTGTTCAGGGTACACCGGGAAACTGTCTAGACGGTTTTCAGGCCATTTCTTAGTGTCTTTAGTAAGCCTCTGACAAAGTTCCAATAATGCCCCGCGCCGGCAAGCATATCGATGTTATCGTTATTCACATTATCCGTGTGCATATACAATGTAACTGGTGTGCGCCCACATTCCAATAGCACTTCTAAGACATTATTTCTAGGTACAGGAGTAGGCTGGTCGATGGCCAATTCCATAAGAAGGGCATACCTTTAAAATAGAGGGTGTGCCTCAATTTCACATAGGGCAGTCTCAAGTTTACGGAGCGTCTTCGGGTTGTCGTGGTCACCGCATAAAGTCACAAAAAGCGTTTCCCGGTCAACTGTCCTGCAGACTAACCTTCTGGCTAAGACTTGGCTCGAAACAGTACTTGGGATAAACACTGTCTCGAGCCTGGTTAACATATGCCGAAATATTTCGTTATTTGTGGAACCTGTACAAACCCTAAATTTACTCCGATGTTCTAATGAATCATAAGGGTTGGTTAGGGGGAAACATAAACACTTTTCCTAGACATTTTTATGTGGTTGATATATCAGCGAGCACCACTTCGATATGTTAATGTGAAAGAGACATAATCAAAAGTTTCCAAAACCCACCCTTTTCCGTTTCGCTTGCCTTATGGAAGGACTTTCCGAAAATCTAGCCTTTGGAATCACGTATAACATCAAATAAATGGACTACCGAATTTTCAACAATCTTGGTACAGCAGTTTGGTCTGGGGTTGGTTTGTAGAGAACTTCTTTGTATAGCTAGAGATGTGTGTGTGTGAGTATGTGTATCTGTCCGTCAGTCCGTAGATGTACATTCAGAGAGAACAATAGATTTTTGACGAGCCGGACTGCTGCTGGTGTTAACTAAATCATGATTTATTTTGCAGAATATGAGGTGGTGGTCTTGCATTTATTCAATCATTTGTTTTTTTTTTACCCTTGAATCGCACCAGTTTAACCCCAATTTATTACTTTTTGTCAGTCGTACTGCTCTCGTCGGTAATCCTGCCGTTCGCTTTTGTCGCACAAACTCCCCCGGAAGAGGAGCTCGTACTATTGCAAAACGTTATAAGAGCATTAGTGTATGGAAATGTGGGGCTTCCATAAAAGAGACCCAGACACTTTAGTACACATGCACGCTATTGTATTTTCTTGCGCCGCTATGTAAAAAAAGCCCTTTGGTCGACCTAATTCAATCGGCGACATCGAGTGCTCTGCGAAACTGGAAACGTGCGCACAAGACGTAACCGGTTTAATTCTCCGCCTGTCGGCTTGTAGTGGCGCGTGGTTATTTCCGCCGATCCAGGTACTCGAAGCTCGGCAATTCCCTTCTTTCCCAGGGAGTTCTTTTGTCATAGAAATCCGGGGGCGCACTACTCGCAACTGGTGGGCGGCACTTGTTCACGCCCGAGCAAAATAACACAGACGGAAACCCTCAGCGGCTGCCTGAAGGCCTGCGTTAAACTGACTGATGTTCTCTCCAAGCGTTTAGATGAAAAAAGAAGAAAAGGCGGGAACTTCGGAGCTGCAGCTGTTTCATTTATGACAAAGTTTTGCGCAGAATAGAAGCGGGTGTGGCTGAAAGCGGGTAATGCAACTCCGTGCGAAAAGGGTTCTGTTTAGCGTTCGTATTGAAGGAGGCAGGGAATGATTCTCTGAATCGTTGGGTAATACCACACGCTCTTGGTGTGTTTATGTCGCCGATCAGGCTTGATACTCTACTGCCTGTTTGCTTGAGCATCTAGACGACCGCATTGCGTAACTATTTATTTTTACCTTGCATTCACTTTCTTTTGGGCTGCTGTGGTCTTGTCGCGGCCGCTGCTGCTTCCAGAAACTCAGCTATCTTTACCATTCTTGTTGAATGCTGATTGGGAGTTCCTGACCTAACTTTTTGAATTAAAGTTTGTTTATCTTACTGTTCGGACTGATTGTAGGAAATTCGTAGACAAACTTGTTTAAGCCGATGTTTTTCGCTGCCTCCGCACCGTGTGTCACAGAAATATTGCCCGATATGTGGCACCGTGCATGTTGAGCAAGTTTCGCCCAGCCTGACGCAAATCTTGCCAATTCCAACAATTCACCCGTCTAGAAAGATCCTGATGTGAGCTGCTTGGCCGGACTATGTCAACATTTACCCTTTTCCGCCGTTTTAGGACTGTTTACGTGAACACACTGCTGTAATCTACCCGGTGTGTACCAGCGTGAACAAGCAGCTATGCACTATCTTGCCTTTCGAACGCCCAGAAGTAGTCTTATTGAAATCTTCTAATATATATTTCTGAGTACAATTGCGTACTTTTATGCAGATGCCTGAAAAGGATTCCGGACTCTTGCTTCGAGCTATGTTCGATTTTCTGTTTTTCATCGTGCCCCTCACGATCAACATCGTGATAACACTAAATGTGGATACCTGCAGGAAACCCGTTGCCTCTACCGAAAGCCTGCATCAAGTTGTCTGCCTCTCTTTCGCCTAATACCGCTGTCACGTAACCACCTGGCTGACGAAGTAGACCGAAGTTTCGGCTTTGTATTGCAAGTCCAGATCAGTTCCAGCTATAACCTTTAATTTGTGCTAGAAAGTATAATATGCGAGTGGCCAATATTCGAAAATGCAAGGTTTTCTTCTGTCTTGTGGCCTTATGCTTTCGCGCTTAATTATCGGTCGAGTAACCAATTGCTCGAAGCATTTTTTCTTTCCACCTCCATCGGGAAACAGGCTGCCGCGACCAGGAATCGAAACCGCGAACTCACGCTCAGCAGCGCAACGCCTTACGCCTTAGCCTCAGAGCCACCGCAGCGAGTACCTCCGACTAAATACTGATGGTGGGAAGTTCATTCTATGAAATTATTCTATAGAAGTTTAGGCGCTAGTCGCGTAATGTTTGATCATTACAGTTCGCGAACCCCATTTCCCTGTTGCGTATCAGTAGCAGGTTCGTTCACGGTACACCGGGAAACTGTCTGGACGGTTTTCAGAACATTTTTTAGTTTCTTTAGTAAGCCTCTCACAAAGTTCCAATAATGCCCCGCGCCGACAAGCCTATCGATGTTATCGTTATTCATATTATCCGTGTGCAGATACAATGTAACTGTTGTGCGCCCACATTCCAATAGCATTTCCAAGACATTATTTCTATGTACAGGAGTAGGCTGGTCGATGACCGATTCCATAAGAAGGGCCTACCTTTAAAATCGAGGGTGTGCCTCAATTCCACGTAGGGCAATTTCAACTTTACGGAGTGTCTTCGGGTTGTCGTGGTCTCCGCATAGACTTGCAGAAAGCACTTACCGGTCAACTGTAGTGCAGGCTAACCTTCTGGCTAAGAATTGGCTCGAAACAATACTTTGGATAAACACTGCCTCGAGCCTAGTTAACATATGTCGAAATATTTCGTTATTTGTGGAACCTGTACAAACCCTAAATTGACTTCGATGTTCTAATGAAAAATAAGGGTTGGTTACGGGGAAACCTAAAAACTACTCCTAGAGATTTTGATGTGGTTTATATATCACCGAGCACCAGTTCGATATCTTAACGGCGAGAGACAAAATCAAAAATTTCCAAAACACACCTTTTTCCATTTCCCCTGCGTTATGGAAGGACATTCCGAAAATCCAGCCTTCGGAATCACGTATAAGATCGAATAAATGGACTACCAAATTTTCAACACTCTTGGTACAGCAGTTTGGTCTGGGGTCGGTCTGTAGAGAACTTCTTTTTATAGGTATAGATGGTTGTGTTTGTGTTTGTGTATCTCCCGTCATTCCGTAGATGTACATATAGAGAGAACAATAGATTTTTGACGAGCCGGGCTGCCTTTGTTGTTAACTAAATCATGTTTTCTTTTGCTTGATTGATTGATTGATTGTAGGGTTTAACGCGCCGACGCAACGCAGGCGATGAGGCGCGCCGTAGTGGAGGGCTCCGGATTAATTTTGACCACCTGGGGATCTTTAACGTGCGCCGAAATCTCGGACACACGGGCGTTTTTGCTTTTCGCCTCCATCAGAAAAGCGGCCGCCGCGGCCGGGAATCGAACCCGCGACCTCGTGGTCAGCAGCGCAACGCCTTAGCCACTGAGCCACCGCGGCGGGTCGTTTTCTTTTGCAGAATATGAGGTGGTGGTCCTGCGTTTATTCAACCATTTGTTTTTGTTACCTTTGAATCGCTCCAGTTTAACCCCACTTTATTACTTTTTGTCAGTCGTACTGGTCTCGTCTGTAATCATGCCATTCGCTTTTGTCGCACAAACTCCCCCTGAAGAGTTGAACTCGTACCATTGCAAAACGTTGTAAGAGCATTAGTGAATGAAGATGTGGGACTTCCATAAAAGGGACCCAGACACTTTAGTACGCATGCCCACAATTGTATTTTTTTGCGCCGCTATATAAAAAAAAAGCCCTTTGGTCGACTTAATTCAATCGGCGACATCGAGTGCTCTGCAAAACTGGAAACGTGCGCACAAGACGTAACCGGTTTAATTCTCCGCCTGTGGCTTGTATTGGCGCGTGGTTTTTTCGGCCGATGCAGGTACTCGAAGCTCTGCAATTCCGTCTTTTCCGATGGAGTTCTTTTGTCATAGATGGAAATCCGGGGGCGCACTACTCGCAGGTGGTGGGCGGCACTTGTTCACGCCTGAACAAAATAACACAGACGGAAACCCTCAGCGGCTGCCTGAAGGCCTGCGTTGAACTGACTGATGTTCTCACGAAGCGTTTAGATGAAAAAAGATGAAAAGGCTGGAAACTTCAAAGCTGCAGCTGTTTCATTTACGACAAAGTTTTGCGCAGAATACAAGAGGGTGTGGCTGAAAGCGGGTAATGCAACTCCACGCGAAAAGGGTTCTGTTTAGCGTTCATAATGAAGGAGGCTTGGAATGATTCTCTGTATCGTTGGGTAATACCACACGCTCTTGGTGTGTTTCTGTCGCCTGCGAGGCTTGATACTCTACTGCCTGTTTGCTTGAGCATATAGACGACCACATTGCGTAACTATTTATTTTTACCTTGCATTCAGTTTCTTTTGGGCTGCTGTGGTCTTGTCGCGGCCGGTACTGCTTCCAGAAACTAAGCCATCTTTACAATTATTGTTGAATGCTGATTGGGAGTTCCTGACCTAGCTTTTTGAATTAAAGCTTGTTTATTCTTACTGTTCGGACTGATTGTAGGTAATTCGGAGAGAAACTTGTTTAACGCGATATTTTTCGCTGCCTCCGCCCCGTGTGTCACAGAAATATTGCCCGATATGTGGCACCGTGCATGTTGAGCATGTTTCGCCCAGCCTCGCTCAAATCTTTCCAATTCCAACAATTCACCCCTCTAGAAAGTTCCTGATGTGAGCTGCTTGGCCGGTCTATGTCAACATTTACCCTTTTCCGCCGTTTTAGGACTGTTTACGTGAACACACTGCTGTAACCTACCGGGTGTGTACCAGCGTGAAGAAGCAGCTATGCACTATCTTGCCTTTCGAACGCCCAGAAGTAGTCTTATTGAAATCTTCTAATATATATTTCTGAGTACAATTGCGTACTTTTATGCAGATGCCTGAAAAGGATTCCGGACTCTTGGTTCGAGCGATGTTCGATTTTCTGTTTTTCATCGTGCCCCTCACGATCAATATCGTGATAACCCTAATAGTGGATACCTGCAGCAAACCTGTTGCCTCTATCGAAAGCCTGCATCAATTTGTCTGCCTCTCTTTCGCCTAATACCGCTGTCACGTAACCACCTGGCTGACGAAGTAGACCGAAGTTTGGCCTTTGTATTGCAAGTCCAGATCAGTTCCAGCTATAACCTTTAATTTGTGCTAGAAAGTATAATATCCGAGTGGCCAATAATCGAAAACGCAAGGTTTTCTTCTGTCGGGGGGCTTTATGCTTTCGCGCTTAATTACAGGCCGAGTAACCAATTGCTCGAAGTATTTCCTACACTATTTCGCACTGAACGTACGAATCCATTTTTGCTGCAGTATAGGCACTGGTTGCATAAATAGAGCACTTTTTTTTCTATTGTTTCTCTGCTACCTAAATCGCAACTTCCACTCTCCACAATCAAATTGCCAATATGTGGTGTAGGTCGTTTATTCTTTTTTGAATTTAGGAACTGAGTAGGCTTTCAAAATTTACGCCGGCCCATGCTGATTGTTCATTTTAAATTGTTTGCCAGGGCTAAGTTAAGACGTAACTTCCTGTCAAAAAATATTGCCGAGCACCCATTCGATGTCTTTTCAGCAGAAGTAAACGCTACTTCGTTTGTTGGTGTGTTAACCTTACGTTAACACACCAATTTTGATCTTAGTAAAACACTATTCATACCCGCCGCGGTGGCTCAGTGGCTAAGGCGTTGCGCTGCTGAGCACGAGGTCGCGGGTTCGATTCCCGGCCGCGGCGGCCGCTTTTCTGATGGAGGCGAAAAGCAAAAACGCCCGTGTGTACGAGATTTCGGCGCACGATAAAGATCCCCAGGTGGTCAAAATTAATCCGGAGCCCTCCACTACGGCGCGCCTCATCGCCTGCGTTGCGTCGGCGCGTTAAACCTCACATTCAATCAATTCAAAACACTATTCATCCCAAATATTTCCTGAACCAATAATAATACGAAAACTTCATGTCCCCAAGAGGCACAAATCTGGCGTTGCCCTTCTTTCTACGGTTGAGGGATTATGCGTGCCACGTGAAACCATCCAAAAACAACAAAAAATGACACAAACCAAGCCCACGCTACTTGTGGCCCGAATGTCCCCATTCGATCATTTTTATTAACTCTAACCTTCTGAAGTAGAAATCGTGGGATTGGCATTTATTTAGACAACTTGGTTCATCTTTTCGCCAAACTGTGTCTGCTTCAATAACTTGTTTTCGTCCGATTTACTTAAATTTTCCTTAAAAGAACTCCACTTGAACCCCAGATGTCGGTGGACAAAATCAAATCGAATATCTGATCCCCCAGCAACAAAACCAATTTACTCCGCTTCATCCCACAACTCCAAGTTTTCCAACACAACGGGGCCCGTCGTGTTGTGGCACGCCTGTTCCCCTTCTTTACACCACCCTTCTCATTACCTGTAACACGCCTCTGGCGGTACCTACCACTTAGCACTAACTCGTCCGGGCAGGCAAATATCTGGCGATACTGTGGTATACAACTTGCGTTGTTTGATTATCTTTGGAGGTCTGGAGTTCAGAAAATCACTCAAGTGTTGCGCACTGTAGGGTGTTGGACTTAAAATAAAGATGGTGACTCCTGTTCGGTATCATGGCGGCGCAAGTGTAAATCCCGCGCAATATTATTTACATTTGCTTGTGCGCCTAAGAAATGGGCAGCACATAACACGGCGGATGAGGAGTGCGTTGTAAAACACCACTTCTTTCCAGCTACCTCGACTTATCGTCCGCAGACACAGGTGGCGTTTGAAGGGCACAATATATGTCACGCAGTGTGATTACTATTTCCGTTTATCTGTTGTAGTGCGAGGGCGCCCCACCTGTGAAATGTCGTTTTGGTATTTACAGCCGGCAAGTTTTGGTTGTCGTTGTGGCAAAAGAGCGCTCTTTTAGTTTACCGCGTTTCACAAAAACGCCCCATGCACGTTCCAAGCCCGTGACTGATGCGCGGGGCTTTTATATTCACATTTGTTCCGGCGTCTTATGCCCGTGCTTTCTGTTTGTGATCTTTCGATGCATGTGATGATACCAAAGGAAACACGCAGTTTGGACGATTTGGTGGGAGGACAAAATTAAACGGAATGCAATCGATGCCGCGTGGCCACTCTGGATGCTGCATGGTGTCGCAAGCGGAGATCACGCACCCGGGTGCCAATTGCACCTCTGTGCCGCTTTTGCAAATGCTTATATCGCATAAAGCGTGCGACAGGCAACGAAGAAGATCAAAAAGGACGTGGAAAAAGAAGCCATGGATAGCAGGCTGGCACTCCTGATTGAGGCAAAAAACCCATCCAAGACAGGTTGAACAAGCAACGAGTTAACAGAAGACTGCGGAAGAAAGTGGCCGAGCACAACAGAGAAATAGAGCACCACAACAGAATCCTGAGTAAACAAAAAAAAACTACCACCTCCCCTCGCTGGAACCCCTGTGTAGATGCGACGCATAGGGGGTTCACGTTGCAGCGTTAGACAACGGAGGAACGGCGCTGGAACGATGGAGTGGAGTGGCGCAGGCACCGCGTTTTATAGCGCGCATAACGGTGAGGAGACGCGCCGGCGCCAGTGCGTCTGCCGCGGCTATGACGCAATACAATCCAACACAATTCACTTTAATCCAATCCAATACAATACAATACAATCTAATCCAAGCCAAGCCGAGGCAATCCAAGCCAATCCAATCGAATCCAATCCAATGCCCCTCGCGAGAGAGTGTTCGCTATCGGAGAGGAGAGGGGGTGAGCCGCGGAGAGTGGAGCTGGCGCGGCGAGGAGAATGGGGGAGGGGCGGACGCCGACGATGACGCCGGATGCAGGGACAAGGCGAGTGAATGAGATGCTTTCGCATCTAAAATGGAACGGGATGGGCCGGCCAGCTACACAATGGTAGCCGGCCAGCTACACAATGGTAAAGCGTGGAATCTCCTCACACACCTCATGAATGAAACCAGGACTAAGTCACATCAACGACACAGACTGGCCAAGCTCCTGCACCGGAAGGTCACCTAGGAAGGAGCCGAACCCCTCAAACAAAAGCTCACAGAAAATTACGTGCCTACGGCGCCAACGGTGGAGCACGGCCCGGACGGAGCTTGACTCAACAAGCGCCTCGATAGGGACATTGAAGTAAAGGAGGCACGGACGGAGCTGCACTACCAGAACACCAGGTAGGCGCCCTGGCCGGATCACACCACGAAGCTCGACAACAAATACATCGATAACCTTACGCCACATTACAACAAATGCTGGAGAAGCGGGAAGCTTCTAAAACAGTTGAAAAGACCAAGACCATCCTCACGTCAAGCCGGGGAAGCCACTGAGCACGAACAACCTCCGCCCAATCGCACTAACGCCGTGCGTGGGGAAAGGCATGGAGAACGTCCTACAAAATCGGTGGCAACAGTACCTGGAGGGAGAAGGGCTGTATTCGGAAACAATCATCGGCTTCCGACGACACCTCAGCATACCAGAATTGTTGAACCAAATCAGACATCAAATCATTGACGAAAAGGCAAGAAACAACCAGGTAATACTGAGACTGGACCTGAAAAGCACCTTTAGCAATGTCACGCATGTGGTGGTCCAAGACAAGTGTAGGCACTCAACATGGGCAAACGAGCATACCAATACGTTAAGAGCTTTCTGACGGGCCGAACACCGGAACTCATGACACGAGAACTACAGGCAGACGAAAAGGAACAGGGTATCGAGGGCACCAGGCAATGGGGCGTTAGCTCGGCCATGCTTTTTACATCCTGATAATTCGAGTGGTCAAACGAGTGATCCAGTTGAAAGACGTGCACACAATCTACGCGGGCAATATTACGCTGTGGTTGAACGACGGAGGCTACACGCATATTGAGGCCTCGCTGCAAAGGGCAGTTGAGGCGATAGAACAAAGCCTGGAATGGTTTAACATGACGTGCTTTCCGAGCAAATCATACCTTCTGATCTACCAGCTGACAAAAGCGCAGAAAATTAAGACAAAAGAAAGCGAGAAAATCAAGATCAGAATTGGCTGCGACAAGGAAATTTCAACTGTCAACAAGATCCGAATCCTGTGTATGCATACCGAAGCACACGGAACCAATGGTGGTAGAATCACGCGGATAACAGGCAAGGCAGCAAATGTACTAATAAATGTCAAAAGGATCACAAACAGGAGACGCAGCGTTAGAGAAGACAACCTCACAAGGCTAGTTCACTCCTTTGTGATATCTATATCGCGTACGTGGCGGCGTATCGCAGATGGAAGCAATGCGAAAAGATCAAGCGCAAAGCGCTCATCAGAAGAGCATACAAGATCGCCCTGGGACTACAGAAAAACACGAGCACGAAACAACACGCTGGACGAAATAGTAGAAGTGCAGAGTGCAGCCCAATTGGAGAGACTGACCACAATAAAGGCCGTAACAAGAATACTGGACAATCTAAACATCAGGTAACACAGACAGCAAGACCCCAAATGCTCAACACAGGACGAAGCCAGAAGATGCATCAGGGTGGACCCTCTACCACGGAACATGCATCCAGAACATACCGCGTGCAGAAGGCGAGACAGAGCGAAAGCCATGGTGGACACACATGCAAAGGATATACATGTCAGGTGCGTGGACTCGGCGGAGTACGCCATAAGAGACGGATATGCCATAGCAGTGATGGACAAGGAGGGTAAGACAAGAAGAGCAGCCAGCGTGGACTGGAAGGAGGCTGGAGAAGCCGAATAAATAGCCATTGCCTTGGCTCTTGCAGATCAAGACTACAGGACAATTATCAGTGATTCAAGACAAGCTGTCAGGAACTATGTCAAAGGAAGGATCAGTCTCAAGGCCGCCAAAATCCCAGAGACGCAAGAGACAATGAAAGAAAGCGCCAGAGTCAAGCGAAGACCAGCCCACACCAGAAAAGCATACGAGAAAAACACAAACCAGAATGAAACGGTAAACTCTTGGTTGCGAGAGCTAATGGACCACGCCCGAGGGGAATGCCCGGAACAGTGGGACATCCACAAAGACAGGTGACTGGATGCGATGAAATCACCAGAATGTACAGACTGGCAAGAAGAGAACTACCAGAACCACACAAGAGCCTGAACAGGAGAACAGCTCGGCTGTTTGACAACTACACACAAGAACGCTAGAGAACCCAGCACTACTACACAAGATGTACCCGGACACGTACCAGCCGGCAAATGTAAGGTGTGCCGCGACGAAATAGCCGACATGAAATACACACTCTAGGATTGCAAGAAGCATCCGGATGAAGCATGAAGAGGAATGTTCCCGCCGTTGCTCGAATGGGCGACGCGGACCGCGGACCAACAAACCCAACTCAAAGCCATCCAGCCGGCATAGGTGTGTGCACAAGTGGGGCTTGGGGGGGGGGGGGGGGGGGGTCGAATCATCTTAGGGGGGCGCCAAATTTGCCCTGTACTTTTACTCAATCGATCCTGTCCGGTAGAGTTATGACTGTGCGTGTGTTTTCATGATAATTGCAGCCAAAGAGCCGTCATGTTACCTTCCAAAAGCTGTGTAATTTCAGCCCCGGAAAGGCGGAGACCAAAGGAGGCCGTTGTGAGAAACACGTTATTACTTAAGTTTCATTTTTACATCTGCTGAGGAGGTTGTCCTCTTTCTACTTCTTTCGTAAGTAACGTGCTTAGCACCAGGCAAAACATCCGCCTAAAAAGTCTTTCAGAAGAGACAATATTAGACTCATGCATTCTTACGCATAACCATTCCTCATATTTGCACTGTTTTCTCACTGTTAAACCATCAGTGATAAGAGGTCGGGAGTTGCGGGAGAGGGGGGGGGGGGCGCGGCGGTAAGACTAATCGAAAATCCTGCGCACGCCTATTCCAGCAGTTCCTCGAGGCGTTAGCAAGGCAGAGACTCGACGGGCCTGAAAAGCGATTCGAGACACTTGCGGCCGCTCCATGACCACGACGTAGGCCGCGTGTAAAGCGCGTGCGTTCTACTGCAGTTCGACTAAAGGTTTTCCCCCATCCAATCCAATTGCCTGTACAAAGGAAGCACAGGGTCCTCGCTCTATATCTGATGTGCTGTATTTGTGAAGACATTACGCACGTACTCTATTTGAAACTGCTTTTCTACACGACGGTTCTTCGCAAGGGTGATTCTCCATCTTCATTTAAACTCACGCCCAAAACTGCGTGAGATGTCTGGACACTGTCACTATGCGGCCCTCGTTACTGAGGCTTGAAGGACCTTGGCCTTTGCGTCTACAGTTTCGGCCACATTCTGTAAACGTTCAACGGGTATTACTTCGTGTTAGTTTCAGTGTAAATCTAGGGTGCACGCGTGCCTTGTTCTTTTTATTTCTATATACCGAACCAGGGTGGATCTCTCGGTTTCGAAAGTTTTCTCCACATCCTTTTTTCTTCGAACTACAGAATACTGACAACAGATATTTGTCTAATTTTTCACAACGGAGATACACCCTTCCGCAACTAAGGCCCGCAGCTCTGACGGATAGCGTGCTTTGTTCTTGATCCCTGCATGTTTTTCATGTTTTTCGCCAACTAGCTGGCCCGTGTAATCATGAAGACACAATGCTTCCTTCGTTGCTTCCATGGCGTGGTCCTATTTTACTGCTGCAAAGGTCTTCCTAAGTGTATGTTTACTCGCCGGAGAATGGGTTAGCAGCAGAAATAACAAAACTGACTTCTTTGCTGACACACGCCATCTATCGTCAAACATTTTCTCACTATTCCGCCTGCTACCAGGAAACGGCAGCTCTTGTCTACGCGCTACTCGTTTGGCATTCCCAACGTATAGCGTAAAAGGCTGCGATAGAAGCAGAAACTATTCATTCCGGAATAGTTTTTCGGCAGAAATAAAATCTTTATCATCATTCATCTCCTTCAAACACTTGCTAAAAACGTTTTGGTGGAATCGATGAATGTATAGTTTCTATCATCTGAATGCTATATTACTGTTCGTTTCATTGCATAAGTATCCTGAGCTCAGCTAGATCGTGCGTATAGTGCAAGTGTCTAGTTTAAGTAGTGTTTTTGCTCCCTACCCTTTTTACCTTGTTTGAATTATATTGTGCAAAAATGTGCAACCCTTGTTTTTGCTCTATATTTTGTTTAACCGTGTTCTTTGCTTTTTGTATTGTAATTTAGCCCTCCCTAAGCTGTGTTTATTCCTTTTAGTTATTTGCTTTCAGTTACTGTTTGTTTCCTTTTGCTGCTTTCTGTGTATTCTTTGTTTTGTAATAAATAATCAATGGTCCCGTGGCCGTCTGTTGACTATGGGCCCTTTTGTCTGTGCACTAACTTGAATGTATTTTAACTCCTTTAGAAACAATAACTCAAATTCACTTTATTTAACAAACGCCGCGTTGTCTTTAAAACAAAGAAAGAAACTCTGTTAGTACAACCTAGCCACTACATGGTGAAAAATGGTATGTCGTTCTTTTGTAGTATGTACAAATAGTACCACGGTTGCCCAAGCTGGCTTTCGCTGTAGCAACGCTCCACATATGTGGCGCACTCGACATTGCAACGGAACATCATTTGAACAATTCAACACACTGAAGGGCAAAAAACAATCAATTTAGGCATAAAGAACTGTACTATCGATGTTCAGGTGCAGCGTTACATAAATCCGCATTTGAGCGGCAATAAAAAAAATCGAACGAAATTGTTTTGAAATAAACATATGTACGGCTCACTTACCACAAAATATAGTTATCCGTTCCACATACGCTGCTACGAATGCGTTCATGACATGATTTTAGGGGCTTCAGAGGGTACTGTAAATGATATTCATCTGCTATATTTTACCTCACAAACATAATTCTAGATGCTGTTGCAAAAAGGCTTGCAGCTGTTTTTTCCCTGAAGAAGTGTTGTGCCGGAAAACAACCCAGGGGTTAGTTTTTCGGCCGGAAGGTTTTCCTTGCCTGTATTTGGAGGAACCGTTTTGCTTGACATACTTGCACAGCCCTTCATAGATTGTTCGCGTCGACATAGATATTTTAAATAGCTCCCAGTTAGCGTGCACTGGAACCACCGACCAGACTTCTCTGGACGTCATTTTTTTCTGTAAACTTTGACGAAAGCAGAGTGTAGTTCAGGTTGTGAAAAAAAAGCGAGAAAGTGGTTACAGCTACTAATGTTTGTATTTTTCGGAGAACTCCCAATTAAAGGTTATATAAACTGAGTTTCACATGCTATGATTTCAAAGGCTCAAAGTTTCTGCCACAGTGTGGTCAGTCCTCGCGCAAGGTGCTCTCTTCTATGCACGAATGTTTTTGATGCACTCAGAGTATTTCTCAGAAGTAAAATTTTTTCTGCATGTTAAGAGGACTAATTGGGGTTTGGCGCTTGTCATTGAACTCGATTCGAACGAACGCAAACGTTCATTTAGTGGGGTAGAGATGGAGCATTATTTTTAT
Source organism: Haemaphysalis longicornis (assembly GCF_048455015.1). Classification (NCBI taxonomy): domain Eukaryota; kingdom Metazoa; phylum Arthropoda; class Arachnida; order Ixodida; family Ixodidae; genus Haemaphysalis; species Haemaphysalis longicornis. The sequence continues at coordinate 201,601,710 of NW_027526361.1, read as the reverse complement.
GATCGAAGTACCAGGTCAGAGGCACACTGGATTGAATTTCGACACTAATGGCTGACGTATCAAATAAAATGGACAGAAAGAATGGCACCCCGTAAAAACTGATAGATGAAAATCAAAAGAAATCGATTTCAAATTTAGGAACCGTTTTTGGGTGTATTGGGCGTACTATGAACGGGCTCGGCGTATTTTTCGTCATGTTTGTTTTAATGCGTAGCATGTCTTGCCGAGTACTGCCACAACCTTGACTCTGTAACGCCTGCATTCCCACCAAACACGCGCATTTGGCTGACGTAACCCCTTTCTTCGTTTTAATAACGAAATTGTAGATAATTGGTCGAACAGAAGTTAGAAACAACCAAAATATTTAAAATAGAAAAAAAAAACACAGTTTATGAGAAAACTGACGAAACCCAAAATATGCACCGTGTGCATCACCCCAAAAAACTGAAGAATCAACGAAAAGTCCGCAAAATAACATTCAAATTACGAAAAAAAAATAGCGCGAATGAGTGAGCTGTGCAACGCCTGCATTTTTATGAAAATTGCAGATATGGTGGTCGTAACACCTTTCATCGTTATAGCAGCGTAAATGGGAATATATTGTCGTATTAAAATTCCAGTAACCAAACAAACAACAAAAATTTTAAAAATAAATTTTCACAAAAAGGTTCCGGCGGAATCAAAATCCGTACAGCTTATACATCTCCTTCAAACGCCAAAGTTTAAGTAAAAAAGTCCGGAAAAAGTACGTTCTAAATGCCAATAAAAATAAAGGAAATCAGAAGCGTATAAGGCCCTCCATTACCACACAAGTGATCATTTGCCGAAAGCGACAACTTTAATTGTTATAATAGCGACAAGAAGATCGTTGGTCCGACATTATTCTGGAAAACAACAAAAAATACACAAAGATAATACCACTAAAATGACCTGACAAAATTGAAAGTATGCATCTTATACATCTCCCACAAAAACCGAAGATGAAATAAAAACACCCCGCGACCGCATGCTTCAAAAATTTCCACTAATTCAGAGAATTATCTACTAATGCGAAGACTTCTTATCACGCTTGTTGTGTGTGAGTTTTTACAATCAAAGTTCTTGATTTTTCCAAATTCAGGTCGACCAATTATCTCCATTTAAGCTTACAATGATTAGAAGTGGAAAAGTCATGGGATTTACAATATTGTGGAAATGCCATGAGTTAGAGGTGTTGCGATTTTCTGTAATTCTTACTTGATGATTTTGTTTTTTTTATGTTTTCGAAATTTGTTCGACCAATTACCTTATGTTACGTTTTTATAAGGATTATATTTTAAGCTTTCCCGAAATCGGCATTATTGCGGAAATGCAGGGCGTTACACGATTCGCCATCTCCCGTAATTATTCTGTATATTTCTCATTTTTTTAGTTTTTCAAAACTACGTTCCGCCAGTTATTTCCATTTTCGCTGTTTTAACGCGTATAGATGAAACTTTCGCGAAACGTTCAATATTGAGAAAATGCCATGTGTTATACCTTTTGCATTTTCCTTAATTTTTTTATTAATGTTGTTATTTCTGTTTTTTTTTTAATTTCGACCGACCAATTATCTTCATTTACGTTATTATAAAGATTACATTTGGAAGTTTTGCGAGACATGCATTATTGTGGAAATGCAGGGTGTTAGACGGTACGCCAGTTTCTGCAGTTGTTTAATATTTTTCTTATTTTCTTGATTTTTCAAAATTTCGTTCGAATAATTGTATCCATCTACGCTTTCGTACAGATGATAGGTGGAACTTTTGCGAAATCTCCATTATTGTGGAAATTGCACGCGTTATGCGTTTCGCCTTTTTCCGTAGTTATTTTAAAATTTTTTTTATTTTTCGATTTTTCAAAATTTCGTGCGACCAGTTTTCTCTATTTACGGTACTGTGGCGATACACGCTCCGGGTTGTGGGGGTACCTCGGAAGAATGCTACGCGTGGATACAAATAGAAAATAGCGAATCGAACTAACCCGCCCTACGTCTCGCATGTTTTGTATAAAACGTTATTAGCGAAGCAAAGGCTCCTATCGCTATAATGGTACAAATTTATATCGGTCGCGAAAAAAAACAAAACAAGAGAAAGCTTACAAACTTTAAAATAATTCAGCCTCTTTACGTACTCATAGCGCGAGTTGGCTGTAAAAAATCTTACTCCAGACAAGCGGATTAAGAATGCTACGCAGTAGTACGGAATCCTGTAAATTTCTGTTGATATATATATATATGTATATATATATATATATACAAATATATATATATATATATATATATATATATATATATATATATATATATATGTAGCGAATCAGAATAGGAAATGAGGGGCTCGTTGAAAATAACACAGAAATAAGGGTTGGCAGTCGAGAAAACCTCGGAAAGCAAAGGGGAGGATGTGGTAGATCATTGAAACAGATTAAGAATTTGGAAAGAAAGAAAGAAAGTGAAGAAAAAATGCCCGCCAGGTGGGATCCGAACCCACGACCTCCAGAATACCAGACCGGTATTCTGGAGGTCGTGGGTTCGGATCCCACCTGGCGGGCATTTTTTCTTCACTTTCTTTCTTTCTTTCCAAATTCTTAATCTGTTTCAATGATCTACCACATCCTCCCCTTTGCTTTCCGAGGTTTTCTCGACTGCCAACCCTTATTTCTGTGTTATATATATATATATATATATATATATATATATATATATATATATATATATATATATATATATATATATATATACATATATATATACAGGTTACAATCGACTGCCAAAAAAACTACGTACATCATGTTTCGCCCTTTAAATAAACCGTTATGCACCACTTTTAAAGTTATGTTCAATATCCAGCTCCTTGAAAGGGTTAGAGAGCAAACATTCCTTGGCGTTTGGTTTCACGAGGAATTATCATGGAAAGCACACGTTGAACACATTTGGATAGAATTGGCTCGAACTGGTGGCACCCTGTATAAGTTAACAACATTAATTCCGCTTTGGCTAAAACAACTTCTTTACCGGTCTTTGTTCTATTCGAAGCTCTGTTATGGATTATTAGTCTGGGGAGCAACGACGTCCGGCAATTATAGTAAAATATTTGTGCTACAGGAGAAAGTGCTTAGATGTTTTGAAAATTATCGCGGAAACTACCAAAGTCTGCCGACATCTCCCCTGTTTTTGAAACACGATATATTAAAAACAGACCAGCTTTACTATTTTAGGCTGCTTCAGTACATACAACCAAATAACCTTTGCAGGCCAGGAGTAGATCACGATTCAGGTTATTCAATACGACAATAAAAGAGGCGAATGCCGAAAACCAGGACAAATTATGCAAATACACAACTGAATATCAAACGCTTTTTATACTTAATAAATAAATGGTAAAATAGATTTCACGCGTTCGGTAAGAGCGTTTAAACAGCACATTAGGAATGTATTGCAGTCACTCGGTCTCCACTATACCAACTGATATTGCCTGCCATTTTTTGTTCACGCAATCTAGCTGAAAGTTTCTGGTTTGTTTTTTTGCTTTCTTTATTTTTGTGAATGGCGTTACCGTGCTTAGCGAAATATTATACACGTGTGTTTAGTTATTCACTGTGTCATGAGAAATGCATGTACTATTGTTGTAACAATTTGATGAATTGTAAGCGTTTATAATTATAATTTTTTTTATTTTTTTATTTTTTTGGTATCGGTTGTATCAACTGCTTTATATTTTGTTGTGAACTTGCTCGTATATATTTTGGATGTAGTTATTTTCTTGGTGTTCTTTTACTAGACAAGTTGCTTTAGATTTTTTTTCTCTTTTTTTTTGTGGCAAACTTTGCTCTATACAGATAACCAAACTGTGTATATCTTTTGCCTAAAATGTACGCGCAACGTTGTTGAACTGCAGAGGGACAGAGTCCTCGTCAGGCGATTTAGTCTTTAGTCTCTGTCCCTGTAGCACACTATGTATTTTGGTTTGTTCCAACAAACAATTGATTGATTGATTGATTGATATATATATATATATATATATTTATATATATATATATATATTTATATATATATTAGTGCAGAATATTAGCTATGCCCCCCAAAAGCGTCAGAGTCGTGATATAACATAAGCGTAGTTCGTGTGGACGTCAATCCTTCGCCTAATTGATTGAACAATGTTTTTCGAGGTGAGATGGTAAAGCCGAACACACGTAATTTCTTTCATATTGCTTTTAATAAGCGCGCACTCATTATTGTCTTTCTCAATTCTATTGCGTCCATGCCATCATGACGGGTCACTAATCACCGAGTGAGGTGAAGCTATAGCTGCAAGAACAAGGGACGACATGAAAGGAGCGGACGAAAGCTTCGCACATCCTGTCCACAAAAAAAGAGATCAGCAATAAATATCAAGGGCTAAGTTGTTCTTTTGTCCAACACACCAAGCGTTCATTTTGCAGAATTGGCTGTTTCATTTCTTGACAACGCTGTATTCCGGCCGCCCACCGCATTCTTCCTGTTAAAGATGCGCGAACGGTGGCCGCAGCTTCAGATACGCCGCCTTATGCGATTTGCATACGTTCTGGTGGAAGTGAGGACATGGTCCTCTTAACGTTCCTCTTAAGACATGGTCCTCTTACTCGCCCGTGGTGCATTCTCGAAGGTCTGGCTTTGCACATAGTTTTCGATAGAAGGGGTGCACTTTATATTTCCTTTTTGTAGAAGGCAGCGTTAACCTTAGCATAAAACATCTTTCAATCAATCCTTCGGTACACATAGAAACATTTATTTTCCTCCTTCACATGCTCACCGTGCTCCGCGAGTCTAGATTAAGGGACAATGGTGCTATGCGTTGAAAAAAATTATGTCAAGTTTCCGGTGCGAATCCGGCTGGGCGGGGAGGCTAAGCTAGTGATTAACACAAAATTAGACTCACGGGCCCACTCAAAGCAACTGAAAAAAACAAAGCACGACTGTTGGTTATTTGCTATTTATCATTCTCCTGAGTTAACTGAGCTACACGCAAAAAGATCGCAATTGTATCTTACCCTACAAACGAGGGCAGTCAACTCATTGTGATCTGTAATGCTGCTGACTAACTTAAGAGCAGCTACGTCATTTTATTTGCCTTAAAACTGCGACGGACACGCTTTCTTCAAATACACTACTTCATACAAGGGTTCTAAAAAATGGATGTTAATAACACCAATATTTTGACACACAGCGATTGAAGGTACATTTTCGTGTGGGTAATTAGATTACTGGCCCCCCGCCTCCCAACGCTTTACCCGTGAAAATTCATGATTAATAACTGCAGCTGAGGTCACAACAATCCGTCTCTTCCGTCGTGCCTCAATGTGCCATTTTTGGCCCTCCTGTTTTCTTAATTTACGTTATTGAACTACATTTCAACAGTTGAAATATCTGCCTTTTCGCCCACCATTGCGTTGTTTACCGCCCTATCACAATAATAATGACTACGTCACCCTAGAGCCTCATCAAGAGAGGTGTAAAAAATGGCTTATGTCCCGAAATATTAAGAAAACATGTCTCCTATTTATTGTTTTTATACAGTCTTATTTACCCTCCAAATATACCAGTTTCAAATTTGTAATTACGGGAGCCTATTTGGTGTAGTGCCATGGCATTACCAAAACTTCAGAACTAAGCCGTTTATCCCGTGTCATGAACATTACCAAAGTTGTTAGCCACGTTCTTGGCTACCTCGGAAGAAACTTGGCCACACCCTGCCTTCCGTTAAACTTCTTACATATCTACAACTTTTCGCCCTTAAGCAGCAATATGCAAGCGCCGTTTGAGATCCCCATCAACATACTCTTACTAAGAAAATTGTATCCATCCAAACCCGTGCAGCCTGATTTATTAACTCAAATTACTTGTCTAACTAGCGTAACTATAAGAAAATCTCCAGCTAATCTTGTTAACGTAACATCGCGGATTCGCATTGCTAGAAATTTGTGTTTCATTGTTTTGATCATCTGATGCGCTTAACAATTCTAAGATTTCTACTCCCGGCCTTTAAAGTCGTCTCAGCCATTCAAAAGCTGTTTATCCGCCTTGTGCGCATACCGCCAGCCGCCATTGGTGATTTTTTCAACAAACATCTAATCACCTAAATGATCTGCGGGCTGACGCTATGGACCACTCCAGCATCACCCATTTGAAAGTTCTTGTAGAACAAATCACGATTCAGTGACATGTTTGCGCCCTTATGTAACGCCCTTAGCAGGGGAATTTGGTTTATTATAAATTCAAAATTACGCCATCTCTCCGAAGGGAACTATGTGGTGATGCAAAGCAGAATTGTTGACGTTCATTCAGCTGATCGGATGGTGCCACGTGTCTCAACCGAAGCAACAACTGAGGACGCTGCGCGCGGACCGGGTTTATTATACAGGGTGTCCCAGCTATCATGCACCAAGATTTAAAAAGAGAGTAAAGGCGTAACTCGAAAGAAACCAGGTGCATAATGCTTGCAGTACTGTGAAGAAGCGCACAGTATTTTTTTCTTTAATGAGACTTAATTAACTAATTGTAATTAATTATCGAACTCGAGAAATACTGTCCTAATCACTAAAGTGTCAATGAGGCACTTGTAGGTAACCACGAGGGGCATCTTACTGCGGTATTTTCAGCGATGAACTAATTGCGTACACATTTATTCTGACTGATAAAGGAAACCCGCGAAATGTGAAAAATACCACGTGACGGCGCCTCCACGCGCACCGTAAAGCAACGCCCTCAAACAGGCTGCCTCTGAGTTAGCCAGAATGAAATAGACAAAAGAAAGAAAGAAGAAATCGCGACCGAGTTTGTTCCTTATCTGCACACGCGTCCCGCGAATCTTGCTGCTGCTGCTCCTTCCATGCATGCTATTATCAAGGTGATGCGCTGTGTCTTCGGGCGGGTAACACGCGAAGCAGTTGCTTTCAATCAGCTTTGTTTGGGGACGCTGCTTTACAATGCGCGCGTAAGCGTCGTCACGTGGTATTTTTCATATTTCGCGGGTTTTCTTTATCAGTCAGAATAAATGAGTACGCAATTAGTTCGTCGCTGAAAATAGCGCAGTTAGATGCCCCTCGTGGTTACCTACAAGTGCTTCATTGACACTTTAGTGATTAGGACAGTATTTCTCGAGTTAGATAATTAATTACAATTAATTAGTTAAGTCTCATTAACGAAAAAATTACTCTCCGCTTCTTCACAGTACTGCAAACATTATGCACTAGGTTTTCTTCGAGTTACGCAATTTCTCTTTTTTTAAACTCTGGTGCATGCTAGCTGGGACACCCTGTATAGAGCAGATGGAGTGCAGAGGAGGAGATGAGAGAGGAGACACGCATGCGCGCTGATCGCGCAGCTGGCGTGTTGCCGTTATGTTGAGTGATCTGGTGTTTAGTAGCGCCAGAGGGAATTCTACGTCCGGGTCCACACCGGCGGCAAAGGCACGCAAGTACTGTTGTGTTACGGTGAGTAGTCAATGGTTCTCGAGGCGCCGAAATTCGTCCATCATCTTCCTGTCGATGTTGTCGTCCCTGTGGTAGAATCGGTAGTCTCCGTCAGCGTTGGTGAGGTAAAGGTTGTGGACGTTGGTGCACCGGCTGAGAGCAACGTACACGCCCTCGTCTTGGCAGCGTTTTTTTCTCCTTCTTCTTCCTCAGCGGTTCCCCCACGGGAAGATGACGATGGTGGTTGAACGCGAAGCTATGTCTTGATGGATTCTTTGGTTGGCCAGTCCCTAGGGACATCCGGCCACAGTCATCATCAGAAGCGCGGCGGACGGTGCACGGACGCGGGACATTCCCCCGAGCAAGAGACGCTAACATCCTCCTCTAAAATTTTCAGTTGGTCGTTTCCGTCGACGTTCAGCTTCGCGTGCCCACGTTGTATCAGTAGCTTCTTGACCTAGTTTTAATGAGTCAAGGACATCAGGCGCGTTCGTAGAACTTGCTCCTGTCTCGGTTTTGTAGCGCAGTGGGAAGAGCGCCGCGTACCTCCCGTTGCGGCCAGAGAGACGTGGGATCGAAACCGGGCGCGCCAACTATTACTTTTTATGGTGTAGGGGGAGAGGTGCGGACAACAGACGGATGCCGTACCTAGCCTCGAGCGAGAGATGCTTTGCATCTAAAATATATAAAGGGTGTTTCAATGCCACTGGCTAGAAAAGTGTTAGGTGGAGGTAGCTTGTGAAGACCTTTAAAAGCATTCATGATCGAACATCTGGTAGCTAGGTCACCATGAAAGTCAACAGGCAGTTATTTCTCGGCAGAAGTTTCAACGCAAGCACCTCTCAGTCCGCCTTCAGTGAAGTGTTCGTCTCTAAGTGCGGTTCAATATGCCGTCATGATGCCGTTGTTATGACGTTAAAGTTTTCGCATATGTTAGCCTTCAAAAACGATGAAATGCTTATGAGATGATTGTCAATGCTTCCGGAACCTGGCAACCGCATACTCCGCACTCCTGTGCGAGAAGAAAGCCAACTTAGTGGCATCTTGACGTAATTTAAATGTTTGGAGGATACAAAATAGAGTAGTATATTCGAAATTTGGAAGGCCTTTGGCATGGTCTGAAAGATGTGCAGCCTCTCAGCTCCTACAGTGACTAGTGAAACGTAATATCAACATGAAATTCACCAACTACCATCGGCTCTAGGTGAGCCCAACGTACGAACTTCGCCAAAAGACGAGCACACACAAACTATACGACGAAGTGATTTCCATTTGAGATATTTTACGCACTCTAAATGTATTTATTTTAATAATTTTGTGGTGTGGCGCCCCCGAAGAAAACCTTCACCTGCGGTACTCAGAATTCGTAGTTTGCGTCTGTGCGTGTAGCGGGCTCCTTGGTTCAGTGTTCCTTGTATGCGGTAGGCCGTGCTTAGCAAGTCACCAGGAGTAATTTATTCTGCTCCATTTACTGCCTAATGTCCCGTTTACTAGACAGTGATTGTGCGAGAAAAGTAGTGTTCAGCTTACTTAAACACCGAGAACGTTTCTCCGTGCTGATTCGCAATCGTCGGGACCGGGCAAGTGCGGTCTTATATAGTCTCGGAAATGTGTGACCAGGGGTACCGGCTATTTAGGCTGAGGCATTTTCGCAGTGCAAAAAAATAACCCGACAAAGGGGAGGGACACACTGGACAAGCGCTGAACCAAAACTAAACATTTTATTGAAGAGAAACAAACACAAAACCATCGAACGTATAAAACAAAGATCAAAACATGACATGAACCTACTAAAAACAAATGCGCAGGCGCACGATGTAAAGCACCAGACTGATCAGGATCCGCCAATTCAGGTGCTACAAGCGACACAGACACACGAGCTAACACACGAGTCGGACATTTTTTGAATTTTATGGAATTGCACTACTTCTCCCGCCTTTTGGTCACGGTGCCGGAACATTACCGTTGTATCACATTTTTTCAATTGGTTGAAAGGTGGTCTGAAGGTAGTCCCTTAAGTAAAATTTCCTGCTTCCGCCAACGAACATTAAGGCATTGGCCCATTTGTTCCACATAAAAGTGACCATATTTCAGGGGAATCTAATCGACCACATTTTATCTACGAGGAACCAACGGTTTTTCATGTTTAATACCGCAGCTGTTTGCTCGGCCATTTTTAACAGCACTCTTTTCAATGATTGGATAGATGCGGTTTAACTTATTTGGTCCAAAAACAGTACATATTTCTGCCATACAGTACCAAGTTTTCAGGCTTTCGCCTTCCTAATTTACGTGGCGATGCGGGACCTCCCGCCAGTCATATATCAGATACCTAATATGTGCCACAGTTTATAAACTGGTGATATCACTAAATGGATATCCTGAAAGATCGACGGAGACGTCCAGGACGCGCTACAATACGACATCCAAACGATTGAATGCTATGCCAACAGCAAAAGGCTACAGTTCTCGCTGAAATCCGAGCTGTTGGTTATCTACCCAGGCCCTCTCATCCCTACACCACATCAGGGCATTCAGTTATACTGCTACACAGGAACGTCCATACTTCAGGTTCCCAGGTACTTGGGAGGCTCCCTCAAAGAGTCAGTCTATACCGATAAACCTTCCGCCTCCTCGTGATAATTCCACCCAGGTCGGTCCCCTGCTCACTCGGGTAGCGAATTGGCAACAGGTAATTTCGAAACACGGTCTATTGCGCGCGTACAAGACTCCTTACTCTCCAAGACAAATTATGCTACCATCTGTAGCTGATTAGCCTTGAAATAAAAAAAACTGGATATAATTCTGCGCCGTATTTACAGGCAGGTGCTACGCATTCCCGGGACGTCTCCTGCCCACTGCCTGCTGGAACTGGGCTGGAACTCATTGAAGCGTAGTACACCTCTCACATTCCCCGCACTCCTGCATGCCCACGAGCAGAAACATCCTACAATGGCTAGGTCGTGCGGTTCCATATCAAGACCCTTTTTCGCAACACGTCGCTTACTTTTCAGAAGCCCTGATACAGGCGCCCCTCTTACCAAGAGCAAAAAAACAGGCTCCTAAGGTGGTCGCCGCCGGGCACGAAATAGACATATCACGCGCCCCTCAGGATCTTTTCACATGCCTGATGCACGGACCCTTCCTCATATTAAGGACGCCCCGCCCACTGCGCTCCCACAGCCATCTTTCCGAATGGCCAGTAAATTCCACGCACCTTGCCCCATGGCGACATCACGGACGCTGAAGAGGCAGCACCTGCCCTTACAGTTATACAGATCGCTCGTGGTGCCTTCATATAATCATTTTTACTGACTGTAAGACCGATGTGCCAAAAATTACCAACGGCAAGTGCCGCGCTCAAGCTCCTCGCATTGTACGCACCCCCCCGAGACTCCGAACGTACCTCCCATACGTCGCCTATGGACGCCCCCCCCCCCCTATGGGCCTGGAGGAGAATGAGGTGACTCATTTGTATACTCGCCTCGAAAGGCGGGATGGCAGCCGCCGCTCCCGAGGGTGTGTGATCGCATGGAGCTGATCACGAAGATGGGCCAGAGAATTCCCGAGGTTTCGGAGATCAGAGTGCTGGGCATGCTGATCAGCAGCAACGACAACACGACAACCTGCTGAAGAAGCTGGCAACCAAGACGGCGAGTACCCTGCGTCTGTTCCATCGAGTGTCAACCATGAAGGCGGGCATGCGTGAAGAAGCCCTCACAAGGCTTGTCCAGTCCTTCGTGATCAGCCACGTGGCGTACACGGAGGCGTACCACACGTGGACGCAGACCGACCTAGAATAAGATCGACGCCATGATCCGTAGATTGTAGAAGAGGGCACTCGGACTGCGCGAGTCTACCAACACCGAGAGGGTGTTGCACTTGGGCGTCCACAACACGGTGAACGAGATCATCGAGGCGCAACTGGAACCGCAGCGAGAGCGGCTGGTGGAGATTGAGACGGGCAGAAGCGTCCTCGAGACCCTGGGCTACGGCTACCGGGTCACAGGAAGACACCTCCAGGAACTCGACGAGAGTGTGCGTGAGAACGTGCGGGTGAGTCCCGTCCCGAGGAACGTGCACCCGGAGCACAACCAAGAGAGAAGACGGGCGAGAGCAGTTTCTCGTTGAACAGTACTGCGGGGACACGCGGACTAGGTACGTTGGCGCGGCGGAGTACGGGCAAGGAAGATACGCGTTTGTGACTGAATGCACGCACAGGACGGGTTTCCATGTCGGCCAGCGCAGAGTGCGAGAACGCCGCAGAGGCCGAGGAGATCGCCATAGTCCTGGCGATGTCTGAGGAGGGTGCAACACAATCCTGAGCGACTCGCAAGAGGCCCTCCTCAACCTGGAAAGAGGTCGAGTGAGCGGCAAGGCGGCTAGAATTATAGAAAGATCAGGAGTTCGAGACGGAAGACGAGTGGAGGTCAGATGGATCCCGGCGCACGCAGAAAACTGCTCACCGTACGCGCCGAACCACAACGATACGGCCCACAGGGAAGCGCGCGCTATCACACACCGCGCTTCCAACGTGGGCACTCGTCCCGAGTGGGAGTGGTGGACGGGAACCAAAGACAGAGCCAGGGGCTATGGCGAAACACTGAAGACCCTACGTCTGGCCAGACGAGCGTACCCGCCGCCCCACCGGGAACTGGGCCGCGAGGAGGCGATACATCTAAGAAGACCCCAAACGGTGTCGACAACGTCTCCGGCCTCCTTACACCAAATGTACCCGGACGACTACCCGAGTGGCCAGAGCAGTGTGTGTAAGAAAGGACCGGCCAACCGGTGGCACATCATGTGGGACTGCCACCGACCCAGATGGCACGCACTTCGAAGAGTATCCGGAGTAACTCCAGAGAGCCATCGAATCTACAAGCAAGACAGACAAGTTCTGGGCCATCCAGCAGGTCTTCGCCGCGCTCGAAAGGCACGGGCTTCGTAAAACGGGCTTGTGACGAGTAGGGTCGCAGAAGAAGGCGCGACGCCAGGCCACGTCGAGGCGGAGCCGTAACCCGGCTCCTGCCTATTGCAGGGTTTGTTTCAATAAAGTCCATTCCAGTCCAGTCCAGTTAGCCGGTCTGCGAGCTCACCAAGAATAGCTCAGATGATCCGCCTACTCCTCCCCTCTTAGCACCACCTCTTACTTTTTAACACATCTTAACTCACTACAAAGACTCTAGACGCATTTACCCACCTCTGCATAAGTGACCTAAAGCACTGCCTTCGGTATGACTGTACAGCGGAATACACCCTACCTTATACAGCCCGCTTGGTCCATTGTGCATTGTCTTTGCCAACATTCGAAACACGTTTGACAGTGCCCCACCAGGCTGGGCAATTTTATTAATGACGGATTAGACTGAGAAGCCACACTGCTCAGCCCCAACAAAGGCATCGAGACGGCTCTCGTAGCTCTGGGGATCACCCCAGCCGCACACATCTGAGCTATCACCTCCATCGAACAGCCCGGCGATAGCTGCAGTCTTGGGGATCTTTTTCGACTCGGGGCGACCCTTTGGGAAACTATCGCGCACTCAGTAAAGTTTGATCTGTCTTTGCCTCTTTCTCCCGTAACGATTCTCCGTGTTACCAGAACCACTGCCGGCCGGTCTGTATTCGTCGGTATATGCCTGCGTTAAATTGAGTAGTGCGGTTAACTACATATTCGTAGCCCCTTATACTGCCACAAAGACAACACGCACAAACTCGGGATGTCTGATATTAGAGAGCACTAAGTCAGAAATTGCTTTGCGAAGACTGTTTTCCGGGAATACAGGAGAAATGAGGTGCGCATCAATTAACTGGGGACGTTGTCATTACACCTGTGTTGTTTATCATGGAACTAGTAAAAAAGAAAGGCCAATCTTGCGTTGACATGAACCACATATCGAAACGTGGCTAAGAGTGCAAGTTGGCGATACCATAGTTGAAATAAAGAAAAAAAATTGGAGTTTGGCTGGTAGTGCGGTGAGACGAAGCGACAACCGGAGGAGAATAGGGTCAACAGAGTGGATAACAGGAAAGGGATGTAGAAATATGGGAAGGCTACTAACACGATGGCAGGTTCAAATACGGAACTTCGGGGGTAAACTGTGGACTTGAACAGGGTAGGACAGGAGAGGTTGGAGGTCAATGGGAGAGGCATTTGTCCTGCAGTCGACCTGATGACCCTGCTGTTAATGTTGAGAATGATGACACGTTCGTAGAGACTGACGCAGCCCTCGACGTCGACCTGGTCGGTGCCGCAGAAGAAACCAGGTTCTCGAGGCTGGCTCACGACTACCAGCGGCATTGCGGCAGTCGTAAGTTCGGCAGGTGGAGCCGAACCAACGACTGCTGCCATTTCAATTCTCACAGGCGGGAGTCGAACCAATGGCGGTGCCGAACATGGTAGCCCCTCTTAGAGGACGCTCGCTTCGACGATCCGTGATCAGCAGCGCTGAGGAAGCTCTGTCCATGGTTCACTGGTGCCGCGGAGGGGGTGGAAGACAGCGGGACGTGGTGGATGCAGCACTCTCCACCAAACGACGCGTGTTGAAGCGGTATTTACAGAAGTGCAGTTACAGTATTTTTTCGAGGTCGTGTACAGAAGTAACGGTGCAAGAGAGCGCCGCTCAAGCAAGCGACCGAACTACATGCCTGTCACTGTCAGTGCCCCCTTCATATTCCCTCCTTGATGATGATCTCACTTCAGCATTGCTCATCCAGCGTCGTCTTAATAGTGAATTATGGAATGCCTCCTAACAACCTGCACAGTAAGTCAAAGTAAGTTCAGGCTTGTTTAGTAATGGCTTTGAGTTGTACTTTTGCTTCAGCCTCATACATTTATATTTTAATTTAGCTGTTCGCCACTGCTTCTCTATTTTTGAAGTTACATCGCCTTTGCACGCCCCTGTCGACATAACCACGGAAGAGTCTGGAGGCCTTTCCTGCCTCTGTTTTAGAATTTTTACGCGCTCATTTTAAAAGCGAGCAGTCTTTCCAGAACCTAGTAGCTATCAACTTCATGTATACTTTTTGTCAGTCTAAGCAACATTTATCATTATTTCGACCCTCGATCAAAGTAAAAGGCACTGCTCTTTAGATGTCCGAGAAATGATTTGTTCGCAATAAGCAATCTTTCTTTCTGACAAATATGTTAGGTACCTCCATAACAGTGTAACTGAGAGTATTTGACAACAAAAGAAAGTTTATTATGACCAGTGTTGCATGGAGCGGCGTTTCAAGGAGCGACATCAATGGAACTAGTTCCTTTCGGGATGAACGGAGGAACGGCACTGTTCTGTTAAAGGGACCCTGCAGCACTTATGATAAACGCTTTCACTCTTTCCTTCCCGTCTGGAAGCACTGCGAAAGCCCCAGTTATCGCCAGCACCAAGTGGCACCGCGTGATTTGCACGTTGCACCAGATACGCCTCCCATTTTCGCTTTGTTTTTGGGGATTTATTTTTAAAGTTGCTATCGAAAAGCGTTCATGGCTGGAACTGAAGGAAACCCGACCAACAGCCGCTACATGGACTCAGTGACGTAATTCGGGCCGTAGAAGAACGTCAAGACCGTAGATATTGCCATATATGGACATAGATGGCAGTATATACCCAATTGCGGACGGGGCCATATATGGGTGAGGCCATATATGGATGTGTGCTATAAATGGCCATATACGGCCTTATATGCCCAGATCCCGACGTGGCATATAAGGGTGACGCCATGCACGAGCATGCCATATATGGTGGCCTGAAATTATATATGGATTTATATGGATTGAGCTTATGACCACATGGATGGCATATGTAGCGAACTTCAGTTGACAGCAGGAATTAATGCTGCACCCCAAATGCTGGCAAACACTTCATCGCATATCTTTCGCATTTTATTGAAAAACTCTGCGCGTGCAGGGGAATTAAGCTGGCGGCAGGTTGCTTTGTTGTGGCTACGGGTCAGTGGCTGCGTTCTTCTTGGCCAGCTTGGCCGCCTTTGATGGAAGCACATGCTTCTCACTGCATTTATTTAGATTTACCTGTTTTATTTAGCTGTGGCTTCCCTAAATTCTGCAAATGTAATGAAACAAATAGAATTACCAGTAAATATCTAAGCTCTTTTTTCATTATTCCTGGAAATAAATTTCGTATAAATTACAGTCGCGTCCTAAAATAATTATATGACCTGAACCAGTTTCCTCTCCTTGGTAGTACTTTTTTCTTCCTTACATTCTTTACAACAGGATACAGAGCAAAATTGTTATTGATGTTGCTGAAAGGTAATTCCTGGCAAATTTCTCACCATAGTCCATGTTAATAGCTTCAGCAACCTTTACAAAATAAATTTTATTCGTTCAAAATAAGACCTTATTATTTGGACTATTCAGCATGAGGTTGAAACAAATGCACTTCAGCTCATGACTTCGTCAAATGTAAATGCATATTGCAGCCCACACAACATTTTTTCTGCTTATGTAGATAAGAAGAAAAAAGCGGTCCAATATGGCACCAACTTCAGCAAGGAGAGGCGTCTGCTGGATGGCTGGAATGTGCAAACATTTTGCTATTTAATCCTTTCTATAGAATGTAACCAGGGAAAAAAGCACCTCATTATTCCTCCGTATGACAATTCCAACGCTGAAAACAACAACCAGAAATGACCGAAAATTTATTAACAAAATTCAGGAGGATGAACATTCATGCAAGGCACACATTCTTTGGGCAGATTTGACAGTGCGGTAGTGCTACTAAGATTTTATTACATTCATTTGTATTCACCGACATTCTTGTCAAGTATAAGCGAAGCCCCGCGGACATTATTTTATTAAGATGTGTAAGCTATATTTAAATGCCCAGTGGGGCACAGATGAACACTGTTATAACGATAACTTATATAGCAAATTATCAGCTGCAGCAAATTGAATACGAACATTGGTTGGTCACGCTTCAATTCAGTGGCACATTCTTTTTATAACAAAACTGAAACAGGAAGCCGTGCGCTGTGTCGGCTGTAATGAGGAAATATTTGGCTAGCACGGGGCTCCAGACTCGGAGGCTAGCATATAAAAGCAAAATAAAAAGAATTAAAGACAATACATTATTTTGGCTAAACTTGAAAAAACTCCCGACGTCGAAAGCAGCAACAGTAGAAAGCGCCCTTTCGTGCGTGGACACTATAAAAGCTTCATCCTAATCCGAGCTGCGAAAAGCCACCAGATAAAGACCGCATCCTTCAAATAAATAAGAACGCAAACCTGTTTAGCCAAAGAAGCGATGCTGTGTTGTTCTTTCAAGTTTTCATGTTGCGGTCAATTAAGTTTGGAATGCCACAAGCAGAGAAGTAAGGATTACTGCAGTTAATGTGATTTCAGCATAGAAAAAGAATAATGCATTTTTGTACTTAGGACTTTTGCACAAGCCTAATTGCCAATTTCTTTGAGTCAATTTTTACCTCTACTGTTACAATGAACATTGGACCCAACGAACTAATTTACTGCCCGATACTACAGTTAAACCTGGATTTAACGAACGTCTGTACAACGAATTCAGGGGTTTCGACGGAGTTTTTCAATTCCTCTTTTCCACCTTCATTGAAGACCATGTGTTTTCAACCTCTATGTAACGAAAAAGTTGGGACAGCTAATATGAATGTAATGAATTCACTACGGTGATGAGTCAAGGTTTCTTGCCCTTTTTTGGAAATATCCGCTGGCACTAATGTCACTCGCACCGCAATAGCTAGTGTGTTTTCACGTGTGAGTGTGGTGTAGGTTACGTGCTAGGCCTGCCTGTCGGCGTGTAGTCTTGTGTGTTATTACCTGATATTGGTGGTATTGGTTCGTGGATGTTTTCTGCTGCATGAATACGAAAAGATTTGTCCTGTGAAGATAAGCTGGAAATTTTAAATGCCGTCTCCGCAGGAGAGAAAGACGAACGTCGCCGTCTGGTACAGTCTTCCAGCTAGTACCCCTCAACACTTTTGACCGCAGAAAACAGCATGAAGTTTGCGAAAAGGGGCCATTTCAGCATACGTTTGGTTCCTGAAATGCGTCAAGGCACCGAAAAGTATCAAAAAGCAAAAGTGGTACTTAGTTACCTTTTGTGAATTCGACAGCCGTGTAGTAGCAGCAAGTGCAAATCAGGCAGTTTGTCAGTGTAAAATATGTCCTTCAGCAATGGTGAGTCAGCATTACTGATGTTTAGCATATTGGTTTTGTTTCTGCTTCATTGCCCCGAGCGTTAACTCGAAACCTGCATTAAAGAAAAAATGCAAAATTTTGTCAACTTCCTTATATCCAGATTTAACGCTACATCATTATAATAAGGTTTGAATGTATTATTTTACCGAGATATAGTTTACAGCACGATTACTTTCAAGACAACAGACAGCCAAATCATTTTTGCATTTGCTTTCACAATTCAACTACCTATGCTTAGCATTTCTAAGCCAGCCACCGCCACATTAGTTCGTATCCGTTGAGACAGAGAAGTGCCATCAAATAGTGCTTGACTGAGGGTCAAGGTTCTAGCAAGTACACCAGAAAAAAATGGTTGCTTCAATAATATCGGTATCCCACTTTTCTGGCAAGCTGTGCTCCCTACAGTAATAAGACGTTTTAGCGATAGTGTGAAGCTGCGCTTATTGGATAAGCATTCCTGCAAACATTGCGCACAAAATAAACCCATGAAAAGAACAGAAGGAAGAGAAGTGTGAAAACTTCCTACAAAGCTCTTTTGAGGAACCATGCAAATATAAATCCTAAAGCACGGTGCAAAACATGCTGGAAAGAAGGCGCGCACGCACCCGCACGCGCACACGCATGCACGCACGTGCGCAGGCACACACACACACACACACACACACACACACACACACACACACACACACACACACACACACACACACACACACACACACACACACACACACACACACACACACACACACACACACACACACACACACACACACACACACACACACACACACACACACACACACACACACACACACACACACACACACACACACACACACACACATACACACACACACACACACACACACACACACCTGCCGCGGTGGCTCAGTGGCTAAGGTGTTGCGCTGCTGAGCACGAGGTCGCGGGTTCGATTCCCGGCCGCGGTGGCCACTTTTCTGTTGGAGGCGAAAAGCAAAAACGCCCATGTGTACGAGATTTCGGCGGACGTTAAAGATACCCAGGTGGTAAAAATTAATCCGGAGCCCTCCACTACGGCGCGCCTCATTGCCTGCGTTGCATCGGCGGGTTAAACCCTACAATCATCACACACACACACACATACACACAAAGCAATCCGCTAAAGACAACACGCATTTAATGCAGGAAGACTTTACAGCCCTCCTCTTGTTACCTCCTTTTCACGAAGCCCGCTGGAGGGGGTAATACTGCACGCATTCAGGTCCCGATTTGCGAATTTTCTCCACCTTTTTTTTTTCACGTGTTAACCACCTGTCCCGTTTTCCTACCAAAAAAAGCGCTTTGCAGCCACACGTGCTCCAATGTACGGCCGCGAAACTCTCACGTCCATTTTTGGCACTTCAGGCGTGTTCCAGGAGCCTACAAATAAAGCAGTGGCCAGCCTTCCCGGCTTGCTGCTTACCACAAGAATAAATTTGTGTGCTTCCTAAAGCACCTTCAATTTCCATTTGTGCCTGAAACTTTCCATTTTTTGCAGTTTGGCCCTTTTTCCGAGGCAGAAAAAAAAATATTTAAACACTGGCACGCACACCCATGTTTTTTTTTAATTTGTGGGGGAAGCCATGAATATACAAAATCAAGGCTTGCTTAGGCGGATGTGATGACGAATTTAGTGGAAGGTTTTGCTCTTGCCTAGAAAGTTTTTTACCAAGCTTTTAGCTACTGAACCCTGTATGGGAAGAGTGAAGCAAGAATTCGGGATGGCTCATTAAAAGTAGTGGCCATTAAATGGGGGCACAGCTTTTGTAGGGCGTTATGGGAGCATAGGTTAGCCTTGCATTCTTCCAAGAGTTTTTAATGACATTAATGGAATCGAAGGAAAGGTTAGTTCGTCCTTAGCTGCTATGCCCAGCATGTCTGGTTACTGTGAATCGCGAAAGCTGTCTAAAAATCTCAAGGTATTGGTAGTTGGCAACTCACGCATTAGTGAGAGGGCTTTCAAACATCTGATGAAATTGAGGATGTAAATAGCATGTTCACTGCAGGACGTAGGCTCACCTGCTCGTGACATTTTCTGTTTTATCAGACATCGCTTTAAATTTCGCCGTAATCAGACATGCTGGGCACAGCGTCCAAGAAGCAACAAACCTCTTTTTCTGTTTTATACTGCTCATTCAACACTTGCCAAAGAAGGCATTGCTAACATGTACTTCCATAGTGTCCTAATTGCGCCCCTATTCATTGGCCACTAGTTTCAATGAGCCATCGGAGCGGCTCTGGAATTCCAGTTTCACTCTTCTCAACAGAGTTCAGTAACGAAAACCTTGGCCAAGAAATGTTGTAAGTGAGAGCAAGTCCTTCCACAACATTCGTCATTACGCCCGCCTAAGCTTGCCTAGATTTTGTACATTTATGCCTTACCCTACCATTTGAGAAAATCAAAGCGCGTGCCAGTCTTACAGTTTTTCTGGCCTGAAAATATTGGCCAACGTGCAAAATGTTCAAGTTTCATACACAAGTGCACTATGAGGCTGTTAAAGAAGCACAAAATCCCCTTTCTTCTTTTGTGCAGAAAATGTCGTCTATCAGATACTTACAACACTGCAACTGTATTGCGTATCATCAATATTCCACACGTACTTTCTAACTCTATTACGTGCAGGTGCTAGCACCAATCAGTAGCAACAGCTTGTGCATGTCTAGATGCCCAAAAAGCATCAAAAGATGCCTGTTTTATGTGGCAAGCAGTGTGCCAGGCGGTGTAGCTGTCGCATTTATGAGCTCCAGGAACACGCCTGTAACACCAAAATTGGATGTGGAGGTGCATTGACCGTCTATTTCACCAAACTACTTTTTTAAAAATGCTTCATAATAGGAAAAGGCAAAGTAGGCACACAAGAACTCATCAAGGCGGATAAAGCTTGCAGGTTGTTGCCTGAGTGCGTCACCACCCGTTCATCGGGCTCTGTGAAAAGGAGTTAACATCCGTGAGGCTGCAGATGGCATTCACTGAAAAGTTTAGCGGGTCATTTCTTCGCTTGGGAAAATGGGAAACCGCCATGTCTGTGTCCGCTGTGCCGGCGCATGCGCACTGTGCCCGCACCTCGCAGAAAAAAAAAACATCAGCGTGCGTGGTCTTCCCCGTTTTAACCCACTTCTTCGCCACGCTTTCAACAGATATATAATGATGTGCCCCCAAGTTATGTGGTGGCGCTATCCTTGCCCTCGTGAACTTTGCGTAAATGGAGAATGCAAGTGCGGCTGCGAACAACAGCGATACGACGCGCTGTCGTACAGTACACCGATGGTACTCTGACGCCGCAGTTGCCTGCGGCCATGGATGACGACACAAGTTCTCAATAATGTGTGGTTGAGTATAAAGACTAAATAATGGTTTTGAATAAATGCGTCACACACACACCAATTTAGGTACGATGGTAGCGTAGCAGCTTGTGCATGCGAGGCCGTCTCATGAGGCATGCTGTTCTCGCACGGTCCCAGTTGGCACAATGGATCAGGAATCACAAGCACCCTGTGAACAATTCACTTCAGTTTGGCATCGTCACGGTGACATTGTCGGCAGCACCAATTCTGTTGTTTGAACAGTTGACGGACCTCGAAGGGGCGATCCGCTTTCACTAGAATACGCACGCGACTTGGTCCGTCCCGACGCACTTGCACGTTTAATAGGCTCCAAAGGTTTTACCGCTCTACCTAGTCGTGCGACGATTTAAACCACATCTGGCGATACATAGATTGTAGGGTGCTGAGAACTGTAATTGGCGTTGAGATATTACTCAGCGTTTGGCGGGGCACAGTTTGTAACATCAGACGGCTGTTGTTGCCATGCGCTGTGGTTCAACGAGTGTAGCTAGCCCGGGCAAGTACCGCCCTCTAGCGGAGCCCAACATAACACGGAAGCTATGGACATATACGGGGCAGCGCACACGCAGGGTTGCCTGCATGCGAGCCACGCCAGAAAATACAACCTATAAAGTGTTGCTGCATAGAGTGTGTTGCCCTTAAATAATTTCGTTGTGTTTTTCACCGTTGAGGGGGACATATCTGCACGCTCTTCCAAATAAACTTTGTTAAAAGTTTGCACTCATCGTCCCCTTTCTTAGCAATCCTACCTGCTTGCACAGCCTGGTCTCATCTGCAAAACATATTCTTATTTTGCTTCAGCGTGGGTCTGTTATATCTCAACTTTTATAGAGAAATTGTTTGCATTATTACAAAGCATCCAGTGCATCCTTAAACTGGGCTTGGGCTTCATTTCTTATAAATTGGGTCTCCGCCCCTTGTCCTTCAGTGACTTCATCATACATTGTTGAAATTTTTCTCAACATTGGCCGTGGTGCTTTAAGACCCATAAATGAAAGGACTTATATCACGTTTGCTCGATGCCCAAGGTATCTCTGGTCGATCATCTAGTCGGAGCCGGTTTTCTACTTGGCCTGGAACTTGTCGAAGATGGCACCTACTGCTCTCTAGACTTGACCGGTAGTCTGGCTGGTCGCACGGGTGCAGAACCTGCACTAGAAGCGTGCAGAAGCGCAAGAGGAGACAAATAACCACATGACAGCTGCGAAGCCACATGTCAGCCGCTGCGTTGCCGTGTTTCTAGACTTCTTAGCCTGAACTTTCTACCAGTGTCCTCAAGTAATTGCTGAAACGAGCCGGTGTTAAAACGAAGAGTTATCTTCAAGTTACGTACCTACTGTTGCTTCCAAGCATAAAGCTAAGTTCAGCACTGCCTTGCTACAGAGGGAGAACACAGGTATCATTTGGGGTTGAAATAAACGACCAAACAGCCACTTTCCTGGTTAAAAAAGGTTTTTAGAACCACTCATTGCAAAAAAAGCCTTCGGAGCTCGAACAGACCTTAAAAAGTCAGTCAAGTGAGTAACTATTTGACCAAGTACTTTAAAAACCCGAACAATTACACTTAGAGCAAAAATCAGAAATAATTTTCGATACACAACTATGTCGTCAAGAAATGTTGTAGGCTGTGGCTGTCTTTTGCAGTGTGCGACGTAAATAATGATATCATGATATGCTACCAGCTTTGTTACGTTGGAAGATCTAAAAGTGCACACAAGCAATAAAATTGCACCAGTACATTATAAGTGAATGTGTGCCACGCGGCCATCGTGCCATTCTCAGCAAGGTCAGTTATGTACACTCTTCATAGAACCTTCCCAGAAAAATTGTTGACCCCACAGGTGTTTCCTAAAACACCGCCCGTTGAAAGCAGCGAGTGGATTTACCAGGACACCTATACCAGTCACAACAGCGCTGCAGCAATTTTTTCGCTGCAGCAACTAACCACATATTACTAACCACATACTAAAGCTTGACGTTGGGTTAGTTGGTACACAATTCGACTACTATAAAACACAGCGCACAGATGCGAAGATGTATCGAATGACAATATTGAGTGCCCTTGTTTGACGATTGTCTCTGCGATGTTCTCGATTTAGTAAACCGTGTTCCGTGATCTTGTTCTGCTTATAATTCCCTCTTCGTCTACAACAACCAAACCAACCAAAAAAACTTTAAAATCACTTTTGGAATCTTTGTTGCTCCAGGTTACATCTGTTTCGTTGTCACTACACGTAGTTTTGTCACGTACATACCTTGCGATCGTTCCTGCCCTCAACTTTGTGTAATTGCTCAGCTTCATTGGGACAGGTGGATGACGATTACGTATTCAACTCATCAGACCACCGTCGCCAGATCACTGTGCCTTCTCCGATACTCCTCGAGACGCGCGTGGCAGGTCTGGATGGCAGAAGTAAGTAAAACAAGTACTTCGTCGAGCACACCTCTATCACATAAAATATTGTCGCAGCCTTGGGTGATGAAATTTTCCTCAGTAGAGCGATCGTCGTATTAAGCAGCATATGAAATAAGGAAATGAGCGCATGGGTATGACACCGAGACAGCAAGAAGCGGACCGTGTTATTCATGCTGCCGTCCACACTTGTAAAACCATTCAAATAGAGTCGGTGCTGCCGGGCGGCCGGCTAGCCAGTGCATACACCTTATTGAGGGTGACCAGCATAGAGCACTGAAGCTTCCATCTAATGCTACGTCACATGCTTGAAGCGCTATGTAGTAACCGATGTTTCCACTATTTAGGCCAGCCAGCACATTTTACAGTCGAGACAAACCTGACTGGGCACCCAGCCTCAGCCTCTGCTACTTTGGCGGTTCTCAGGAGAGGAGCTAAACTAGGTTACTCCTTAGGTAATTGTGCTCTTTCAAAGATTTCTTATCCTTCTACTGCTCTCTAAAGACCAACTGCGTTTCGCAAGCTTCTTCTATTTTAATTTAAGTTTCGTCTACATGCACACAAACAGCAAAAAAAGAGAGAAAAGCTGGAAATTTATTGGTGGAATCTTTCTCGCCCTAAGTCAGCGGGTCGTCACTGCCGTACGTAAATTTAAACTTCTACATACTAGACCTTTTGCATAATCGCAGAACTTGGTTGGGAGCTTTAGTGAGGATGAGCATGAGTTCAATGCATCGGAACCCTGGCCAGAGCATGTCACCGTCTCAAACTCCACTTGAAAGCGCACAAAATGTCTGAATGGCATGCAAAACCAGCACCTTGTTTCACCAACCATCACAACATAAAAATGCCCACAGGTCTCGGTGAATAAAGTTTCCTAACTCCAGCCACGCCGTATAAGGCTATGAGAAAAATAAGGAAAATAAGCACACATAGATGACACCGAGCCAACATGAGGCAAACCATGGCATCCACGCCACAGTCCGCGCGTCTGCCTCCAACCGTGCTAACTAATACAGTCACCGTGGGACAGCTAACGCTGCGACGGGCCTAGTGGCATCGTGTAGTCTATGTTCATGCCATTGCATATGACTGCGCGAATGTCACGTAAAGTACAATGGCAGTTGCCACACCTTGGAGCAAAACAGCAGTGCAAACCGCCAGTGATGCATAGCAAAAAAGTACCTACACGTATTTTCTGTCATTAGTGGACCTCCCGTTGTGAACCGCAATTACCTTGTCCATTTTCCCCACAAGGCGAGGTCAGTCCACTGAAATGTGAATCGAACTTTGAAGAAAATAACAGACCACTGGGCTATCAAACAGGGCTGATAACCCCACGAGCTTGATAATATGAAAGGCATATACAGTCAAATGCTTTATGACAGTAGGCACGGGAGCACGTGCCGCTCAGCACACGCAGAGCGATCTAGCGAATGGATGATGAACTTTCGTAGTTTGTACATTTGGTGGATGCACTCTTTGAGAACGGTTGGTTGCGCTGTCGTCTGCTGCGGTAACCACCCTTGTGCGGATGAGGGGCTTCTTATCAAGGGCCCAACCCAACGAACTCATTAAAACGTTTACTTTTCATTGCCCGACTGGGTGATAAAAAATGCGTTATCCTCCGCAACGTAACTAATGCAGCAGGCAGCCGCGTGATAAAGTGGTTTCAGGGAGTGCGGAAACTAAGCACAAAAACTTGGATAGTGCGCCAGCCTCTCAACACAGCCCTGTGCATGCATTAAGTGGCACGCGCTCCCGTGTTTGCTTTCATAAGTCTTTCGACTGTACCTTCGCCGAACTAGTGGCACGCACTCGGTTTTTGAAAAATATATGCAGGAAAAGGCGGTAAAACAGGGAAACACTGAGTATCAAGGTTAAGAGCTCTGAAGAAAACTAAGCACTACCACGCTTACAACTTTAGGAAACGCATTGGCTGCAACCTGAACACGTATGTACGCGCGCAAATAATTACCGAGTAGAAGTCCTATACGTTATTACGATTTTATATAGCGAAAAAATGGACGGCGAGGGTTAGCTGTAAAACCGCGCTTCCATTAAAACAAGTAGGGTTACCGCGGCAACTTTTTGAGAGTATTCGGAAGCGTAAAACATCAAGTGATGGAACTCATCAGGCGCGCCACCCGGTTAAGCTACTCTCGAACCATATGCCGGCTCCACTTATTCTAGCGTGTTAATAGCGATCGAGGCTCGGACCTGAGTCGACTGGGTACACCTGTTGCATGTACATGTGAGAGCGAAGGCCATAGCTAAGCCGCAACTCAAATCGCTAGTTCCGTTAGGATCTCGTAGCAAGCAAATGCGGTTTATCCACACATGAGTGGCGAGCAGGTAATGCCTAACAGCTATGAACATCCCTGTTTTCGATTCTGAACTAACAGACGGCATTGGGATGTTGGTAACAAGTATTTAAGCTTACCTGATACGGCCATTAGCATCGCCTCAAAAAAGTTTTTGTCCCACCAGCGAACTTCCACTTGCGATTCCACATGGGAGCCATCCTCGCCATCACTCATCATATACTTCATCGAAGCAACACCGCAGGTTGTTCGCTAACTCTTTACCGCATCAAAACGTGCCAGCCACAACTTGTCATGCACTAGACAACAAGGGAATTGCTTGGTAGAGAACATCGCACGCAGCTGCAGCCATGCTGCAGCCGGCGTCCGCTCACTACGCTGACTGGTTTGGAACCAGCTTGGCGTGACTGGAAAAAACATTGTACTAAAGGATAAATGTTCGAACAGGAGGGCACACTGAGCGCGGGAAGCACAGAAAAAGTCATGATTTTCTTACTTGGGGGCTTATATGGAAGGTAACTAAACTAAGGAAAAAAATATATAACACCATTAGCTTACCCATTGTATTACACGTTGTATTGTGAACTTACCCATTGTATTGTGCACATGGTCACTCTGATAAAAAAAAAACGGTTTCCATTCATTATAGTGGAAACAATTTTTTTTGCCGGAAGTGTCGTGATACCATCATAGACCCACTATTGTTTCACAATCAAATTACATCAAGGGCTAGAGCGCAATTTTAAAGTTGTATTATAACAATACTTTCGGAAGGTGATTCTACTCTGTGTTGTTGTCCCGACGAATAGTACACTGGCCTAATTATCTAACATAGTTAAAAAAATCGCCGAAAAGACGTGGGAGCGATCACTAGTCCATGATTGACAACTTTAAGCTTATTGTAATTCCATCAAACACTGGTACCGTGTACGTAATAAATAATATGTAATTTAGGAGGAAGCTTCGTCTTCGATGCAGTGATTGTCATTTGGAAGAGATTGTCAACCCTGAGTTATGTTTAATGGCGCATCGCAAAATAATTAATGCAAATGAAACAAATTTATTTTCCTTACGATAATATATCTATTTGCCTGTTACAGGGAAGGAAATAATCGTACCACATTAAGAAATATTTTTTTCTAGAGGCTACATCGATCATAACATGTAAGCATTGTGCACGTGGTAAGGCGAATCATTTTTATTCGTTTGAGTTTCGTTTTGATGTGCCACTGCAGGACGCAGATTTGGAGGTTTGAGTCAGGTGTTGTGGCACTTGGGGAGATAAGTTCTAGGGCATCACCTCCTGTATTTTTCAGGAGGCGATGCTAAGGCATTGTGCTCTTGTGCTTTGGTGCTGTACACAAGCACCAAAAAACATGCTACCACATGTGGCGAGGTTAGTGAAGAGATAATTAACGCCATACGGAGTGTTGAACGGTTGAACTGCAGCTGTGCCCTGTATCGGTATTGTGATATCTTTATTAACTCAATATTTGTAGGTCACACAACGCATGTCCAATTCCACTGCCTGCGCCAATAAATGCGTTATATCGGTCACCTGTATGGGTTGTGACCTTGGTAATTGCCCTTCCCTTAAATATTGTAGTGCTGCCTATTCAGTTTTATTTCCACAGTAGCCTCACACTATAGTAAACGACAGCACAGCAGACTGAAAGATAACACAGTAATTTGGTTTACTGAACTACTTGTTAAAAGTATCCCTCTAGCAACCGTTTATTTAGCGAGAGATTGTAGTTAAGTAGCCATCATACAGGGAACAGATAACGTAAAGCCGCCTTCCATAGGCACCTAAACGTGATATGGCCTGCTGCGTTTTTGTAATCATGAGGGCTTCTGTAATCAAAAGCAGAAGTAAATTTGCGAACGTATCTTCAATTCTCCGGCCTTTGCGATAACAAAAATAATATTTATTGTTAATGGATACTTCTTTTGTTCTCGATTATTAAGACAACTGTTAGATACGAAGCATTCAAATTAACTAAAGACGCTGATCAAACAATTGACTTTTTCATGTAAATTTTACATTGTGTTTTTGGTCCGCCAAGAGGTGCGGTCCGCCATTTGCAATCACTCTGGCGAGTAGAGCGGTCCGTATCCTGCTCAATGGGTATTTTTCCAGTTCCGGTCTTCTTAGCAGCCGCCACGGCGAACAAAAAACGGCAGTAAGGTGCACCCCCAAAAATTCGGCGTTTCCGAGGACTGGATCACAAAATATTCTTGTCCTGCAGTCCCTCCCACACCCACCTGACAGCCGCTCCTTTCAAATGAATGTCAGGGTAGCAGTTGCACGTTCCCACAACTAATCTGCAGTGGTCAAAGCGCCGCTTTTCCTTTACTTTTTTTCATTTTTGTTACTCCCTCACTTGCACTCATGTGCTCGCCGCGTGGTCAGCCTCAAACGTCTTGGCCCCTTTCCTTAGAAAGCCTTTTTTGTGTGCACGTACGAGCCCACCACGAGCTGCCGAAAGAGAAAAAAAACCATGCAAGGCTAGACAGCATAGCCGTTTAGTTAGGCTAAGAGGTTTTGAGAAGGGGGTAGAGCGGGAGAGCTCCCCAAGCGGAAATTTGGGGGGTGCCTTTGTTTACGGAAAGCCTTTGTTTATTTTGCCGGAGACGTTTTCCAACAATGGCGGACCGGCAGCCCACGCACACAGAGATCGCTACTAGAAAAGGTCCATTATCTTTTACCTTTCATGATGCCATGCATTGTAGGGCGGTTTGAATGATTTGAATTACGCGTGACGCACGTCGCGCTGTAGCGACAGCGACGTTGGGTAGGCAGCAGGCGGTGCCCATTCGACCCCGTGCTGTATCACTAACCGATCGAGTTGGGCCACGGGTGGCGGATCCAAACCGATCGCCCAACCACCACCCTCTCCCCCAAAGCCTCTTACTGTCCACCCCGACCCCTTTCCACAACCCTTGACACTAATTTGTCGGCACGTGTAAATTTTTTATACCCCAGCGGGGACCGTCGCTGTCCACGTTGAGCAAAGAACAAAGTAAAACCTCCACCTTAGTGGGAGCATGCTAATCGGTTTTACCTTACAGCCAAGCTTTTCGCTTCAAAGAGTATCACCCTTGCAGCGAGGGGAGAGCCCGGTTTTAAACAGGTCACGTGGTTGTCTGCAATAAGTTGGCGAAAAAAAGCACTTGGTGTGCAACTGAAAACAAATCAAGACAGTTTTGTTGGTTGCACCTTCCTCCGTCTTCCTTCCCATCAGCATTATGGAACCGCCCCCTCTCAGGCAATTCGTAATATACAACTGCATCCGCCGCTGTTCCTGCATCCGCCGCTCTTTGGCGGTCTCTAGGCCTAATTGGAGCTATTGGTGAATCGGTGGCGATAGTGATGGTGGCTCTGGCCGTGAGATCAATTCAACTACGGACTTCGTTAAGGTTTCTCAGAATACAAATGAAGTTGTTGAAACACAATGAAAGGCGAGTCTGTGATCCTCATGCTTGTACAAGGCTGTGACATCGACTCATTGACGTTGTTTAATTGTGGCCGATGCAACCGAACCCTAGCGTTCGGGAGCTGTGTAGACTGCTGAGGGACTGGTCTTTCTGAAACTGGAAAAAAATTCATGATAGCAGTAGAGTTCTAGGCCAGCTTGTGATTTGTGGACATTGTCTTTCTCTACTGAACGCCATTTTAAGCGTACTTGCGAGAGCGCACCAATTAATAAACAGGTTTCAAACTTTCAAATGCCACCTCTCTTATTTTTTTATTTTGAAAATATCTTTTTCTCGTAACTTGAGGCTGTTAACTGCGGAATATTTTTCATAGCAAGCATAGCTAGTGGACTATGCTGTACATAAATACTGGGCTGAAAGAGAGAACTTAAAAACGGTTTGTTGTGCTGTTGCATATTTAAAAATAAAGAAGGCAGCTGCATTAAAACTAATTGCAGTTTTGAAGTACGCAAGAAAAGATCTCTGTGTAGAAAAAAAACGATTCAGCACCCTAACTTGACAATTAAAGAGAAATTTTTTCAAGAAATTTTTATTAAAAGAGAATTCATATTCCTGTGACTGTTAATTAAATATTTAGAGTATTTGCGCATGTATTGCCTTGGAACTGCGTGTATCAATTGTATATATCAGTAACTGGTCCCACATCTGGCTGCATTTGGTGTACTACATAAATCTGATTGTGTCATATAGGTGTTGTTCATTCCATATAACGAAGCATCTAGCGCCATATATGGTATGGCCGGGACATATACTGGTGTACGTAGCGCCATATATGGGTTGGCTTGGCAACATATGGCTGTAATGAGATCTATATAAGGGTTGGACGCGGCATATATGGCTCTACGTGGTGCCATTTATGGCCGTATTTGCCGCCATATATGGCAAGTTATAGCCATATATAAACACACATATAACTATATATGACCACATATAATTTATATATGGGCCATACATGACATTTTCGTAAGAGTGTGCCGAACGAGCACCACATGCAAACACGACTTTATTTTAAGAATGGGTGATGCCCACCGCGCTTGGTACGTGGTGCATGACCGCCGCGTTCGCCTTCTGGCTAAATTGCTTTCTCTGGGGACGAAAACAGTGGGGACGCCAAGGGGGAGGTGGACAAAGGTAGCTCTCCGTGCGCTAGGAGGGTGCATAATGATCCAGAAGGTGCTATTTTCGGGAGCATCCTTATAAGGCCCGTGGACATCGGTTTTGGTAAGGGGGGCCAGATATCTAGTTCATTCAGCGTACACTTCGCAATGACGGGAACCTTCTCACAAGTTTAGGGGTGGAAAAGAGGGGTAAATGTGGGGGGCAAAAACGTCGAACCAGCTACCAGAACACTACGCAAAAGGGGAAGACGGAGATGGAGAAGCCTTTTGTAAGCCGGTTGCAACAAGGGTCGCATTCCGCATCGAACAATATTTCTTCTGACTTCCCTTGTCTTGACCAAATAGGGAGAGGCGGTGTCTTGGATGAAAGTGCAATTTTGCATAACTTTAAAGAAAATTGAGACATTACAGAAAGTTGAGCGCTGAGTGGTAAGAGCTACGTCTTTACAACGGTTGTTCTTTTTTTCAAGTCGGCTGCACAATATGCGCCAGTATTTCTTGCTGGAGATTTAAAGAGCTCTGTTATCCTTGTAATGTCGGTGATCCGGTGGCTTCGTGGGCAGCATGCCAGGAAGGGGCGCCAAAATCAGTGTTTGGGAAGCAAGTGCAACCTAACAACTTAGCTGTCATTGCTGCTGACGTCGTTGTTTGCAAATGGCTTACATTTTTTTCGTTGAAGAGAGTTCTAGTAGATGTTCTTAGCAAGCTAGCTTGTATTTTTAGTGTACGTGTTTTGTTAATTGAGGATTTTTATACTGTGTTGATTTGTGTGTTCAGAACCATTTTGTTTGGATGCAATCAATACGCAATAAATCGCCTGTGTGCAGAAAACAAGCCTTTGAAATTTTGCCATTGAGAGGGTAAAAAAATAACTAGAAATGACGCCCAATGCGGTTCCTCGACACTCCAGAAATAAAATAAAATACGGGCTATGAACCAAATAACAACTCCAAAATATTCATAACTTCCATGACAGTGCTTCTATAAAACACCCTAAAAACAGCAAAAACACTACGAATGCAGCTGCACAGTACTCGGAACGCTACTCCTGAAAACTCTTATTAGGAGAAAACAACATAACCCTCATGCTCTTCTTGAAAACTCCCATTTTAGGGGCAGTAAATATTTACTGCAATATTTACACAAATAAACCTCGGAAATAAAAAAAACCATGCCAAATAAACCATGTCTGTGAAGACATGCTTCACAGACACGCAAGTTGTTTTTAAACACAGAGACCATGCTAGCAGGAAAATTGCTGAAGCTATCCATATCTGGATTAAGGGTTGTGGTTGTATAAGTCACCCGTCAATGAGTATTCTAGACAAAGAAGTGCAACATCTTAAGGAGAGTGGTAGAAGATGAGGGTAATAAAAAGAGGAGAAGGAAATGGGGCAGCTGTCGTCATGTACAGCCGCACGCATGTGCGACGGTCACACGTGCTTGATTGTTAGGTCTTCGCGTGGTATGAATGTGTTTTCGATAGTAAGCGCTGGTGTCGTTTCCCCTTTCTCGTCCCTGTGTCTGTTTGCGCTTAAGTTTCACTCATGGATGTTCACCAACTAGCTCGTCTCTCCTTTTTGCTTCAAACCTAAGTAAACCTTGCAATAACTGGGAATATTGATATACTTACCCTAGAAGGAGTATTGGATACTGCTACTTGGGATTACGTTATGCGACAACCCATTGTTGGGTGTCAGGTGGTGTAATTTATCCCACCACAGCCACCTATTTTTGGGCGTCGGGTGGTCTAATCCCACCGCTGCCACCAGTTGTTGGGCAACGGGTCGTTGATTCCACCGATACCACCAGTTGTTGTGACTAGGGTGGTCTAATCCCACCGCTGGCACCAGTTGTGACTTGCGTGGTCAGATCCTATCGCGTTCACCAGTTGTTGCGATTCCGGGGTCTGGGAACCCATCTTGGCAGCGTGAGGGGTACCGGGGACATTGAGCAATTGACTGATGTTTGCTGATGAAGGAGAAAAAACTTTATACATGGATTTAGATGATGAGTACAAGTTTGGATGCTGTGCTAGCAACACCAACATCAACAGAAGCAACGAGAGCAACGCCAAGAGCAACACTCAGCGGCTCGCAACACCGCCATTTGGTTCAAGCGAAAGTCCCTGGAGCCCTCCAAGGGAATTAAACTCCCAAACGCATACTCCAATCATAGTCCCACAATCTCACGTACGTCGGCACCGACATCGCGCGAAGCTGTTCTGGTTTCTTGCCCACCCGACTACGAGAAAGAGGATGCCATGGCGCCGCCGGTACGAGAAGCCCCTTTTTTCCAAGTATGAAGCGCGCCTGGGTGTTGATTTACGCTGCTGGCCGATAACGGATTTTAAGGCACGCACCTCCAATGCCGTTTTTCCTTTTTCATCAGAATCGCCCAGGTGGGAATGGCCCAGGAATTCGCGTGGCCGGACACACTTCCTCGTATCTGCTGAAGTCAATCAAATGTGAAGGGCCACGGTTCACGCAGGGTTGATGAACCGCTGTATTCAATTCGAATTGACACGTGGCACGACCGATACCGACGAACGCGCTAATTAGCGCCGAGGTCCGTGCTTGGGTGCGCCGGATCCGCAGCCCGGTCATAACACCATTTACAAAAATTTCGGCTTATTTCCGTTTCGCGTGTAGGGTTTCATGATGTTCCTACGTTTGCTGAGACGATTGGTTTTCTTGTTCTGCAGGGAGTTATTGCGCCATGCGCGGACTATAGTGTAGTGTTACGGACCGACTCCGACCAGTGCTGCAGTCTGGCACCGATGCCGAGCCGAGTCGTGGTAGCTTTGCTGGTGGCTGCTACGTGCGAACAGTTCTTCGGTTCTCACGACGAATAGCCAGAGGCAAAACCTAAATACTTTTTAGTGCATGTTTAAGTGAACAGCATAAAGTTACAGCAGGCAAGGCTGCGACAAAAAGACGAACTTGAATTATCATGTTCACATTGAAGCTGGATGCAGTCACCGGAGTTCACCCAACAAACCTAATTTTTTGTGATTGCCGATTGAGCATACTTCCTAGTCATTTAGCTGAACGAGACTTGGAAGGATTCGAGCTTTATTCTCGCGAACAAACGTGGGGCTGCGTGTGTCCTTCCCACGTCGTAGGCATCTTACTGTCTGTGTAACGCGCAACCCACTCCGCTCGACCGGTGAAGACACCACACTCGTCGCGTTCGGCAGTTCGACGTCGACATGTAAGCGTCCCGCCATCGCAACGGACATATCATCAATGAGGGCATGACACCTATAGCTTCCCGTGCACGCGCCCCTTTACTCCGTCCACTCTCCGCAGGTGTAGGCATAAACTGGCAATCGCTTATGTGCGCGTGATTAAACGTTAAGGCACCGGTAAACGGAGGGGTCCCCGGTGGCGAAAAGGAAAGGCGGAGGAGCGCCGAGTAAAGCGCTTCACCGGAATGAAACATGGGAGGGTTGGACATACACTGCTCCTCAGTAAAGCTAAACTGTGATGTTAATGTAACGACGTGTGCCAAGGTTCGAATTATAACTGGAAACACATTATTTCGCATTAACGAAATTTGTAACAATAACCCGTTTCAGAATTTGAAAGAAACAAGGAACGAGCATTCGTTCCTGTTTCAGAGGAAGGGGTAGAACACTGATTATGAGTCTGTTACTAAATATAATCCAGGAAAGTTAGCGGACATTAAAGCAGTAATTCGGAGTACAGGTGGTACTTGGTTCTGCCTTTTCAAGTAGAAAGGACGTGTAAGGGTCTTGACGGATAAGAGTGTTCTGCAGGATATATATATATATAGGTGTTACGCTTTCCAGAATGCAGTGGATTGAATTAAGAGCGTTTCCTTGATGAGGTAGTGGTTGAAATTAAAGACAACCGCCTAATTTTGTGCTTCAAAAAGAAGGATCTTCTTTGTTTTCCCACTGAAAGCTATGTCCCTCCCGATTTTGTAGAAATTATAGGTGTAATAAGCTAATTTACCGATCACTGCCGTCGATTTTTGTTTATCTTACGCAAATACCTGGGGCATAGCTGCTCCATGCAACAGACATTGCAGCAGCAAGTACTATTCGATGCTTGTAGTTTAAACAAGGGGAATTGTTTCTAGCCACCATAACCATAAATCCCTTGCCTTGTTCAGAATTTGCATACACCTAAGAATTGTTAGGTGGTAAGTACTGCTCGCGAAACATTGCGGTTGCTGCTTTCCGCAAAACGAGACTTGGCATAATTCACGTCGCTTTGCGTTCTTTCTTTGGAGTTTTAAGTTTGAAGTTTGTTCCTCTGGAATGAAAGAGGAAGCCGACACAAAGCACCACGAGGCCTGTTCTCGGCACACTTCACAGTTTCGAAGCCATTAGCTAGCATGTACAGCCGGTAAAGGGCTTGTCTATAACACAGCGTTCGTACTCTCAGCCCTATCCTGCCTCGCCGTAGAGGGATTTGAATAAAACTACTGCACAATTCTGAAGTATTAGCCCTTCGCTTTTGCCTCCGACATGTTTGGAACGAGTATGCTTCTGCAGTTTTCGGATGTAGCTGGTTGAAGTTGAAATCGTTGTTATAGACAAGCGTTTTACCGGCTGTACAAAAAAAAGAGATAGAAAAGGCGCGTAAACGCAGCAATAAAAAACGGGAGTCCATATTTATGCGCACATTATACGCAAAGAACCACCAATTGACAAGCTCTAAAATGCACAAAGAATGTTTGTTACAACATGTGTAGAAGCTCATGCACGTGAGAGTGAACAAGTAGGCATAACATTTCTCATCAAGCAAAAAGAAATTGAAACACAAAGATATCCCGGGCATCTGCGAGAGTTCCGCCTTACATTCAATCAGATATTTTATAATGTATTGAAAGTGCTTTGAGATGTCTCATATTAACACTGAAAATAAAGGAAAAAGGTTAAGAAAACAGACCCCATCAGGCGGGAATTCAGACATTTCAAATTCCAACAGAAAGAATTCATAAATAAAAAAGGATGATGTCAGCAGGCACCAGAAATTACATACTCCGTTTATCATAGTTTATGCAAATATAGGGAACAGTTTTTGATGCAAAAGTTTGGTGTACAATCAGCGCAGGTAGTATTTAGTGTCCCGTATTTCATAAGCAATGTATTTGGACGGTTACGGTGTATGTACTGCAGCAGACGCCAATAGTATATTTGTCTCGAATTGAGGTTTTTGTATGTTTACATAGAGGTTTTGTCGACACATTTTTCGGCTATCCGGTTGCTCTTTTTCGCACGAGAAGTTTTTTTTCTACAGTAGCAAGAGCTTATGATATTTTCAACCAGTCGTAGTTCCGCAGACCAATGCACAACACAGGAAAAGGGAAATAATAAACTGCCAACTTCAATCGAGGAGGACCTACATTGGCGATCTAGTGTAAACACATAACTATTCTGCTCATGTATCTTGGTTTGCTTATAGAGGTATTCAACCAACTGTACATTAAGGAACCAAAAGAGATTTTTGTTTTAATGAAATTTCCTCGAATCAACACCGCTGTACTTTCACTTGGTGCCCCCAGCCTCCAGCAATCGCTGGTATTGCGCAGTTACCGATGAGGCCTGAGCTTCAAGGGACAATCATAGAACCTCCAGCTGGTATTTGTTTTATTTCTGCAAGGTAGTGTATCTCTGCATCATCGCGTTGTTTTCATTTCTACAGCTGTAGTCCTTATGTATTCTTCGCCAACCCGAAAAATACAGCTGCCTTCCCAGGAACCAAATATACTGCTAGAAATGGTAGAACTTGGATAGATCGATCAACTGTCAAAGAAACAGACTATATCGTAGTTTGGCCACCGAATGTGGGTGGTGAAATTCTCGCATATTGAACGCAAAACTAAACACAACCGCAAAAAATAAGGGAAGCCATTGGCACGGTGAGGTGTAATCTCTTTTTTGAAATTTAGCTTAGTCGTAATGCCAGTTCTCTAAATTTGGCTTCATTACCTCAATAAAATTGTTTCAATCTGGTGAATAGGGAAAGAAAATATGTTCGCCAATTTTATTGGCTCCCATCTAATACGTGCTGCTGGAAGGACTAATATAACAAAGAAAGCATAATCAATATTATATCTTTCTCCCCGAGGCAGGAAAACAAGG
The DNA here is from genome assembly GCF_048455015.1 of Haemaphysalis longicornis. Taxonomy (NCBI): domain Eukaryota; kingdom Metazoa; phylum Arthropoda; class Arachnida; order Ixodida; family Ixodidae; genus Haemaphysalis; species Haemaphysalis longicornis. Next base: position 201,565,217 of record NW_027526361.1, on the reverse strand, counting down.
GGATATAAAATGAAACCACATAAAGACCATAATGCACTTAGGGATGGTTAGAGAACGTGCCGAGCCAGGGGCAGATAAAAGGTCAAGAACTATTTCGGTCCTGCCATTTGTTCCATGCGTCTAACACGGCTAAAGTTACGGCTGTATCTTCTCTTCGGTAGTGAATAACAAAAAAACGAAACTAAAGTCAGGCAAAGTTTTTACTGCCAGGGCCATCGTAAACAATTCTTTCTCTCTCGGCCAGATTGCTTCGACGGTCGAATTGGTAGGCTTGCGTGAATCCAAGTATAAAAGTACAAATTTCTCTGCACCATACTGTGCTTCGAAGATATCTCCTCCCTGCTATTTAGGGGCGAAAAGGATTTTCTAGCTCACATCACACGATCTCCAAGCTGCTGTAAAAGACTTCGAGGCGTCAGTCTCTGGAAAATGACTGCCGTATCTGTTCCCGATTCCGCCTGAACAGGTCGTACATATGGGGGAGGGTTTGCGATCCTCTCGTTAAAATTACCATTTCGACTGTTACTTGCGTGTCATCATACTATCTATTGCTTTAGGGAAATTTTGCCTACTCTTTTTATTAAGCCATGCCATAAAGATTCTTTTGTAACGCGACTCCAGAGAAAAATCTTTAAAACCACTACCATCGTTATTGTTGCTTTTATTGTTTTTAACACGATTTTATGGCCATTTCTGGCTTCTGTCTGTCTTGGCAAACGCCATCTACCCCCATTTGGATTTGTTTGATGTCTGTCTTGATGATGTTATAGTAAGTGCCTTTGTGAAGTTTATCGCCAGGGACTAACAAAAACCACACCTTCGCTCCCTACTACCGCTACCAAATGGTTTCCACAACAAGCTATGAACTCTAGCGGTGGCTCGCTTGATAAGTCGTGGTATTTATGGGTTCAAGGATATGGGTCTGATCCTGTACACGGCGGCCGTTGGTGAAATGGTGACGAACAGTGAAGGCACGCGTGTGTCTTTTCAGCGGAATTTAAGCCTCCCTAGGTCATAGAAATTGTTTGCAGCGTTCACTTTCGCGGCGTACTTCAAAGCCCAGGTGTATTTTGTGTCTTCAAACCTGGCAAATGCGAAATAATCAACTTTCTTGTGTTTTCTATTGAATAGTAGCGAAGCGTAATATTTATCACCCTTGCTGACAATAAAATGACTGAAATTTCCTCAGGGCACGTGAGTACGCTTAGGTGCACTGAATGCGAAAGCCCAGCGTACCAACCCGTGGCTTCTTAACTTCTACATTTTGTTTCCGTATCTTTCTTCGGGCTCGTTTCTTTGTTCTTTTTCGTGAGATATTTTGACAGGCCTGCTTAATGGAAGTTCATATTTGCATTTATTTATTTTTTTGATCAGTGAATTCTTGCTATGCATCTATTCGCCCCAAATATCAGTTTAGAAGTAGGATTTATATCCGAGTGCCTGCAATGCACCCGAATACGTAATAACCAATGCCAAGCACTACGCAAGCAGGCGCACATTTGGGAACGCACCCACTAGCCTTGCTCGCAATACCTACAAGAGTAATTTGCATTACTCGGAGTACAAGTGCTGAATAATTCCTTGCCTCTAAAATGGAGAGATTCTTTTGTGTTGACCCATGAGAGGTCATCATCATCAACATAATCATACTTCACGACAAAAACCTTCCTAAGAGATTTCCAACTGTTGCCAGCTTCCTGCTTCTGCCCCGAATAATTGTTTTGAACAGCGAAGCTGTTCAGAACATCGTATTTTTTTTTTTCTGTCCGCGGTTCGAAATACCAAGAAAAGGCTGAGCGTGCTCGTGTGCACGTGCTTCGCGGCAACCGTCGGGTCGGTAAGAAAACAAAGAAAATACCGAGAGCTCATATTTGCGTGCCCCTCGACGACCATCCAGCATCCCCGGCGCGAGTTTGTAAAGTCAAGCATACCCACTTAAAGAGATTGACCAAGATTGTGTCGACCGCGTGTTAGTTAAATAAAACTAAGAAAATCCCAAGCGATCGTGTGCGCGTGCTCCAGATGACCGCCCAGCATCCCCGGCGCACGTTCGTCACGCCAAGCATATTTACTTTAAGAGAGCAGAAAAATTGGCCAAAAAATTCTTCAGAGTTCGCCAGAATCGTGCCCACACATGTGTTTGCCATAATTGCGGCAACACTTGCTAGGAACGAGAGAGACACGTCATAACGTACGCCCCTCCAAGGTTCATGTCATATCATATCACTTCCAAAAAAATAAAGGAATTTCACAGTTATACCAACAGTGATACAGTAAGGGCCTTTGCTGCATCGAAGAAAAGGCAAATGGCCTGCAATCGTAGACGTAAATCGTCGTGATCTTCGTGAAGGTTGCGTACACCTTCGCTAAGCGTTATTATGCGCTTTCTTCATTTTTTTCGGAACAAGGCGTTTCCTCTAGATCTAATCATTTTTCACAAATCTGAAATGTGATTCCACCTCCGAGGTATGTCTGTTCCCTTATCTGCAGTCCCGTCTCGCACAAGCCATTTCGTTACGCTGGTGGTCCCCAGTTGTGACTGCTGCAAAATACATGCCCTATTCCACTGATGTAACCTCGTAGACGCTAGATCTTCTATCACAATTTTTTAAACTCAAGACACTGGCTTTTCTTTGCCGGCATCTCTTGCAACATTCCTCTGTTCAGCCAAGGCGTGGCGGGAGCCCAGAAATGAAGCTCTCCGTGGTACAAAACGAAAAAGAGGATTTATTTTCGTACCACCCCGGATGGGCGTTCGATGTTCGATTGCGCGAGGGGCGAGCCTCGTGCCGCGAAAAGCGAGCTCGGAGCGCGAGCTATGCTCTCAGCATTTCCGACGCATCCAGCTGTATTCTTCGCGTTCTTCAGACATCGGAGAAGCACGGCCATGATAATGTTAAGTGCACTGCACTTCTTAAGCGACCCTGAACCTGCGTCCACCGGCGATGTCCGCGCACGTGGAGATGGGCGCGCGCAGCCTGGCCGCTGACATAGCACATACCCACGTGGGGAATTGGCCAGGAATCTCCTCGTCTTCCTTGGCAACGGGGGGAGATGGGCGCGCGCTGCCTGGCCGCTGACATGTCACATACCCACGTGGGGGATTGGCCAAGAATCGGGCGTGAGAAGGGCTAATGCACCTGCCTAAAGGAGTACTGACACGAAATTTCAAAGCTGAGATCCGCTCTAGCAATCAAGTACAACGACAACACAAATAGGTGTCTGTGAATAAATGCATCTTTCTTTCTTTGTAATTATGTGTGTGTGTGTGATCTCTCTTTCGCGAACATTACCGAACCGCGCAAATTGAACTCGTGCATTCGCACTTTCACATTCTTCCCCTCGGGGAAATGCGGGAAATTTTTTCGCACATTGCAGGCTACAAAAAATGGCGACCCGCGAAGTTCAAGGAACACTGCAGTCTCTTCCTGGGTCTCACAACTTAATCTCAAACGAGCTGATGATGTTATTGACGCTTTTGTCTAGTTTCTTTGGGTGTCTTGTTTTGATAGACAACGCGACGTTTGTAAAACTGGCATTCACGTAGCTGCGCACCCCTGAGACGTATAAAGCTGGTGGAATCTCCAAGCGCAGGAAGTTGATTTTCTTGAATGATGCCACACGTAAGTTGTAAGTCAGCAGTTGACACATTCTGGAATTCTCCGTGACGATGTATACCACCGCTCTATACGCCTGCGGGTTTGCACTGCAAGAGACGTGTAATTCCAGTTTGCTAAGAAGCATATCTTCTCCGACTAGCCTTCGGGTAACTGCAATTTTCTCCATGTTGGGGAGCTGGAGTACCCACTTCTCCCATTCATTCTGTAGATCTTGAGGCGGCTGCTCTTCCCAGCATAATTCTTGAGGCCAAAGCTTTTGAAACAGCAGCCTTGCCGACATGGTGTACGGTCCAAAACCTAGTGGATGAAATATCCTTGAGGTCGCCTGGAGAATTATTATCTTAGTGTAAGTCTTCACGCTTAGGAAGGCTAAAAAATTAGACATCTGGAACAGAAACATGCCTCTCGGAGGGTATCAAGCGGTGCCTAGCACTTTTACTGTGGACTCGGGATGTACGAGAATTCCGTGGCCGACTCCACGATCTTCACGGTCCAAATGCTGCATTAACTCGTCGGAGTTTGATGTCCAATTTAGGTGCAATGCACTTCTTATGCACTTCTTATGGACAAGGCGAGTGAATGAGATGCAGTGGCATCTAAAATTGATCCGGAGCACTCCACCACGGTGGGCCTCATCGCCTGCGTTGCGTTGGCACGTTAAACCCTACAATCAGTCAATCAATCAATTTCGTATAAATCGCAGAGACTTATGTTCAACCTCGAAATGAAAACCCAAAAATGATTTGCAACGAGCATCCGAATAAAAAGAACATTAAATGACGGCAAATACAAACTTTTGAAAATGACAGTGGCGTTGTACATGGGAGAACCATAGGCCATTGATATTAGTATGTTTTTTTTTTGTATAGCGTCGACTCGTGCTTTCTAACGCGCCGTACTAGTAGCGAATACGATCATCACTTACCTTAGCACACTGTATGCGAGTACATGAGCTACACGTTTTTTTATATGCATTGGAACAAATGTTTTCATATTAAATCGCGCACAAGCCAGCTCAGGAAGTTTGCCAAGAATGAACGCTAAATGAGTTTGCCATATTAACGCACAGTCAAACAGAATGTCTATGTATTTGACATATTCGGCATATTCAAAGGGGTTGCACTTGCACGGGTGAGTATGACCGGGCAAGTACACAGCAATAATAATGTAGCTCCTAAGGGGTTCCGGAACCACATTAGTTTAGTTTTATTGGCATATATAGCAATTCTAATTTGTGAAAACCAACCTACCGTGTTACGTATGTCACTTTGTAAAATCCTTATGGTTATTCATAATTAAGATGCTTAGCTAGTATTACGGTGTCATCGACGTACGAAACATCTTGCATTTATGAATCGCGAACGAAAAATCGGTCATGTAAATATTGAAAAGCAGACAAGATAAAACTGATCTCTGCAGCACACCAGTTATTTAAGAAAGAGGACTGCTAAATTTTAGGTTGCTATCGGTAATAACAACTTCTAATCGATCACAAAACGCGTGGTTCAAAAGAATACAAAATAGCCCCGGAAACCTTATAGTTGTAGTTTTTCTAATAGTATTTTCTGGAGAACAAAGTTACACGCACTAGCTCCAACTAAAAAGAAAGCACACAGAAAAAACTTACAATCAATTACAAAGTATAAATCGCCTGCAAATTCATCCAGAAGTGTCTTGGTTCCTCGCTCAGCTCCAAAACCGAGCTGCCTAAGCAAAACGAGTGAACATTTTTCGAAGAAGGAAGACATCGTTTTTAAAAGAATTTTTTAAAATGTTACTGAAATTACTAATGCTATATTCTTAATAGTAATAATAATATAATAATATTAGCATAAAATAATAATGAGACCTCGAGTACAGGTTTTCCGCCTTGTAAAAACTCACTAATGATGTGGCATTACAAGAAAAAACCTAAACGAAGACCTACATGAGTGTCTTTTCAGCTAATATCGAGAAGACTCAGACATAGTAAAATGAAAAACTTTTGTCTTTACTTTGCTTCACACTGTTTTCGGCCCGCAGTGGAAAAACGTTCCGTAAAAGAGGACAAGGATGTGCGAGGGAAGTAATCATTAGCATTAGAAGGCAGACAGAACTCAGTACCCTGAACGTCATCCAGGTGATAGAGCGGCGTCGTCATGCCTGCTTCTCGAGGCATGGCGGTTGTTTGTGTAAGCTAGTTTGGATTCCCTTAGAGATGCCTGTGTATACCCCGGTAAGCCAGCAGACGAAAGCATGAAATTCCCCTGCGTCATCATAACCGAGTTCGCGGCAACCCCAGAACTCAATCTTCGCTCTCCCTCCCACACTACTAACGAGCGGCCTACTTGTTCGCCGCTTCCTTCGGTGGCCACGCTGTCGCGCTAATTGAGTGACAAACCAGCCCAGCGCGCTAGCACGAACCACGTCTGAATAATCCCCGTTCTTCAGCCTGTGGGGCACCTGCTCGCATTTGCACAACACGCAATGCTAACGGCGCTTCTCGTTAGCTGCAAAGGAGACGCCAACGCTCGAGAAGTTCGTGTGTAGCTTTTTTGTCATTTTTTTATTATTGCTGGGAAAACTGGCGTCCTTTCTAAAAGTTGCTTGCGTTACCAAGTGTGGGATTCAGGTTAGACGAACAAGCAGAGGAAAACACACATATAGCAATAAACAAAAAGGAAGTCACATACTCGTTCTCTAACTACTACCATGCTTGTGATTTACCTGTAGCCTTGATTGCGAATGTTTGTAAGATTTTACCGTTTATTCTTATTTTTTACGCATCGCAACATAGCCCTTAGGTCAAAGGGAACATTCTCGTGTATGAACTGAATGCACTGGCAATGCACACAACATTCCATTTACACCAGATATAAAAGAAAAGATGCTAGTTTGAACTGAATTATAGTGTCGATGCGAGCTAGTCGGTACTTCATCATGGGAACAGGTTCAGCGCCAGGCACAACTGGAGGAAGGAAAACAGACGGAAAAGGGGCGCCCCTTTCCTGTCTGTTTTCCTTTCTCTAGTTGTCCCTGGAGCTTAACCTGTTCCCATGATGCTAGTTTGAAGGCATGATTTTTTTTTTACTACAGCATGCCTGTGCACAAAGCGCCATGTTGAGGATTGTTGGGAGCTGAAAGGTTGTTCCCAGGGTGAGTGGATTCAATTGGGCTCGCTGGTGGGGTGTGGCACCTTTTCTAGGTGTCCTTTGTGGGTAAAATAAGGAGCCCACGAAGACTATAGCACAAAAATTCCGTGACCAGAGAGTACCGGCATGGAAACAAGCTATTTTCCGCCTGGTGTTGGTTTACCGACATTTAGTTGCACATACGTCTACAGAACATTTTTCGCCTAACAACTGTGCCAAAGTCGTTTTTACTGACACAGCTTGACGTTTGGCTGCATCACGTATTCAATGTCCTTCTCGGTGTCATGCTCACTGGCCAGGATGCGAAAACATGTTGATCTTTTTTGTTCCAGCCGCGTTTCTTCCAATAAATCTCGCGCTTTGAGAGCGAAATCTTCATTCTGCTATGGCAAGGACGTGTTAATGCATAAGCGTTTAAGCTTCGTTCAGCTGGAAGTATTCTAAAGTACCCAGGGAATACCCACCCCCGAAAAATCGCCCACTCCCTTTTTTTCGTGTGAAATAGCCACTTATGAAAGTCCAGAAAAATTGCCCACCCCCTAAAATCGGTGGCTTTAGCGCCCATCAGGAAATACAATAAACGTGAATACTCAGTGCATGTGCTGATGTGGCCACTAATTTTAATTAGTCCTTTCGCCACTTTACCAGAAAATTTGCCCATGTGTACTTTTCTTGAATATCCGCAGTTTTGGCTGACGGTGCGGCCTCTTTCTGTAGTTTATTGCATTCGACGCAAAACTTTACTTTCCCGTATTTTAAACTTGATATTCCTTTACTATTAGTGGGCGTTCTCACCAAACTTTATGGTATGTCAACATCAGTGTCATACAAGACCATCTAGAACAAGAACAAAAGGTCGTACCTCTTTTCTTCCCAATCTAGAAAGCAGTTCCCGTTACAAATTCCTTCAATGCGTTTCTGTTACACTTCAAACATTTGAACGTGTCATTACATTAAAGTCACATTTGATTTTTAAATTACATATTGTCACCGGACGGGACAATCCCCATTGCGCGATGGTCCACCAACGAGGATGACGACGAAGAAGAGCTGTGTACGCGGCGCAGCCAGGTCGGGCTTGGTTATGGCTTGATGTAAATAGTTCTTCATCGTTATGTAAATACATCGCTTCGCATTCAGCCATTGTTCCTGTCATTCGTCCTGCTGCCACGTAACATTTTGGGGGAGTGCGCGGGGTACATCTTCAATCCGGCACTCAAGCATTGCCCGCCTCTGCTCGTGATGCGTTTTCCTGAGGGTTCCTGGATTTCGTCGGCTTGCGTCAGCCCCGGAGCTTCATGGATACGTCCATGTCCACAGCCCCGTGTCCCCAGCCGATCAGTCACGGCAACCAACCGAGAAGTAACCCGCCGTGACCAGAACTGATGACGATGCCGCTCCCCCGCCCAGTACACCGGCGCATCTCCAAGGGCCTTTGGCGTTTCAGCTGCACTGGCGCGAATCACTGTTCGTGGGTCGTGGTTCATCCAGCTCATCCCCTTCTGTCGTGGCGGCATGAACTTCCACACCGTTTGTAATCATATCATTTTTCATTCTACGTGCTCGCCCATCCACTGCGCCCTCGACCAGGACGGTCGACGCGTCGAGGAGGGGGCCATGTCACGAAGAGAAGTCGAAGAGGACGAAGTTGTGTGCGTGGTGCGTGGATTTGCTTGGTGCTGTGATGACGCCATCATGTAAATACATGGCTTCATCGCTATATGGTTCGTGTCATCTGCCGCCACGTAACATTTGGTAGAGTGTGCGGGTTCGTCATCCCCATCCGGGCCCCAGCATCGCATCGCATCAGGGTGGATGCAGCCGCCAAGGACAACAAAGCCGTGCCGGGCCGCCCCAGCCCATCCGAGACCAGAACAAGAGGATATACCCCGCCCAGTGTTCCCCAGCCCGAAAGACCCGAAAGAAGAGCAGACGAAACGAGCCGTGTCCAGACACGCCGAATATGTGTTCTACCGCCCTTCCGCCCGACGTGGCTCGAGGGCCTTTAGTGCTTCGCCGTGGTTGAAGCCATTGCTGTTGCTGGGCCAGGCATCATCAACGCCGTCATCGCCATCCGTGGCGACAAGCGATTCTTCATTGCATTTTTCATCCGAACACTCATCCGCCTTCAATCGCCATTTTGCCTCGGCGTCGAGCGGAACGGCCGTCATCGACCGGGGAGGTGATGTCACGGGATGGGACAATGCCCGTTGCGCGATGGTCCACCACCAAGGATGACGACGAAGAAGGGCTGTGTACGCGGTGCCAGGCCGGGCTCGGTTATGGCTTGATGTAAATAGTTCTTAACCATTATGTAAATACATCGCTTCATCGCTACATGGTTCCTGTCATCCGACGCAACGTAACAATATAGTGTCGGATATTTATGGCCCATAGTAAAAAGAGTAATTTAAAACTCACATCGACCTAAGTATATTCTACAAATATAAACACAGCCGGTAGCAGATTATCAGGAGATAAAAAGAATCCAAAAAACGCACCTTGACAAATTTTTACGAAGCACCGGACATAGTTCATACATGCCTACCTGCAACATTGGTGTATTTAAGTGCAACACATATGGAAACTTTCAATTCGTTCTTTAAATGCGCATTCGGAATACCGGGAAGGTTGCGGAATACCTTCCAGCAAAATGCGGAAACACATCGTCACAGCAAGCTTGAATAACATCACGAAATCGTAGGTCCACTCGATCTGTGAGAAGTTTTACGGGAGCTCATTCAAGCGCCATGCCCGTGCCGTGAAGCGATCGAACGTCAGAGGTTAGATTCGACTTGCAACTCTCAAGGATGGTTGCTGTTGCGTGTGACTTCTCGCCTCACTTTGGGCGGCGGCGGCAGTATTGCAAGAAACCGAGGGTGGGGACTTAAGGCATTGCTCGTGCACTCTGTGAGCGTGACGTTGGCAACCCAGGTGTCCATTCACAAACAACAGAGCAGTCTCGTACGACACCTTTCGCTGGTTCGGCTGCCTGTAGAGAACATGTGTGCGATGAATGCTGTGTAGTCCCCCTGTGTGAGATGCCCTTCCGTGCTGGCGTCATCTACGATTGCGGATGGCGGATGGCGGTCTGCACCTGCTCGGGTTTCCAGTTCCACTCTTAAAGGCGAAGCTTACGCGTCCTCCAAGCGTCCATGGAAGAACAAAATAAAATGTCCTGGCTGAACGCGAATCAAAGGGGCGCCGAAGCACTTCCCTCCTTTGCGTCTGCAGCGGCATTACTGGCAAGGCCGTGCGCTCCCGGAGCATCCTGCCCGAAAGGCTGCTCCCTGCAGCGTGGTTATTATTCGTCCTTTGACTTTTGAGGAAGCACGTCCCGCAGTAGGGTGGCCAAATTTCAGAGCCTATATGAAGATAACCGATATAACGGCCCGTGGCATTTTGTGTTAGCTTCTGCGCGTCAACCACCTGGCGTCAAAAACAGCAAAATCTTAGCGAAATAAGGTTTAGAAGAAAAGCCGTTTCATCTGCCGTTTCTTGGTAAACCTAACGACTTAACGTTAGGTTTCACTGTTTCAACGAGTTCCACTGCCCCCTAAGCGAAACAGTGACATCCCTTCGTTCCTACCTAAGGGAACTAGTTCAAGGAACACCATTAAGCACTACACTTGTCGACATCTTTTCAGGCTGTAAATAGTTAAACTCCAGGGCACAGTGAACTTAAATCCCTTCACGGTTTATATTGTGCAATGAATTTGCGAAATACATATACTCAAAACCACTTTTATTCCATGGTCCCAGTTTCTTACAAACTGAGCCCTTGGCACATAATTACGTGCTGAAATTAGGCAAAGGCGACAGATGGTTGGAGTCCAAGAGGTCAACCGCAGAGGATGAAGAAGCCGTTTTGCACACACCGCTGAAACCGGGATAACTAGGATCGCGTTCAAAATCAGCACTGCCCGATCGAAGAGCAGTGATTTTGAAGACCACGTGGTTACATGATTATACCAGAGCTACTTTAGATGTCTGCACGTGGCATATAAGAAGAGCAAAAAGGTCAATTTTGCTTTTAGTCTGGTGTTTGACTTTTTTTGGCTGCTGTTGTTAATTTTGAAGCTGTCTTTTTAACCTCCTTTGCCTGATGGAAGGAGGGGATGGTGACGGAAGCTACACGAGTGGGAACAAATTGAAGGAGCGGTGTCACTAAAAAGTTTATTTTTCTTTCGTTTAATTGTGCAAAAGAATACAAGAATTTAACTAAGAAACGTGTACCAGCGTAGACGCCACACAGAGCGGCTCTTGGTACACGTTTGTGCAGCGTTCTTGGCCGCTTTGGATCGTCTTTGAGGGAAAATATTTTCCACAGAACTCAGAACTTCAGGCCAGAAAGCAACCGTGCGAAGTGTGCTCCGCGGAAAGCTTCAGCGACATGCCTTCACCCACTAAAAGTTTCCTAATTGCGCCCTTCTTGTAAAAAAGCAACCACTCTCGTCGAATGTTTTTCGAACTCTTTCTATCCAAGCTAGAAACAGCCTAGCGGAGGCTGGCTGAAACAGAGATGGTGCCTCCACGGGGTGCAATCAAGTCTGTTTTCCGAGCTTGCGGCTTTTAGGTGTGGTTCTATTCAGGTGGAGATTTGACACATCCAACAAAACAAAGAATACGGGCATATACAGTGATTCTAGAAAATCGAATAACATAACTGGAAACTTTCGCCTGTCCCTTCACTGGTGAGAATTTTTTATATTTCAAAATTTGCGTGAAGTACGCGCACGCGAATATAAACGATTTTATGGGGTCTGAGCTTGACTGCTTTCAAGGGTATGTGTGATCGCGCAAGAATGAAAACGCAGTGACTAATGTTTCGAAATCGTACTTTATAGGCGCAGACAGACGTAATGGAACTTGGAAGAATGAAACTTTTTCTAATGCGACAACATCGTTTAATTCGCACCTTGAAAGTTAAGCATAACGAAGAGTGGCAGGTAAAGTGACCAAAAATTTGGATGAGGTCATGAAAATGAAGTTAGGTGAATTAAGTTATGGAATCGAATCTAACCGAGGGATTCCGTTCAGCCATACTAGTAGGCATCCCTAACGTCCCTAAGGCTGTGTGGCTCTAGCTGTCTAAACGTTGAAAACGTAGCAGCCTTCGATATATAAAAAAGTTGAGCATGCACTCAGCCCGTAAAACACACGCTAAAACGGCATGCACGCGAAGACGGCAGCAGTAATCAGGGTATTACCAAGGTACATCATTGATAGAATCCTTTCCGTTTCTAGATGGGGCTACAAGTACGCCGGCCCCAGAGGCAACTTCCTCTACAGACCTATTCAAGACATAGACCTGACACTTATAATCGATCCCACGAAGAGTACAAGAACAGGCACCAGCTCGGCAAGGGACACCAATTCAGATCTCACTTTTATAAACAGACATATTCCCTATGCTACGTGAACCAATTTGGATAAATACCGCGGCAGCGATCTTGCGATTCTGATGATGATGGTTGGATGTTTATGGCGCAAGGCCGACTGGGGCAAAGAGTGCCAAAACAATAGTCATATATGAGGAGTGAAACCTTAAACACTAAGGAAAGTCAGCAAAAACAAAAGTAAAATCACAAAACGACAATGAGCATGGCTGGTGTATAGGGCCAGGGAGTGATCACGCGGTGTATGATATGAGGTCTAAAAATTGCACTTCTTCTAAATATTCAAAAACGCACTTGATAGACAACATGGGATCGTCAGAGAGGAAAAACGCTGGGTGTAGTGGGACGTGTAGTCTGTGTAGCTGTGGGAAGTGTTTGCGTCGTGTTGTGTGAAGTGCGTTGCATTGAATGAGTATGTGAACTACAGATAGGGCCTCTCCACACCTGCCACACTGTGGTCTTGAAGACCCCGTGAGGAGATACGAGTGTGTGACCTGTGTGTGCCCTATCCGTAGCCTACCAAGGGCAACTTCTGTGTATCTGTTGCGTGTGTCAGTGATGTATGGTCCCAAGCGTGGTTTTATAACATGTAACTTGTTATCTGTTTGTTCACTCCAGTTTGTTTGCCATCTCTTGCGAAGTTGGTGTCTGATGTGTGGCTTCATGTCTGTGTATGGCACTGTTGCTATGTCCATTGTATTCAAGAGTGTAGCTGCAGTGGCCTTCGATCTGCGGTTTCGTTCACGGCAATTCCAGAGTGCCCTGGTACCCAACAAAAAGTTATTTGAAGGTTTGATGCATATGCAGACATGATAGCCTTAAAAACATGATTGATGACAAAGTTTTAGAATGCTTTCCTGATGCAAGTGCTTGTACAACGCTAGTAGAGTCCGTGTACACGATGGATTTTAGGATTTGATGTTGGACTATGTGATTTATTACCATTAAAATACCGTATGCTTCCGCTGTGAATATAATGCTACAAAGGTTTTTACTGCTACAAAGGTTACATTGTTTTACTGACGTTAAAGCTTGGCCCATGCGCAGCACAAGCCACAGCAGTTGCAGTCTTGGACGCATCACTGTAAAACTCTTCACAGCGCTACTTATGCTGCACAAACAAGAAATGCTGCACAATCGCAATCCTTGGTGACCAGTTCTTGCTTAACTGCATAAAAGACAGGTCACATGACACAGGGCGGAGATGCCATGGTGGAATTGAATCAATGATGGGCGTCTTGTGAACGCCTAAAAACGAGACTTCTAGCTCAGAGGCTTCTTCTCGCACTCTTAGAGGAAACGGCATGGAGATTGATGGACGATTTAAAAAGAGTTGCAGTTAGGAATCATCATTAATGGTCGGAGTAAAATAATAATTTGTCATAGACATGATTTTTGAGGCATATAAAACGTCCATGTACACCCTCTGGTGATCTAGGGACCATTTATTGCTTTTCTACATAGAGACTTTGGACAGGGCTAGTGAGAAAAGCACCGCATGCGAGGCGTAGCCCTAAATGCAGCCCCGGGTCCAGAATTTATAGTGCCATTTTTGTTGCGCACCCATATACAACACTGCCGTAGTCCAAGCGGGATCCTACTAGGGCGCTATAAACCCGCAGAAGGAGTTGCCTGTCTGCACCATACGGCTGGTGGGAGAGAACTTTGAGAATATTCATAGTTTTTAGGCATTTTTGCTTAAGATGTTTCAAGTGTGGGACAAATGTTAACTTGTTACCGAATATTATGCCTAAAAACTTGTGCTCCTTTTTATCAGGAATTGCAACGCCCTTCAGAGTAATATCTGGGTCCGGATGGATCCCGCGCTTTTTGGAAAACACAACACAAGAACTTTTTCCTGGATTGAGTTTAAAACCATTCTTGTCTGCCCAGCTGGCAAGTTTTTTAACACCAAGCTGGACCTGATGTTCACAGATTGACATATTACATGATTTAAAAGATATCTGTACGTCGTCTACCTACATAGAGTCATAAATGGTAGGTGGCAATGCCTTACCAAGAGAGTTCATTTTAATTATAAAAAGAGTACAGCTTAGAACTCCACCTTGCGGCACGCCGTTTTCTTGCACATGAATCCTTGACAGTGCGTTACCAACTCTCACGCGAAACGTTCTTTGGGACAGATAACTAGCCAGAGTGTTGAGCATATGGCCCGAAACACCGAAAGACTTCAGGTCACTGAGGTTCCCGTAGCGCCAAGCGGTGTCGTAGGCCTTCTCGAGGTCGAAAAACACAGTTATGCAATACTGTTTATGCACGAAGGCATCCTTAATATACGATTTAAGAGCTATGAGTTGATCATTAGTGGATCGCCCTGCCCTGAAGCCTGCCTAGCAGCTCTCGAGAAGACCGTTGTACTCAAGGAAGTACACGAGCCTGCGACTTATCACCTTCTCGAAGAGCTTGCACAGCCAGCTCGTCAGGGCAATAGGACGGTAACTTGAGGGGGACGACGGGTCATTTCCCTCCTTCAGGAAAGCTACAACTATAGCCTCCTTCCAAGAGTTTCAAATGTGCCCCGAAAGCCAAATCTTGTTATATAGGTGTAAGTGTGTTAGAAGAGTGTCTGCGTGCAGGTGTTGTATCATTGTGTATGTGATGTTGTCTGGGCCTGGAGCTGACGGTTTACACGTGCTCAAAGCAGCCCTCAGCTCATGCAGTGAAAACTCTGAGTTATATGATGTTGACCTATTGTTCTCTAGTATAGGCTTCTTTTCGGCCATTTGTTTGTGTTTCATAAAATGTTTGTGTTGTGTGCTGAACTAGAAACGTGTTGGAAGTATTGTGCGAATGTGTCAGCCTGGTCTTCGAGTGTGTCCCCTGTAGTGCTGACCAGAGGCAGGCTGTGTGTTTGTTGCCCCTTGAGTTTGCGTATTCGTGTCCATACTTTCCGTGTGTCTGTGTAGGAGTTTATTGATGTTATGAATGTACGCCAACTCTCTCGTTTTGCCTCACGGCGCACACGTTTTCCTAACGCCTTGGCCCGTTTGAACAAGAGGAGGTTTTCCGACGTGGGGTACCCACGAAGGATACCCCACGCCTTGTTCTGGGCCTCTCGCGCCCGCCTACAGTCCTCATTCCACCACGGCCTCCGCTGGTTGCGCGGCGCACCAGAGGCGTGGGGAATGGACCTTTCGGCGGCGTCGAGGATGGGCGCCGTGAGCAGTTGGGTAGCTTCTTCAACGTGTAGGTGTCCTATGGATGTGTGGTGTAGTTTGCATGTATTTGTAAATGTATTCCAGTTAGCGCTTGCTTCATTGAACCTGTTTTGGGAAGATGGAGTGCATGGGCCTTTACCTATATACGTTAGTGAGGTGGGGATGTGGTCACTACCGTATGGGTCAGTGCCCACACCCCACTCGAGAAGAGGAAAGACAACTGTGGAGGCAATCGCCAAGTCAAGATTTGAGTATGTGTTGTGTCCTATGTTATGGTATGTAGGCTGTTTATTGTTGAAAAGTCATGCTCCTGAAGATGTAAGGAATTTCTCTATCAGGCGACCTCGGGCATCCGTGCGAGAAGAGCCCCAAAGAGAGTTGTGAGCATTAATTAAGGTCGCCTGTAAGGACATATGGTTCGGGTAGCTGGTCAACCAGCGCCTCGAAGTCAGAGCTCGAAAGTGAAACATCCGGAGGAATGTATATGGAGCATACCGTTATCAACCTATTAAATATTATTGTTGGAATTGCTACAGCCTCAAGGACAGTGTTCAGACTGACAGGGTGGCAGGCTAAGGATTTCCGGGCAATTATGGCCGCACCGCCAGAAGAGTGCGTGCAGCCATCCCTGTCCTTTCTGTAGATCACGTAACTGTTCAAGAAATTTGTGTTTTTAGAATTCAAATGTGTTTCCTGAACACACATTACACTTGGCTGATAAGCATGCAGTATTTCGTATACGTCATCAAGATTATTCAGAAGGCATCTGCAGTTCCATTGTATTATGTATTCTCTTCCCATTGTTCGGAGCTACTGGAGTGTGGCAATTAATGCAGGGTCTTTCGGGGCTTGGACTCTTGGAAGGGGTTTTCTGGCCTTCTCTACTGACTTGGACGTCGCAGCCCGTTCCTTCCACTGCGATGGAAGCCGGAAGGGCTCGACATCCATGTCATCATCTGAAGGCAGAGGGGTGCCCAGCAGACTGGGCCCCCTTGACGTGGTACCCTTTCGGGTGTTCTTCGCCTGCGCTGCCAGTGCCGAAGGCGTGGGGAGCACCACAGATGGCGCAGGCAGTGAGGTGGAGGAGGGGGTCGCTGCGACTGCCTCCGTCTCCATCCCCGTGCCTTTGCGTGTGCTTTGGGCCGGCGGAGAGGAAGTAGTGGATGTAGCGGCATCCCCAACAGACGTTGTGGCCACCACAGCCGCTGCTCTCTGAGCGAGCGGTGCGGAGGCGGGTTGGGCTGCCATAGGCAACCCATGGGCGGGCGGGGGCGGGACCAAGTCCGACTCGCGCTACTGGATCCCCGCCGAAAGCAGACGCCGCTCCACCCCCCGGAGAGCTGCGTCGGCGTACCTGCCCGGAGGCGAACCTCTTCCGTGCCTCAGGGAAGGTGATGTTTTCATTGACTTTCAAGGCAATGATCTGTTTTTCTTTTTTGAACTTTTCACAGCTCCTACAATAGGCAGCGTGTGGTCCCTGGCAGTTGGCACAGGTGAAGTTCTCGGATTTAAAATTGTCAGTTTGATGATCATGTGCTGCACATTTTGCGCACGTCAATTTACCACGACAAGACGTTGTGCCGTGCCCAAACCGCTGACACTTGAAACAGCGGCGAGGGTTTGGCACGTAGGGTCGGATTGGACATCTCAAGAAACCTGCGTTGACCGACTCAGGAAGGTTAGAGCGGTCAAGTGTCAAGATTATGTGCTTGGTTGGAATTATTTCATCATTTCGGCGTATGGTCATTCGCCTCACTGCTGTCACGCCCTGATCTCGGAGGCCCTCGAGCAGATCTGCTTCACTCTCATTCATTAGATCCCGATCAGAGATCACGCCCTGGCAGCTATTGAGGCTGCGATGCGGCGTGATCTTGATGTTAACAACTACCATGCGCGTTTGCTTGAGGAGGTTAGAGGATTGTTGTTTGTTTTCTACTTCTATCAAAACTTCTCCCGTTGTGAGTTTCTTAGCCTTGTACGACTTTCCGATAAGGCTTTCAAGAAACTTGGAAATTAGAACACACTGGGAAGTGATGGGCTTTGTCTTGTCAACAGATTCCATGATCAAAAACCGCGAGAAATTATTAGGCTTTGGGGGAGAGATCGATTGCAAAGGAGGAAAAGAAACTTCGGTGCGGCCCGTTTTCTTTTCGGGGGCCGATCACGTCTGGGGGGGGGGGGGGGTTGGAAAATGCCATATGATTCATTGGAAAGCAGGGAGACGGGAGTACTTTCTCCTTTGACCTTACCCTGGTAGTCAAAGAGGTCCCGGAGCTCCCTGCCTGGTAGACAGACAGGGAGCCCATCGGCCGGAGCTTGACCAAGGCTCCGACGGCCACCGTTCACGGCTTCTAACCCTTCACCTTTCAACTTCTAGCCACGGTAGGTGACAGCTTAAGTATGGGGGGCTCGGGGTACGCGGTGTCGCCACTCACCGTCACCAAGTTTACTCAAGGTGCCCCGTGCGGGGTATCTTGCGATTCTGGCCACCACATAATATGGTGTGGATTACAAGGTCAGTACTGGCTGCGCTAGCCTCCCGGACTAGACAAAACTAAGAGAAACACGAAAAACTAGACACAAAAGCAAAGAAGACAATTTCTCGATCATCTAAGAATGGACCGCACAGCTAACCCGCGAGTTGAACGCCCATACCGATACATTACAGACTTCCACTACCACTACGTCTTTCATTTATGACTGCCTCTTTCACATGTGTGAAGCCCGACGAAGACTACTGAACTGAAAGAAGAGGCAGCGTTTTAATCGGAAACAGTACTCAACTCGCTGCAGAGGCATTAGAATACGCTAACAAGTTAGCAAGAAAAAATTAGCAGACCCTTTGCTATGGACTTCGATGCACAGTAAGCACCTCCCAAACTTGGAGGCTGCTCCGGTTTTTGGTCAGTCCAGATCAAATACCGGACAGACATGGCCAGAGTCAATCAGCAAACTCCAGGCAGTGCAGATGATCTCGTTTTGGCCCTCCAAGCGCGGTAGTTTCCTACTTAACCGTCGGGGCAATTGCCCGCTACAGCGGCAGCCAAAACGAGCTTCTCGAAGAGTATACCCATATTCACAAAGTTACTGCGGCCATTCATAAATTTGAGGCGCCACATGGGTAAAGGAATTGACCAAATTACTTACAAAGCACTCATCCATCTCTACGACCCCTCGCTGCTTGAACTTACCCTAACAAAAATTGGAAGGCAAGCTCCCTGTTACATTTTTATGAAGAAGAGGATAGATCTTGGGGAAGCTATGAGCCGACATAAGGTGAAGCAAGACAAGGAACTTCTCGGTAGCCATGTTAGTAGTAGCAAAGAGTTCAAGTCTGATTTAAATACAGGAATTTTTTTTCTTTACGGCGGCTTCGAACTCCTTTCTTCCACATCTTAGAGGGCCTGGAAACGCGGGAACAGGGACCAAGTAGAAGGAAACTGCAACGGCGTGCTCAAGGTGAACCAACCTGCGGTATAGCATGCACTAGCTAAAAGAAAAGAGAGCGGCACTTCGGCAGCAGAGCACATGGCTTATGTACGGAGGCAAGACTTTTTTCGATACTGCCGATTTGCAGACTTTGGGCACGCACCCAGAACGGCTGCATTTAAACAAGGAAGAGTGCAGCAAGCTGAATGCAGAGCTTGAGGGATCAATAACAAAGGAAGCGTGTCAGCACAGTTTCTCACGGTGATAAAATACGAAAATGCCCCAAAAGAATTCAGGGCCAGCTATAGGCTAAGGGGGTCACACTGCAGAGGAGACAAAACCGGCAGATGTGGACAGTCTCACCGCCTCAGCCGCTAGATCCTCATCGTAATGGGTCTCATCACCGTAAAATCTCGGTGACGCTCGCTACCATACCGCGGCGAATGTCCGGCGGCGAGTTGTGCCAGTGGCTCACCTTCTGGACGCAGTTTAAGGCATCCGGTAATCACAACCATTGCCTAACAAAAAGAGAAAAGTTTTATATTTTCGGTCTCTTCTGAGTGGCCCAGCGGCTGATTCTATCGCTGGACTGGAAGTGACGGACTGCTACGAATACGCTGTGGAATGCAAGCATGCCATGGGCCTCCCGGCATGCACCTCTACCAAACGACTGCTCCGACATGGCATCGACACCCTGGCCAAGGAGCCAATTAAGGCGCACCCGTATACCCAAGATTGAGGTTAGGAACAACCCAAACAACGAGGTTCATACTCTGACACCTGGTGCTGTTAGTCCCACACAGCCACCAACATATCTGTACTAGAAATGTACCCCACTCCAATAAAAACATTTATTGACCCCCGTCTTACCACGCAATATGCACCCTATGCATCACGTAGGTTGTAGATAGTACTGAACCCGGAGAATATTTACATTGTACAAAGATAGATAATCTATTACCTACACGCATAGAGCCTGCTACCCCGAAAACAAGCCATGGCAGGCAACGTCGTTGTAAATAAGCAACGCAGGTACAGCATCTGAATCCCTGCTCATAGCCAAAGCGACGCCAAAGTTATCATCAGACTCCCAAGGGGTGTGCCGCAACTGTGCCAATGGTTGATTTCACGTCACAACGCTTCGACCAGTCAAACAGGGACATGGGCACCAGCTCACAGCGCAACTACGGGAACGAGATCACCAATCTCGTCGAGGTCGAGGTTTGACCCGACGAGCCAGAGGTGATGAAACTGAGCCTGAGCGCACGCATTCTGTTGTCACATATCATGCCACTCCTCGCACAAATCGCTAACAACGGGAAACGAAAGATTATTCCGCGCCTCCAGGTTAACAACTTCACACATCCCACCAGACTTCACCACTTTGACCGGACACACTCTTCTCAACTTTACCGCATCTGAAACTTACACACATAGTGGGCAACTGCGACAAATCTGGCCTCAACGCCTCGCCCACCAGCTTCTACGTTTCCTCGGAGCTTAGGAGAGAGCGTTGGCCAGCTCCTGCCTCGAACATCAGCTGCACTTGGTCGAAAGGCATGTCGACATGGCCCATGCTCAAGGCATCATGTAATGAGGACGCCTCTCTGAAACTTAATAAAGTTTGTCCTCTCGCTGTCTCTAGATTCGTAGCAGGATATGTGCTGGCCAAAGTAGTACAGCCATCATTTAGAATCTTCTTATACTTTGTGTCGTACTGCGCTACCCCAACCATTCGTGTGCGAGTAGAGTGAACACGGATGTCTGTCTTCCTGATGTTGGGCCTAACGTACGCTCGCACGTCTAACGCACCCAACTGGAATCCGCGGCTCGACGCATACAGGCAGTTTGCCTCGTTTTGCAACGCCGCAAGGCTCGGAATTTTACCAGCAAAACCTTAAGCCTGGAATTCAGGCCTAAAATAGGTGTTAAGCAAAGGCTTTCAGACAAAGTACCAGACAGAAAAAAAAAACTCAAGAGGAAATAATGGTTAAATTATTGAGGCGATATGTGTTGTAGTAAGACAATAAAAGTTGAGTATGAAACAACCTTTGAACGTAACCTTAGTGACGGAAATGCATGTGGATCTCCTGTACACCCACAAGACTGCAAAGAGATGAAGAAAATGGGATGGGGGTTCAATCGAATTCATTTGTGCCGGCTGAGGTCACAGTGATTTTCCGTAGTGCCTCAGGCTTGTGCCAACGAAGTCAATTCTCTTTCCTGTCTCTCTTGATTGTCTTTCTTAATTACCCTTTCTTGATTGGGGGGTTTCTGCACGGAACCTTGTTAGGTTCTGTTAATTTAGGGACTTTGATTTATTTAGTCCGATTCAGTTTCGTCGCATTGGCGTTAAATTTGGAGACAGAGAAACATAATTTTGAATGTTAGTTTGAAACACATTGTTTATGTTCAGCAGCACTCGGCGTCATGAACGTTAACACATAATCTGAAAGCAAGGAATAAGCGGAGCTGTACGCTAATGAATAGCCGTGATATTGTCGAGATTTTTTCGTGCAGCTAAAATTGCTACACATAGCGGTCTACCTACGCTGGATGGGAAGGAAGTTTTATACACGCCCATTCGCCTGGTGGGTTTCTATTTCGGGGTGTTTGTGCAACGTCGTTCTATGCACGAGTGAAACCTTGGGTGCTTTTGCGATTAGCCGGGTAGAAATGTATTGTATAAAGCAGGTTTGGTTCAAAGTTATGCATAAAATCGGCCCACATCCTACGATTCCCTGTGTAATATAAACCTCGCAAATTTTAATAATGTGCCCTGTCTGAAGTTTTCAGGCAAGACAATACCGTAAGCCAGGAACTAGAGGATTGGTATGTCGGAGAGTTTAAATGCCGCATTAAAAGCAAGTAAAGCAGCAGCAGGATTGTTCACAAAAATTTGGTCGAGTGGACGTCGTGTCGTCGTCCCTTATAAATCTGAGGTTTAAAGTCGCCGGGGGTGGTTTTATATTTAGAGCTCTACATTTTTTTACTCTAAAGTTTTTACTTTAATATTAAAAGCATAATAACAGCTCACAAGAGGTAGAATTAGCAAATGTGCTGTGTTTAGGACTAAGAAATGTAAGTTAGGATCAGCTTCTCAGGCCTACGGCGGTAAATTTGGCATGGTGATTACACAGGCAACAATGAGGGGACAAAATGTACGATCCCTGTAAATTTTCCTAAGTATTGTTTGTGCCAAAACCAGTATGCACTGGGTCACAGATACTTAGAGAAACACAAAAATCTCCAGAAATCCATATAGAAGTCTAATAATGCGTAGCATCCTTGGCCAGTTTGTGCTGAGGGTGAGTGTTCTACAGCGAAATCTGGCTTTATTTGCGAAAGACTCTGAAAGATGTTATACTCCTGATTTCTTTTCCTATAGCTAATGATGTAAATTTATATCATTATAGCAATTAAGTGCTTTGCTTGGTAATTGTGTTTTTTTAAGCTGCAAAGCGTAGTTCAGGGTTTTTTGTTCTTGCTAAAATTTGATTCTTATTTCAAACGTTCTTTTCCACTGTTTTCTCTTTCGTCTTCGCTATGGAGGACGTATACACGACGCTGTTTGTCACTCATTTTTGTAAAAATTTTGTGTTTCCAAATTTTCTTTTCTCTGATTTTTCAAAATCGTGTGATACCAATTATGTGCAATTAAATTTTTATGGCAACAAAGTTGTTGCTTCGGACAAATCTGCATTTATGTGGCAATGGAGGGCGTTAAACGGTTAGCTCATTTTTGTTATTTTTTATCCGTATTTCGAACGTTCTATCGGGGAATGTTTGTGTTTATTCTTCAGTTTGGTTTGCCAGATCATGTTGATAGATTTTGTCAGATCATGTTTATGAAAATATTATTTATTTGTTATGTTTGGTTTTTCAAACGACTGTTCGACGAATTACCTTCATCAATGATGTATAACGACTAAAGGCATTACTTCTAAGAAATCTGAATTTTTTGTGTTAATGAAGGGCGTTACCATGTGGCTTTATTTCATATTTTGTATTAGTTTTTCGGACGTTCATTGGCAAACTATCGTTTTAGTGTTCGCATTTGCGGCGGAAGATGTATAACAATTTTTTTTCATTTTGTCAGGTATCCTTTTTAAGTTAGTTTTACAGAGTTTGCTTGGTTTCTTTTCAAATTAGGTTGAACCAATTATCTCCATTTTCACCTTTAAAACTATTACCCGTGTTACTTCGGCAAAATCTTCATTTTCCCCGAACGGGGCGACTTGAGTTATCTCGGGGACAGCGACTGGAGACACCGTGTACCCCGAGCTACGAAAACTAAGCTGTTGCCTACCGTGGCGAGAAGTTCAAAGGTAAAAAGTTAGAAGCCGCGAACGGTGGCCGTCGGAGTCTTGGTCACGCTGCTTAGATGGGCTCTCTGTCTGCTTATCAGGCAGAAGCTCCGGAACCTTGCTGAGCGTGAGGGTAACCTCAGTAGACCCGGTTCATACATTCGTTTGTACTATGCCGTATGGTATACTTCAAATCCTCCTCCCAAATCACCAAGCCCCGAAAAGGGCCCGCACCAAAGCTTGATTCAAACAACCACCTAACATTGTTTTCTGAATCTCGGGCAACTTTCCCCTCTTCTTGGTTTTGCAATCTGAACAATCTGCAAACCTGCTAAGCTAACAAGCCTGCCTTTCCTCCAAATCACCATCACTCCTCACCGAACACTAAGTAGCTGTCACGGCGTCATATCAGAGACCGTACTGTTGAATGAAATGAATCTTATGCCCTTGAAGGTCTGAAGGATCAGGGAGTAACTGCTGTAAAGCCTATAACCATCAGACGTGATAACAATGAAATTAAAACTAAGCATCTCATTCTGATATTTGGCCTAAGTACACTTACTGTGTTTCGTAAAAGCAGCTTTCATACACTCCCGCACAAAGGCCTACATACCGAACACGCGCTGTTGTTTTAAATGTCAACGGTTCAGGCATGGTTCCATGTACTGTCCAGAAAACGCACTTGCGCCAAATTGTGAGACCATGATCACCCCCGCGGAAACTTTCAGAGCGCACATGTGAGGCGCTTTAATTGTGATGGACCGCATCCAGGCTATTCTAGGTCACGCAAAAAATTACACGATGTAAAAGAAATAGTAAAATAAACTTTCTCAATATATCTCATTCTCCGTATCGCGTAACCAATATTCAAACCTTCCGTCTGGAAGATATGTCCACGCAGCACGCCCAGGGGTGGAGCGGCTTCTTGTGTCAGCGGTGACGCAGTACTGCTAAGCGAACTGTGTTCCGCATCAGCTCCCTCCAGGCTGCCTCCGACAGCACCTTCTGTCGCTGCACTGCCTACGGAACGCGCAGATGCTGGGAGATATTCAGCCGTGTTAATAGTGAAACGGCTCCATCTGCTCGTGCTCATTCGGCCCCTAGTACTTCTGAGGGTGTAGAGGGCATGAACACGGAAAGCCCTGCCTCTGCTGCCGCATTTCCCGCACCGCGCCCTACGCCTGCTAAGCAGGCGGTTGGGGCACAAAACTTTTCTCGCGGTGGTCGTCCAAGAGACCCAAATTCTCTCACCCCGAGGGGGCCTGACGAGGACATGGATTTCACTGTAGCACCAAATGAGCGCCGCAGCCCTGCTGGCTGCGGAAAAAAGACTCGTTCTCAAATTACCTGCCCGAAATCTGATGCAGTTACATAAAATACCCTACACAACTCATATGTTTTATGGCATAAATCTATAGCTGTAATAAAAGTCGAAAATCTAGGTCAATAGAAGTATAGGGGCCCAATGAAGATTCTCAATGATGTATATAAAATCTCTCACAAAAACCAATCAGGCATTGTTTGCCTGCAGGAGACACATCTAAATTCCAACCATACCACTTTTCCAAACATACCAGTTTCCGGAAAGAAAGAGATAGTTCAGGCAACTCAGGGGGAGTAGCCTTGGTTACGCAAAAAGCTATTCCGTGCCAGAGCCTTCAGCTGCTCACTATCACTAGCCTTGAAGTGGTTGCGGTAGTGGTCACCATTTTTAATGAGTTGATCACAGTATCCTCTTTGCACAGTGCGGTCCACTGTTAAACGGAAACGGCGAGCGCGTAGCCGCTGCGCTCCGCGAAGCGCCGACGCCGAGGAGTAGCGAGAATTGCACACAGCCGGCACAAGCGCACTGACCACTCCAGGAGGAAGAAGCCGCTCAGTCGTCTGCTACCCCGCTTCGCCGTGCAACTCAGGTCAGGTCCTCCGAGTGCAAAATTCCGCAGCTACCGCAAGCTCAGCGGCACAGCGAGCGTTAAAGCCAACGACAGAGTGGCTTCTCTCATCTCATGCTAACTCCCATTCTCGCCAATTCTCGCAGGCCGAGCTTCGGAGAACGCAGCTGCCACGCACTCACCGTTTCCCTTTAACAGTGGACCACACTGTGCATTCCACCAGACCACTGCTTATTTAGTTCAGAATTCGAATCCCAAGTAAATTAGCTTCCTTAACCATTCATATTGTTAGGCCCCTAAATGCCCTGGGTCTCTTAAAGAACCAATGCTCGGTGTCGTTTAATTAAAAATTGCCTTGTGTCATCTGGGACTTGTTCATTAAAACAAAAAATAGGTTGAATGATAGGTTGAAAAATAGTATTACTCAGAACACATTTTCGTACATAGACTTGGCAATTGGTGCAGGAATTCTTTTAGCATTGATCGAGTGGATGGTTTACACCATACCTTACGAAAGTGGCTACTTCCATGTATTCTCAAAACGCATACCCAAGGTCCTCAACATTCCCATTTCAATAAAATGATTCAAGAAAATCAGTGCAGAATTGAAGCAATTTAAGGAGAGGTCACAACTGACGAACGCTTCAATATGCTCCTTCAATATTGATGAAGCTTGTGACACACCATCGACGCTGCTGAAAATTCTATTCCCCGGTTTTCTGGTAAGACGCGTAACATCAGAAAACCCTGGTAGAATAAGGAGCGCAGACGAGCACGACAGGTTCAGAACAAGGCCTAGGAGGTCCGTTGAAGATACCCAACTACACAAATCCTCATTACTTTTAAGCGTGCTAAAGCAGAGGCACGGCGCGTTCATCGACAGGCCAGGGGGGAAAGCTCGCGATGTTTTCAAATTGAATAAATGTATATACAGATACACGCAAGGTCTAGAAAAAAATTAGAAAACTCATTGACATTCCCTTTGAAATATACCATTATACACTAGCGCAAGTGACACCGTTGAGGATCAAGCGAACGCAAAAGCCCAACACTTTGCATACGTCTCAAGCTCTGCTCGCTACCGGAACCTTCCAACAACACAAAATATCCCTACAGAGAAAATCTATTCCGGACAGTAAACAATTTCTTGAGTCCTACAACTATATATTCTCTCTACAAAAACTTTCCTTCGGACACATAAATGTCTTCTGCGCTGGGCGGGCAATGTTTCTTATAATGTAATCCAACACCTGCCCCCCGAAACCATCTAAGCACTCCTTTATCTTTATAACAAAATTTGGCAGCACACATAATTTCCTAGGTTTTGAAGCGAAGCGATTGTAATTGCTGTACTGAAAGAGGGAAAATATTGCTCAATGCCATCTGTTGCCGCCCAATAGCTCTGACCAGCTGCCTCAGTAAAATCTAAAAAAAAGGATTAATTGAATGTTGCATTATCTTGAATACAATGGCACACTTGGCAGTTGTCTGCCAGGTTTTCGAACCGGCAGATGAACAACTGATCAGCTCATTGCAATGGAATCCTATGTGAAGGATGCTTTTATACACAGTCAGCATTGACTCTCTGTGTTTTTGCGTTTGGCAGAGGCATATGACACAACGTGGCGTTATGGCTTCCTTGGCGACCAAAACTTGTGGTATATCGGTAATAATGCCTAATGCAATAGAAAGCGACTTATCAGAACGAACATTTAAAATAAGGGTGGATACAGCATTATCAAAAAGATGCATTGAAGTAAATGGGTTTCCTCATGCCAGAGTTCTGTGCTGCACGCTGTTTACTAGAAAAAGAAACGCACTAGGAACGCACTGCCACCTTCAATTTTGCACTCTGTGTACGTCGATGATATACCAATCAGCTCTAAATCTTCTAAAACGTCTCTTTCCGAACGTGAGATACAACTAGCTGTGAAAGAGTTTTGAATTTGACAGAAGAAAACTGATTTAAACCTAATCCTGAAAAGAACACGTGCGTTCGGCTTTCTTGGCACCGTGGCATCTAACTACAGCCAGTGTTTAGCTCGAGGGAGTAGAAATACCGGTGAAAATTGAACACAAGTTTCTTCATGTTTTGATGGTTTGAAAACTCCCTTTTACCCCACACATAAAACACCCCAATAAGAAATGTATAAAAATAGTGAATGTGCTAAAAGTAATTTCCCACCACACGTAGGGAGCGGACAAAGCATGCCTCTTGAGGCTTTTTAATAGTCTATTAAGATCTGGTTTAGAATACGGTGGTGTGGTCTACAGATCGGACCCAAAAAGGTCATTTAAAATGTTAGACCCAGTGCTACTCTTGGCGCTGCGACTTGCGTCCGGTGCTTTCCGGACAAGCCTTGCGCAAGGTTTGTACGTGGAGTATGATCAGTCAAGCCTGGAACGTCGGTGAGCCAACACTCACCTCGATTAAAAATCATATATGTGGTACTATTTCAAAAGACATGTCTGCTAAAAAGATCGTCTTAAACTATGTGTCAATTCTTAGACTTTTCTCATTTCAAGTCAGCCTGCAAGCTGAAGAAATAAGGATCTCCTTCCAAGAAACTTACACAACTGGTATTTGAGAGGTGTTTGCTCCCGGGGACTTAACCTCAATTGCTTGCGATATGTCGAGTGAATCGTTTAGCAAGAAGAACGTTCCAAAACAAGTGTTTTTACAACGTTTTTTTTGTATTTGCAGGACAAGTACCGATTCATTGTTTTTAGACAGATGCCTTGATGTTTGCTTCCGCTGTGTCATCCGCCGACTGGCCGAAACCTAACATCCCCAAAACAATGGACATTAACAGCAGAATTTCTATGGCAGAAGCACATAAAATTGTACTCGCAGAAGCACGCGCTATAAAAACCAAAACACACCAATCAATTTTTTTACGGTCTCTGAGCGTTGTCGCAGCGTTGAAGATAGGGAGATCTAGTAGAAACATGGTTTTAAATAATCTCATAAAATAGATATTGTTGACCTATTTTACAGCATCCAAATATAGTTCGCTGGGTGCCTGGGCACAGTGACATTATGGGGAATGAAATTGCTAATAGTTTGTCGGTTAAGGCAGCACTCCGAAGTACCAGCCGCAGTGGTTGATTCGCAAAGCCGTTTCGCTGTTGAGCACGAGGACGCAGGTTCGATTCCCCGCCGTGGCGGCCGGTTTTCTGATGGAGGCAAAAAGCAAGAACGCCCATGTTGTACGAGATTTCGGCGCATGGTAAAGTTCATCACGTGGTCAAAATGAATCCGGAGCCCTGCATTACCTGTGCTGCGTCGGCATGTTATACCTTGCAATGAATCAATCAATCAATCAATCAATCAATCAATCAATCAAT
Source organism: Haemaphysalis longicornis (assembly GCF_048455015.1). Taxonomy (NCBI): domain Eukaryota; kingdom Metazoa; phylum Arthropoda; class Arachnida; order Ixodida; family Ixodidae; genus Haemaphysalis; species Haemaphysalis longicornis. Next base: position 201,536,912 of record NW_027526361.1, on the reverse strand, counting down.
CAATCAATCAATCAATCAATCAATCAATCAATCAATCAATCAATCAATGAAACAATCAATCAATAAATCCATCAATCAATCACATCACATCATCACATCATATCACTTTAATACCTTAAAGACCCCCTGTAGGGGGTATTACATAAGGGGTGGGTAACAGATAAATGTTCACAGGTCGTCAAATGGAAATGTGCGTGGTGACCTTCTTTTTAAATGTTGATGAACACGTGATGGCCGCAACGTCACAGGGAAGGCCATTCCAGTCCACTGCTACACGGGGGAAAAAAGAGGCAGAAAAAGTAGTAGTGCGAGCATGTGGACGCGCAATTTGATACGGGTGGGCAGTGCGGTGAGATATGCGCGTGAGATGTTCAATCAATCATTGCGACATGGCAAAGACATATCGCAGGTCCCATAGCAGGACATTCGGCCATTTCTACAAAGCAAAATCCCGCAACAATGGTAACACAAATGAGACGAGGAAATCCCTAACAAATTACATTTAATTAAACGAAAGTTGGGTCGATATACTACAGAAAAATGAAACAGATTTACTGAAATGTCTATATGCAAATTGAGAATTGGCCACGTCTACGGTAATCATTCCTACCTATTAAAAAGCACACAACCACGAGTATGCACCAGATGTGGAGGACTGCTGTGAGTTCCCCATACCTTAATTTATTGTTCAGAATTACAGTACGCCATACGCTGTCACTTTCCTGATATTTATAGACATGTGTTACCTCTACACGCTTTGCTATTTTTAGCAAATTATTCTATGTTTCTTACGAATCGCCTTTTAACTTGCAACAAAAAAATTGGATTTAAAAAACTTATTGCCCATCGCGTGCAATTCCAAGATGGTATACGCCCGGATCTGCACACTTTTGAAACCGCTTTAGACTGAGGACCTTTTGCACCCCCACACCAGTGATTTATTTTTCAGCCTCCTACCGTCCTTTCAAAATTGTATTTTACTGACTGAAAGACCACTTACTCTGACACGGCGCTCTTTAGCCTTGATGCCCTTGCGCCATACACACATACATACAATCTTCATTTTTTTGGGAAGGTAGTGCTTACCCGGTTTGATTATTGTCGCTATATTTTATTCGTATTTCCTCCGGTGTTTTTTCAAACTTTCTTGTTTATTCCTTGGTTTTGGGGGGAGACGTATGGGATGCATATTTTTTATATAGTCAGACCATTTTAGTGAAGGTTTCTCTCACATTTATTATTTTCTTTATTAAAATTCCGTTTGACCAATTATTTCGATCTATACAGTTATAACGATTGAACGTGTTGCGATGGCCATATCTATGTTTTGGGGGCAATAAAGGGCGTTATGCAGTTCGCTGAACAAGGCTAGTTTTTATTCGCATATGAGAACCATCATTTGCGAGTGCGTTTTGATTATTGCTCAGTTTTGCTTGAGACGTAAAATATGCATAGTTTTAATTTCGTCGCATCAATTTGTGCAATATTGATATTTGTATTCGTATTTTTGACCTTCCTAAAATTTTGTTCGAGCAATTTTCTCCCGCCACACTTTTATAACGATTACTGGGGTTACTTCTGCCAAATCTTTATTTTAGAAGAAATCCAGGGCGTTACGCAGTTCACTCACTTTCGGTTTTTATTCGTATTTCGACTTATCTTTTGCCAACGCTTTTGACTAGTGTTTTGGTTTTCTTTGGGGGCGGGGGGTGTATCAGAAGCATATTCTTTATTTTGTCGGATCATTTATGGGAAAATGTTGAGTTTTTATTTTTATTGTTTAGCGTTTTTTTTTTAAATCCTGTTCGACCTGTTATCTCCAGCTACGCGGTAAAACAATGAGAGGGCTTAGTTCGACCATATCTTCATGTCGGCGATATGCAGGTTTGCTCAATTTGGTATTTTTATTTTTATTTCGAACGTTATTTATGAACTCTTTTTGGGGTCTTCTGTTGAGTTGGGAAACATATAAGATGCACATTTTTTTGTCTGTTAAGTGATGTGACTTCTTTTATTTTTCTGTTTTTTTTTCTTTTTCAAAATTTTGTAAGACCAATTGTCTCTGTCTGCGCTGTTGTAAAGATTAAAGGTGTTACTTCCGCCAAATCCCCATGTTTGTGTTAATACCGGGTATTACAGTCCTGGTTGTAGGGGTACTGCGCAGACAATGCAACGAAAAAAAAGCCGCAAAATGAAACAGATAATATTGAGCAGGGACGTTCGAACATTGCGTAGTAATGTCGCCGGAATGACTGCATCATAAGCACGTGGAGTTTTGGCAATTTTCAGGAACACGGGTACAGAAGTACTTCAGAAAATGGTGGTATTGACGGTGCAAGTGATCTCAGCAGGAAACTGCGGAACAACATCAGGAAACTGCGGAACGAAATTGGCCCCGGGCAGCGTGTTTGGTTTCTTCAATTTTGTGAATAGTACTAAATTTATAGCAGCGACACTGGTGCTTTCTTGTACTGCTGTTTGTACGCACATCGGCAGCAACAAGGTATTCACGCTTGCTCACTCCTCGCTCCAGAAATGTTTGTCTAAATGCTTCATCCGAGCTTCTGCCTGATACTTCGAGGCTGTTATGCTTCGTTCAGGGGAGATTTTTTTGTGAGCAGTCTTTATCTTAAGAATATCTTGTCTCATTTAGAATGGGAGATCAAGGCTTACAAATGTTTCCACGTACAAGTACCCAGACAACTACATAATGTGTACTAGAGGGAAAAACAAAGGGTAAATATTATTCATTATCAAGGCACTACCTAAATCCTATTGGTGGTTTACTTTATCGGGGAAGCCACGGTTACCTGCTTCCCGCCTCACTCCGATTTTCAGCAAAGCTAGTCATTGGGGTCTGCACTTGTCAACCGAGCCTCCATTTGGCCTTCTGTTCATGGTGGCTCTTAAGGTGCCTCTGACGTATTCTTGCACTCTAATATTCACATGGTCCCGAGTGTTAGGGACGTCCGTGCAATACGTGCAGTTTCTTTGATAGTGCTCCGGTACATCCGATGTAGCAATGTGCAGTGGGGGCATGTTTCTGTTTGTAATCAACTCGGAATGACTTGCTCTTCTCTGTGACGTTTTTATGGAGACATCCGTACTTTCGATGGCTTTTTCGGTAATTCTCCACTATATCGGTATATTTTCATGGCACGGCTTCCTCATCGTCCTCTGAGGATTTGGTCGGGGAGGTTACAATCCTGCGAGAATACCCAGTGTACAAGTTCTTGAGCTGCAGCGAGTGCTGTGAGGTTCCTTTGAACTGTTTTATGCCGCGGCATACATATTGTGTGGACATTTAGTATTGTCTCGGCCTGTTGTATCTTTAGAGCTGTCTGGTTATCTTTATCCTTCTGAAATCCTCTGCTGGCATTCTGATAGTTGGTTACGAGAGTGCACGCCGTGTTACACGTGGTGATCGCCATGGTAACTGCCTTTCTTCATCTCCGGCCGTGTCTCCAAGTTGCATCGTTGCGTCCTATACCAGTCTCCATTTTTCGCCAAGTGCCATTACAGCTTGCCTTTGTATTTTGCCGCGTTTGTATTTTGCACCAGCTTTGTTTGTTTACCCCTTGCCAACCAACTTTAGTCATCGCGCTTTCGATGCATGTCTCAGGAAATTTTTGACACGTAGATATTCTCCCGTATTTTGGCTGCTGTGCGTATTGTATGGTGCACGTATAGTTCCACGGAGTATACTAGCTTTGTTATTATTTCACTGCTAGCGGTGGTTCGGGTTACTCGTCGCAACTGATTAACAATATAAACCTACGCAAGCTTCTCGCAGGCATTCTTCACGTCCGCAATAAGTAGCTTGTTCGGAGATGTTGTCGGCAGTAATTCCATGGCGCTCTTAAAATCGGTATAAATGGCAGTGTTTACCATGTTATTTTCCACATTCTTCGTGCCAGCATAGGGTGAGCCATACGTAAGCCTGCTAATGAGGAATGTCTTGGTAATTCCGATGCAGCCTCTTCCTTTGAGGCCGTGCTACCTGTTGGCCAGTCTTCTGATGTGGGCCATCTGCGTGAAAAGCCTTTGAACGCTTTGGAGTTCCGCGACCCAATGTCTCCATTTTGAATGAAAAAGCCGAGGACTCGTAGCTCATTTAATTGCGGTATCTATACTTCAGTTATGGCAATGTTGGGGTTGGTGTTTTCTACCTTGCCATGCAAGCGTACAAGGGAACACCAGAAAAAACAACAACTGACTCCTTCTGTTTTACAGGGAATGCAAAGTGAATTCTCCCACTATTTTGCAATGCGGCTAAATTCTGTGGTGGCATAGAAGTCAAATGCCGACACGCAAACAAAAGGTGGTCACATACTTGCACTTGAAACATGATGCGATTTGCAATGACAAAATAGTTTTGCACGATTTTAAGAAGGCAGTTTATTTTAAACCATAACGCTGTGCTTTGAGAAGCCACAGTGTCAGAATTGACTTTGACAGCGGTTTCCGCCGGTTTGGATCATTTTGAAAAGCGTAACATAACATGCAGGTTGAACTTCGTGGTCGCAAAAAGTATCGCGCATTCGACAATAGAGCGACATTAAACGATCATAAACAAGCCTTAGCGGCCTAAACTTGCACGTCTTTTTCCCGCCGCTTTACACCAACTTAAGACAATGCGACGAGAATGGGTGTCGGAGTGTGTATTCGATTTGTGAAACAATTGTACACTTCAGATACTCGAGAAGTTCACCAACATGACATCTCGGCGCTGCTGAAAAGCCCATGTTACTGAGACAACGTCGCTACGGTTTCACAATGAGGTAGGAGGCTTCGTAAAGAATATCAATGGAACAAACATAAAGAAAGGAAGCGGAGCACGATTGAAAATAACTATCCCGCATTGCCGAGACGGCAGTCTGAAGCACTGTGCCCTCACTGGAAAAAATACAAGTAGCAGTTGCTACCTCTTCCAAAGGGTAATCCAGAAAAATTTGTCGCGTTCAATACGATGCCCTCTAATAAAACAATCCCCTTCGACGACTCTCAGCCCAATGTCGGTCGCACTACAGTGAGGTTTAGCGCCTGTGATATCACAAAAAATACATTCGCGCGAGCAAAGTGACCGGTTTAATGTGCTGGGAAAATAGAGATCCGCAAGAGCACGAATAGAGTCAGGAATACACAAATAGACAACCTGCCACTGAAACTTGTGTATTGGGTCATTTGCTGTCTAGTTTGACAGAGAAAACCCACACTTCTTTCGTAAGTGCTCCTACGCAAACGTGGCCACAGTCATTTGTTTGTCGGAATCAACAATCTATCGTCAAATATTTCAAACCCACATAGATTTTGGAGGTCATTGCTTTTTTTGTTTTCTTTCACTGCAAATAAACAAACCGAAGCAACATTAGACAAAAAGTTACAACTTGCGTGACAAGGAAGGCTTCGGGTTTGGGTAATATGGTCAATTTCATCCGGTGAGGGCCAATGAAAGTCCATATGGCTCTCTTACGACGACAAGTTTGGCAGCTATTGTGCGCAATCATGCTCGAGCTAGGAGAGTACGTTTAATCCTTTCTGGTAATCTGTAGTACGCGGACACAAATCTACTTCCTTCTTGAATTGGGAGAAGGCATTGCGCACGCATGATTCCACTACTGTGCGTTGATGCCTTCGAGCTATAATTTCTTTGTTCCGCATTGCCCGTATGCAAATCACCTCCCCGGGATTTTTCTATACGCCGGGCCGAGTTTAAAATTTAGTATTACCATACGACCGCTTACCCGAATATCTGTATGCGTTAATTCTAAACAACCTATTTTATCGCGCCGGCGTATACCCCTCAAACCTGGCGTTTACTGTTACATTGGTGCGAGTCTCAAATCATCATCGTCAAAGGACTGAAGGTGTACTGACCAACCGTTATCAGCGGTGCGCTTGACATCCTCTATGTCTATACAGATCACACTTCGGAATTTTACAGCGGAGCTGCATATTGATAGTTTCCAACAGATTTTTCAATTCCCTGTCCAAAAACACTTGAACGTTCGCCACGCGGAGGGAATGTACTATATTAAGCTGTGCCGACATCTCGCGTACCAGTGCGAAGCTTACACCGCGCAATGCCTAGTCAGGAAGTATATTAAATGCGCCAATGATATGTGAATACAAAATTAAACAAGGGTTGTCATGTTGGACATCTCTGATTGAGTTGTGGGTACTGTGATAGACTCGGTTCGGGAACGGTTTTATAGTAATTGGCCCCGTCCGACATGTCGTAAAGAGTAAACGTCCAGTGAACGTGCTGCGGCGCCCCTTTCCTAAAAGGGCCGTCGTGGGAATGTTCAAAGAGCGCCGGAAGTGCACGCATTCCTCACCGAGCAGTGCTTCGCATCGCATCTGTTCAACAAATGCATAATTATACACACACTCCACGTGCAATACAGCTGTATGGTTCAGCCAACTTCGCATGCAATAATGGCCTTATTTTCGTGTTTCGCCCGAACGCCTTCCCAAATTACTGTTACCAAGCTGCTGAGCACTTTGTTAATGGTACTTAACAAACTGACCGTTTTATTACAGTAAAAGGCGAAACTTTGTTTCAAGCACTCGCTTTGCGCTGTTCTGACAATAACGGCAGCCCAAAAATTTGAAATTACATGAGCAGGGACGCATGAGCCCAACATGGTGCCCTAACACGTGGCGCAAGGCAGGGGTGGAAACCTGGCATCGAGCGCAAGGAAACGGAAATGAAGAAAAAATATTCGTGCATCCCCATGAAATGAATACTGGCGAGTTAGCGAAGCACTGGGAATCGTTCTTACCGTAAATCACCCGTGAGAGTGCTTCGTGCTGCTAAAACAATTTCAAACCTAGTCCAATCCAATTCAATTATTTAAAATCTAATACAATTCAAATCCAAATTCAGCCTAATCCAATCCAATCCAATGCTATTCCCGCATGTGGAGCACCGCTCTTCAGGATCACTCTATCGCCCTCCTTCCTTCCCTCCCTCTCTCCTTCCCCTCTCTCCTTCCTCTCTCTCTCTCTATCTCTCTCTCTCTCTCTCTAACCTTTTGAGAACCTTTCATTGTGTTCTTAACGTTTTGTGAGCCTTTTGTTCACAGATGTTTCGAGTTACACTGTGCTGGGCGTCTCTGTCTCTCTCTCTCTCTCTCTAACCTTTTGTGAACCATTTATTTTGTTCTTGTTAACCTTTCGTGAACTTTTTGTTCACAGATGTTTCGATTCACACGGTGTTGTGCGTCTCTCTGTCTTCCTCTCTCTTTCTGGAACATTTTGTGAGCCTTTCATTTTCTTCTTGTTAACATTTGCTGAACCTTTTATTAACACACGTTTCGATTTACACGGTGCTGTGCGTCTTTCTCTCTCTCCCTCTCTCTCTCTAACCATTTTTGAAGCCTTTCTTTGTTCTTGTTAACATTTCGTGAACATTTTGTTCATAGATGTTTCGATTTACAAGGCACTGCGCATCACTCTGTCTCCCTCTCTAACTTTTTGTGAACCTTTTATTTTGTTGTCGTTAACCTTTTGTGAATCTTTTATTCACAGAACTTTCATTTTACATGGTGCTGCACGTCTCTCTCTTCCTCTCTCTATCTAACCTTTTGGGAACCTTTTATTTTGTTCTTGTGAACCTTTTGTAAACCTTTTGTTCACAGATGTTTCGATTTACACGGTGCTGTGCATCTCTCTCTCTCTCCCTTTCTCTCCCTCTCTCACTCTAACCTTTTATGTACCATTTGTTCAGAGATATTTCAATTTACACAGTGTTGTGCGTCTCTCTCTCTCTCGCCCCCTCTCTCTCTAACCTATTGTGAACCTTTTATATCCTTCTTGTTACCGTTTTGGGAACCTTTTGTTCACAGATGTTTTGATTTATACGGTGCCATGCGTCTCTCTGTCTCTCTCCCTCCGTCTAACCTCTTGTGAACCTTTTATTTTGTTCTTTTGAAAGTTTTGTCAACCTTTTGTTCACAAATGTTTCGATTTACACGGTGCGGTGCCGCGAGCACTGACACTGGCCGCTGGACAAGCCTCGGCTTAAGGTTCTTCGCTAGAAAGACCGTGGCAGGGCGATTGGAAAAAGGGTCTGTGAAAGGGCGACGCAGCGCGCACAGACGAATTGCGATCGCTTGCTGGCAAAACAAGATCGAAGGGGGCTGTCCAGGGGGCGGTCCAGTCTCTCTAGGGTCGGCAAAGAAGTTCAGCAGAACGTTTAACAGCAGAATAACTGGAGCCTCCACACGATGGCAAGCGACCGGAACGAGCTCCGGAGGGTACTGCTCAAGGGCCTGGTGAAGCGATGACGCAGCGGCAAAGTTCAACAGGGTGCTTTATAGCAGAAGAACACCAAGTTCGTGATAAAAGGCGGCGCAGCACGTCCCGGAGGAGGCTAGGCCACTGCCGCACGTGAAAAAGAAGCAGCCTTGAGAGGTAATGGAACAAACGGCAGTTAACAGGTGAATTTTCGGGGTGGCTAGCGAGCGGAACGAGCTTCAGAGGATGCCGTACAAGAGTCTAGTCAAGCGGTGGCGTGCGCGGCAGCGAGGTTCTAGTGGACCTTCGACCACGAATGAACAGGCCGTTCATTCACGAACAGCGTGTTCGTCCAAAATTCACTAAATTAACTGATCGCACTTTTGTTGCGTTTAAATTCGTGTTGTTTTCGCAGGGACGAAAAATGGAAAAAAAGACGCGTTTTTAGAAGCAGCTTGAAATATTCTTTCCAAATATTCTTAGGAAAGCGGCAAATTACGAAGTGGCAAAACAAAGTGACAATTTACGAAGTGGCTGAAGGTCCTGCTTCATCAAGGGCAGTGGCTAATATCTCGCTCAGGGCTAACATGCAGAAGCCATTGGGGTGGATGGACGATCGCCTCGGCGGGCAGTGACGATTGAGTAGGACGACAATCGCTGGTCCCTCTTGAGGAGCAGGCTTTATCTCCCTTCTGAGGAGGAAAACGATAACAATGGTCACCACTTTTTTTCTACGCAAAGTAAGCTGTGCATGCCACTGCTGAAAATGGTGAAGAGTAGAATAAGGACGAATGTCTCTGTCTGTATTTGCGTGGTATATGTTATACCTGTAATCAGAAATCTCTGTTTCTCGTCGCTTACACATTAAGAGGGCAGGAGTGTGCCCACAGCGGTTTTTTCTATAACTGAGAATGCGCTACACAAAAAAAGACCGAGTACCTGTTTTTTTCGGGTGCTCTTTCATTTCCAGCGTTCTTTAGAAGTCAGTCTCTACTTCATAGCTATATCAGTTTATGTCGTACTGGGCTCCCCGCTCTACGCGTTGACATACAAGGTGGCTAATAGGCGCAGATGGTTGGTGAAAGAAAGTAGCACTCAAGAAGGTCACGTAGCAAGTTTTCTGCTCTATGTGTCATGTCGGATTTAGGTGGTATCTATAACTAACATTGTTTTTTGTCTGACTCTAAGGCTGAGAGAGTGGTCTGTAGGGTTATTTGACAGCACGCAGTTTCATTAAAGTAACACGGCACGATCCACTACCCCCTCCCTCCGCCTCCCCCCAAAAAAGTTTAACTGTCTCCGTGTTGGAAAAACCGCACTCCTTGCCGATGGTCTCTTTTCTCACTACGGTGTTTCCTTACAATGCAGTTTGAGGGGAGTGCATTTGAGGCGAAGATTTTATCTGCAGCTCCATGATTTTTGAAGGCAGAGGCCCAGTAATTTGTTTAGTTCTCAATGTTTTGACACGTTAAAGATGTCCAAACCTATTGCTGCTAATACCTTGTAGAGGGTTGTTTTGCATCCACACCAAATTGGAAGTAATTTTAAGGCCCCGCTGCTGCCATCAGAGCAACAAGAATTACGTGATTATAGCGTTTAACGCGCCGACGCAACAAGGGAATGAGGGCCGCCGTAGTGGTGGGCTCCGGATTAAGTTTTACCACCTGGGGATCTTTAACGTGTACCGAAATCTCGTACACACGGGCGTTTTTGCTTTTCCCCTCTATCAGAAAAATTATCAGTGGCTTAGCTTGGCTATGCCAGGATATAAGTAGCTTGAACTAAGTTATTCTTAGGTTTCCTTGTCGCGTAGGATTAGTTTTTTATCATGCTTTCTACTGCTAAAAGGATTTCCAGTACAATCCAATGCAGTCCAGTCCAGTCCAATCCAATCCATTCCGGTCCAGTCCAGTCCAGTTCGCAGCATGGCTTCGCATTCGCAGCACGGCTCTTCAGGAGCCACGCGAAATGGCCATCAAGTGGTTCCGCCGTAGCGTCAGACTTGGCTATTGCGCAAACAAGGCGCACAGCGGGGCACACGCCGGCGCCAGTGCGTCTGCCGTGGCTATGACGTCACTCCTCCTGAATGCGCAGACCGGCGAATGTGAAGACGCATTTCTCTACACACCCGTACTCCAATTGCATTGGATTTCAAAACCAATCCAATCTAACCTAATCCAACCCAGCCTAACCCAACGTAATCCAATCCAATCTAATTCAATCCAATCTAAATTAAACCCAATCCAGTTCAATCCAATCCAATGCTCCTCGCGCTTGCACCGCACGACCCTTCAAGGTCCACGCGAAACTGCTCAACCTCGACCAGTTTAGCTTCCGCTGGAAAAGCAGCCACCGCGGCCGGGAGTGGAACCTGCGTCCAATAAAACCAACACGGAGCTCGCCGACGTAGAATGAGATGGCGTGTACGTGGACACGTACACTATTTAACATTAAATAGTGTTTAGTTGAAACACATCCTAATAAAAAGGAAACTGTTTGTCTACCCGAAAATGTTTTATTGGAATTCTGTTAAAGCGAAGCTTCAGTGTTGTCACTGATGGCGCCTGTAACGCGAAAACGCGGATGTGAACGAAGGAAACCCTTTTCCTGGCCCGAATCCAACCTAAGTGTCTTGAGTTATGAAGTCGGCGTCTATGCGTTTTCACCATTTAGACATGGTAGAAGCAGTTTGGAAACTTAGACGACAACGGAAAAATCCATCACGAGCAAGCTTCGAGTTCAAACATGGTCCTTGTTTGATGCAGAGGTTGATGATTCTTTCGTGTTGTACGTCAGCTAGGCAGAGCAGCTTGTATACGAGAGTGGATGATTCCGCTGTGTAGGGCGTCTCATTCGTCTCCTTTTGTGGCCTCTGCACCACGAACATGATGTCCAAGCGCGCTGTTTGCATCGACCGCGCTGACGATAAATGAAATGCACGGTCATGCAACGTTCGAAACAGTTTTGCGAGCAGACGATAACTGAAGTGTACGCTCCTGCTGGTGACGAATAGAGGCAAGGTAAAACCTGCGCTAGCCATGTCCGGCAAACCACTTATAAGAAAATATGAAAAACATGTCTGCAGTAAACTTATTGTGCACATTCCGGCAGACTGTCGACTGGTGGCGGTCGCTGGTGCGGTCGCTACCAACGCTTCCGTGGAAGGTGCCCATCGCGTAAAACCGGAGCTCACACAGCATTTGCTCATCGGCGGTCATGGAGCGAAAGCACCCTCAAACTTCTCACAAAGGGGATCCGTCACCATATTACGGCACCGACAATGACTTTCGAGAGCCGAAAACGAGCTCGAAATTCCTCCTCCGCTAAAGAGAAAGATCTATCGGAATAGATACATCGACCGTGAACAATGAACCACGCCGCAGCATCTGCCATCCCGAGCTTCACGAGTTGAACTTGGCCGTGCAATATGTAACCTAAGTTTACTCGAGGTCTAGTGTCAATAAAACACGCCCACCCCATTCGTGGGCGCGGGGAAGCGACCGAAGCCCCACCAAACCACTGCGCTCACTTCACCGGTGGTGTAGCGTGTACAGCACGCAGCCTGTTCTACGTAGGGTTGTTGAAGATACGAAATAGAGCCCGTTTCCAAAGAGAATAGTCTTTCTTAAGCTACTTAAACCCAGACATTTTGGTGTGTCTGTATGTCTGTCCGTCTGTCTGTGACTCGATTCAGCCACCCGGCCAAACTAAAACAATGCCGGCGCAATAGTCCTATATAGTCACCGCTAAATCTACCGGTCTAAGTCCGGTGTAATGTTCATACCTGTTGATGAAGAAAGGAGTCTGAAGACGCTGTAAAAGAAACAATAACTCTATTTACCTTACATCTCTATGAATGCCTATCGTTTCCGATCATACTCGTCTTCTTTCTCTTTTCACCGAACGCTGCACGATCAGACGTCCTCTTCTTCATTAGAGTAATTGCCCTACGTCAACCTCAACCGCAGAAATATAACATCCCCACGCCCCGCCACAAAAAATAGAATTAGCAAATCTCCCCCGAAAACCATGACTCCCAGCTCTTCTGAGCGTTCATCCGTAACAGAATAGACAATACAGGCTCTTATCCTAATGTCCTTGAATGCTTTCTTGTCAAATCCGTTGATTACGTCAAATGCCCAGACTGCCACAAGGACCCGTCTTTTCGGCGCACGCCGAGTGTATCGCTGCCGTCGATGCACCCAGGATGAAATTCGTAGCCTATCTTCCACGGCCTTGAATTCTGATGCAAACTCTTCAGACTTATTCACAGGGGCCGTAAAAGAGCTGTTTAGTGCCTTTCGCTTCTGATATGAGTTTTTGCGAATCGCCTGTCCGTACGTGATGCATTCTTACTCTTCAGACCACGACCACTGTGTCCTGTTTTATTCCACCCTCGACGTCCTTTATGGGCAATGACAGTCTCTCGATCTTTGGATATTCCTTGGCCGGTCACTCCAAGTATCGTATCTCGACTTCCAAATTCCGCAGGACAATCACTCGTATTGTGATGCTCGAGACCTTTTCTATATGGGGTCGTGAAGATATAGCGGGCTTGATGAGCAGGCTATGTTGCTTCCGGTCATCTCAGAGGACTTTTCAAGTAAACATGAGAGCACGGCCTCTTTCGTTTGGATGTGAAAGGTAGCAAGACAACTTGAAGTAGTCTCCCCCTTTGCTTGCTGTAGAAAATCTGGTGGGAGTGATTTTTCTGGCAAGTTTACTTCTTCAGCATCCTCTTCAGCATTGGGTGTTTCGAAGCACATCTTAGTTAGTGCAAAGAACTCTTTGAAATTTGCCGATAATTCCAACGTCTTCATGATCTTGCACTGTTCATTGGTGTCAGCCTTGTCTTTTAACCGCTGGTACAATCGGCTCAATATGTCAATTATCATGTCTTCATATTCAATGTTGGTATTGACTTCCTCTTTGAAGTAGTCCACGTCTATAAACGGTTCCATTTTCTCATTTAACCGCCTTAGCGAAACTTCAGTTTTTTGTAACTCGCGCATGAAACTCCTCAACCTAACACACCGACCACTGAAATTTGCATTCAAGCCTAATGCCTCTTTTGCGGTGTGGCACAGTTCTCGGGCCACTATCCTTTCTTGGTCCCTTTTTGCCTTTAGTTCTTCAAGCACCATATTAGGACGCGCGAAACTTCGCTCATGCTGTCGAGTTACTGTCTCTTCCGTTGTGTGATAAGTTGCAACACTCACCTCCCCTTTGGCGGAATCACTGCCTCGACCCACAGAGCGCAATTGTGAGAGGTGAGGAGGCATAACCGTCGCGCACTCGTCTGTCCATTCCGTTAGTCGCCTTTGGGCAGCACCACCGTGGCTCTGCCCATTGTAGCCGTCCGCCATCCGCATCGTTGGTGTCCTTCAAAAGACCGATGCTCCGATGTCTTCGAATCTTTGCCGAGATCTCATCCACTTATCACCGACTCTGCCGCTTTCAGTTTGTTTGATACCCGTTCCGGCAGCTTGGGGGCCCCGACTTGTTCCTTCCCGGGTTTTCGGCACCATAAGATGATGAAGAAAGGAGTCTGAAGCCGCCGTAAAAGAAACAATATCTCTATTTACCTTACATCTCTATCAATGCCCATCGTTTCCGATCACACGCGTCTTCTTTCTCTTTTCACCGACGCTGCACTACCAGGAGAAATCGCCATTTATGCCACCAAAAGCCATTTATGCCACAAAAAGCGGCCTAGTACGGGCAATTTAGCAGTGGTCTGCACGACTTCTGAAGGGAACCCTTGAAGCCGGCATCATAAGAACAATGCTCCGTCCTCCCTTCCCTTCCTCTCCACTCCCCCCACCTGGCCTTTGGCCTTCCTTTCTAATAAAGTTTACAACAACAACAACTATCAGACGTCCTCTTCTTCATTAGGGTAATTTCCATACGTCCACCGCAAAAATATAACACCTGCCAACATTGTTGAGGAAGAACGAGACAGTACGCAAATATAAAAGAACAAATTAATACCGAGGTGATGTTTGCAGTGTTCCTTTATAAAAAAATCATGCATGCTTGACTTTGGCGAAATGAAATACTTCATGAACTCCAGAAAAAAATTCACTTTGCCGTCGCCTGCTGTCGCCCGCGCCAATATAGCTTCTTGCGGCATTTTAAGGAGTCAATCAGCAACAGTTACGAAAGGTTCCACTAGATAGGTTCTACGTTCTGCTTGTAACGCACGCGGAGTAGGGAAACGCGGTTCTATAAACGTTGAAGTAGGGCGCCGCCATTCACGCGCGTCTTCGCCGTACGGCAGCGTTGGCATGGAGACACCCGGTTTCGAGCAGTGGAACAAGGGAAATTTAAAATGACTTCGGCAAACCTTTGGCGTCTTTACCTTGGGACTAGCGCGACGCAAGGGGAACAACATTAGAGGTAAGCGGAAAAGCGAAGGAAGGCATTTACTTGGCAAAAGTCAATAAAGGCTTGACGACATTTGCAACGAAAGAACAGACGCGGCCAATTTTTTTAAGTGCGTTTAAACTCTGAGGAGTGTGTCGAGTCGCAAATGTGTAGCATCGATGTTTGTGAATATCCAAACTGCAGAACATTCACCCTCGGCCGTGGACAGCAGAGTGATAATAAAAAGAAAATTGATCTTTTTACTAATTGTGACATTGTTTGGATTGTTTGTGTGGCATAAGTTTTCCCCACCTTTTCAAACTGCAGTACTCGAAAAGGTTCTCAACGTATTTAGGAAGGTGTACGACGAAAAAAGTCTACGGAACACAGTACTTCCTTCTTCATACTTGAGAACTAGCTGAAAATGCATTATGACATTAATTATAAAACAGTCCGCAAAAAAAACACAAATAAAGAAAAAGTAAATAATCAGGCAAGCCGTCGAATGTTAACGCTCGCTGTATTTCATGGTTATGACTAGTCACCTAAACAGTAAGCACAAAAACTTAAGGTTTAGGCGCCTACAATACACACTGAAACAGGACATTTAGACAGGTATAGGCACGAAACACCTCCATTTAGGCTCATATAGGCTTCATATAATCCGTATCTTCACATTCTGGTGCAATTTTATTCGTCTCACTACCTGAATGGCGGCCAAGAAAGGCTTTCTAGAGAACCTTGCAGCCCTGCGTTTTTTGGTTTAAGGTGCTGCGGCTCTGTGTTTATTGAGCATCCGGCCTTTTCTGCGAAGGAAAACACATTTTAAGTAACAAAATCGGGTCTCTCTTTTGTAGGTGAGCGCAACGAATACATTTGCTTGTGAACATTCTAATTTTTTCGCACATGAGGAAATTGACTGTTTTGGTGTCGTTCACTTACGGAGACACGCCTAATTAAAGACATAATACATGACGTTAGAGTTATGTACATCTCGAATTCCAGTGCTGGTCATAGAAGGCCGAAAGGGGCCGCTTTTTATTGTTCACCATTAGTGAAGTCTCGTTCAAACGCGTGCTTCATACAGGGGCCGGCCGTAACCATTCCCCCTGTTGGGCATATATGCAGGATTGAAAGCGTTAGAATTGTGAATCTAAACGTTTTATTTTTGGTGAGGGGGAAGAAAATTCAAACTGAGCCGAAGTGTTTGTCGTGTTCCGCTTCTAAGAATCGAGTGCCGCAAGATTTTTGATTTGATTTTTGATTTGATTTGTTTTTATTCTTGCGCAAAAAAACAGCAAACAAATCACTTTCGCGCAAAGGGAGCCTGGAAAAAAGCCATAAAAACAGCTTGACTAGCCCCAGCCCCCCCGGTGCAACAGGCGGCATGCGGCATTGGCCAATATTAACGAAAATCAACACAAACAAAAAACGCAACGTATATACAATATATGCAGTGGCTATAAACAGCACTCAAAATACATACTGAGCAAGGTTTGGAAAAGTAGTAAGCTTACGAATACAATAGCGAGAAAGAGGAAGATATTTATTGTTATAACAACATCATTAGTTAAGTGCAAAGATGCTGCGTAGATGGTTAAAGGAAATGGTAGAAATATCTTGGCAATTATTGAGTAAAGACGGCAATATGTGTCGCAACATTTATTCTCCGTAATTTGTTGGGCATTTTTTTACTTTCCAGGTTTCAGGATTGCGGGTAGAATATATTCGAGAGAGCTTTTCTAGACTGACCAGATTAATAAGTGAACCGTTATTTACTACGGCTTGTTTGTAACATCGGCAAAGTTTATAACTGTAAATAGAATCCATGCGAATAACACTGTCCTTTTTAAATAGTCCTCGTGTAGGAGAAAGATACAGTCATCATCATCGGCTGGGAGTGCGGGCGTGTTCACATATGCTCCGCAATTAATGCCCAATTTCACAGTGTTCATTGATTTATTCTCGACGTGCTCATTGCCAATGAATGCGTGAAGGTTCGGGGCAGCGACCGACACCAAACGTTCACCAAAAGGTGCGGTTTGCACCCATTTATTAGACTTTGTCTCTTCACCGCCAACGTGACGCGAATAAGCCTAACGATCTAGCGTTTCCTAGACATAACCGCCGGCATTTTGCCGAGCGCCATGGAAGACGCCTCTACCGACGCGACGGCGGTACAGCCGCCACTGCCATTGATGTGTGTGTAAATGGAAGGAGAAGATATCACCCCGGAAGAATTTGATTAAACGCCCGGCTGGTTGCACGTCGGCAGAAGCGGGAAAGTGACTGACGCCCGATCCCCAAGACGGTCGAGGTGAGCAACAGGCCTCTGTTCACCCCAAAATTGATTCGCATGCCACCAAGAATTCACATGGCCGGAACGTGAGGAAGGAAGTCATACGCGCTTCTCGCATGCCCACATTACCCGCAGAAGAAATCAAGATTGCCATTCGACCCCGCGGAGCGTTGATATTGCCAAGAAAGGAGCAGCGAGTGTTGCAGCAGCCATTATGGCGGCCGCAAAAATCGAAAAGACGGAGAGGGTAGACGACATGGCGTACCCTAATTTTCCACAGAACATCATGGTCATCAGTACTCCAAGCATGGCCCGCGCAGAGAAATACGCTCGAATCCAAGAAATCGCCATACAGGGAATCATGTATGCTGTCAGTGCGTACGGAACCGCCGCACACGGTATAGTGAAAGGCGTGATCAAAGGCGTCCCCTCGTGAGATAACGACCGCGACACTCACGAACAGATTGTTACTAAATACAATCCCACGGCGGTGGGAGCAAAGCGCATCGGTACCTCCAACACAGTCATCGTCGCTTTTGCCAGTGACAAAGTCTCCCGATATGTGTGCTACGGCTACACATTATATCAATGCAGTCTCTATCGCAAGCAAATTGAAGTTTGCAAAAGTCTCGGCAGGGTGGGCCACCGCAGTGACGTCTGCCCCACGCCCAAGGCAAAGGTGTGCCGGGCATGCGGCACACCCAACCCCCGAGAGAGCCATCCATGCACACCCAAGTGTAAATTGTGCGGGGAGGGCCACCAAACATGTGACAAAACATGCAAAGCCCGCTACAAGATTCCCTACGTCGTACTAAAACGCCGATGGGAACGCCGACAGGCAGAAGCAGAGCAACGCTCGTGCGATCTCTCGCCAGGGAATTTTCCGCTGCTGGCGGCCACAGCTGGTGGCCCAATGACGTCACGCCGCGAGAGCACTTCACGCCACACATCGCGTCACGGCTCACGCCACAGCCGCACGCCGTCGCGCAGCCATTCGCGACGCTCCCATCGGCGAGCCTCGCGTAGCGCCATACGCGGGCGCACAGGGAATGATCAAACCCCCCCACAACAAGGTAAGCTTGGCGGACACGGCAGCTGGAAGAGATCGAGCCAAGATGACGCCTCGCGACCGTATACCTGGTAGCAACCGAAGCAACCAATGCTTTGCCCAATTACAAGCGTCCAACGATCTGCTTCCCAAGAAGCTCAGCGACATGGAGAGGCAACTGAGAAAACTTCAGTCGCAGCTCCACCAACAACAGCAGCAGCAATTCATCAAGCCTTCATCCACTACGCCGACTCACGCGGCATCACCCATGCTACAACCTACGACGCCGCCTGTACAACAGACGCAGCAGCAGATCAACCAACCTACGACGCCGGCATCGTCCCAGGACGCCCCCGACCTCCACCCCGAGATGGATGTCGCCCAATCCGACGACGATGACGACAAGACACCTCCTGCACCCAAGAAAAGAGCGCGTAAATCGACCAAGGTGAGATGCGACGTGCAGATCGAACGCCTTGAAGAAAGACTCACCGCTAAAATCGACAATCTCGTGGGGACCATCCACACGCTCACCACGACGACCGAACAGCGGTTTGCTCGCCTGGAAGAGATGATTGCGGCGCTGGCGGTGTCCCAACACCGATTAAGCGAACGCGTAGATCTCCTTGAACAGACGCTGAAACCCATATTCTGCAGCCCGCTATTCGCAGCTCAATTCGCCAACCACCCCTACCATCAAGAGCAAGTGCAGCAACCCGCTCAAACCCCACAATGCCAAAACGCACCCTCCCTACAATAAGACCGGGAGCGGCGCTCACGATATGGCAATGGAACTGCCAGAGCTACAACAACAAGAAAGCCACGCTTCAACAACACATACAACATGCAGCGAAACGGCCAGACATCATCACGCTACAAGAAACGGGGACGCAAGATTCGATTCTACCGGGATACAAAACTTACGCCGACACGACGGGCCGGCGGAGCGTATGTACCTTCGTGCGGAAGGGCCTGACTGCCGTAGAACATCAGCTCCACAAAGGCAGAAAGGGCAAGTGCGAACACACCTGCCTTGAGATATTTTTCGGAACACGCTGTACGCATGGACTCTACGTAGTCAACGTCTACAGCAACCCCAAAGACCATTGCCGAAAATTCAAAGCTTTGCTCAGAGCAACCAGCCGCC
Source organism: Haemaphysalis longicornis (assembly GCF_048455015.1). NCBI lineage: Eukaryota > Metazoa > Arthropoda > Arachnida > Ixodida > Ixodidae > Haemaphysalis > Haemaphysalis longicornis. Next base: position 201,517,811 of record NW_027526361.1, on the reverse strand, counting down.
AGGCGCGCCAACACGTCCTGGTCGTAGGGGGTGACTTCAATGCCCCCCATCAGGCATGGGGCTATAACAGAGCCACTGCCAAAGGCAAAGACCTCATGCAAGATGCTATGGAGCTCGGTTACACGCTAATTACGGACTCCAAACAGCCTACGCGGTCGGGCCTCTCCTCCACGCAGAGGGACACTACCCCCGACCTTACCTTTACCAAGAACGGAGCTGACATCACGTGGCGCAATACAGGCGACGACCTCGGGAGCGACCACTACATCCTCGAGATCAACAAACTCGGCGGGAGAGGTCACACACTTGAACACAAGTGGACGGACTGGGACCTCTTCCGACAACACCGACGAGAAGGTAGTGGAACCCCAGACATCAACGACCTCGAAGAATGGACCGCAACCATCAAGGCAGACGTTCGCGAGGCCACGAAGACGATCGAGACAGACGACGACATCCCGTGCATCGACAGTAAGCTCGCCCACTTACTTGAGGCCAAGACGTCGATCAAAGCCAGGTGGAAAAAGCAACGCTGGAACCGCAAGCTCAGAAAGAGGGTGACCGCTTTGAACAAGGCCATTGCGCAGCACTGCGCCCTGTTATGCCGGCAACAATGGCATGAAATCTGCAACCGCATTGACGGCCAGCTCCACCAAAGTAAGGCACGGTCGCTCATCCGCCACTTACTCGACGACACCAAGACCAAGTCGTATCAACAAGATCGTATGGCCAGGCTCATGCATAAGACGGAAACCGAGCTAGGCAGGGACGAACTCATCAAGCGCATCGGTGCTAAATATCTCCCTGAACACAATACCGAGACGCACCCGGCATACTCGGGAGCACTGAACGACCACCTCCTTCGGGACATCACGAAGGAGGAAGTCGAACTCGCCGTCTGAGAGTTAAACACCCGATCAGCCGCGGGTCCCGACGCAATCTCCAACAAGGCCCTCCGAAACCTCGACGACGCGTCGCTAGAAGCCCTTACCAGATATTACAACAAGTGCTGGCGCAGCGGCAGGCTGCCCCATCAATGGAAAAAGGCCAAGACGGTGCTCATCCCCAAGCCGGGCAAACCTCCCCACATAGAAAATCTACGCCCCATCGCGCTAACTTCATGCGTGGGGAAGGTTCTCGAGCATATCGTGGCGAACCGGTGGCAGGAATAACTGGAGCAAGCAGAAGTCTATCCCAACACCATGATCGGCTTCCGGGGAGGCCTCAGCACACAAGACGCCATGCTGCAGCGCAAGCATGAAATCCTGGAGCACGAGACCAAAGACAGCCGCGTCATTCTCAGTCTCCACCTTCAAAGTGCCTTCGATCGCGTCAAACACTCGGCCATCCTAGCTCAGGTATCAAGACTTAACATGGGCCAGCGAAGTTACGCCTACATCAAGGATTTCCTATGGAACAGACAATTTGACCTTCACGCGGGCGAGACCGTCCTGCCCACGAAAGGCCTCGGTAGCGTGGGCACCCCCCAAGGCTCGGTGATCTCTCCATTCCTGTTCAACATCGTGATGATCACCGTAGCAGAAGCAATATCAAGCGTGCCTACCGTCCATCACACCATTTGCGCTGATGATATACCACTATGGACAACAGGCGGCCTTGATGCCGACATAGAACACCGGCTTCAACGCGCCATCTCACCCATTGAAGACTGCCTTAGAGGAACGGGTCTCCAATGATCGCCTTCGAAATCGCAACTCCTTGTCTACCCCCCTCGCAAAGCGGGCAGACCGTTGCTACCCCCGAGAGCTTGCGATCATCTCGCCCTGTACACCGAGACTGGCCAGGGCATTCCCGAAGTTTCGGAGATCGGCATACTCGGCATGCACATTCACAGCAAGGGCGACAAGACAAACCTCATGAAGAAGCTTGCACTCAAAACAACAAGTACCCTACGCCTTCTACGCCGAGTCTCCACGGCCCGAGCCGGAATGCGGGAGGACGGCATGATGAGATTAGTACAGTCTTTCGCCGTCAGCCACATTTCCTACAAGGCGGCGTACCACACGTGGACCACAACGAAAAGGCACAAGATACACGCCATGATACGCAGACTCCACAAACGGGCACTCGGACTACGCGAGTCAACAGACAACGAGCGCTTCTCCCACCTGGGGATTCACAACCGCGTCGACGAAATCATCGAAGCACAACTCGCTGCCCAGCGCTAATGCCTCGCAACCACAAGAACGGAACGCCACATCCTGGAGATCCTCGGCTATGGTCCTCAAGTCATTGAAAGACACCTTTACAACCTCCATGACACGATTCGCACCCTCGACATGACCGAACCGGACTGCGACACTATCCTAAGTGATTCTCAACAAGCCCTCCGCAACTTTGCAAGAGGACGCATCAGCCCCCAAGCCGCCCGCATTATAGAGCTAACAGCAATCTCGCCAGGCCCACGCAAGGAATTAAGATGGATCCCCGCCCATGCGGGAGATTGTTCACCGTATGCACCGAACCACAATGAGGCGGCCCACAGGGAAGCGCGCGCTCTCACCCACCGCACCCCCCCGCAAGTGCCCGTCCGGAGTGGAAATGGTGGACCGCGACTGAAGACTCACCGAGTGAATACGGAGAAATTCTCAAGAACATGAGGGTTGGTCGCCAGCTATACCCCTCACCCCACAAATCTCTAAGCAGGGAAGAAGCAGTACATCTACGACGCCTCCGAACTGCGTCAGTGCTCACACCGGCGCTCCTCCATCACATGTACCCCGACGATTATTCCAGCGCACAGTGCGACATCTGCAAACAAGGTACCGCCAATCGCTGGCACATCTTATGGGACTGTGCAGCCATACAAGACGGCGTAAGCTTCACAGAATACCCGGCAGATCTCCAAATTGCCATCGCCTCAACTAACAAGTCGGATCAAGAGTGGGCCATCCAGCAGGTTCTCAAGGCGCTTGAAAGGCACGGACTCCGCAAAGGGGTCCTGTCGAGTAGGGCTGCCCAAGAGGATGCAACGCACGGCCACATTGAGGTCGGCCCGTCAACCGGGCTTTACTTACTGCAGGATTTACTCAATAAAGTCCTTTCCATCCATCCTAGGAGAAAGATACCGAACCGGAAAGATAGATACGGATACGGAACGGATACGGAAAGATACGGATTTTTACGTCTACTTTAGCGAGTAGTACTCGAAAATTGAAAGGTTCGCTAGAAGCCAAAAAAATATAGCGTGAGGCACACACGCGTGAAGTTTCAAGCAGAAATCCTTCCGTATTTTCCAACGCTCGCATGCATTTGCAATTCAAAAACGCTGCTCATTTGCAATCTCCCTGTTGCGAAGCGGAGTATGGTTGTTTCGGAGGATAGTACTTGAACAAATCCCAACAGCTTCAGGTGATCGAAACGATGACCACATGCCTTGATTTCTAGGAAATGGAACACTTTTCTAATATGAATGTGGAAACTCTCAAAAGTATTAGCAGAGATTGCACTCGACCTGCATGAGAACTGATCCAATATGTGGCTGTCCTAATGAAGCGACCCCGCAACACTGGTGGTAAACGTTTGCACTCTTCCTTCGTGCCCCGAAGCTCTGCCAAACTTGCGGTTATCGACAACCCAAATTAGCATTGCGTCATTTTCGTGTCGCTGCAAATACGTCCGGCAGTTTCTGCTTCGCATTTGCGGCGATTCCCTTTCGATTTTGTATCTAAATTGTTTCTTGCCGCACCTCAAACGCAGCTGAGAAATAGCTCTCGGCATCGCTCGAATTTCATAAACGCCAAAAGCACGAAAGAGACGAAACTTTTTTCGACCAAGCTTCTGACGGGAGTACAGCAGTAACCTCCGTATGAGTGACTTGGAGTGCCTCCCATTTTAAGTACCCTATTCGCTTATTGGCTGCGTATGGGAGCACCTCAATTTAATACAATGTGGCAAGGACTGTTTATGCGAAACAGGAATATATTCGATGCTATAAGGGCAAGATAACGCGGTAAGGTAAAGAGGTAAAGGTCGTGCGAAAATGTTTCGGAACTACATTCCGAACATTTGATTGGCTTGAATGGGTTAAATGCTACGGAGAAATTTTTTTTCTAAACATCACGCGTGTCTATTTTATCCATCCCCAGTATGGCATTTGTACCACCGAATGCGATGGTCACTGTATAATGAAAGAACAGCCTATTGTAACGCGTAACCAAGACATGCCCAGAGGCACTCGTCAGGTTACAACAAATTCTGTGTGCCGGATAGCCCGTACAAAAGGCACGACTAGCCCCTTCTGAAATCGGTTACGTTCTGTGCTCTTACAGAGTGAATAGGCGACGATCAGGATGCTCCCCTGAGGGGGCCGTCTATGCTGAAATGGCGGTGTCTCCGTCCGGAGGCGTGCCAAGGGCCAAATGTTTTCTAGAGGCGACTTTGGTACCCTACGTTCGCTCTATAAGCCACCCAGAAGCCACTGAAAGCCTTTCCGCTCTACCCATCTTCTTTCATAAAAGAGCGGTCAACAAGGGGTTGCCGCGCGTGCATATATCAAGCAGGAAAAAAATGAGTTAAGCGCCCTAATAGCCACCCTTGAAGCCGCGAATAATACGGTGGTGTTTGTGTGCACGTTTTAACAGCGATGCTGTTGTTAGTAGAGCCTTTTTGTTCGTCTTCTGAAGGTCGTGCATCACGAAGAGCTAGGAGTAGGGTCCCAGACCCGCTGGCGACAACGCAAAAATCGGTTCTCAGACTCACCGATAGTGGGCGCAGTTGCCGCACAGAGGCAGGTTTTTCTCCTTCACACTGCGGGGAGGAGAGGGGGAGGGATCTCCTGAGCTGTGATGTTTAGCTGTTAGTTCCTTTCCGCGAACCGTAGAATTTCCGCGGGGACGGCGCTGCTGTTCTCTGGCGAGCGGCCGTTGACGTTCGAGCTTACGCATGTAACTACAGCTTCGTGGTTTCAGATGATTTCGCGCTGGTTCAAACTGCGTTTACTTTTGTACGAGAACTTTACCTGTTGCAGAACGTTAACTGTTGTTACTATATGGCCAAGGGAGCCCGGTTAAAAAAATACCTGACTGTGTGCGGTGTCGAAGAAATCAAGAGATATACAAGTGCATGCCTTGTTCCCAACGCAGGGTGGGTCTTCGAGATGCTCCTATGCTCAATCTAGTTCCGTGATTTCCCCGCTAGGCGAGTATATTGATAAGGCGTCACCACTCAGGTCACGTGCACTGAAGTTCGAAATTATCGTTTTAGGAATTGTGTCGCGGCAAGAGTCAGTGTCTGGCTCGTCTGGGAGGCAAAAGAGCTTTGACTGCTCGAGGACGCGGGTTTGATTGCCGCCGTGATGGTGGATTTCCATGTTGAGGAGCAAAACTAAAAAATTAAAGCCGTTCTACTCAATGTGAAAGCTTTCAGAAGTGCGGAGCAGTGATTCGCCATTTTACAGCAACAAAAAACATGGTTCATGCAAACGTTCTGCACAGCTGGGACACAAACCAAGGCGTTTCATGCCAAAACACGTGGTTATACCCTTTAGACAACTGAAGAGGAACAGCGGGTTTCATTTAGCACCTCGTCACAAGAACCTAAGGTGTGTTTGAAGTGAAACAGTAGGTGGAGCTAGGTGCATACAGGATGTGGCGTGCTTGTACCCACCGGAAAACGGATTCTGGCCCGACGTTAATGGGACAACGCTTACTTCCAGGTACTTTCGTTTCTTCATAGTCCCCAATCACACTGTGTAGTTGCAAAAAAAACTGTAGATGCCCGCAGTTTAAAATTGTATAGCTCTTTCTCTACTTTTTTCCTTAACTTGAAATCACCAGAACTCAAGCAATGTGGGCAACGTAGAAATTATCGGGGTTCCCATGTTAAATACCGTAGCGTATCACGCAGCTCACGTATCATCAATTTTCACAGCTAGAATTCCCTCCACATTTTGCCTGCAAACGTAATTGGCCCGCCTGTTAGACCGACGTGACCTTTTTCTTTGTTTCAGTCACCTGAGTTGTTCTCAGCCACCGCAATTCGTGTATTGCACGCAATCCACCCATTTCCCGCATACCATATTTAGTTTGAAGCTCGCGGTTTCCGCCCTGCGCTTGATGAAGTTTTTAAAGAACCGGACTCCACACTTTACACCGCTTGATTCCTGCTTTTTCTCCCGTTCTTGGATTGACTAAATGTTCCGTTTAAATTTGACATTTAAACTACAAATGGCAGTAAAAAGGAGATGAACGGACCCTTTACGCCCAGTGCAGATCAATCTCAGGTAATCTCAGTTTCTCTGAACCTACTTTATTTGCAGACTCGCTTTTTTTCAAAATATACATTTTGATTTTCAACCTGCCTGGTACTTATATGATCGAATCTCGAAAAAGAAAGATTTTTTTGACATTTAAGATGACAGCATCGCCCTGCCTTTGAGTGTGCTCCCCCGATTAAAATGAATTTCCCCATAAATAAATGTTCCCTTTGTGAACATGCTCACATATCAATGTGTGACCGTTTTCCACTTCCAAGAGATCTATGTTTTTGGATTGCTCTTGAGATTTATTTAAACTTCCAGAAAAAAACATAAAAATATACGTTCCTGTTCTACCCCTATCTTTTGGAGATTCTGGGAATAGCGTCGTTTCTCGCGGAATCAAATGATTTGGCTAAATCAAACCGAAGTATGGCGCTTGTGTCCATGGGGAACCGCCGCTTCTCTCGATAGTCTTCTTCTTGAATCCGAGGATGGTGTCTTGAGTGGAGTCTTTTTCTCTGAAGCCCACCACTGCGGGTGGGGGGCTGGGGAGGCGGGTGGTGGGGGTTATAGATCGTTTTCTTCCCTGTATTGATTGAGTCTATTGAGCCCGACGTGTTGCAGAAACTTTCGTAGGCATGAGAGGAGGAATATCGGTCCAAGATTTTCCAGATTGAGTTTCGTTCCTGTTTGTGGGATTAGTTTGATTCTAACTGCCTTCCACTGACTTGGTATCTTTCCATTTTCCCAGGATTTCTTGAAGTATTTTCTCAAAAGTTTGACCGAGCTGCTGACTAGATTTTCGATAATTTTATTTCTGGTTCGATCCTGCTGTGGTGCAGAGTTGGCGCCTAGGGTTTTTATTGCGTAATTAACCTCTGCTAGCTTATAAGGGCGTCCAACTACTGGTTATCTACTCCAGCTTACGCTGCCTGGTTTTTGGGTAGCTGTGCATTCAGGTATGTATGACGTAGTCCGCGGATAAGTCGTTATTCTTTGCCGGGGTAAGTATGTATGAGTCTTCCTAGATTTTGCTGTTGGATCGTTCTATTTTTCTCTGGATTTTCAAGATAATGAAGAAGGTGTCACGTTTTTTTATGATCAAAATATCGAACCATTGCTTCGCTCAGTGAGTTCCAAGACTGATTGGCCAGTTGTCTGTTACAATTATGAATGTCCTCATTAGGCTTGGCTATTACGGCTCCACAGATTACGGTGTTGTTGGTGCTTTTGGAGCCTGTATTGCAACAGCTTTTTTGCCAGCCAAATTTGAGCGAGTCGCGCACCCACATCTTTGTGTGGCTCATTTTCTCTGGGAATCTTCCTTGTCGGAGTGTTGGCATCTCGATTATTTCGCACCCAGTTATCGATGTCCGTGATTTCATTGACGGTCATCGTGATTTCATGTCCGTGACGGTCATCGTGATTTCATGACGATGTCCGTGATTTCATTGACGGTCATAGTTGCGGATCTGTCGAAACTGATGCCAATCGGCGATTCTGGTGGTTCTTGGTTTTACGTTAGTTGTGGTGGTAGTTTTGTGGTAGCGAAGATGTCATGATCACGTCCTAAGGCTTCTTGTAGGTTGAGCCATTGAGTGTTTGTGGCGTTTTTTGTTAGCGATAGGTCCGGTGTAGTGCCTCTGGACACGATATTTCTGATTCGGGAAGGGTAGATAAAATTGGTACAGTGTTCGGTTTAAATCTCGTCGTAATAATTTTAATCTCGTCGTAGAGATTTCTACCTTTACGAGTTTTCTTATTGTAACCCCAAGTGGCGTGCGGTGCATCGAAGTCGCCAATTATTAGTAGGGGGTTCTCCTTAGAAATGATGAGCGTGGCCTTGACAAATTAGGTGAATTTGTGCTATTTTCTTAGATTTCTGTAAACATTTAGTAGTAATATACATTATTTAATTTCCGAGTTCTGGCGTCCGACCATTTCTAGAAGGATCCACCATTTCGATTTCGGTGTTGTGCTGAGTGACAGGGATGTTTCATTTAACCTGGCTACGGAAGGTTTGACTGTATTTGCTAGCTGTGACGTATGTGACATATCTCGTAAGCTTTGCAATTACGCCCTCTTCTTGTAGTGCGGTGGCGTAGGGTTTTTTGCTGTCTCCATTTGGTCAATGTATATGTCTAGGTTGTCTTTTCCGGTGATACCCTCTGCAGTCTCAGTCGAGATTACATACTCGTTGGACAATTAGGCATTGGACCTATACTGCCTGGCTTCCATTCTAGCTGTAATCCCCGACTATGTGGGTGTTGCCTGCAAGCCTGGGGTCGTTCTACTGTACCCAATGTGGTTTCTAGCTTGTGATTCTTGTGTTCATAGTTCCCATTTGTTTCTGGATGGTAGCTGCCAAATCGGCAATTTTGACTATCTTGGTGATGGGGTCAAAGCGTTTATCGAGTTTAACGCTGAGTTGGCATTTTATTTCCACTTGTATTCTCCGTCTGTTGAGGATTTTTGAAGCTTTCCGCTTGGGCGTGGGAGAATCCGCATCAGATTCGATTTCTGTCCCGACCGCCTCTGTCGGCTCATTTTTGATTGCGAGTGCTCGACTTTCTGTTACCGTGCGTGTGCTGGTTTTGTGGCTTCAGTATGCCTGTTTATTGTTTGAGTGCAACGTTTTCGCGGACCGCTGCCTCTCAGAGTTACGTTTTCTTTGTACTTCTTAAAGAAGCTGCGCGTAACCCATAACCAATCAACCCCAAACCAACCCCTAACCTAAGCCAAGCCGAACTTCACTTGACCAACTGGCTGAACCTGACCAGCTTTTAAAAGAAAACCACACCACGAACGCCAGATAAAGTATCACCCCTCATTCCATAAAAAATCACCTCATTACATACAGATTCCCTTCCGCTGGCATGTCTACTAGTCACACTATAGTTATCGGCAACTTGCAAATCAGCCGCTCTTCACCCGGTAGGAAGCGCGGCCTATCAACGGCAGCGTCCGTGCCAACAACGCTGCGGTCACAGCGACAAGTCTGCAGCCGCCAATTTTCCTACTAGCCGCTCATCGCTTCCTAACGCAAGGAACCTTGATTCGATTGCGACCACTAGAAGTGTTTTTTCTTATCAGCGAGGCTGTTAAAACATCGTTAGAGTTTAGTGTCCGTAGTTAAAACTACCAAGAAAATGCCGAGCGCACGTAAGTGCGCGCGCGTCAGCGCGTGCCTTGCGGCGACCAGCCGCAGCTAAAAAAACCAACGAATGCCAAGCGTTCGCGTGTGCGTGCCTCGCCCCGAGAGCCCAGCGTTCCCGGTGCACGTTTGTGAAGCCAAATATATCCACTTAGTGAACTTGGCCAAGATGAGCCAGAAAAAAAGCTCCAGCGTTCACCGTAATCGTGGCAACACTTGCTCGGAACGAGAAACACGCGAAGGAAGCTCCCACTTACAGCAAGTGATGTAGTAAAAGTCGCTGCGGCAGTGAGGGAGCGACGCGGCTGCAATGGTGCACTGAAACCTTCGTGGTGGTCGGGAAGGATGCATAGAGCATAGCTACCTTAAAGTCTTAAGTGTTAGTGTGAGCTTCCCTTCATTGTTGGGGCCCTTGGTTTGTTGGAAGACAAGCAAGAGCTTCGACGACACTATCCAGTCTACTTAAGCTTAGCTTGAAAAAGTAACACCCAGAAAAATTCCACTGTAACCGTGGCGTTACAATCCTTCGAGATGAGAATATAAATTTAGCGGCTATGAACCCCTCTTCTGCGATTATCATTCGTAGACGAGGCATTGTGCCGATGTAAAGTAATGTAGCTTAACTACTAAGGAGTGCAGCTCTGGACATTTCTGCCCCGCTTCAGTATTCTATACTAAATCATCTTCTGCCGCATCTATCTCATGTATCCAGTTTTTTCGCCCATATCCTTATAGGCGCCAACTATGCAATCACGTTTCAAATAAGGCTTTGAGCAAAGTTTGTGAATTATAACCAACATGTCTTCCTTATAATAACCATACAATATTAAGCATACAATTACCGCATAGATTAAACATTGCACAAGCGTAACGCGCCTTGCTTTTATCAACGTTGGCCGTATTGCCACGTTTCTAGTAGCAATTTCTAATAAAACACCTGCATTTTCTATTTCGCGTATGCTTTTGCAGACCGACACCTAGCCCGTTAACCCTATTTGGAATCTCACCACACATTACTGTCGGATGATCGGCGATAAATATTGTCTTTCGTGATGAACGGGTAACTATTTAAGCCTGGCAGCGAAGAATTCGCTGTGCTTTAAAGCCTTAAAAACAGCTTAATTGCACTGCTAAGCGGTGTAAATGGGCGTCAATGCGATTGTCATAAAAAGTGACCGCTTCGACGAGAGCAGGATAGGCCGTAGGCCAGTAGATGCCGCCTCTAGAGAGCGAGAGAGGAGAAAATCACCAATGGCGTTGGGTTACGGTCTGGATCGGTGAAAAGGACTGCACTTCCGGCTGTGCCTGAAATCAAGCTGGTATGGTAGCAGGGGAGTGCCGGCATCGCTATGCAGAGCTGCTAATTAAGCATTGAAGATTGGCTCACGCTAGCTTCCTGGGAAAGCAAAATACAATAACCCGCAGCTCTCCGGTCTGCAGATGCATAATCTAGTAGTTAGGCACAGCATATTAAACAAATTACGGCAACAGATTGGCGAGTAAGGCTAGCAGTTGAAATTGCATGTCGAAACCTTCAAAAAGCGCAACACTTGGAAAAAAAAACGTGACACAAACGAAGGCAACACAAGCCGAGCGCTTACTCAGAAGTGAAGTTTAATCAGAACAGAAGATCATATACCCTCCCAGTCACTGCACCACGCACGCGTCTCCAATAATCAGATGGAAACGACCCAACAGCCACAAACAATAAAAACCCACAAAAACAAAAGAACTACAGCATCAACTTCCACTGGGTGTGCAACTCAATTACTACCAAGATACGAAATCTCTTTGACGTGTAAGGCAACAGAAGCTTGGCTGCCACAAACGTTTGCTATCTGGCTTATCTGGACCACGTCATCTGGTTCAAGCATGTGCTTGAACTGCGGTCATCTGGTTCAAGAATTTGTGTTCAAGCATGTGCGCGAGATGACGACGGAAATTTTTTAGGCGTTCTAGATAAGCCAGAGAGGAGACGTTTGTGTCAGCCAGGCTTCTGTTGCCTTACACGCCAAAGAGATTGCATATCTTGGTAGTTATTGAGTTGCACACCCCTTGGCAGTTGATGATGTAGTTGTTTTGTTTTGGTTTTTGTGGGTTTATAATATTTGTTGTTTTTGCGTTGTTCCCATCTGATTATAGGCGACGCGTGCGTGGTATAGTGGCTGAGAGGGGATACGCCATTCGTCGTTTCTGATTAAACTTCAATGGTGAGTGAGCGCTCGTCCTGTGTTCCCTTCGTTTGTGTCGCGTATTGTTTTTTCCACTGTTGCGCTTTCTGAAGGTTTCGACATGAAAAACATTACTGACAGCGTCATTGTAGAGATTGTTTGTGATTGAAGGCTGTTAAATTTAATTTTGCAGGCATTAAGGGGTTTGACCGAGTAGGCTGAAGATACATTGGTTGCTTGCTGATGAGATAACACTCATACTCCATTACTCGTGTTAGAATTCACGATGCCTTCTTTTTATGCAGTACACCCTGACTTCAGGATAGCAACCCTGATCACCAATGGAACTACAAGTGCAATGGTTTGTGTATATATTTTATAGGCCGCTATCAAGTTTGGAGGATCGACGCCTATTCGACTACGAAGAACAATGACACACATTACAGGTCTTTTTCACACGTCCCGAACAAAGCGCATATTTTGGCCTTACACTAACCTCGATAGAACTTCGGAACATTTTCTCCTTGGCCAGATGCATCTTGATACTCGTCGGACAACGTGAAATGAGAACTGCTGGATGCAAATGAGCCCACACCAAAGGTAGCTTATTTACAACATTTGCCTCACACTCTACAGCTTATGACCAGAGAGTATAACGCATCCATTGTGTTTCCCGCCCCGCATGAGTTCGCCAGCCTGTTTAAGCGCATCGAGATCATCATCGTCGTCATTATCATACTTAAGTACACTACAGGACGAAGGTCTCCTTTAAAGACATCCAGCCGTTCCTGCCCTGCCACTTTTTCGCACCAATATCTTTCTTTTACCTCCTTCGTTGAGTTATAAGGCTTCCCCCTTCTACTCCCGCCTCTGGCTAGCAACTTTTTCTGCGGTGGTTCAACGGTGGTCATTGTTTTCTCGGTACATGGTCTAGCTAGGTTTAGTTCTTTTTTTTATTTGAGCAATATCTTCCGAACAAGTTTATTCCCTGCTGCAGGGTGCTGGTCTCCTGTGTCTTAGCGTAAGTCTCATCATTCTTTGTTTCACGGGCTGTTGATCCTACCTAAATATTATTTCCACTTTAGTAACGCCCCAAGTCTCCACCGCAAGCTCATGCACTGGCCATATGCATTGCTTGTATGATATTTCATTTTTGTGATTCAGGTAGCGTATTATTCGTTATTTTGGGGAGCTTGTCGCGTTTATCCGAGCTTATACCTGTTCTCTGGTAGTTATATTTCACGGGGTTTGAATAAGCCTTCCAACTTATCCAAGTTAGTCGTATTCGTATATATGTTGTATTATTTTGTTACGTGGGCAGTGGAAGGTTGTGTTCAACACGTTTATTTGACACTAGTATACATTTTGTGAAATTTAACATACCCTATGGCCAAGGTGCTTGATCTGAGGTTCTAAAGTATCTTTGGCAGGTGTCCAACTAACTCACTCGACTGTTCTCGGTTGTTCGAAAACCTAAAATGCCTCAAGCATTTCCCTTTGATTTGTGATCCTGCATTATCCCAGTCAAACTAACTGAATACCCATTGCAGAAAGGCTATCAATACATTTGCTGGGATATTGTCCTGCTATCGTAGCCTATTTCTGCTGGAGAAGCTTTCAGTCATCTTGTTCAGGATTGTCTTGCCCATTCTTATGAGCATATTTCGTCCTTACCTTACATACTTTTCTTACACATTTCCTTTCCTTACATATTACACCCGTTCTTTACATTACTCATCTAAGAGTCTTTTCAAAGGCTCTTCTATTCCTTGTTCTTTCAGTACCTTCACTAGTGGACCGCTGTTTGCTCAGTAAAACGCTCGTTCGTAGCCTCTAAATTCAATGCAAAGAAGCTTTTTCTATGCCCTAATTGATGCCATAAATGTGATCCATTGCATATTAGCCTTTTCTAAACGCAGCCTCTTTCAGTTGTCGGAAAGCTGTGCTGCCCCTTATGAAGGCGAATATCACCTCGGTAGACAGCTTGAAAACAACTGAGAGTAGCCTAACCCGTCTGTGATAATAAGCTCTTTCGGACCTCTCTTATTAGGAATGAGATGTAAGCTGTTTTTTTCTAGGCAATGAATAGCAGTAAATTCCATAGGAATTCTGAAAATAGTAATCGAAGCTTTACAGTACATCCCCCCCCCCGCATTTTAGTTGATCCAAGGGTGCACCGTCGTCATCGACAGCACTTTTTACGCCCTTAAGTGACGTTTGCACTTGCTTTTAAGTTAGTAGCGACAAATCTCAAGCGTATAGCCTGGAATTCGATTGTTCCGCGACTTTTGCGGTCTCATCCACCCGGTGCGTAATGTCACCTTGTTCGCCTCTGAGTGTGTGCCTTCAACTGGTTGCCAATAGCCAGATACTTAGTGGCTTTTCAGCTTCCTCCCCTCTTGTGCGCTTCATCATTTATTGTCATGTTGTAGAAACAAATGTCTTTCTTCGCCTAATCAAATTTGACAGGTACGCCACATAAGTGTGATACACCAGTCCCAACCATTTAGGGTACATTCATTTTGTATTACGTTCCTTCGTTTTCTGGGTCTACAGTTGCGGCTTCCCATGAAGTTACAGTCTGAACCGTGTCAATTTATATGCCCACACCTAGTTCGGTGCCTGTGGTTTTAGCCCGAATTATTTCTGAAGGGTTTTCAGCTCCTCCGTTATGGCTGTGCCTCCATCCTCTACCAATGCGACTTGCTGTTCCAAAGTTTTCAATTGATTTTTTTACCACTTGGCTCTCACCACCATTTCCGCATTCTCGAACTTCTTGTAGAACCTGTTTGCGGCCTAATCATCATAGCTAGATTTTGGAGTATAGGCTTGTTATATCTTTAGTTCGTATCGCTTGTTCAGTTCTATCGCAACGACTGGGAATCTTTTGTTAATCCTGAAAATTCCCTCCACGTTCCTAGCTATCTCCGTGTGGTTCAAAAATCTAACCAAGTATCCCTTCTTTCCTTGGGGCACTCGGTAGCAGAGAACATTTCCGCTACTAAACTTCATGATATCTTGTCCTGTGTTTAAATTGAAACAATCGCAAACACGTGAACAAAACTAGGGTAGTAAAATGCGACAACTCCCAAGTTGGCTTCTTTAACAGATACCGCTTACGTGCGGAAAAGTACAATCAGACCGAAATGAGAGTTTGGAGCACACGACCTTTCAATCAAAAATGAAAGAAGGCCCTCCAACTGTCTCGGATATGATTGACTCCCGCCACTCAAGTAATATTCATCCCCAGAAAAACGTGCGACGCAATGGCGTGCCAACTTTGTGAATCGTGTCTTGTTCAAAAGAACCGCGAGTGCTGTATCAGGGCCGCTTCACTTGCCCTTTTTTAAAACGAGTATTATTTCGTCTGAGTTTGTTCACTCGCATTGGGAGTAACAAACCATGCCGTTAGTGGGGCTGACCTCTTCGCTTTTGATAAGGCCTTTACCCTCTATATATTATATGCGGCCAGTCAGTGGGGAAGCTGGGGGGGAGGAGGGAAGAAGGAGGGGGGCTTGGTTAGGTCAGTACAGAGCATCTTGAAATATTCTTTTAATCTTTAGTTTTTGTACGTATGTGTGCACGTAATGACATATTGTGCACGTAATGACATATTTACAACGTGGTATTTTTCCTTCCACTACGCACATCTGTGTCGTCGTTCTTCCTTGTTATCTGCAGTTTTTTGCCGCCCTTTTTTTCAAGGTTGTTTTTAATAACAAGCTAAGCACCGCTGAAATAGAATCCCGGCTCAAGTGCGCGTCATGTGGCTAACCTTGAGAACTAGAAAGAAATAGTTTGTCTGCGCAAGCGAGTCCCTCAAGCCCATAGCAAATCGCGCAAGCGGCAGTCTGAGCCGAAAGTACTGCGAGGAGCCAATACTTAACGATACAAAAGAGCGGTCGCCATATCCCCAGATGGCGTATGACTCTTCCTGAGCTTGTCACACAGTGTCAGCGCTTCTGTTGCTTATGTAAGTGGCTTCTCCTCGACCGTGATTGCCACTCGGCCCCTTGTTGCTTTCCGCGGCTTCAGCAGTTAGAGATTGCTGCTGCAAGCATCAGCCTAATGCTAATAAACATTTCTGTCATGATTGCTTAGCAAATGAATGCAGGTGCGAGTTTCTGGTCGAACACATTTATGCGCTTTGCAAAGCGAGATCGGTCTTTTTTGTTTGAAACCTGTTTTATTGCATTGTCAGTCGGGACGAGTGTACAAAACATACAAATCGCTGTTGCCAGTATTATTATAGATTTATGGTTACGACTCTCATCAAACGTCTAAGCGTCGACACCACGTGTCTGCAGTGAACACTGGTCTTTATTGCTCCCCGAGGACGGAGGGACATCCCCCGTGAGATTCTTGCATTGTATTTCCACGCAAAGACATAAATAGCTCACTTTTACATTGATACATTTATATTGTCCCAACTCTTGGACGTGTCAATTTTTCTCTGTCGGATTTCCTCGCGGCGAACGGCAGCGAAAGAAATCAAAGAAGCCATAAGGGCTCTTTATGGCTTCTATAGATCCAGAGCGAAAGGCATTGAGCCTAGTACGATCCCAATGATATTTTCGAGGTGGTGTGGGGATGCGTGCGAGGGAAGATATCTGCGGCTACTTGTGTTGCCGGAAATCAGAAGCCAGGATTCGGATACCCGATGGCAATTGCTTCAAAGATTCAGCCTTGCACCCTTGTGTTAACTTGAGGCGCAAGCCTACATGTACTCTCAGTAGTTTATTATAATATGAATCTTCGCCTAGAAAAAGTACGCAAGTACAGAACCCCACAATAAAGTTTTTGTGAGAGTGCGATAAGTGAGCTACACCAAAGACGCGCAATGTTGAAGTTTTGCCGGAACGAAGATGATAAGCTTAACGAACGGAACACGTGAAAAAATAAAAAAGGTATGCTTTAAGATCAACATAACTGGAAGGTGGGAGGGAAGCCATCACAGGAGCCTAATTAAAGTGTAACCGATATTACGAGCAGCAAAGGGCCAAAATAGGCTCCTAGTGCACACAGCGCACAACAAAAACCGAAGATGTATAAAAATAGCCATACGACCAAGCACCTAAACCATGTAATAGGCAACCACGAACCAAGAAAATTGTCCACATTGCCTTAGAATAGGAAGTAAACCCCTGATACATACAACACCCTGAAGAGCGCCCGTATAAATTGCAAGTCACGACCGTGGCCATGCTTCGAGTCCGTGAATACTGTGGCCATCTGCACATCAATGAATGAATGAATGAAATTATTGTAAACAAGGAAAGGAAAGACCACCAGCAGGCGTAGTTTTTCCCTCCTAAGGGTGGACACCGGACGCCTGCTGGTGTGTGGGGTGTAGGGGATGGGGAACAGAGTTGTACAGTAAGGGGAGGATAGAGCGGAGAGGATACATTTAAACATATACAGAGGTCTAACAGGACATATATGTGCAATATATGCAAAGTAAACGCTAAAACACGAAGGCAGAAAAAACATTCACCATCTTCCGGTGGGGGGAACCCTGAGGAGGATGCGAAGTAGCAGCGGGGGTTGGTTGGTGTGTAAGTAGAGTTGAAGTAAGTAGTGTGAGTAGAGCTGGTGTGTGGTGTAAGAGTAAGGATACTCGTGGGTACGGTGAGGAGGAGAATAGAGGAGAGACGCCCATGCGCAGTGGAGTAGCGCGCAGCGCATGTGCACACCTGGTTTATACGGCTATGAGCAGGAGAATGGAGGAGACACGCACATGCTCAGTGGAGGTGTGGACGGCGCAACAAGGGAGGGAACCCAGGCGGCACAGAAAGTGTGCCCTAAGACCGGCCCGTCTATGGCCGCTTTGTGGCATGTCCGGCCAGCATCCAGGTTCTGGAAGCCACTGATCATGCGTTGAACGGCCAACATTCGGCAACCAGCGCTTCGGTATTTTTCCGTCCGCCCGTGTCCGGACGCACAACGGCAGCTAACCGGCTGCCAGATATTCAGTTCTCTTACGGCTGCCGATGTTGAGAAAGCGAACGGCCGAAGTACGGCCTTAGGGCATCCGTTTTTTCTTCGGGAAGCGGTAATCGGCCGAAGCACGGCAAGCGACCGGCCACAGATAATGAGTATTCTTGCGGAAGTTGGTGTTCGAAAGGAGACCGGCCGGAGCGCGGCTGCCGTGCATTCGTTGTTTCAACGGTGAACCGCGCGTCCGGCGGTAGAATGTTCGTTTCCTTCGGGCAACCAGTGTTATGAAGGATACCGGGCCGACATACGGCCCCAGAATATACGTTTTTCATTCGGTTAGCTGTCCTCGGCCGAATTACGGCAAGTGAATGGCCACAGGATATTTGGCAACGGGTGTTCAAGAGGAGACCGGCCAACGTTAGGTATCTAGTTATACGTCATTTTTTCGGCAAACGGCATACAGCCGAACAACGGCACGCGCCTGGGCGCCGAGAATTCATGCACAGACGTGTTTGAAAGGAGACCGACCGGTTTTTTCCTGGGGGAAGAAAAAGCCGTTAGGGAGCCGAACGACGGGGACGCGTTCTTCATCCGCTCCGTGTTTCTACGTTTTAAATGAACGAACATCGTTTGTCAAAGAGTAATGAGTGTTCTCGGTGAACGGGCAAAGTGCAAGGACTCACTGGACATTAGCAGGGAACCTTTTAGGCCATCGAAATGTCATTTATTGCCACAAGAAGACTGTGCCACACCGACGGGTGAGCTAGGCCTCGCCAGTCATCGCCGCTACCACGCCTCTGTCACCGGCTTCGTCGACGCATCAGCTCGAGGCTATTCGCCCCCTCAAGAAATGGAGAGCATTGGAGACATCGATCCGGCAGAGATGTCCGATCCGAGATGGAGATGGTTCACCAAAATAACTGGCCTTCAAGGGCGTCGAGCAAGCGGCCACCACGCAGGAACTAAACCGCCACCATATCAAGGACTCCCCACCAAAGAAAGGCAAGTGCGAGCAAAAGCGCAAGTTATTCTGCTTACAATTAAACTGCGACAACCAATGTTGCACGATGTTGTTGGTGATAAACGTAGAAGAGACTCGCTCGTGCATTGGTAGGATCAACTTCATGCCCTGCACTATGTTACTTCATGGGATTTTACGACTGCCTATTTAGAAAAAGAATTATTTTAAATTTGTGATAACAACAAAGCCTTGTCAGTGACGAAGGCTAGCGTTAATTTAGTTCCGATGTTTGCATGTGAGCTTAGCTACTCCTGGGATATGACTCATTTGGTTAAACATAATCGCCAGCATCCTAGCAAACACGGATTTTGTCAGGATTTTCTTGCTCAACGCAGATTGTTGAGTTCACGCACGATTTGGCTCTTGCAATAGATAAGCTTGAAGTGGTTGCCTGTATATTCTTGGACTGCAAAAAAGCAAATGATGGTGTTCCATATCACCTTCTGCATAGTACATTTCATCCTATAACCTGAATGAATCGATTTTCGCATTGTTATTACTATTGGCCCTATAGCTTTGTTCAAAAGTACTGTGTAGTTTACCGGACTATAGCGAATGAACGTGATTCCATATACGTGCAGCTTTATTCGAATTTAATAACATCCTGGTGTGCCGATTCAGAAACGTTTTTGGATGTTAAACAGTGTGTTAACGGCACCTTTACAAGAAAACCTTCAGTCCAATTGAATACGTATACCGTAAATTATGCTGCTGTGATAACGGCCGAGGAATATAAATACCTAGGAGTTTATTTAGGGAGTGGTTAGAGGTTAAATAGGCAGGTTCACACCATAAAAGTTACGGCTGCATATGTTTTTGGCTTTCTGAGACGAAATTTCAGTGAACCTCCTTCTAACTGAAAAGAACAACCGTATTTCACTCATGTGCGCTCAATCTTGGAGTACGCATGTGTTTTCGTGGATCCCTACACCAAAGAGCTGGTTGATACGCTCGAAAACATACAGAATATGTCAGTGCGATTCGTATTAGGTAATTGGCACGCTCAACTTAGCATGAGAGAAAGTAAAAGTAAACTGAAATGGCAGGATGTGAACGATCACAGACGAAACCACAGGTGAACTTTTTTCCTAATATCTATCATTCGAAAACTGGAGTAGAAGGGGAGAAGTATGTCCAAGCGCCATTCTACATATCGCAAAGTGGGACCGCTAGCGTAAAGCAAATTATTAACTTTCTTTTAAAGGTGACGCGTTGCGCAATTCATTTTATTTTACATCAATACTGCAGTTTAATTATCTTCCAGCTATGATTTCATTAACTGTTTATATTGACGATTTTGAGCGCGCTTTGTAGAATTATTTTGTTATTTTGTCTCATATTTATTGCTTACTGTTATGTATCTCCCTTCTGTAATGCATCCAAAGGCAAGCAGGCATAAAATAAATAAATAAATAAATAAAACAACGAATAAATAAATGAATAAAAATCAATAAACAAATAAATAAATAAATAAACTTCCAGAGGCGGAAGTTTGCCTCCAACGGGTTGAGAACCCTACGCATTCAACCTTGCCAATAAAATATTTATTGCCCTATTTGTGGCAGTATGCAAGGTTTCGTGTATGCATGCTACCATTGCTATGTTATTGGTTTGAAACAAATTATGAAACTCTTATCTTACGCCTTTCCTTGCGTGAACACAGAGGGATACAACTGCAGCCGCCTGAAGCAGGGCGGCATTTGCAACGCGTCTAGAATTTTTTGACAGTAGTATGACATTAGAAGAAAATTAAGTTCTTTTGGACTATTAAAGGGAAGCTGAAGCGCTTTCCAAAAAAATTGAGTTAGATAAACAGTTCTATAGTTTCTTGCGCGCTGATTCCGAATATCACATTGAAATTTATCGTACATGAGTCCAAGTGACATTTATCTTGCAAAAAGCGCGGCCCCGTTTGAAAGACGCGCGCTTTTCGTCTTTTGACGCCCCTGATTGGTTGCGCCCGTCATGACGTCAAAGAAGGACACCCTTCGGCCGCGCGGGTTGTCGGAAGCATTGCGAACGATCGCACGGTTGCCTTTGCGGCAATTTAGCTTGCAGTTTAATTTTCGCACGTGACTGGAAGTTTGTTTTATAATTTCCCGTGCTGTTGGTTCAATTATCTTACACGACAGAGAACCCCAAAGCAGTGACTGTGACGTCGACTAGTGGGTTCCATCAAAATATTTTTGAGTTAGGCAACCAGCATAGGGGGATTTTATACCGTATGTTAATATTAGGTACTGCCTTAACTGTTTCTTATTATACACAAAACCATTTATGCCGAAGATTATTGGGCGTTTTATAAACAATCTACCAGCGAAAAGCACGTACGTGCACTGCGCGTAAAAATAGCGTTCATGCGCTGTAAACGTATATGCGAGACACATCTTGCCGGTACACGCATAAACCAACAAGCAGACTCTGCTTCCGCATTTCCTTTGTTCGTTGTCGCCCACCCCAGCCCCGTTACATCATCCCCGTATATAGACCCACACGCGCGCGCCATTTCGGCAGCGGCGCTACGGCGCCTCCGCGATTGCTAGCTGCACTTCGATGAGTGGCGTCTTACTGCTTCACATGCATTTGTTCTGAAAACACTGCAGCATACTAGTGCCTGCTCAACATTATTGGCTGTAGTAGTGCTTGATTATCGCTGGTGCGTTGCGCATTCTGCTACAATATTACGGCCACCTCGTTAATTAACAGACCAGTCGGACAAGGCAGTTAGTTACGTTACTTTAGGTAACAATCACCAAACGTTTGTGATAATGAATCGTTGGCCTGTTACAGCATTTTTAGATTTAAGCATTTACCGCGCTAGTCGGACAGAGGCCGTATATTTACTCTTCGCACCTAATTTTTTTAGTATCATCACTATGTATATCACCGACTATCACTGGAGCACACTTGAGGTTCAGTGACAACAAGTGCTTGCCAGGTTATAATATGCAGCCACACAGAATCTCGGGCAAAAAATTAGGCCCCCGCAGTCAACACAAATTATGGCACGGTGGTGGTTCGGAGTGGTGTTTTTTTTTTAATTCCAGACAAACATCACCTTAGCGTGATATGTATACTTGCAAAATGAGTAATGTGGTTGTCTTGGTTCTTTTACTTTGTAGGAATAATTACCTCTTAGCCGGGAGAGAACTTCTATCAGGATTGGCCCCTTGTTTTAGTTTCGCCAAAAAAATGTTTTTTTGAACACTGTCCTGAGCCCATAGGGAAAGAAAACCGACGCGTTTAACGAAACAAGTATTTCCTGAACAAATGTGACTTGGTTTCTGGAATGGAACGAAACATCCCCGGCCAAAGTACAGCAGTATTACCCACCCTTTCTAAATCTAGAATCTAATGTGAACATTCAAGTCCGTCGCATAAAAAAAAAAAAAAACGCATTGGAGCGGTTTATAAAGTATTTAACGTAGTGTAGTATATTCTCTGTCATCAAGCACAGCCAACTCGGCTGTCGCTTCGTATGTTATCAAGCATCCCGGCGTGGCATTATTCTGCTTAGGAATACGGCATGATAACGTATGCCTCGTTCGGCGTTCGTGCATACTTTTTGAACACGAAAATTTCACAAATGAGTGCTATCAACCGCAACAACAACAAGTATCATTCACAAGGAAACACGGCGAAAAGAGCATGGCCGATGCGGCCGATCCGGCCGGAAGTCCAGGTCTGACGTTTTTCAGCCGGTTTTCGCCCGCGCTCTTCGGTCTTCCGGCATCGCGCGGCGAGATGGGGGCGGAGCATCGGGCCACTTTTGTTTGCTCATTGCGCCGCTGCTATTGCATGTATTGCGAAAATATTTCGTACACATAAACTATTCAATGTGTGCTTGCTGCTAGTCAACTTTTTTTTAAATTCTAAAACCGCTTCACCTTCCCTTTAAAGGGAAGCTGAAGCGCTTTCCAAAAAATTTGAGTTAGATTAACAGTTATATAGTTTCTTGCGCGCTTATTCCGAATATCACATTGAAATTTATCGTACATGACTCCAAGTGGCATTTATCTTGCAAAAAGCGCGGCCCCGTTTGAAAGACGCGCGCTTTTCGTCTTTTGACGCCCCTGATTGGTTGCGCCCGTCATGACGTCAAAGAAGGACACCCTTCGGCCGCGCGGGTTGTCGGAAGCATTGCGAACGATCGCACGGTTGCCTTTGCGGCAATTTAGCTTGCAGTTTAATTTTCGCACATGACTGGAAGTTTGTTTTATAATTTCCCGTGCTGTTGGTTCAATTATCTTGGAGCTTAAATTTGCTTTACACGACAGAGAACCCCAACGCGGTGACTGTGACGTCGACTGGTGGGTTCCATCAAAATATTTTTGAATTAGGCAACCAGCATAGGGGGATTTTATACCTTATTTTAATATTGGGTTCTGCCTTAACTGTTTCTTATTATACACTAAAGCATTTATGCCGAAGATTAATTGGCGTTTTATAAACAATCTACCAGCGAAAAGCACGTACGTGCACTGCGCGAAAAAATAGCGTTCATGCGCTGTAAACGTATACATGCGAGACACATCTTGCCAGTACACGCATAAACCAACAAGCAGACTCTGCTTCCGCATTTCCTTTGTTCGTTGTCGCCCACCCCAGCCCCGTTACTCATCCCCGTACACAGACCCACACGCGCGCGCCATTTCGGCAGCGGCGCTACGTTAGCTGCACTTTCGGTAGCTGCACTTCGATGAGTGGCATCTTACTGCTTCACATGCATTTATTCTGAAAACACTGCAGCATACTAGTGCCTGCTCAGCGTTATTGGCTGTAATAGGGCTTGATTTTCGCTTGTGCGTTGCGCATTCTGCTACAATATTACGGCCACCTCGTTATAATTAACAGATCAGTCGGACGAGGCAGTTACGTTGTAGTTACGTTATTTTAGGTAACAATCACCAAACGTTTGTGATAATGAATCATTGGCCTGTTTCAGCATTTCTAGATTTAAGCATTTACCGCGCTAGTCGGACAGAGGCCGTATATTTACTCTTCGCTCCTAATTTTTTTTAGTATCATCATTATATATATCACCGACTATCACTGGAGCACACTTTAGGTTCAGTGACAACAAGTGCTTGCCAGGTTATAATATGCAGCCACACGGAATCTTGGGCAAAAAATTAGGCCCCCGCAGTCAACACAAACAATATATGGCACGGTGGTGGTTCGGAGTGGTGTTTTTTTTTTTAATTCCAGACAAACATCACCTTATCGTGACATGTATACTTGCAAAATAAGTAATCTGGTTGTCTTGGTTCTTTTACTTTGTAGGAATACTGTTTACCTCTTAGCCGGGAGAGAACTTCTATCAGGATTGGCCCCTTGTTTTAGTTTCGCCAAAAAATTGTTTTTTTTAACACTGTCCTGAGCCCATAGGGAAAGAAAACCGACGCGTTTAACGAAACAACCATTTCCTGAACAAATGTGACTTGGTTTCTGGAATGGAACGAAACATCCCCGGCCAAAGTACAGCAGTATTCCCCATCCTTCCTAAATCTAGAATCTAATGTGAACATTGACGTCCGTCGCATAAAAAAAACGCATTGGAGCGGTCTTTCCAGCGACGCTAGTGACGCCGCGCGGAATTTGTTCGAGATGGTGATCGGCGGACCGGTCGCTCCGGCGGAGGCGGCCGGGGGCATCCGTGCGGTCTCGCAGAAGCGACAGGCATATATAGTACTCGACAATGCCCTATAAATAATCGGAAAATATAGACTGAACGAGCGTTCATATTCTCTCAACTTTGTTAAAGCTATATAAGCGGCATGTAAACGAAAGAGTTTTGAGACTCATCGGTGTCTGCTGCGGAGAAAAATGGAAGTCCTTCGGACCCACGCGTGCGTACGTGGGGCCTTAATTATTCTTTACTGAATTACGCCTGCCACATTTAATAGTTTTTGCGGTGAGGACGCTAAATTTGTAGGCTTTTTTTGTATAACCTCGTGATCTTCTTTTCCGGGTACTATTTACATTCACTGCCGCATAATATGTCAACCGATCTTCGCTTATCTGTTATTGAATTGGCTCAATTCCACTGCTTCCAAACATAAGCAGCAGAGGCTGTCCAATCCGCTTTCTTTTATTTCAATAAAGAAACAACTTAAACTTTTTGCACGCGAAGGCGAGAAGCAAATGTGGGGATGTGTTTATTGATTAATCATTGAATATCGAAATAAGTGTGTCTAAGCGAGATGTTTTAGAAACGACAATACTGTAACTGGGTCTGGTAGTTCAAATGCGAGCTCTTGAATGCATTTGGTAGCCCCCGTTTTCGTTTTGGTAATAAGGGTCGACGCATTTAAAAATCTTACCGGCAGTCAAATCAACATAACGTAATTTCAGCAGTAAATTAGTTTTTAACGTAAATTAGTTATCACAAGACAGTAGCACATCGGCAAAGTACTGCCTGTAGTTTAATGGTGCACGCTTCAATATCACACGCCAGTGTATGCTACATGCCCGCGTAAATACGTGAGCTTACAATATTTTTTTTTTTCATATAATGCTAACACGTTCGTTTGCACACCACTTGATACGACGTAATGGGAGCCTCTTTTTCGCCGTTTTACTACTCAATGTCGTAACTAGGTTTTACTACACAGCAAAACACTGCAATACGCACATATCACCCGCGCATGGTGCGCACGGGCTTCTGCTTTGTGTGTACGCATGGAAACGAACACGCCTAAAGTAAATCGTATACTGATGGACGTGCACTGCAATAATGTCCCAAAACTTAGCGTTGCACATTCTGTAGCAGGTTTTTTGTCCAATAAGACGGGGTTGTTCTCAAACCACTTCCGTGCGGCCTGGGCCATGCACAGCGGATTGCCTCGCACACAGCGCTTTCTACACCGAAACAGACACCCTGAAACGAATCGAATGTTGTCTCGCGATCAGCAACGTATACATGCATTTATTTTTCAAGAAAGTAGTTGTTTCAAGCGGAGCATTGTGCTTTCAGGCCGCTATTGATGCTGGCACGCATGTTGCTACGGCGGCCCGATCACCGTCTCGTCCGCCATTGCCGTTTTCCGCAGCGCCACCTGTAGGGGCTGGAAAGAGCGGGTCTGTCATCAAGTACAGCCACCTCGGCTGTCGCTTCCGTGTGTTATCAAGCATCCCGGCGTGGCATTATTCTGCTTAGGAATACGGCATGATAACGTATGCCTCGTTTGGCGTTCGTGCATACTTTTTGAACACGAAAATTGTACAAATGAGTGCTGTCAACCACAACAACAACAAGTATCATTCACAAGGAAACACGGCGAAAAGAGCATGGCCGAGGCGGCCGATCCGGCCGGAAGTCCAGGTATGACGTTTTTCAGCCGGTTTTCGCCCGCGCTCTTCGGTCTTCCGGCATCGCGCGGCGAGATGGGGGCGGGGCATCGGGCCACTTTTGTTTGCTCATCGCGCCGCTTCTATTGCATGTATTGCGAAAATATTTCGTACACATGAACTATTCAATGTGTACTTGCTGCTAGTCGACTTTTCTTTTAATTCTAAAACCGCTTCACCTTCCCTTTAAGTGGTGTGGACGTATACTCATGAAAACAACATTAAAATAGATTGGAAATGAAAGTACCTGCTAGCTCCTTTTTAGGATCAGCCCTGCGCAAGATCATCAGAAAAGTTGATCGAGTAGAAAATGTCTTTGCAAGAAAAATGGGCAGAAACTGGACATACTTTTTTTGGTGAAGGAGTTATATTAATTGCTCGTGAGTGTTTTGTTGAGAACCAAAACGCTCCGCAAAGGCATTCATGCCGGTTTTATATTCATCAAAATTGGTCAAGCAACTGTTATAAAAATAGTTGATGTAGTCATAGCATGAAAGTGTTCGGAATATTGCCCTAAAAGAAATTGGCTAAAAGCGGCGCAATTTATCTGTCTGAAATTCAACCCACTAAAGTATGCGCCCTCCGCCGCAACCCCCCCTCATCCTCTTTCCTCGTTTGTTACAGGTAAGCCGCCCCACAGAGGATATCCGGACCTGGACAATACATCTATTCAAGCTCTACAAAGAACTGAATATTTTCTGTGTTCGGCAGTAAAAGAGGCACAGCAATTAAAGGAACGACAATTTGTGAGCACTGTTTAATAAATGAATTTTGCTGTCAACTGAGGCTGGTAATTAAGCAAGGCTGCGCTGAAAGCTTGACGGCTGGTGGTTGCGCGCGAGCTCACTTTGATGTGGCTGCATTGGACCCAGAATGCTGGGATTGTGCTGCGTCTGCACTGCGCGAATGAGTCATCTGCTTGCGCGACATGCAGTGACCGGCCTCAGTACAGTTAACGTACTGTGGCTGAACTCCAATGCCCGCAGCATGGCCGTATTTCCGGTAGCTTTAGTCCGGCTGGAGTCCGACGACCGCATCTCGGCTGTTCTCCGGCGGCCGTACTTCGGCCGTACACGGGTGGCTTTGGAATGGCCGGAGCCCTACGGCTGGAATCTGGCCATATGATCGTAAGCCGGTCGACTGGCCGACGGACACTGGCCGTTGGCCAGCCATGGGAGTACGGCCGTATACGGCCAAAAGGCCCACATTTGGACGTGGGCCGAACATGGCTGCCGGAAAACGGCCGGACAGAAAATCACCGGCCAAAGTACACCGGTCTGTTTTAGGCCGAACAGTCCTGTGATTCCTGGGAACAGGCTCGACTATGAGCATCCTACGGGAAGATGGTGTAATTTTATTTGAGGGGGGTGTGTTAGAGTGGAGAGGAATTAAAGAAAGAGGGAGAGAGAGACGTTCTACGTTGTATGAGTCTGTCTTTATTTAGGCATCACCATTATATTGTTCAACGTAGGTGACGTCGAGCAGTGGTTGGCGTTCCGATTTGATTATGACTGCCTTATGATCTGTGAAATGTAAAGTCATGGGCTGTTGCAGTGGATGAACTCTAAACTTTCTGAAGATGAGGTCGATGCACGTTCCCCGGACACACGCACGTTCCGATGCACTCACGCACGCACGCGCACACGCATACACACACACGCACACGCACACGCACACATGGCCACTGTTTAGTATATGTGGGGAGAGAGCCGGGAGGAGTCCTGAGGAGTCCTGGTACGACCGCTGGGCCTAATGGACTCCGTCCGGCTCTCTGCCACTGCCTGGCGGCCACAGAAGTACTTCGAGGGGCCGAGCCCCTCCCTTGAAGGCGACCAACAGTTCGGTTCTCCCCGCGACAAACTGGGGGCACTCCACGACAAAATGCGGCAGGATCTGGGCAGCCGCCAGGCCATGCTAGCACGACAGGCCGTCGACGCGGAGGAACAGGACAGCCGAGCTTTCTATCTGGGCAACCGCGTGGCCCGCACGGCTGGTGGGGCCTTTTCAGCGGTCAACCTCGGTCAGGGTGCTGGGACCGTACATGCCGCTGGATCAGCAGGCGGGCGTCATCCGCAGCTGCCTGGGCTGACGTGGGCGAAGGGGTCAGCACGTGGGCGTCGGTGGCTACCTCGTCTGCCTTCTCGTTTCCCTCCAGCCCAATGTGGCCTGGCACCCACTGCCGCCTCATGCGAGCTCCCCGCTGACCCAGCCGTGCCACCTTGTCCCGCACGGCCCACACCAGGAGGGAGCGCGGGTCGCCCTCCCGAATCCGAAGTAGGGCCACTCGAGAATGACACAGCAGGGCGCCGCGCTCGGGGTTGCGGCTACAGCTCCAGTAGAAGGTCCAGGCCAAGGCTTACGCCCAATATTCGGGCCCTTACGGGTGGTGTGGCGTAGTGAAGCCGGGCCTGCCTGGTGGCCTCCCCCAGCAATGCCGCCGCCGTGGCCTAGCCCTGCCGCTACCGCACGGAGCCATCCGTGTATACCACGGTGTGGCCCTCCAGGTCATCCCACATGACGCCTCGGGCAAGCTGCAGCTGCCCGCAGTGCGACGTCCGCCGCTTGCTACGCAGGCCCGGGATGTCCATGTGCACTTCGGTCTGTAGGGCAGTTGGGCGGCTGCAGGGAGAACCTGCATCCACTTGGGCCACCACCTCCTCGTACAGGGCCAACATGCACACCACTCGCGAGTGGCAGTGTGTGCGCAGCCGCTGCATCAGGGGGCTGCCTCCCTCAGCCTGCCGCAGCCGGTCAATGTGGCCCAGGGCGCACTGGTCCGCCGTCATTTGGAGCGTCCATGCCACCGCCTCAGCCAGCGTCTCCACACACAGGGTGTCTCGATGCAGGCCAAGGCAGGTGCGGATGCCCCTGCAGTGGTCGCTCTCAAGCTGCCGCCAGCTGGGCTTGCGCAGTGTGACCAATGGTAGCCCGTGCATGATCAGTCCTACAGCCGCAGCACTGTAGAGCCGCAGGGCCGTTCGCTGCGAGCAGCCGCGGTCCCGGGAGGCCATCTTTCGCACGGCCGTGGTGGCCATCTGTGCCCTGGCTCGGAGCTCCCTAGTAGCCTGCTGGAAGTTGACGCAGTGGTCCAGTGTGCGCGTCAGGTAGCACACACTGGACTTCCAGCTGAGCTCCTCGCCATCGATGTGCAGGCACCTCGCCAGCGACGTGACTGGGCATCCGGGTGGACCAGCATCTAGAGTTTCATATTTTTTGCGATTACTAAAAGTTAGACCGAAATTTACTCACTCTGAATAATGATCAACCCAGCAGTTTTGGAAGATGGTTTGACCGGACCGTTTCCGAAGTGCGAACATCGTAAATCTCGTGAACTACCACCACTTACCAGCGTGTTTCTCATTTGCCGGAACTTGTAATTGGCGGGATTACACGTTACGTGGTTCGGAACGCCCCGCCAACAGAAGGATCAAACCTAAATTAGTGCAGAGAAGTAAACGTATGTTGCTGTAATAAAAACACAAAAAAACATGTCCCTCCGGAAACAGAGATGTACGCGAAGTTTGACCTTAGTGAAAACCAAAACTGGGGAATGGAAACGCAATGACCTCAAAAGGAAATACTTTCGCCAAAATCTTAACACGATGAATAAAATGAAAAGTGAAACCAATCGGTCCACTAAAACCAAACCGTCTCATTTTGCTGAGCTCAACCCGAAGGGAAATGGTTTTCACCAGCTATTGGGAAAGTTATTCTGAACTGCGATTATTGGCAACGGCTAGGTTCTTCAATGGTTGCCGGTTTAAAGCGGACCCAACCACGAGCGGTATACCTATGCCGCGCTGGAACCTGGACCACCCGACAGCAGCGAACTGCATAATCAGAGATGTAGCATGATGCGAGCGACGTGGCTAATCAGCTCCCGTGGTCGCGTGCCAATGCGCGAACGGCTAGCGAGACCTTCGCCCTAAGAGAACATAAACTCTATCCGAAAGCTTCAACACCGGCATAGCCAACACTTTATCTTTGGACGATCCCGCCGAGTAGATATGTGCCAAACCCTTGAAGGGAATAATAATAATAATCATCATCGTCATCGTCATAGTCGTCGTCATCATCGTCGTCATCATCGTCGTCATTAGAGCCTGTGAATAAAGTTGGCTTTAACGCAACGTGTTTCCCGTGAACCAACAGTAACGCCGCAAGCAAGCCAATACAAGCTTCTCTTGAATACCAGGCGCACTTGTGTTCGCATAAAGGCCTCAAAGAGGAGAAGCAGGCGTATTCATGGCCTTTAAACTAATGCCATAAAAGGCTGCGTTGTGTTTGACCATAGTGCATGAAGGCGGTATAAAGTTTCCATTTAGGATTGCCTTAGTGTTCAAGCGGAGCTGGGTCAGCTTTAGTTAAACTTCGGATGTTTTCCGGCACAGCAGCCGCAAAAAGGAGAGCCTGCAGAAAAAAATAAACATGGGAAACTCTGCAGAATTTTATAAACGTCGCTTTGTCGCAAAAGCAGGCGAAATCTCGGTCCAGGGTATTTTACGGGTCAACGAAAGGCCTTAATGAGGGTGCCATCGTAGTTAAACTAACATGAATTAGTCGCGTGCATTTTGCGTGCGAAGCACTTGTTGGTTAGACCAGTGGAGCGCGTCGGGACTTTCCTGTCAGCGACAGCCCTGGCAGGCAACTTTTGCGGTTATGGGGAACCAGATGGGGAGATTTTCAGCACGTACAAGTTTAAACACTGCCCAAAGTCAGCTTCCACTTTGGCCTAATCTGGTATGGGGAGCATATGCTAATTAGTGTGGATAATACATTGGATGTTTTAACAGTTTTATTGTTGCCGGAAACACGGGGAACACGCTGTTGTGGACATACTCAAGGCTACTGTTAAGCTCCAGGAAAAATCTCCATAATCTCCACTTTTTGTATTCATGCTTGCGTTCAACATGGCTACAAGTGTTGTTACACACCATCGCGTCCTTTGCGTAATTCGCAACCCCGTATAGAACGAACGCTGACTTCCGACCACTGGTTTGAACTTTGTGCCAGATTTAATAGCCAGCGCCAGCCACTACTTTACAACCAATTGAGATGTTGAGTCAACTACATGATCCACGGTTTCTCTTGATATGAAAGGCGAAATTTTCTCTACATTTTTCACCTGTGTGGTCCTCTATTAGGCACTGCCACAAGATTGCACTCAGGTTCAGACAGATCAGGCATACGATGGAGAATGACGAACATTTAGATTACACACATAAGTAACAATCCAGTGCATGCCACTGTCTATCGGGTGTTGATTACTGGCTCTTTGTTGTTCTAGTGAGCCGAGGGACGCGGGCGTGATCCCGGGCCCGACGGCAGCTTTTCTGGGAGAAGCTTAAAGCGAAAACTCTCGTGTGTACAGACTCCAGGCTTTGGTGCAAATTAATGGTCTCCAAGTAGTCCAAACTAATCCGGAACACTCGGCTACAACGCGCCTCATAGCCTGGGTGTACCTTCGCCGCGTTAACCCCATAATCAATCAACACGTTCGAGCGGGACATCTCTATTGGTATTTTTGACAAACCCGTAGCAAGCGCACAAATTAAACATTCTTGCCGCATCTCTCCAACAGTGTTTATTACGATCACTGCAAAACTTAGGTGCCTGCGACAAACAGTTACTATACCAAAGGCAGCTAACATTCTCTGAGCCTGATAATACGGCTATAAATAGGGCGTAACGCGCACTTTAGTAATTGTCCTTAACGAGCCTAATTGACATGCAAGCCTACCTCTTTAACCAGCCGTCGCGAATGGCGCACCCTCAATTGCTTTAATTAGAAACTGAGGGCACATTTCGTTGTCCCCGACGAGAGCAGCAACTGCATTTAACGCTTTCATGCACTTCTATTTGCCGTGACAGTTTCGCTGTAATGAGGTGCCGGCGTCCCTGCACAGGGAACTCTTGGGGACGGCATCAGTGGCAGACTGAAACGACGTCACGTTGTAAAATACGTTTATAACGACAATGCACAGCTCTCCCGTGCTCCCATGCTTGTAATAGGAGATTTCGGCGTGCCTGTTAGAGACACTGTCCACGAGTGGCTGCTACACATGGTACCAGGTACCGTGATAGGCTTTGTGACCGTCAAGTGACCCGACTCGAAACTACTGGAATATGCAGTGAGGTTCCGCGCTCGCAGACAGGTCACTTGTACGACACAGCGAAAGAAATATGCCATCCTGGTGGCACCCTGATGGAGGTGTTTGATTTGTCCGAACTATTTGTGACGCCTTCGAGAATCTTAACGACGTGAAGATGTCGCTGCTCGACTTAAGGGGCGCATCTTAGATGTGGATTACAGTGGCGGGATCTGGTGCAGTTATTAGGGGAAAAAATTACCAGGCTTATTAAGCGAATAACTGTCGTATATGTAGTGCTTTTTCTCCTTTCAATAAAATGGCCACTGATGTAGAGCAAACAAAAAATTCACGCATCTCCACAAAGTGAATCATGACGAGTGGGGTCAGCACTGGGGATCGTTCTTACCGTAAATCACCCGTGACATTTCCCACTCATGCAAGTAAATGAGTAACAAAGGGTGTGTACATTAGATACAATTCCATTCCAATCCGATCCGATACAATTCAATATATTCTAATCCATTCCATTCCATCCAATACAATCCAAATTTAACCCAATTCAATCCAATCCAATGCTCCTAGCGCATGCGCAACACTGTGTACACGGACGCCAAGCCCCGGACAAAGCGAGGTCCTGAGGTGCTTCGCCCCTAAAAAGCCGATTTCCGATTCCGTGGCATTTGAGCTGGTGTTTTTAAAGTAGCAGTCGAATGCACTACCACTTATCGGTGGAAAAAACCTAGAGCCGTTCTACTCAATGTAAAACCTTTCTTTTTTTATTTTCCCGTTGTTACAGAGCATGAGCCAATCACAAAAAGCTGCTGTTTCAAGCAGCTTGGCGAGGTGGGTGGCCCTGTACTCACAGCAACGGTGGGCGCAGACTTTAACAGAAAACTAAAGTGATACATACTCACGCACCGTATACCTTTTCATGCGTATGACCTAATACAGCATACGGATAAAAATACCGCATGATAGTAGAACATTATTGGTTGTCGTGGAGAAGCACTGTTTTACTAGAATTGCAATGGTTGCTGGCTAGTTGGTAAATGGTTTTTCAAAAAGTAAAAGTACGCTCTTCGGAGACTTTATTTCGACGTTTCTACCTGAGTCAGGTCTTCTTCAGGAATGAAATATTAAGAAAAAAACACCCCCCTCGCAAGGGGCACAATCAAATGCAGAGCATTTCCGTGGGGGGCGCGCCTGCAAGTCTTATGGATTACGTATTGGTTGTTGTTGTAATTGTTGTCTTCCAGCGTAGACATTGTCGATGAAGTCGATGGTGAAACGTGAAACGTGCCGTGAACCCCCTGCCGCGGCTATGACGCAACGTGGAGCGGCTATGACGCAGCGTGGCGCGGCTATGACACAACACAATCCAACAAAATCCACTTTAATCCAATCCAATCCAAATCCAAATCCAAACCAATCCAATCCAAGCCAAGCCAAGCCGATCCAAGCCGATCCAAGCCAATCCAATCGAATCCAATCCGATGCCCCTTGCGAGAGAGTGTTATAGCGCCGAAATCGCGCCACCACACGAACGCGTGATGTTGACGTCACGATCACGCCACAGATGTTAGCGACCGGAGCGCGCGCGAACGAATTATGTGGTTTAAGCGCGAACCGACCGCAGCGAGGGAGCGCAATGCGAGCGCCCCCACCTGTTCTTGCGCGCGAACCCAACACGGCGAGAGAGGGTGTTGCACACGTCCCCACCTGTTGTGCGCCAGAACCGAACGCGGCAAGAGAGGGCGTTGCGAGCGGAGAGAAGGCGAGGAGGACGCGGGGAAGAGGGCACACCTGTGACCGACGGTTGAATGAGTCAAGGATATAAGGCGTGTTCTTAACCGTCCATTCTGTGTCGGCTTTGTGGCGCAGTGGGTAGAGTACCATGTACCTTGCGTTCCGCCCGCGGGGTCGTAAGTTCGAAACCTGGCGCCGGGAAGTATTTTTTTTTCATATAGTATAGGGGGAGCGATGCGGACTACGGACGTCAACGCGGGTGACATCGTGAGTTACTGAAATGCTCTGCATTTAAAAAGTGCAACCAGGAACAGAATTGAACGCGAACACACGAATATATCATGATAACCGCTATCTTACTATTCCTGATAGTGAAAGAAAAGAAAACAGAAGAAAAGAATCCCCTCTCTGCAACTTCGTTTTTTTACAGTTGCGAACATCAGTTGAACAAAAGAAACTAAATATAAGAGCGCATCAAAGAAACAAATCGTGAAGACGTCTTCTTGACAAAATAGCAATATGAATGTTTTGCACTTTAAATTTGGTGAGTAGTTGTGGAAGAACATAAGACAGTGATTGCATGTCATAATTATTGCGTGGTATCTGTACAACCCATGTTTCGGTAAAGCATGTGTCATACAATCCCGTTTTCTTCTTTAACTCAGATGGGGCAGCCAAATATGAATCATTATTCTTCACTCGCAGGCAAAATGAACGCGCCAAATGCTAATCATAAAAACTATTTCCTTTGATTATATGATACTGGCGGAATATTCCCGCTGTAGGATGTAAAAACGGCACGTTTGCAATGATTCGCACAACTCATTTCTGTAACAGATAAAGCGTGTTCAAATTCTTCATAGTAGTCGTTCCCCAGATAAATGAGCGTACCTGATATGGGGTAAAATTTAAAAAAAAACTATTGAAAGGGGGTTTATTGGTAGCGAAGCGCAGTCACAGAAACGGGAAGTCCAGGCTATGTCGGGCAGACTAGTCTTCTGCTTCTTCTGTCTCGCGGCCGCTGCTGGCGATGATTCGTGAACCAGCCATACGGGCGGGTTGGCGAGTGGTTGCACCACTTTCTCATTACAATTACCCCCCCGGAGAAGAGAGGGCCATCCTGGCTGTTGCGTCATGGCGCCGAAGAAACGATCGGTTCGTGGTAAGGCTTCAAACGCTGCACGTGCACGGTTTCACGACCACGCCTTCGGAGGTCCGCAGAAGGGGTCGTAGGCTCTACAACGTAATTGACTGGGGAAACCCGTTCAATGACGCGGTAAGGCCCGTGATATTTCGACAGTAGCTTGCTGGATAGTCCCGGTGTAGTAGAGGGCACCCAAAGCCACACCAGGGAGCCAGGTAAATAGGTGGGGTCTGCAGCAACGTCATCATGACGATATTTTTGTCTCCACTGTTCTTCGGCAGTGAAACGTCGCGCCAGTTGTCGGCAGTCTTCCGCGCGTTTCGTGACATCACAAAGGGGCGTACCCTCTGAAGGATCGGGTCGGTAGGGTAGGATGGTGTCCAGAGTGCACGAGGGCTCACGTCCGTAGAGCAGAAAATAGGGAGAGAAACCCGTTGTAGCTTGGGTGGCGGTATTATATGCGTAGGTGACATAGGGTAGTACGAGGTCCCAGTTCTGGTGATCGTCGGCGACGTACTTGGCGAGCATATCCCCTAGTGTGCGATTGAAGCGTTCTGTCAAGCCGTTTGTTTGTGGGTGATAGGCAGTAGTTGTGCGATGCACGACGCGGCATGCCTTGAGCAGTGCTTCAACAACTTGGGACAAGAACACGCGTCCGCGATCACTAAGGAGCTCGCGAGGCGCTCCATGTCGCAAAATGAAGTGACTGAGAATAAAAGAAGCGACGTCTCCTGCTGCAGCCGTTGGCAATGCAGCAGTCTCGGCATAGCGCGTCAGGTGGTCGATACCGACAATAATCCACCGGTTACCAGCGGGCGTACAGGGCAGAGGTCCATAGAGGTCAATGCCAACACGGTCGAAGGGTTTCGCTGGACATGGTAACGGTTGTAAGGGACCGACTGAAGTAGCGGGAGGAGACTTGCGGCGCTGGCACGTGGCACATGACTGGACGTACTTCCTAACGAAGTTGTACATGCCACGCCAGTAATAGCGCAAACGGACCCGATGGTACGTCTTCAAGACACCCGCGTGACCGCAAGTTGGGTCGGCGTGAAGGGAAGCACAAATGTCGGCACGGCGATGGCGCGGGATAACAAGAAGCCATTTGCGTCCTTGATCGAGGTAGTTACGGCGGTAAAGAAGGCCGTCGCGCAGTGCAAAGTGGGAAGCTTGTCTGCGAAGGGCACGGGATCCTTGGTGTAGGAACGGTCCAGAGAGGACGGAAATAATGGAAGAGATCCATGGATCCTTGCGTTGCTCAGTGCATAAATCTTCCAAGGAGAGAGCAGAAAGAATGCTGTCCTCAGTCAAAACACAGGCAACCTCAGGAGGAAGCGGCGATCGGGACAGAGCGTCAGCGTCTTGATGTTTACGGCCCGACCGATAAATGACGCGTATGTCGAACTCTTGAAGCCGAAGAGCCCATCGCCCGAGGCGCCCGCATGGATCTTTTAAGGAGGACAGCCAGCAGAGCGCATGGTGGTCCGTGATGACGTCGAAAGGTCGGCCGTACAAATAGGGTCGAAACTTTCCCAGCGCCCATACAATGGCCAGACATTCCTTTTCCGTCACGGAGTAGTTGAATTCCGCCTTTGTCAACGTGCGACTCGCATATGCGACAACGTACTCGCTAAACCCAGGTTTCCGTTGTGCCAGCACTGCGCCGAGGCCAACTCCACTGGCGTCAGTGTGGATCTCCGTGGGAGCGCCCGGATCGAAGTGCCGAAGGATAGGCGGTGAAGTGAGGAGGCGCCGCAAGGTCGTAAATGCGTCATCGCACGCTGGCGACCAGGCCGATAGATCACCGACGCCGTCAGCGAGAAGCCGTGTAAGCGGGGATATGATCGACGCGAAGTTCCGTACGAAGCGGCGGAAGTAAGAGCAGAGGCCGATGAAACTCCGTAAAGCCTTCATAGTTGTCGGCTTCGGGAATTCGGCCACAGCACGCAACTTGCTCTTGTCCGGGAGTATTCCATCCTTAGACACGACGTGACCCAAAATGGTGAGCTGACGCGCGGCAAAGTGGCACTTTTTAAGGTTGAGTTGTAGCTGGGCGTTGGTGATACAGGTAAGTACTTGCTGGAGACGTGCAAGGTGCGTTCCAAAGTCAGGGGAAAACACAACGATATCGTCTAGATAGCACAGGCACGTCTTCCACTTCAAACCTCGTAGCACACCGTCCATCATTCGCTCGAAGGTGGCAGGGGCATTACAGAGCCCGAACGGCATGACCTTGAATTCAAAGAGGCCATCCGGCGTTACAAAGGCCGTTTTCGGGCGATCAGCATCCGCTACAGGCACCTGCCAGTATCCAGAGCGTAAGTCCAGGGACGAAAAGAATTCAGCTCCTTGTAAGCAATCGAGGGCATCATCAATGCGTGGTAGAGGATAGACGTCCTTGCGCGTAATGCCGTTTAGGCGCCGATAGTCCACACAAAATCTAATCGAGCCGTCTTTCTTCTTTACGAGAACAACGGGGGAGGCCCATGGGCTGTTCGATGGGCGAATGATGTCCCGTTGGAGCATGTCACGTACTTGCTCATCGATCACTTGACGCTCGCTAGGAGACACCCTATACGGTCGCTGCCGCAGCGGCGCATGCGATCCAGTGTCGATGGAATGGGTGACGATAGAGGTACGGCCAAGCGAGGGTTGTGCGCAGTCGAACGACGAACGGAAACGGCACAGGAGTTCCAGAAGTTGACATTTCTGCGCGGGCTCGAGAGCGTGATCGATTGAAGCATGAAACACGTCGTTGGAAAGCTGTGTCGTCGTCGAAGGGGTAAGAGCGGAAATGTCTTGATCAGGCGTATTGTCTGGGACGTCAACGACCCGACAGGAATCCACGAGCTCGACAGTGCCAAGGCATTCTCCCCGTAGCAAGGAGCACGTGCTTGCGGACGGGTTGGTAACAATCATGCCAGTTTCGCCAGAATGAATTTTCAGCACAGCGAAAGGCAGCGGTATGCACCTGCGGCGGAGGAAGACCTCGGATGGCGTGAAAATGGCAGTTGCATCCCCAAAAGAAGTACAACATAGCGGCACTACAACGGCGGACTGGGGAGGAATGGTCGTGTCTGCGGCTGCGACCAGTTTAGCGGCGGATGACGCAGAATTATCGTCATAGGCGTCGTCTGGTAGGACAGAAAATTCAACTTCGGCACGCGCACAGTCAATAAGGGCGTTGTGCCGAGACAAAAAGTCCCATCCCAGAATGACGTCATGAGAGCAGTTGGGAAGCACGATGAATTCAATGACGTACACTACGCCCTGGACGGAAACGCGAGCCGTACATGCAGCCAAGGCATGAACGGGTTGGGAGTCGGCGGTTCGTAAGGATAGTCCAGAGAGAGGCGTCATAACTTTACGAATTTTGCGGCAGAGATCGGCTCGAATCACGGAAACTGCTGCTCCGGTATCGACCAGCGCAGCAGTCGCGACACCTTCGACTGACACGTCAATAACATTTGCGGGAGACAGTGGAGGGCTTGGACTTTTTGACGGCAACGCAGTTCTTGCCTCCGGAACTGCGGCTGTCAGTTTTCCTCTGTGGCAGGAGTGGAACGACGACGCATCGGCGAAAGCGAGCGGCGGCGCGGGGACTGAGAACGACGGTCGGCGAAAGGCTGGCGGTCGGAAGCCGAGGGCGCGTACGAGTCCGAAGCGGTTTGGGGCAGCGTCGGGGGGGAACCGTATGTGGGTCCGTAATATGGATAGCGGCATTCCGGTGGAGGACCGTTGGCAGGCAGTACGCGGCGGCGACAGTAACGTGCGACATGTCCTGGGTAGTGACACGAAAAGCAAATCGGCCGGTTGTCCGGAGTACGCCAGGGATTCATGGATTGAGTTGGAACCCGCGCCTGAGGAAGAGGTCTTGGTGGAGCCGGGAGTCGGAACGGCGTTCTCGTCTGCGCAAGCCGTCCCGCGACGTCGGCGAAAGTAATCGGAGCAGCCACGGGAGTCTGCTGGCTAAAAGAAGGCAGCACTTCCGCCACCTGTTCTTGAACTACATGCCGAAGAGTAGACTGAGGAACTGGGCCCAGCTCCGGAGTAGTATTTGAAGCGGCATGGCAAAGTTGTCGAGCAACCTCTTCGCGGACAATCTCTTTTATACGGACCAACACAGATGGATCGTCGAGGTCAACGGCTAAACTCGCAAGCGGCTCATTTTGGGCGAGTGGACGCCGAGTGAAGGCCCTTTGCTTGCGCAGCTCGTCATAACTTTGGCAGAGTCTGATGACGTCGCTAACGGTCCGGGGATCCTTGGAAAGCAGCATCTGAAATGCGTCGTCGTCGATACCTTTAAGGATATGTTTTACCTTCTCAGTTTCCAACATGCTGGGGTCCACGCGCTTGCAAAGGTCTACTACATCTTCTATGTAGCTCGTGAAGTCTTCTCCAGTTTTCTGAGCCCGTACTCGTAAACGCTGTTCTGCTTCAAGCTTGCGCACTTCGGGTCGCCCGAAAGCTTTCATAAACCTTTCCTTGAACTCGGCCCAGGTACTCATCTCTCGACGATGGTTATTGAACCAAAGTTCGGCGAGATGCGTAAAAGAGAAGCCCACGTTGTTTAATTTCATGGCGTCGTCCCACTTGTTGTGAGTGCTGATGCGCTCAAAGGTAGAAAGCCAGTCTTCCACGTCACGATCGTCTAGCCCGCTGAACGAAGCGGGGTCCCGCGGGCGTACGGTTCCAGGGCAGACAATCGGTGGCACCTGGCCCGCCGGAGTAGGCTGATGGACTGGTTCGTGGGACATTGTGGTGGGCAGCCGCCGGTTGCGAAGCTCCAGGTTTTACGATGGACCCGCACACTCCACCAATTGAAAGGGGGTTTATTGGTAGCGAAGCGCAGTCACAGAAACGGGAAGTCCAGGCTATGTCGGGCAGACTAGTCTTCTGCTTCTTCTGTCTCGCGGCCGCTGCTGGCGATGATTCGTGAACCAGCCATACGGGCGGGTTGGCGAGTGGTTGCACCACTTTCTCATTACACTATACAGGAAACGTTTTACACGCTCAGGTAAGACAAACCTATGTTTGTTTATTATGCCTACAGCTTCGTAAACCTTTTTACATATTGCTTCGACATGGTTATCTCAACTAAGATTACTGGAAAGATGAATCCCTAGGACTTTAAAAGATTCCACCACCTCAATGTGTTTAGTACCAAAGGTTAGTTTAGGCGAAGTGAAAATTTTATTTTTTTGAACGAAAAAGAATTGCTTCTTTTTTTCTAGGTTAATTGTTAGGGCATTTTGTTTTGACCAGTTTAAGAGCTGATATAGGCTGCGGTTGGAGATTGTTTCGATTTCGCTAGTACTCCTTCCTGTGACTAAGAGACTGCGGTCATCTGCGTGACAAATTAAGGAACGTTCAGGCTTTTGGAATAGTGTGTGAAGGTCGTTTATGTACACACTGAAAAGCAGTGGCCCTAAAAGACTGCCCTGAGGGACACCTGTGGTTATGGTTTTTAATTTAGAAGAAAACGCGTTTAACGACACATATTGTTTACGGTTTATTAAGTAAGACGCAATCAAATTAAGGACCACCCTGTGCACTCCGTAGAAGGGCATTTTTTAATGAAGATACTATGGCTGATTGAGTCGAATGCTTTTGACGAGTCTATAAAAATCTCCAGAGTCAAACTGTGGCATCTGAAACGATGAACAATTATTTCCTTTTGTTTTAGTAGTGCCGTTTCAGTTGAGCAATATTTCCTAAAGCCATGTGTAAAGCTGTTGGGAGTGACTGTTTAGTGAAGAATTTAGTGAACCGGGAGTGCATCAATTTTCCGGCAACCTTTGAAAATAGGGGCAAGATGGATATGAGCC
Organism: Haemaphysalis longicornis; assembly: GCF_048455015.1. NCBI lineage: Eukaryota > Metazoa > Arthropoda > Arachnida > Ixodida > Ixodidae > Haemaphysalis > Haemaphysalis longicornis. The sequence continues at coordinate 201,477,148 of NW_027526361.1, read as the reverse complement.
TGTAGTTATTGAACACGTTTTATCACCTCCTTTAAAAATTAGTATTACTTTTCCAATTTGCATATGCATCGGGAATGATACTGTGGAAAGGATTAAGTTCATTAGATGTGTGAAAGGAGGAGCAATCAAGTCGGCCGCCTATTTAAACGGCTTTATTTGTAGAGTGTCTACATATGCAGCACTGATATTTTTCTTCTTCTTCGTCATCAGTGGGTGAAAGAAATGTCGAGCTGTGGTTTGGTGTTAATTCTTCGATCATTAAGTTATCGTCGGCTGTTGATGTAGAAAATTGGCTTACGAAGAAATCATTAAATAAGTTAGCTAGTTTGTCTTGGGATACCTTTTCAACCTCATAGCAGATGACCAGGTTTTCATCCTTATTTACGAAACGCGGTAGTATAGATTTAATTTTTTTCCACGTAAGGTCAGGGCGTCCTACATCGTGTGAAAAAATGTCGTTGTAGTAAGAAATCTTAGCTTTTTAATGACTTTCACCAGATTGTTACGCAAGGTTTTGAATTCACCAAACGCGACGAGATCTTTAGTGCGAATGAATTTTTTATACAAGCGGTTTTTCAAGCTTATTAGGTATAATACGGCTTTGCTTATCCAAGGCTTTCGGCAGTGTTTAGTTAAGCACAGTGTTTTAACAGGAAATGCGACCTTGTAAACATTACAAAATTCATCTTTGAAACAATCATACGCTTCGTCTGAGGTAGATTTCGAATATACATTTTCCAATGTAAGACTCGCTAAGATATCTCTGCATCGTTGTAAATTCGCTAGCGACATATCTCGAAAAACCATTTCTTCACTGTTATTCTTTCGGGACGTCAAAGCAGATATAAACAAGCACACAGGTAGATGGTCACTTGAATCGACAGCAACGACATCAGCCTTAATTAAAGAGGGTTCACTACTGGTGACAAATAAAACTAGAAGTGTGCAAGATGTTTCAGCTACTATGGTGGCACTTGTAGGAATGACATCGAAACCATGCATAGCAATTATAGAGGACAGTGATTCCTTTTTGTTGCTGTTTTCAAGCATGTTTACGTTGAAATCACCACCTATGGTGAGTTTAAGTTTATTTACTGTCGCGAATTCCAGCAAGCGCTCCAGAGAGCTGGAAAAAGTCTCGAAACATCCACTAGGTGGTCGATATAGGCCGACGAACATATGTCTACCATGAACAACTGCTACGGTCTCATAATAATTCGTTACAACTGTAAACTCATTTTGATTTTAGCATAAAAGCGATTTGTTTACCAAAAGAAATACACCCCCGCCCCGATTGCAATTTCTGTTTACAAAGAAATGCGAGTACGCAGCGGGTTCATACATTTCGGACACGCCGTCGTACCAAGTTTCCGTAAGTAGTATGACTGCAAAATCGAAATGAATTACAGAAAAAAGTATTACTAGTTCTTCAATTTTAGATCGGGCAGAGCGGCAGTTCAAGTTGAAGAATGAGAGAGACGATTGAACCTTTTGACGAAATTCTGAATCTTTGTGGGGTAGAACAACCGTGTTCGGGTTCGTTGTTCGTTCATACGCACAGGGTACTGAGGTGGGCCTCTGAATTCTCCACAATAATTCGGTCACCTTCATCTTTTTTCAGAAGAATTTTTCCGTTTGAATTCCAAGCAAAACGAAAACCATTTTCAGAGGCCCATTCCTTTGCTACGTTTAGAAGTTCTCTGTTTCACTTGGTTATGTTCTCAAAACGAACGCACCATTTTTTGCTTCCATTTTTTGCTTCCTCTCGGAAGTGCAGAGCAGTGATTCGTCGTAATGGGCTCTGTCGCCCTTATCCACTCATTGCTACCACCCAATTCATTTCAATTTTCCCGCCTTTGCAGTGTTCCCGCGTCCCCTGGCTGAAACATGCGTCAGCGGTACTTCTCTTCTTTTTGTGCTTGCTTTAACTCCGTATGCTGAAGCTTTTTTGCGTCATTTCGAACGCGCCATTTCTTTCTTGCGTGGTTGGAGCCTTTCTGCGGCATTTCGAAAGCACCATTTTTTCTTGCAGGGCCACTTTTTTATCTTAGTATACCAAAAACCAAACCAACGAGCGTTCCTAACTACATGAACGCTGGCGCTGGCGGTTAATTCCGTATATTTTTTCTCGCACGTACCCATAGTTTTCTTTGCGCTAAACAACGGGTAAATGTAGGACAAGCGGCAGCGGTTTACGAGTTTTGGATACTTATAACAATATAAACCGCTTCGCCTTCGAAGCCTTTAAGGTACGCCGCGACGACAGTGCTACAACGGAGCGCCCTCTTGCACTACTTGTGTCCAGCGAACGAGCTACGAGGATAACACCAGCGCCTAAAGTGTTCTGCACTTAAAATTGTCGTCGCGGTAGTTGGTCCTTTCTCCCCGGCGCATAGGCTCGGGGTTGGGGTGTTTGGCCACGAAGTGGGAGCTTTATTACGCCGTCAAAAGGTGAAACTTATTTACACTTTTTCACTTTAATGGCCACATGCAATGACAGCTATGCCACACATTTGCTGTATATGTCTGTCGGTAGATTTAAGAAATTCGGATTTGCCACTAATTCATTTATTGTGGAGAGACGTTTGCTATGCAGCCTTGTTTCGTACGCCTTAGGCGAACTAACACAAGTTTTCACAGAAATTTTCATCCTGAAACTCACAGACGTTTTCATCCTGAAGGAATGTGAACAGGCACTGGAAAAGAATGTATATGCAACATTGCACTGAACGATGATACCAAATGTCCCTTGTGAGGCGTAAGCGGGCGCGTCGAATGCAAAAAAAAGGCGCAACTTGCACTAGTCCTGCTACGCTGGAGAAACAGCAGAGCTGGCAGCCGCTCTTCCTTTGTCGGAGACCCGGCTGTTGCACCTGACATAAATTTCACAAGCTTTCACACCGCAGGGCTTCACGCTTCTCACAAAGTGGACCCCGTCAGCCCGCGCTAAAACCCGCGGAAATCGGCTTCGCGAGCTCGCCCTAGGTAGCGCGAACTTGGCGTCTGTGCTGATCCCTTTAGGTGCCAACGTACGGGAACTGGCGAGGAGAACAGCACGTGAGAGATCACGCCAAGAATGCCGGGCAGAGTATTCGCAATGGTCGAGCTGGCCGATGCCTGGCGTTCTTCATGAGGGGCAGGCTAAAACTTTTTTTGTGTTTTCATAGCTGATCATGCGGCGCATGCCCACGGGAAAGCCTGGCCGACGCCGAGTGCTCCTCACGAGGTCCACGGCCACGTGGGCTCGGTCTGTTTTCTAGGTATTTTTTGTGGAAACGCGAAACGGCGGAACTAAACGCATAAACAGCTCTGCTGTTAAAGGCTAAATCCTCAGTACACGCTTTGGTGCCACTACTGGCTTACCGGGGCACACTGTAAACCAGGCTAATTGTAGATGATTCCAATTCTGCTAGGTCCGAGTTATCCTTGCCCGTTTTGATCACCCGCGGCGTTTGACTTTCAGATGGCCACAGTACTTGGAACGTATCGGCTTCGCGATGTACACGTCGCAAAGCAAGAGAAAAAAATACGGTCCCGTAATCCAGTCCATTCCCTATGCCAATGCAAAAATGGCCCATGTTTCCATAAAAGACAATACAGATTTCCGCATGCCATTCCCGCCCCCCCCCCCCCCTCTTAAGGACGTCCCTAAAAAACGAATGCGTATCCGCCGACTGGCCTGTGCTCTCGCTTATGGCACGCGCTTTTCCCGTAGACAAGAAAAGCTAAGTATCAGTTCAATGATTTTAACACCGTAGTGGTTTTATCGACGACAATCACGGCTGGTATCGCATCTCGGTATTATAGCGAAGATCAAAATGTAGTCTCTTCGGTACCTTGTCACCACCCTCCGGGAGTGGTACTTCGCCGCGCACAAACCGGTTCCCAGTATAGAAAAAATTCATAACAGCAAAGTTCTAGGGCCTTCACGTTTTTATACATAACAGCTGAAATAGCTCCTAAAAATGCCTTCATAGCAATGCACTTAAGTTAAGGGTAGAGCCAACTTTAAGAGATCCTAAAGCCCAGGTCGACAAAGCCATTGCTGAGCTACGAATCAGCTGATTCAAAGATAGCAAAAAATGACGTGAGCACCACGTTTATCACGTCGGCCCTAACAAAATTTTGCGAGGATTTTATTGAACCAAGTGTCGCCGCTCAGATAGACCACTGAAGAGCAGCCGCTTATCCAGACGAGTGTGTCCTTTTGGCTTGTCAGAAGAATAGGCGAGAATAAGAAAAGCCGGAAACCGGAGACGAAATGCGGACAACGAAAGAGATGGAACCAACAAGGTAGCTGTCATACCGTACTTATATAATGTTTCACCTCAAATAAAGAAAGTAGCTTCACGAAATGGGTTGCTTGTGGTGATGCCGGCACAAAACAAGTTGTCAAAAAATTCTCAAGCTGGTGAAATGGCAACAGAATACAAAGACGGAAACAAAGAGGGATTGGTCATTAGACACGGCGCGAAATTTGTAGATTGCCAGGAAAAACGTTATCTACAAGATTTCGTTCACACGTGGGAATGGGTATATTGACCAGACGGGTCGATGTCTCAACGTTTGTCTTGGCGAACATCATTATTCTTTGATACGGGTCGCCACATTCACACTTTGCAATGCAGTGTAAAAAGCACACGTACTCGCCTGCGTGTCAACCCACACTAGATGACACGGCCATAACTAATAGGCATGCAAAACGATCCCCATGGGAGATCGTGCAAGCCTTTCGCATTAGGAAGTGTAGGACTAGTTGTGTCAGCCAGCCATGTTGTCAGTTATCAGCTATCTAGATTGCGGTTTTGGAAGGTGTCTGATTGTGTTGGGTTTTCTCTTTGTTTTCACTTCACGTGTATTCGGATTACTTGCAATTATCTTGTATCCATGTTTCATTTATGCGAATGTATTGATGTTTCAAAACATATCGGCGATATCAATGTTTTCGGTGATAACGCAGATTCTTGCTCCATGTATATACGTGTTGGTTTTTCAAAATAAAATTCACTTGCCAGTAGCACTTGGTCTTGTGTTTCATGCTTTGTCTTTGTTTTTGAATAGCGCTGTGCTAATCATGAATGTATACCAACATCCCAACTGGCAGTTCTTTTAATAGACCTACTTAAGCTTGTCCTTGTAAGCTGGCTTTCCAAATTGTCGATTGCACAGTGAAGCAACGCAACTCACGGAGTGAGTATGATTACAGAAAACGGCTCTCTTTATTGTGTTATCAAAAATATACCAAAACAAATTATATGTCAATTAGCCGTAGGGCGACTCTGTCATATGCCGCGTTTCATGTACTTCTACATGAAACGCGGCATAGTTCTACAGCAACAATGTAAACGTTACAGATTTACTGTCTGCTGTCAATATAGGGCCATCTACGGAGGGGGTATGGTTACAGAAAACGAATGTAACCGTTGCTTGTGCGGGCTATCTGGAAGCAAACTGTGTGACCATAAGCCACTAAGACGACTCTAACGTTACGCGCAAGAAAGAAACCGAAGACAAACGAAATCTTTGCAGAGACATTCCTCAGCTGCGCTTGTTCAGCAGATTTAACACTGGGTGTAAGTGGGTTCACTCTTAGGTAATTTACATTACCATCTAGTTGACTATAAACATGCTCTGGGTGGAATACAGTGGCTGAAAAGAACATCTTTAATTGGAAGATACCTTCTCAAAGGCGAATACAGAGGCATTTATGCAGATCTTGTGGTTTTTACCTCAATAAAAATAGTGCGCACTGGGATAAGGCATTTCCCAGTGTATCAATCTACGTTTGTGCAGCTTCTGAAGACTGACGCTTCAGTACAATATCATGTGATAATTGTTTATTTATTGGCGGTTTATTTTATTGCAAAATAACAAATCGTCCAGCGTTCGCAGCCCATTCTGTACGAAATCAAAGACCTTAAATAATAGAAGCCCGATCGGAAGAAAGGTCACCCTTCATCCGGGGCTTTCCAGAGGGAGCGTGTGACGGTCAGAAGAAAACGAGAGAAGACGAACAGTTCTCGGGACTGCTCTCTGATCCCCTCGGAAAACATCCCCCTTCATTTCTTACTCCCGCGGTTTTGTTCGTTACTTTGTTACCGTGTTTTCTCGAGGATCGCTACGGAGGGGCCATTGTAGTTGCGAGCATGCTTTTCCGGGACATCCTTCCCGATGCACTCAAAAGGCTTCTTTCCTGGCGTCGTATCTCGAGAAGGGCTTCAGGAAAGGAGCCGGGTCCGGGACACCTTTTGTGGCGGCGTGGAGCGGAGCTGACGGCAAATAGATCGCGACGGTTCGTCACAATGCGGCCCAACAAACAGTTTCCGGTTTTTTCGTCCGTTCCGTGAGGTGCTTTCTTGCTGATGGAAAACAGGTATTCTTTCAGGGCTCCTGGGATTCCTGCAGTGGCCCACTGTGGTCCTCAGATGCATAAGGTGGATGCTCGAGCCCGTAAAAGCCAGCTGTCGTATGACGTGATGCGTTGAGAAGTTTTACAAATTTGGGCTGTCATGTTAGGCTACTCGAACACGTACGAATAACTGTTACTGTGAAAAACGTTTGAAACTTTGTAGTCTTGTCAATGCAACTTGAGGAGCAAAATAATCATTGCGAAAAGAAACCGCGCAAAAAATCCTATATGGATAAAAGGAATTTTTAGCGGAGGCCAGGCATTTTGCCGAAGCAAATCGGAAAATGATTTTACTACGTTACGGTTTTTAAAATATGCAGTGTTAGACCTGAACGCTAGATTCGCGTTTTCTGTACATCGTACCCATGAAGACACATCTTAAGGTGGTACTACTTTCTAGCTGGGGATCCGTGGTTTCGAAGTTTATTTTTAGTCATATTGAGAGGAAGGTTTTCCTAATTTATTTTTTAGCAGAAATTTTGTGTTTATCAGAGTTTTTTTTTTCCAATTTCTGGTTATTTCGGTGTATTCCTAAAACGTTTAAAGTCATATATCAAGTCTTATATGAACCGATATGCATAGTAAAACATGAACCGAACCCCATTTTTTTTCTGGAGCGTGTCACTCTAGAAATATTATTTACTCCTGTCGCTACAACAAATCAGCGTATTAAAACACTTTTTTAAGTTTGGGAGTTGTTGTGCTCTAAATTTGCACCGTGGTCGCAATTTGTGGTATAGTACTACTTTCAAGACCGGGGCAGCGGTATTGCCCTAGTTTGTGGTATTGTAAGAAACACCGGTTTTTGTTAGGGGAACAGACCAAAATATTTTAGGTTTTTATATACACGCAAACCGAAAATATTTTTCCAGCTCACTTTTCTTCCATAGACAAGAACTGTAGCCGTTGACTAATTTCTATGGCAACGCACCCAAGGCTACAGAGCAAAACTACGCCGTTTCGCTGCACAGCTTGAAGCAGTACAACAAAAATGATTTGCAGAATCTGACCTAAGTAATTTTGAAGCATATAGTTTCGATTTTGTTAGCCATTAATTGATAATTACAATAAACTAATAGCTTGAACACAAAAAAAATATTAATTTTTATATTTTAGGGGTTCTTTGGCTGCGGTGTTTGCCACTGGCGTCGCATAGGTTGTCTGTAGAAAGAAAAAAAACATGGCGGTCCTTGTTGACGGCAGCTTCCTTTCCGTCTGGTAGCTCGCCACTTCATTCCCTGCATTGGATTTATAAGAAGCTTGGGAACCAAAAGCTGCCGAAACAAACGAAGCAAGTGGTCTGAAGCATGTAGGCCCAAGTCAGACTGACGCAAAGGGTCTCTACGTAGTTTCCGCATTTCGTTCCTTTAGCCAGCTTGCTTGTGTAGGCCAGCGTGCTGTCCCACGACTTAATGCAGAGGGTCTGAGTAGTAAAGTGTGGTCCCCAGAGTGTAATACGGCTCTATTTGGTAACTGAAAGACCACCTGAAGTTACAGTGGGCATGGCTGCAGCACCACATTAGGCAGCATGCTGAGCAATCCTTTTTGCTTTGTGCTTCAAGTTTTTCCGGGCATTCATCTGGCACCGGAATATCTTCAAGGGACATGCGCGGAGGACGGACGGGGACCTGCTCTGCAACTGACGGCGCTTATCAAGAACACCACGTGCGAAACGGCTGAACGTCCCTTTATTGTGCCAGTGTGGCTATCTACTGCTGTGACATCACATCACGTGCCATTTTCAAGAACTATAAGAGCACCTCCATCCAGTCGTTCGCCAGTGGGCATGGCTGCAGCACAACTGCCAACATGCTGAGCAATACTTTTTGCTTTGTGCTTCAGGTTAGTCGTACACCCTCTTGCTTACTGTACACGTAGTGATAACCGATTTTTAGTGCTGGTGCCCTGCCCACTGTGTCTTCATTGCTTTCCTAACCATGTGTTTCTGTTGTCAAGGGAAATTTTGGCATGCGGGGATATTGAATCGAACCCAGGGTCTCCTAACGAAGATATGTTGAAGGAACTGTTGGAAGGCCAGGAAAGCTTACTTTTGTAATTGAATGTGTTCAGGAATCGCAAGTAAAGATTGAAAAAAGAATTTCAGCTTTAGCTGATCGCACAGACAGCCTCGAACAGAAATTGAATCAAATTAACAGTTTGTCTACCGAGGTTAAGATAATGAAGTCGTCATCATCAATGCTTAAAAAGCAGGTATCAACGCTGATTAGCAAAGTAGATGAGCTTGAGAACAGAAGCTGAAGAAATATTTCAATCATTAACGGGTTAGAGCAGCCCTCTGAAGATAAGTATGAGGGTCTGAAAGCAAATTTACAAGAAGATACTTTTCTGCAAAACTTAGAAATAAAGGTAACGGGCATTAAAAAATGACAGTCCATGACCTGTCATGATAAAATTTCTTGATTACCGCGAAAAAAAACTCACGTTTTGTCAAGTGCGTTTAAATTAAAAGGAATAGCATTGTTACTGTCTGAAGACTTTTCCAAACGAGTTGGAAAAACACGGAAGCAATTGTGGAACAGTTCAGGGAAGAAAGACTGCGCGGCTGTAAGACAAGACTAGTTGAGCAAGTAGCCATTGCAGATGGATGCTGAGGTCTTTGGCGCTGAGGCTGTGCAGTTTGCTGGCGAGGATTAGTACAGCGAGACAGCTGAGGTGGGCCCACGTCCAAGTGAGTGAGTGAGTGATTGCTTTATTGAAATACAAAGTGGAAAAGAAGTTGACTGTGGATATTTTGAACTCGTTTGGGAGTCGACCAGCATACTACCGAGTCCAGGGAAATAGGAGAGGGGAACAAAAGGAGATAGGTGAAAACAAATGGGGATGGAGGAAGAGAGAGAGAGAGAGAAAGAGATAAGGAGTCCGTAAGGCTGGCCGGCAGCCATTGAGCTATAGCCGTTGTATGAGGTCGGTCTCCTCGAGGAAGGGCAGGACAAGTCGGAATGCTTCCTGCCGGATAGAGTTGGGGCGCTTCGGGAAAAGCAGGTCCATCGAGGCGTGGCTGCGCAGCCTCAGACGGTTGAATGCGGCCCGAAGCTTTGCTCGCGGGGCATCGTGCTGGCGGCAGGAGCAGAGCAGGTGCTCCAGGGCCTCGGGCTCTGGGCAGTCAGCACATGTGGGCGATGACCGGCGGCCTTGTCGGTGCAAGCGGGCTGCCACAATGCACCAATCGAGCCTTATGTGGAGTAGTATGGAGCGGGCGTCTCTGCTTATGAAGCCAGGCACTACCCCTGCAGCTTGGCTGCTGATGACACTGGGTATTGGTGCATCGTTGTCCCCTCCCGTGCCAGGATGGGTTGTGCGGCGTCGAAGGGAATCAAATCGCTTGAGACAGAAACCCCCCTCCGTACTACCCCCCCCCCCCCCCCCCCCCTGGAGAGCAGCACCTCTGGCCAGGCCGTCAGCCACCTCATTGCCGGCGATGCCGACATCAGATGGCAACCACTGGAGCCACAGGCCACAACCGCGTGACTCCACCATGTGAAGCTTCGCCGCCAGTGACCGCTGCACATAGCCGCTGGACCTCGATGGGTTTCCCGCCGCTAGTACTCGCAGGAGAGCGGGCCGGTAGTAGGTGATCATGGCGGTGAGGTCCTTCGCTGCGTTAGCTAAAGTGTTGCTAAGGCAATTTCGCAAACGCAGCGAAGCTGGACCGTTGAAGGACAGGCCAGCGAAAATCGCTGTTGTTACCAATCGGCATGAAGTTTCGCACATGTTGAAAAATTTAGCGGGTCGTGCTGTTGTAGGAGTAGTGTTTTCCGCACCACACAAACTGGGTGGCCTTTGTAGGTGAGGGAACATAAATGAGCCAAGAAGCACCTTCTGCGAAATAGGCCACACAAAACGTATGTAGGTGCTCCGTTGTGTATGAAGTTCCCTTGTCTTGCGGGAAGACATATCGGTCAGACCGGGCGCTGTCTGAACGATCGTCTCCGCGAGCATGCGACCACACTAAAATCGGGTACTGGCAGCAATCTTGCCGCACATTGTCACGACCACGGCTGCTCGCCCAGATTCCAGGATACCCGTGTTGCAAGAACGTATAAGGGCCGTCCATTAAATTACTAAATAAGGAAATCTGCTATATGGATTCATAAAAAGCTTGACTGTTCAGGATGTCTTTCTTGCCTCGCGCCTCTGGCCACGTCTCATATCAGCGTTGCTACCATTTATTGAATGCACGTATATGAATCTTGTATTTTATGTGCAATGTTCGATGCACTTCTTTTTTTCGTGCTCTTTTTTGTGCTTCCTTCTTTGTGATGGTGTTCCTTCTCGCCTTCTTTTCTGGGTATAATTCGCAAGCCGCTCAATAAACCAACCAGTTGTTAGTCAGTGCCTTGTGTCGTCGTTTCCTTGTCCCGTCTTTTTGCGCTGTTTCGAATTTCATTGTATATTCCACAGCCGACCTATACTCCACCAGCCGACCCACTAGCCGACCTAGGCTAGTCTACGTATTTTTAACACTGAACGTTCCATTACTTATTATATTTACCTAAACATTCCAACATGAGTGTCTCAGCAAATCGAGGTCTTCTTTTGTGCGAAAATATGTGAGAGGGCAAACACTCGCCTACTGCTATGACTCAAGACCTGGAACGCAATGTACCAGCGAAGGCACGCGACATATTTCCCCCGTATCTGCTTGCCTCCCTGCCAATTTCCGCAAAGCCGATAGCCTTTTGGCTCCCCCGCAACGTAGCAACTCCCTTTCTCCCTCTTAAGCCACTAACGCTCTTTGCCCTCCTTCTAGATCTTCCTGTTGCGAATGAAATGAAAGTTAGCTAAATTTCATTCAGTTTTCCCGCGTTCTCCCTGCTGGCCTGCCAATCTTGGGAACGTTTGTTGACACTTTTCGCAAAACAGCTACAAAAGAGAAGTTTTATTTTTCTGTAACTTTCATTACACGTCTATGCGACGCCATTTGGAACTGCTTTATAGTTCTCCTAAAAATCAATCTCACCAATTAAAAGAACATTGATCGTCTAATTTGTAGACTTATGTTTTGCCTCTAGCATGCCAAATGTTTTCTGTGTGCTGCCAAATACTGATTTGAGGGGACACTGCCGAAGGAATTTATTAAGGAAAACGTTCTGCTGCTGAGCTCAATGACGCGGGTTCGATTCCTACTTGTGGCGGCTGTTTCCTTTTAATGCAGGTGAAAGCTAAATCACCCGCGTGTCTACATATTGGCGAACTTCGAAGGTCCCCGAGTGGTGCACATAATTTCGGAGCCCCCTCTACGCGCGCCTGGTAGCCCAGCGGTACCTTCAGCACGTAAAACTGACAGTCTTAAAGAAATTTGTAGTACGCGGCTAGCTACCCACCACTTTTAGCACCTTGGAAAGGCCTTGCGTATACATACTTCTTGTTAAAAGGTGGGTCCAACGTACATACATACATACATACATACATACATACATACATACATACATACATACATACATACATACATACATACATACATACATACATACATACATACATACGTACATACATACATACATACATACATACATACATACATACATACATACATACACACACACATACATACATGCATGCATGCATGCATACATACATACATACATACATACATACATACATACATACATACATACATACATACATACATACATACATACATACATACTGGTGGCGCTGGCTACCACCCCAAAACAGGAAACGAAAATACCTTAACATAAATACCCCAGAAAGTGGAGGGGAAAATAGCCAAGCCGGTTGCGTAGTGGGCATCGCACCAGACCGGTATTCTGGAGGTGGTGAGTTCGGATCCCACCTGGCGGGCATTTTTTCTCCATTTTCTTTCTTTCCAAATTCTTTATGAATTTTAATGACCTGCCACATCCTCCCCTTTTCTTTCCGAGGTTTTCTAGACTGCCAACCCTTATTTCTGTCTACATACATACATACATACATACATACATACATACATACATACATACATACATACATACATACATACATACATACATACATACATACATACATACATACATACATACATACATACATACATACATACATACATACATACCTCCATACATACATACATACATGCATACACATATACAGACAGAGAGGCAGCCCAAAATTTTCTCTTCTGAGGAGCTCACAAAAGACTTCCGACGAAGGAATGTTTGACATGCACCTCAATGCAGCCATACGGCTACAAAAAAAGCTATACAGCTTTCCCAGGAACTTCGCAGTTGAAGAAAATTCGCTAGTCGTGCTACAAAAGACTAGCCTCCTGGTTAGCTGAGTTGGTAGAGCTACTGCACCGTTTAACTGGTGGTCCCGGGTTGGAACCCTGGAACGGGACGAATTTTTCTTCAACTGCGAAGTTCCTAAGAAAGCTATGTAGCTCTCCTTTGTAGCCGTATGGCTGCATTGAGGTGGATGTCAAACTTTCCATTGCAGAAACTTACTCCACCTTGGGGATTTCCCCTAAATCTGGTCGATTAAAAAAAGACTTTCACAATTGAAAAAGTAGACTTTAAACGAAGGCCTTTCACAAAAATCTGACTTATAGAAAGTGATCCAAGAGAGCGATCGAGAATGGCTTCTCCGGACCACAGGGAACGGCAGGCCGCCGGTCAAGCGAGTAACAATGGCGGTTACGAGAAGGAAACGGCTGAAGACCGAAGTGCATTCCAGCCTTGCGTAAATTTTGCCTTGAGTCTTCTAGCTCCACTGTCAATGACGGCCTTAAAAATGCCGTTGCATAGGCAATGAGCTGACCTCTTTACACGGGGAAGACTATGAATAGGGCTCGTGAGAGGTGCCATGGATCAAATACGTTCTGTCGGCAGCTACTGTGGTGTTCTGCTTCTTCCGCAGGGGTAGGTTAATGCTATTCGGCATGCGCTAAAATACCATGCATAACCCAACACTTAAAAGTTGACGAGTCTGAAGAACCCTGGAACAATTTCAAAGCCTGCTTACCTAAACTCATTTTTTTTTTACCTTAGGATGGGTTTCCTTCCTGTGCCGTTTCCGTAAGCCAGGCATGTAGGGCCGAAACCAATCTCGGAAGCTTGCCTTCTACTTAGTTCCTGTTGAGCCCTCTCATAACACCAGGGTAGCCTTTATTGCATATATCAGGGGTAGTCTACGCGGAAACACTTTGAATCTGTGTTGTGATGATCACCATCATCACACGAAACTGCCGGTAGAAGCGCCTAGGCAGCACACCATTGTAGTCATCTTTGGTGACTAGGCAAATGACGCATTTATCACTTCGGGGCAACCAAGGTGGTCGTGAGTAATTGCGACAAAACGGTCAGATATCACGCCAACAGGTGAAATGATGTCATTATCATTTTTAGGCATTATATACTGTCGTTATCCTGCATAGTCACATTTAGGCCAATATCGTAGTTCGAAGGTGTGACAAAAGACGAGCTTGGTTGAAGATAATCTCGCCCCGCTCACAGTTTATCCGAACACGAATGACGTCTGCATTATTGCAAAAATAATGCGTGTGAGCCTGCTGTAGTGCGCTGGGAATGGTGAGGCTCCTCGCATCCAATGTTGGCGTGTCCGCACGCGAAGAGCTTTTTTCTGGCGCTCGTATAGTAAAGCTTGCCATAAAAACCTCAAATTTTTATCAAATATTTTAAATGGTTACTCCTCCCAATTTTCGGGAAGAAAGGATAGTCACACAGCTATGAAATAAACATATTCTTCGCGAATAGCATAAAAATCGTGCTGCCAATCAGTAAAACATATGCAAATTTCACGTCATTGTATTAACCGGGATGCAATGACGTGAACGTTTCTATTTTCATTAAAGGCAACGATGGCTCTCTTTCGCACTTGCGCAAGTGTGTTCTCTCGAACGATACATTCTAACAACTGAAAAACGGCTGTGAGCTTTGCCCAAACACTATACTAAAATACGGAAGGTATAAAGCTGCTATTTATAATCTGAAGCAGCTATTTATTTTTCTCCGACGTTGTTCTTCAAGATTCACATTACAACAGCTGACTGAAATCACTGTAAAAGGATGTGGGTGCTCAGTGGCTCAACCTATTGCCCTCAATTGTCGCAGATCGCCCGTGTCGCAATGGTTCGTTAGAAACTGCGAAGCTAACAACGCCACAAGCTTTGCTGTGGAAGCCCACGAGCCGACACTTCCTCCGCATCCGTGCTCGGAATTGCACCGTTAACGAGGGGACCTCACGTGAGATCACCCAACCATTCCCTTCTCTTGGGTCCACCAATTACGATTGGCTCATCGACGCTCGTTCGACGGTCGCAACGATCGCGCTGCAAATTATGTCACCCTCCAGGGCAGGCAACGTACGTTGCGCAACGCCGATAACCCAAGAGTGCCGAATTCCCGTTTTTGCTATTTGGTGATAGAGAAGTTTTGTCGAGGTCCCACTGAGTGGTTCGATACTAATCAAGCACATCTCGCCACTGGACCCGCCATGCAACGCGGTGGACTGGGAATATAAAAGTAATTACAAGATTAAAAATGAGTCCATAAGACAAGTGATTGCGCAAGCTTACTGTCAATGTAATTGTGTTGGCATTGTTGAGAAAATGAAAACGATGATGGCCACGACTGCAATGACGATAATGACTGGCGCCCATGTCATTGAGCTTCGCCTCCCTTCGAGATATAGGCATATTGTTCCACAAATAAACGAGCTAAGAAAAGTGGGGCAAAATGACAACAGAAGCTTACGGTTCAGAGATCCGTTATCAAGAGAACAGAGCTTAAGAAAAAACGAAGTACATTAATATTTTAGCACGCAGGTGTTTAAAAAGACACCTTTTTCAACCAATTCATTCCTGAACTCACGCCGCTTCCCGTTTTTTTGCCCCCTAAGGTAACACAAATCACAACAGCGTAACTGTTTGAAACGATGACTTACACAAATTAACAGTTAAGTATCGTTTACTCTGATTAGGAACCGTAGTTATTTTATTACGCATTCAAAAATTTGTACTGACATTTAAAATGTTTGCTAACAAGTAAATGAGTCATTGAACACCCTTGATATAATTCTGTTGACGATGTCAGCTCTTTAAAGCAGTTTTTGTTAGGAAGCGGGACTAGGGATATGAAACTTGCACATCATAGTCCGGATGCATGCTGGGGGAATGAGTGAGCTCGGCAATTTCATAGTTGCGACAAATGTATCCCACAAAATTATTTTACTAATCAATACTCCCATTCATCAAAGACCGTTACCCTTTTTCCCCTCCACTCCATATCCCCACTTCGCACTCGTTTTTCACGCTTCTCATCGTTCGGTCTTTTGTTACCGTTCGCCTAGGCTTCTCAACACAGGTAAAGCTACGAGTGCCCTAACACAAAATTTGCGGCACGCAAACTAGGCGGGCCCAAGCTGATTCTTAACAGAACGTTGTGAATGAGCGCGCGTGTGGTCGAAAAATGCATCTGCCGGCGACTGTATTCATACAGTTTGAGGAAGTATGCTCAGCATCGGCATTCGTCTGCGGCTGCTGAGAACGTTGCCAGGCAACGTATTTTTGGCAGAGTGTGATTGATTCATTTATAATTAGGTTTTAGCGCGCCGACGCAACACAGGCGATGAGGCACGCCGTAGTGGAGGGCTTCGGATCACACACCGTGCTCCGGATTCATTTCAACCACTTGGCTATCTTTAACGTGTGCGAACATCTCCAACACACGGGCGTTTTCGCCTTTCACCTTAATTAGAGAAGCGGGCGCTGCGGCCGGGAATCGAAAATGCTTCGTAGGGCTCACTAGCACAAAGCTTTAGCCACTGATCAACAGCGGCGGGTTGACAGTCAAGTTGACCTTAGTCAAGGTGATAAGGGTAAGGAAAGCCGCATGACCGGGAACGCTGTTCGGTGTGTCCCGTTGTAGGCGGAACCGTTCTAAGCTCTTCAACGCGTTACTTTCCCCGCTGGAGAGCAACTACTCGCGTTCACCTTAACTTAACCACCTACCGTTTTACTCGCGAGCGTGAAGCCATT
Source organism: Haemaphysalis longicornis (assembly GCF_048455015.1). Lineage (NCBI taxonomy): Eukaryota > Metazoa > Arthropoda > Arachnida > Ixodida > Ixodidae > Haemaphysalis > Haemaphysalis longicornis. Next base: position 201,460,721 of record NW_027526361.1, on the reverse strand, counting down.
ACCGTGAAAGTTCGCATCCTGGGTGTGTGAAATCTGCCGACAAAAGTCTGCGCAGCGCCAAGAATGAAGCCCACAGCGTAGCCGTAGCGACGTAAACGAGTATTTGATTGGGCTGGTTCGAATTGAGGAAAAAAAACCGTTACACAAGCATTAGGAGAGGCAATACAGAATTCCTATAATAAATGAGTTTAACATCGATGGTAGAAATGAGACAACGAGCCCAGACGTGAAGAAAGCATTCAATACTCTAATGTTAAAGCAAAGCTTTGCTACTTTGATCCAGTGGTTTTCACGGAGGATACGCAAGTTACCTTTTTAACCGGAGACGCACCCCCAGCGACACACCCCGTCGAAGCGCATCGCGTGATCCGCCGGGCCTGTGGTCGGCGCTGCACACAAGCCCCGCTTTAAGTCGTTCTGCTCATGTAGTGTGCCGGTGGCCACGGGAGGCGGCCACTGAGCCGATCGGTAGCCGACCAAACCCGCAGCCTCCCACGCATGCTCCCCAGGGTTGTCTCGGGATACGTGACTTATATTGCGCCGTGTTCGGCGTGAAAGAGAAACGCCGCGTTCGCCGAGAATGAAAGCGAGTCCGGGCCTTCCTCTGGGCGCGTTGCACGAGACCGAACGGCTTTGAGCTGTGGTCGGGAATACAGCTACATCAAAGTTTAACAAAGCCAAACCAGCACTCAACCAGAATAAGCGAGCTTTTGCTTTGCATATCCAAGGTTAGCCGCAACCATTGTGTGCGGTAACTTCGTTGTTTACTCAAATTCTTTTGGAAATGCGTGATTTTTGGTAAAGTCACGTTTACTTTTGGCGAGGATACTGCGCAACCTAGCTTTGTTTCAGACACTTTTAAATATTTGCTGAAGCAAGTACGGTGAACCTGTCTTCACATAACCGGCGACCAGGCGCGACTGCTCCAAACGCCGAATAGTCCAACAACGACCGGCTTTATAGAGGGAAAGCCGCCCAGCGCAGCCGGCGACACTGGGATCCAGCGTGCCATTAAAATTGCCTAGTATGGAAGGCGCCCTTCGTCTGGTGGGGCTAAGTTTAATCCCCAAACTCGCCAGCTTCGCTCCCCTCGCGGTGGGGCTTGCGACTTCTTCCATAAAAAATAGCGGTCGTACCAATCAACGTCCATTCTACCTATCACTAGCTACAATATACCAGACAGCAACGACAACTTATGGTGAAGTGTAGAACCATTTCTTAGCTATGCAAACGTCAACGTATACACGCAAACCACACTGCTACCATAGCCGCTTCCTCGACTGGCATTCTTTATTTTCGAGCATTTACGTTAATATAAACATGCGGAAACCTTGTCGATTGTCTCTTTACTTCGAGGTGCCTTCTTTTGACGTGAAGCTCGTCTATGCACGAGCAAAAGTTCACAGGAAAGGCTGGAATTTGTACAAAACCCCTACAGGGCCATTCTGGGCGTGGATGCGCCGTCGGTCTCGCGGAAAAACGTATTGTTTTTCTGGTGAAGGAAGCAATTATTCGCGGCCACTTTTTAGCAGATGCCGCATTTTCACCGTAACTGGAGCGCCACGTTTCTAGGAGCTCTGTTGGGGTAATTTACACGCCCAACAAACGGCAATTTTAGGTATGGCAGCCATCCCTGGTCAATGCGTGCGGTGAGAACATCCGTTACCTTCGGGGTATCTTTTTGAGCCACTGCCTCCGTACCGAAACGATCGAAAAGAAATTGTCTTTACTGTGTGCCTTCCCGACTTTCTCAGCTGAATGCAACCAATACCGTCGCGTGAGATATGTTCACTGAAAGTACGCTGCAAAAATATTGCAGTAACTGTCACCATATTCTTTCGAGAAAGCGTTTCTGTTGGCTAGGTTTGTCGCCGAGCCTCTTGCTTAAGTCTACTATAACCTACAACATCGGCATCAGACTCACTGGAGCTACTTTTTCAAGAATCACTATTCATGTCGCAGCGACACTGTTTCATATAAGTTGAAGACTGACCAGGACTGCGCGGGAAATTTCAGACGCACGCTCGTTTTTTTTTTGGCACTCGTCGTAAGCCCATGGGAATCGACGGCACCCCGTGTATTTCTTACCGTCTTTCCTTTTTCTTTTTGTGGCCTGTATTGAGCAGTGCGCGTGAAGTGCTTCTTCATGTACTGTTTTTCTCCTTCTTGCTATAACACAGAACACGCTAAATATTTCTTGGGTTTTTCTTTCGGATGTACGCGCGCTGGCAAATGCGTTGAACACCATGAAACCATTGAACACCGTGAAACCAAGCTGTGGAAAGTTTTTTGCGGACAATATCCACGTGGGTGCGCTTTCGCTGGACGCCGGCTGGCTTCAATGAACGCGTGATTTTGCCAGCATAGCCGAGTAAAAATGTCCCGGCAAAAACCTTTATTTGAGCCCGCCGTCGAAGCCACAGAAGGAGTTTACTTCCCCCAAAGTTAGTCGGCAAAGATCGAGCAGAACGGACCCAGAAAAAGGGGAAATAACAACAATGGCAGGCCGAGCTAACTCGTATTCAGCGGAGAAATGGGAAATAAATGCAGTGCCGGCTGGCGCAGTGACGTCGGAAAGAAATAAAAAAAAACAATAACAAATTCGGCACGCGGAATCCACGTGCCTGGGAGCATAGAGTTTCTCACAGTATACACTATAGAGGAATCTGGCGCTATCGTCTATGCGGCTCACATCAAGGTCGTCTGTGTCGTCATGAACCGCCATTATACATCGCGCTCGCCTTAGTTTCATCATGGGCTTGGATTGAAACGTTTTAGCGACCGAAAATTTAAACCAAGTGCCACAAAAGCGTGAAGAATAGTGTGAAACTATGTAAGTGGAAAATAAAAACAGGCTGTTTTAAAACTAAGGAAAAAGGAAGTAAACCGTATTTTTCCGGAACGGTTGGGCCTGCTATTCCGCAGGCCAAGGTTGTAGTTACGAACAATGTTAATATTTGGTGGGGAAACTTATTAGAGACAGTGATTTGGATAATTTTACTATTATTTCAAAAATGAATTTTTTGCAGAGTTTGGAACGTTTTTTGAGCGTGCCTATGAAAACGTTACCTTCGGGGTGAACCGGTGCACCGACCGCCAGCTAGTTTAACAAAAAACAAGAAAACGTGGCGTTAAACAGTCGTGGACAATGACAAGATAGGACGCATACAAGCGCCCGTATCTGCCGTATCTTGTCTTCGTCGAAGTGCGTTTTGTTTCTTCTTTTCGTCGGCTACAAAGTTCGCGGCGGCATATTACCCGCTCGGCCGTATGTCCTTCGACTGCGGCATCAGCAACGTCAGGTGCGATCACGCATTGCCTGCTGTCTCACTGAACACGGCTACCTCAGAAACGGGAGGGTTTCGGCTTCCTTGTAGCTCGAAAACGTGTTAATGCATAGTGAAGAAAGCAAATCCCGAAAAGTTTGGATAAAAATGCTCCGATAAGAATCCGATTGTCATGTTAAGCCCAAGACAAAAAAGATTGTCATGTTAAGCCCAAGACAAAGACGTGGGGGTTCATGGGTCTTCCCATGAACCCCCACGACGACATGGCTTACGAGGCGCAGCTTGCTCTCTAGTATACTTACTAAGAAACTCTATGCCTGGGAGGTCCGCTATCTATTACGCCGGTCGTGAGTCCAACATTTAGCAGTACCTTCTTTTCTGGTGATGCTAGCAGACCATTCACAATTCAAAACACGATAAGCAGAGAGAACGGGCAGGTTGCTAAATGGCACAAAGAGACAAGATCATTCAGTATTGACAAATTCGCGCGGATAATTTTAAAATACGCCGAAAGAAAATTCTGCGGTATTAGGAGCTCGGTCGTCATGACGTTCGGGTACTTAAATATAATTGTACGAACACTAAACACATGCCCAAACTCCAATAAGGACCTCGATTCTATATGTTGCGGAACCTGTGCGGGTCGTGTAAAAGGCGTAAATGCCAAATTAAGTTTTGTTAACTCTTAGCGAAAGGCTACAATTCGTCTCCCTTAAATTGCCTACGGTCACAACCATGTCCTCCACTCAGCCTCCTATTCTCGTGCGGGCAAGCTTTCGACGCTCGTATCAGATCGCATGAGCGACAAGCTAATTAAAGTGCCGCGGGGATAGCTGCTGACGGCACATTTCTTGCCCTCAAGACATTAGCGGCGTCATTACGTACTGTCAGCGTAATAATCTACCCGAGGCTGACAATTGAACAATGTTTGATGATACAAGGCGCTTTTTGAGTAATGCGGCCAGGAGAGAGGAGAGGGGTAGTTGTTGGGTTTTTGGCCTGCGCAGTTGCTATAATAGAGGGTTGCGCTCACGAGGCCGTTTAGGTGGTCCATGGGTACGTGTCATTTTACCGAAGAGGTATGTTGAGAGGATTAGTATTAGCTTGAAAAGTCTGTGATGAAGTATGACTACAAAGCTCGGACCCAACGTGTTGGCCGCAGTTTGGGCAATTTCTTGACCTTTTTTGCACAGATACGCATAATAACGCATACTTACGAGAGCGCAGCTTAGCGGTAAAGGTTATCTTAGGCTAAATAGGGAGAACTGAAGGGGATAACTAAAGAGGAGACTATTTCACGCACTTTAAGTTTGCGACCAGCATGTCTTTTTTTTTGCGAGTGGGTAGAGAGCAAGAAATGTATTGATCAGGAATTTCATTCCATGACTGGCGGTAGTACCCGGGTATCCCTGGGGCTATTCGCACTTTCCAGCAACGGTGGCGCCGCCGCGCGCCTTTTTGCCGAAGCTGTTTGTAGATGATCGGCGTCCCGGGCGAAGGCAGCCGCAGCGTTCAGAAACGCGGGGATTGAGAACGCAAAACCAAAGAGCAATGGAATGTGCTGTGTACCGCAGTATATAAATCGCTCAGTGCCGGGAAAAGCCAGCGTTCATACTTTTCCTAGAGATAAAAAGCCCGAAAAGTTTGGATAATTATGCTCCGCATTGGAAAAGGTGTCACCAACACAAAGGGGTTGGCAGTAGTCGCTTCACTAACGAGAGCTGACTTCTTCTGGAGCAATATCCTTAAATTTAGTTCGCTCTCTCGTTATTGATGGTGTGTTTTTCGTGCAGGTTGAATGTGTCGTTTATTAATAGATGGTCTGCAGCCACTGAAACCGCGCTTGAAGAAAGGCGCCGTGCTGCCGCATAACATTCCTATGTGCACGCAGGACAAGAAAGTGAAGCCAAGAACCAACAGAAGAACGTCATTGTTCTTTTTAACGTGCTGGTTTCTTTTATTAAATGCTGCATTAAAGTTGAATTTTGTGCTTTGTTGGGTTGTTTGTGCTTCGTTCTCTTTTTAGCATTATGTGTGATTACTGTTTTGAACTTGCTGCTTTTTTTTATTTCTCAGGCCCCCCAGAGTAATGGGCGATGTAGGTATTTGTAATAAATAAATAAACTTGTTACTGCGCCATCGTTGTTTACGAAAGCGCGCTGAAAGCACAGCACAGCTGATGTAACAGGACCTGCCGTAGAGGCGTCATCGTTTGATATGTAGTTTCGGTATTTTTATTATTACCTGTGACCTGCATAAACGCTGTTGGATCTTTCCTCGTAAAAACAGCTCACAAAATTATAATTTACTCGCATTATTCGCACTTAACCCGACATAATTTTGCAAGTGCCAATAACAAAACGCTGTGCTCGGTAGCGTCTACCAAGCTCTGCTTGACGCCAAATAAATATTCGTAAAGTGTGCTTGAACAATTTTACGAGCATGGATGGAAGTGTAGCATCCTTTATAGAACCTATAGTGCCAACAAACGTTCACTTAGTGCGTTTGGCTGGTGACGCAATTCGGTTGCAGCCACAATCTCTCGACGCTCAGCATATCATCTGTGGCCTCCCTGATGCCGCAAAATACTATGTGACTGGCGTTATAAACTGCTTCGCCTTCGACAAAGCACCTTCGTGTCTCATCGGCAAGGAAAAAGATGGCCTGAAGAGACACTAATTGTCCCGGATCGGCTTTTATCTCCAGACGCGCGCGCTTACGCGACGTCCTATCATCGTCCCGTTCTCTATTTTGGATACCCCGTCGCGCCACCTATATTCGCTGGAAAGTGCGAATACTTATGACACTAGTAGGTGCCACACGCGTTTAGTTATTTCTTACTTCTCATTATTACTTCCCCGTTATGTTGCATACAATTTGAAACTACCACCTGCTCTCAACGGGTCATCTGCTACAAGACGCCAAAAATGTGTGCTCAATCCACTGCTTATAGTGTTACCCAGTGGGTGTGATGGATTACCATCAGGCACTGTTTTATATGAAATAACATGCGCTCCTACGTCAGGCTTGTGGTTACAGAAATTTCGAACACATGACGCCTGCTACTCGAACGCGCAAAAATTGAATCAAATTCCACTATCCAAGGGGGGTAATTAAAAATATCCGGCTCCCTTTCTTTGTTTCCTATGATAAAATCATGAAATCAGTTTTGGACATTTGCGTGGGCGCGTTTGTAGCAAAAACGAATTAGATGTACATCAACGGGCTGAATTGTTATTAACACATCCTAACAAACACGTAATTTCCCGCAAATATCAGGCTTAGCCTTTTTGTGGCTCTAATTAAAAGTGTTGTATAGTTCTTAAACATTTGTAGCGGTTACCTATATCAATAAAAATGTTCAATATTTTAAGGGCTTAGAAAGAGAAATTGGTGATACAGAAATATAGCACAATTCTCTGTCTGAGGGATTGAGTTTTTTTTTTAATATTCTGTTGGCGTAGTGCGGGTTTGACTAGCGCTGAAAAATCAGTCAGTCATTCGTAGGTTAGTATGCCACGTCTTTTATTGCGAAATCAATATTTAGGGTCATTCCATGCCAAAAGTTCCAGCCGTAAAGTCGATCATCACGGAAATGTTCAGTAAAAATAGTGGGCCATCCTTGCATGACCCACAATGCTCCCTAAATTGATTTTGGTCCAAAAATATTTGTTCTTTTTCTAGATGCCCTTTTACTTCCAGGGTTTAGAGAAAATTACGTCGGTGAAAAAATTCATTAAAAAGGTGTTAATTTTTTAATGGCTACCATTTTTTTGTGGACATCATCTTGAAGCCGTGTATTGCTGTATGCCGAATTTTTAAAATAGTTTCAAATTTTTTGCTTTAATTTCGACATTAAGAAGATACACGGACTTCAGCATTTCCAATCATTTTTAGCAAGCATACGCGCATTATCTCGGCGGATAAAGTAATTGTTTCTGTATTTCACCATTGCGTACAATTGACAAAATTATATTCCCACTGAAAAAAAGGAGAAATGATTGAGAAAACATTTGTCAGATTTGGAAAAATCTCCTTTCTGACCAAAACTCACCCCACAATTGCGTATTGTGCTCGTAGTAAAAATATGAAATACAGGGCATTCGCTAGTAGAGACGATCCCCGTTTATTTCGGAGGAGTTTTTGTTTTATTAGAGAAAAACAAATTGTACACCGACGGCTCACCCCATTGTACCACAGAGCGCCTTCTTTGCGCCGACATGCGCTTTACTTCATTTAAAGCGAATGAGCCAGCGGGTTCGCGCTGCAAGATTACCTTTCCCTACCTTGCAACACCAAGGCCGCCGGCCGTCCCCCACCTGCTCCGAATGACCAGATCCCGACACGCTAGAGCACTTACTGCGCTCTTGCTGCCAGCACGACACCACGAGGACGGAACTCCGGGCCGCACTCCAGCGACTCGGTTCCCCAAGCCACAAGCTGGAAGACTTTCTGATCCCCACGGGACAGGACGCCATCCGAGGGGAGGTCTTCCAGCACCTACTCAACTTCCTGGTTGTGACAGCACTAGCGCTGCGTTTGTAGCCATCAAGTCACGGACGAAACGAACGCGACATAGACAGCCCCCCCCCCCCCTACTACCACTCTTCTCTTCACCTTTCTCTCTTCCTATCCTTTGAAACGCCAGTCGCCTTCCCTGGAATGGGTTGTATGAGCGTGAACTCCCTGTGGAGTTCAACAACATCCCCAGTTCTTTTTTCTGCCCTCCTTTGTTAATAAATCACCACCACCACCACCACCTTTCCCCGCAATGGTATTTCGTAGCGTCTGTACAAGAAAAAGGAATAATTCGCGCGTTGGTAGGAAAATGAGAACGTAAAGCTAGCGGTGGGGCGCCCGTTCAATGAGTACGTGTAACACCTATTACTGCAATCATTTGAAACCGGCGCTACGGTCCGTGCCATCTGACTGCCTAACTTGTGAAAGACACATCGGTGGTGGTGAGTGGATTCAATAACCATTGTGATTACCGTAGTGAAAGAGAGGTCGGTGGTGGCGAGAAGGAGCCCCGGTAAACGGGTTCACATGAATTAAAACTTGGAGGATGAGACGTTTATACTTCTTCGCCGAAAAAGTTTAGTATGTCCCTCAAGATATGTCCATCAAGTGTGTTCACCTATGCGGCAGCAGCAACAGCAGCATGCTAGGCTTTTTTCTTTCACGTAGCTTCTTAGCTGCCTGGCAGTAAGGACCATGAATGGTGCCGCCATGCCGGGTAGTGCAGAATCGTGGACATCAGCTGCTCGAGATCCTCTCGCGGAATACGAACAGCTTATCAGCCGCATGCACGACTACCTTCCTGTCGGCCTCGTTGCGATGGCAGTGATGTGTACGTCAGCGTACGCACTCACTGTTTGCGAGCTCCCCGTCTGCCTGACATCAACTTGGACTGTCCAATCATCGTACCCAGCAGACATGGGACTTAAACAAGAGACAGCATAAAGATACCGGCCATAGCGCTCCTATCTAGTGGGCAATGCGGCCGCAGCAACAGCACCATGTTCACGTTCTTATCCTTCACGCAGGTATGTTATCTCAACAATGCGGACTGCTTCATGTATGAGGATCACTTTTTTCCTGCTGCTTCTTTGCCCACCCACTCTTGCTGTATCGTTTTAACTGGCTAATATTGTGTGCTGGTGTCGAACGAAAGCTAGGTCTGCCGAAGAAAGCCCCTGGATTTATTGTAGCGTTTGAGGCGCTGACCGAACGCAGGCGATGGGGCGCGCCCTAGCGGAGGGCCCGGGAATAATTTTGACCACCTGGGAATCTTTAACGTGCACAAGAATCTTGTTCACAAGGGCTTTTAGATGCGGAGCATCTTATAGTGTGGGCATGTCCCGCGTCGGCGTCCGCACTCACACTGCGCATGCGCAACTCTCCTCCTTCACTCTTTCCCACAGGTGCGCGATACTCCCGCCACTTCTCTCGTACCAGCTGCATGCACTTCGCTTACGCTTCTCCCGCGTTCTCGCTTCTGCTTTCGCGGCGCATGCTCGTCGCTTGCGCATCTCTCTTCCTCTCGTCTCCTCTCCTTCAACCCTGAATGTAAATCAGGTAGTGCGCTGCGCGCGTTCAGTTCAGCGCTACCTGCGGTTGACTCCACTTCACTCCGTTCTTCCGATGAAGTGTGATGGAAGCAACAGTCCCGTCAGTTAGTGGGTTGGCGTAAGCAAGCGTCAGCACCACCCCACAAACTAACAGCAGCGAAGGGCACGCGACGCTGAGTGCAAACGCTTGAAGCGAGCGGCGGACCTTGAGCTTCGTCGGCGCGAATGCTCGGCGCTGGCGCATCTCTCCTCCTCTCGTCTCCTCTCCTTCAACCTTGAATGTATATCGGGTAGCGCGCTGCGCACATTCAGTTCAGCTCTTGCTGCGGTTGACTCCACTTCACTCCGTTCTTCCGATGAAGTTATACGAACTCAACGGAAACACAACGGAACCTCGAGATGCTCCGCATCTACTCAGCGTTCCCTTCGGGAAGATGGGGCTAATTTTTTGCTTTTAGCCTACATCAGAAAAGCGGCCGCCGTGGCCGGGAATTGACGAACATGCGTCCCCGTGCTCAACAGCACAACGCCTTACCCACTGAGCCACAGCGGCGGGTTAAAGAAGCCCCTCATACCCACCCAAAAACAGGCACTACTCCCACTAGTCAGATCCTTCCGGTACAACCACATGCGCAAGATAGCTGTGATAGCCTCACCGTGACCTCGATGTTTCAGCAACTGCTTGGTAGTCAAAAAGAAATCGCTCGAGATATAGCCGATATCCACCAGTAGTAGAAAACTCTTTTATGAAGTCAGATTATTTACCTCCCAGAGGGTGGTGCCCTCAGTCCTGGGTCCATTTGCTGCTGCGATACGTCTCAAGATACAGTTCAAGGCTCGCTTTGGCACCCCTGAGGCTCGCGTTGAGGCATTAGAATCTACTTCATCGGGAAAGGACAATGAACCCACGATCGATAGTAGGCGTTCTCAAGTTGCGTCATCCGATCAGAATGTAAGAAAACTCGTTTAAAAGTAGATTACCTGGACAATCGATCAAGACGCAATAACATTATTCTACACGGGCTACCGGGAGAGGGTAGCGAGAAAAGTGAAGGCCTCGTGGCTAAAGTTCCCCAGTTATTCTCCAAGAAATTAAAGATAGCATGTGCACGTGTCGAACGCTCGCATAGGCTCGGTAAAACACGCGCAGGGTGCCCGCTCCCCGTGATTATAAGGCTTCTGGATTTTCGGGATAAACTAACAATAGTGAATAACAATCCGAAGCCTAAAGAATGCACTTTCAGTTTTACCGGGGCTGACTCGTTTAAAGTGCATGTTATCCGAAACAAACTGTGGGATGCTTCCGCAAGCTTTCGCAGTAATGGCTGCTCTGTAAAAATTCGTTTTGATCCTGCATTCATTGGTGACGTTTGCTACAACGGGAACGAAGTCACTAATGGGCTAGTTATGGTCCCCGGTCACTCAGCAGCAGGCACAGAATATTATGCTGCAGTTATTCCGTCGCTATCGGCGCAGTCGGCATCTCCAAATGCTGCCTCTTCAGCATCATCTGCTACAACTTGCCGCTGACTGCCCAGACGTACGACCCCAAACTTATTCAAAATAAATAATAATGCCTGAAGCGTAACCAATACGTTTCCTGGCTTTCATCTACCTCATTTTCTGACATTCGCCGCACATAGTCGGACTACCAGAAACCTAGTCACATGAAAGTATTTGCGATCATGAGTTCACTCTGCATAACTGGTTCCCACGTGGCATGACGTTCCACTGGCGCCGCGGCCTTCGGGACATGTGACCACCTCAGACATGGTTCTAAGACGCCCACGCCAGGCCGTCAACTTCAGTGGGCATGACAGACCATCCAGCGCTCTCTGGCTTTACAAGCCGTTTTCATGCTTCGCGCACGTTTGTAATTATTTCACCACTACTAGGAGTGGTTGCCGAGGTTTACTGGTCCAGACGGGCCCACGACAGTGTGTTCTCATTGCGTATGATGCAAACTGCGCACTCAAATTACTCATGTTCTGTGAAGTCGGGATGAACCCTGGACCTTATACGCCTGAAATGAGCGCAGTTGATCTACTGAATCCGTTACTTGCCTGCCAAAACAAATTATCATCCGATATTGCTTCTCTTAGTGCACAAGAATCCAGTGTTAAAAAACTGATAACAGACGTAACTTCGCGCTTTGCTCACTTTGAAAATTACACCATCTTCCCGTGGGGAACCCTGATGAGGATGCGAAGCATCGTGGCTGTTCCGTGTGGTTCCATTGTGTTGCCGTTATGTTGAGTGATCTGGTTTTTACTAGCGCCAGAGGGAATTCCGCGTCCGGGTCCACACCGGTGGCAAAGGCACACAAGTGCTGTTATGTTACGGTGAGCAGGCGGTGGTTCTCGAGGCGCCGAAACTCGTCCATCATGTTCTTGTCGATGTTGTCTCTGTGGTAGAATCGGTAGACTCCGTCAGCTTTGGTGAGGTAAAGGTTGTTGACATTGGTGCACCGGCTGAGACCAATGTACACGTCCTCCTCTTCGCAGCTTTGTCTTCTCGTTCTTCTTCTTCTTCGGCGGTTCTCCTACGGGAAGATGACGACGGTGGTTGAACGCGAACCTATCTCGTGTTGGATTCTTTGGTTGGCCAATCGCTAGGGGCATCCTGCCACAATCAGCATCAGAGGCGCTGCGGACGGGGCTGGATGAGCTGCAAGGCGCGTGGCGCTTCCCGCCACAGCTTTCCCACGGGAAATTCAGCATGCCCCTCTAAAGTTTTCAGTTCGTCGTTTCCGTTGACGTTCAGCTTCACGTGCCTTCGTTGTATCAGTAGCTTCTTGACGTAGTTTTAAGGAGTCAAGGACATAAGGCGCGTTCGTAGCACTTGCTCCTGTCCCGGATTTGTAGCGTATGGGAAGAGCACCGCGTACCTCCCGTTGCGGCCAGAGAGTCGTGGGATCGAAACCGGGCGCCGCTAACTATTTATTTTTTATAGTGTAGTATCGCAGAGCTGTGGGTGTAAGGATGAGAGTTGCGCATGCGCAGTGAGCGTGTGCACGGCGCCGCCATCAACGACGCAGGACCAGGCGAGCCTAAGAAATGCTGCGCATTTAAAAACAAACTTCCCGCATTGATAAAATTGAGCAAGCAATGCATTCTGTGCAGGTGAAAGTGGTCGATTTAGAAGGTCGTAGCAAGTGCTTTAACCTGATTGTGTTTGGACTGCCCGAAGGGGCAAAAGACCGCGATACTGTCTTAAAACGGAAAGTTCTCAGCGAGCTCTTTAATTATAAACTTGGTGTTCTCTGCAGTTCTCTTGAAAGAATCCACCGCCTCGGCAAACCTGGTGAAAACATTAGGCCAGTGAAAATAATTTTTCACGATTACAATAAAAAACTAGATAGCCTCCAGAATGCACATAACCTAAAACAACTAAACTTTCTTAAGAAAACGACTATTCAAAAACCACCCTTCAGAAGAGAAAACTACTTTGCGACAGCGCAAAAACGAGAAGGTAAACAGTAACAAAGTAACACTAATAAAGGACAAGCTTAGTATTGACAATGAACGGTACGTATGGGACGATAAAGCCAAAAAAAGAGGTAAACATTCCAAATCCTACCGGCGGCAAAAGAAAGGCAGGATAGACTTAGGTGTGTCATGTACTAACATAGGTGCGGCAGGAACAGCCTGGTAACTCTTCCAACGTCAAAGAGTTTCGACTTTTAAACATTAATGCCCGGAGTGTTTTCAAGAAAAGTAAACAATTACGAGCTGTTATTGTGGGTCACTATTCGCACGTTTTAATGATTACTGAAACCTGGCTGAATGACGGCATTGATGAGAGTGACGTTTTTCCTACGACTATCAGGTTTTAGGCACGACCGGTCAAATAGAGGAGGCGGTATTGCTGTTTTAGTTAAGCATAACATTAAAGCCTTTCTTTCTCGGCAACTTAACCATCGTGAGAGTATTACGCTCACGCCTCATTATCGAGGCCGATCTATTCGTTTGTTTGCTGTTCATCGCCCTCCAGATTCCGCACCGCATTTCTTGGCGGCCCTGTCTGAATACATGAGTACATTTAGGCATGATAAAATATTGCCAGTTGGTGATTTTAACTTGCCCGGTGTTGATTTTGACTGTTGCGTTCCCCAACCCATCTTTTGCGTGCATGCATTTTTTTTATATTATGTTAAGCCTCAATTTGCAACAGGTTGTTACTCAGCCCACGCGTGCTCAAGGTTCGTCGAGTTCCGTACTTGACTTTGGGTTTGTAAGTCGGTCTTTAGAAAAATTTATCGTTGCACTTGATCATGGATTGTCTGATCACAAAATGGTTTGTTTTCTTGCTTATTTGAAGTTACCGATTTCGTCATTGTTGCCGAAGCTATATCTGTTAAAGATTATCAGCGCGCCAGGGATGAAAGCGTTCTCGACTATCTGGAACTTTATCTTGACAACTTCACTGGATTCGATACTTAGGAACTAGGGTTTAAATTCAAAAAGATGTGCACATACTGTCCCAATCATTTTGCTCCTAACAGAACAAGAAAAGCTTCGAAGCAAAATCCTTCGCTTACACGAGAAATCGTGCACATGAAAAACAAATCTAACTGCTAAAGAGGGTTCCGGAGTAGGGGCAGTTGAGGCAACTCAATCGGGTTTAAATCATGGTGTGGTCATGCTAACCGCACTATTCTTAGCGTACTCTTCCAAACTTTATTATTAACGAAACTGACATGTTCTTGAGCTTTCTAAGCAAAAATCAACAACCTTTAAGCCGCTTGGTGCATGACGGGACAGTTATCACTGCTAAAGAAAACAGTGCTCTACAATTCAACCGCTACATCGCCAGTGTTTTTTCACCACAAAATCCAACTATTTCACCAAACACTTCCTGTTCCCAAAACCGGACTGACATTGTGTCCCAACCCCGTGTATTTGCAATATTATGAATTTAAAATCAAAAGCCACTCCAGGTCCTGATAACATTTCAAACACTTTCTTGCGCCGTATGCTCAGGTGCTTTCGTACTTTCTTGTTGCATTTTTTGTTCATCACTCAATTCAGGCAATGCACCATTTGAATGGAAAATAGGGCGCGTAGTACCGGCCTTGAAGAAAGGTGACAGTGCATTCTTCCGTAACTATCGTCGCATATCACTAACTTCATCATGCTGCAAGATGCTTGATCACGTTATAACTACTTACATAACAACGTTCCTGAATGACAAGGCTGTCCTTTCTACCTTCCAACATGGATCTCGCAATGGCTTTTCTACGGTCACTCAATTAACATCAGTGGTTCATAGCTTTGTCCAGGTCCTTGATAGGTCGGGTCAAATTGACTTTTTTTCTTGATCGTTGTAAGGCCTTTGATCTCGCCCCACACGGCAAACTACTGTATAAGCTCGAATCTGTTGGCATTCCACCTTTCATTTTTTACTGCGTTTTTGCATATTTGTCTAACCACGTTCAATTTGTGAGCATTGATGGTCATAATTCTGATGAACTCCCCGTCACCTCCGGCGTTCCCCAGGGAAGCGTCTTAGGTCCCTTACTTTTTTTTAAATTTATATGAATGACCCTTCTAACGTTATTACGTACTCTGTACAAGGTAGGCTATTTGTGATGATTGTGCTTGGTTTAAGAAAATTTCTAACCATATAGGCCTACGACAACTTATGTATTACTTGCATAACATTTTTGCATGGTGTAATGAATGGGGGATGCAGCTTAATCCAGATAAAACTGTTTTCGTTAAAATTATTAGCAAAAGAAATAGCCTTTCCTTCCCATGCCATCTTCCTGCTCGTCCACTTTCAGAAGTTAACGAATATAAATACTTAGGTGTAAATTTAATCAATCACCTTCGCTAGAATAAACACGTTAAAGATATTTGCTTATCCGGTTTTCGTAAACTCTGTTTTTTTTTAACGTAAACTGCGTTATGCTCCTGCTAACGTTAAGCTTCTCGCGTATACTTCCATAAGAAGGCCAGAATTGGAGTTTCTGTGTTCGGTTTGGGACCCATACACAAAAATTAACACCGATAAATCATCCAACGTAAAGCCGTCCGATATATTTTCTCTAATTATCATGCAACTGACTCTCTTACCCACTAGTTGAAGAAACATGGAATTCCAACGCTGCAAATTTGAAGAAAATGCTACGGCTAAAATTCCTGTTTCTACTAAAAAACAACCTGACTGTTACATCAAGCCATCCACAGCCCGGTTGTCACGAAATAGACTGACCATTAATTTGAGATCGGAACGGACAAGAGAAATTCAACGTCTCCTTCTTTCCCAGTCAGCCGATCGGCACAAATTGCGACGTAAGTATTTATTTTTTTTAATGATATATTTTTATTGATTTATTTATTTATTTATTTATTTCTTTATTTTGTTTTTTATTTATTTATTTTTTATTACGCACTACAGGCCATTTAGGGCCCAAGCAGGAGGGGCGTAGCATCAACGTGTGCATGAAAATACATATCTGCAAACAGTTTGTTGGATGGCTTCAAGGTTTTCAATGTTTGAACTTAGCATCCGCAGCGATGTTGATTCGCTGGTAGTTAGCACCTTCGAAAGCCTGGTTAAATCTTGTATGCAATGATTGGTTCCCAACAAAGCAAAAACAAAAGATGCGAATGTCCCCCGGATATATTTTGAAAATCTTCCGTTGTCACGCCACGTGTGTAGACTATGGAGTTCGAAATCCAGTAGTCGCCCGCACAGCGTCACCATATTCCAAAAAGCAAAGAAAGAACTTAACAACAAAATAAAGTATGCCAAAGATTTCTTTTGTGCAGTAAAGTTAGCTTGCTAACTGGTAACCCCCGCAAATTTCGGTCACATATTTTGCCGAAAGACACATTATCTAATTCGTTTAAAACAAACAACGACACTACAAATGATCCCGTAAAAACCTCAAGTGCATTTACGCTTTCTTTCTTCAATGTCCAGCCGAGGCAAGGGCCACTCTCCACAGCTCCGGAGTCCAAAACATTCTCTCGCCATGATGGATGTCACGGTCAGCGATGGAGATGTCCTAAATCCTACACACAACTTAAGACGAAGAAATTGAAAGGACCTGATGGGATCCCTGAGATGTTTTTTGTTCTCTTCTGCTTATGAACATGTCGCTACCTAACTATGAATCTCAATAAATCACTTCTAACGTAACATGTACAGTTCCTGTGTGCATTATGTAATTCTGGCGACATGCAACTATTTAGTAATTACACGCCAATACCACTAATACCTTACTCGTATAAAACGCTGGACCATGTAATCTTTAAACAGGTAATGGAGGTTTAGGAATCAATAACGCATTGTCTAACGACCAATACAGGTTCAGGTGAGGTTTCAGTACCATCACTCAAGTAACCGAATTTGTCCACGTCATGGCTCATAATGCTAATTTTGGAATTCAAACCGATGCTATATTTGTTGAATTTTGGAAAGATTTCGATGCAGTGCCCTATGAAAACTCCTCCGCAAATTTGACGGCAAATTGAATAGCACAAACACCGTTAAATAGAACTGAATATTTTCATCAACTACTCGCTTTTTGTCAAATTTAATGGGGCAGAATCACCATTATTAAGAGTGTCGTCCGGTGTTTTTCAGGGGTCAGTGCTGGCACCTTTACTATTGTTTCTATGCATAAAAGACTTATCTAACCACATTACCTCGACGATTCCGTTTGCTTTCTGTACGATGCAATTACATCGCAAGAACATCACCATCGCCTTAAAGAGACATTTTCTGCATTATGCGCGTGATACTACTTATGGGAGGTGACCATTCATTTCAACAAAGCTGTAGTCATGTATTCTACCAATAGTGCATCCCCGTTCAATTTGCCCTATTTGTTACGTAATACGGAACTGCAAAAGGTTCCGGAGTTTAAATATCTTGGCGTTCACTTTGTAGGTAACTTACCTGGGCCTAAGCATATCGATTACATCTCGGCTGAAGCTAAAAAAAAGTCTTGGATATCTGAATAGCCCCCAAAACCTGCATGTAGCAAACACTAATACGCCCGATACTGCTCCTCCGTTGTAAAGAACCCCCACAAATCATGTGACATCAAAGGTATTGAAGCCATACAAAAGAAATCCCTATGATTTAACTTCCGCCGATATGGCCGCAACTTATCACAAACTTCAGCCGTCTTATCCTTGGAACTAACCGAACTTTCTGTGCGTCTACGCATAGAATCCCGCAATTTTTTCACCACATAATTCACTCTTCGTATCGGTTGTCATGTGCCGAGAAAATTACACTAGCTAAGCAGTCAACAACAGGAAGCAATCGTCACTTCAACGTTTCCCCCTATAACCCACGCACTGACACACTTCTAATTTAGTTTTTTTCTGTGCACAATAGAACTTTTGATTTCGTTGCCAGGCCACGCACATGCACGTTCCCTTCCAACGAATTTTTAGCTGCACTTCAATGCCTTTTCTACACGAACAGTGTATTTTAATTTACTTTGCCTGATATATATCTGATATGTTTGTTTTCTTTGATGTGCCCGTGCAAGTGCGCAGGTTATTTATTCTATGGTGTATAAAACAGACGTGAAAATTCAACACAGATATATACGCATACTTTGGTGATTATTATGCGAGCATATGTCTGTTTACTTTTTGTTTACTATGTTTTATGTACGAATGCTGTACACGCGTACATGCACAGCAGAGACGTTGTACATTCTTCCAACTTCTGCTATAGCCCCACAGGCGCTGCAGTGTGTTCAAATAAATAAATAAATAAGCAATAAATAAATAAATAAATAAAACTTCAACTGATAACACGGGTACTCTTGACGAGAAATATGGGTTTCCCTTTTTTCATGGCGCCCTCGCCATGCTGCTAGAATGGATTGAGTGACGGCTTTCTTAAATCTATTTTAAAACTGCGGGGCCGATAGTTATTCGTGACACCTACTGATATAAAATTCTAACTGGATGCGCAGCCGTTTGCGAACACAAATGTCGTACAGTTTCTTTTGTGACAGTAACAATACAACATGAGTTTTAGGCGTTTTCTGTAACCGCAGGCCTCCCGTAGAAGCCCGTGAAAACGGTAATTTCTAACTGTGTATAAATCTACGGGCAAATAATTATAACAGGTGAATAATACCTGCTTGTGTAACACACATTGGCTGTTTGGCGCACCCACGCATTAGCGGATACTAGGGCTAGTGAATAAAGGGACCAATCAGTCAATTACGGTGTAATAACAATTACAGTGGACAACAATAATCCTTTGCGAATACTGTATCCGTGCTCCCGCGGGTGTGAAATTGTTCCACACGGAATGTAACCCATTTTGTTACGTTTCATATTCGGAAACAGGTTAGGTGCGCTAGAGCAGATTTTCTGTTCAAGGCCAGCGTTTGAACTCTAGTCTCTCGAATATTATGGCCTTTTTTCGACAGAGACAGCAAATAACAAATACATTCAGACATAAGAAAATTTACAAATTTTGTCGGTTACATTCTGCTTCATATTAAGTTATTTGTTACCGGATGTCAGCGGCATTTCACTGCAGTAGTATGGACATCTGTTTCGATGATTGAACATGTTTTACAAGGTAATGTTAATTCCGTGACCTAAATTAAGTCCTGTTTGTTCTTTTAACAGCGGAGCTGTTGTCGCTGGCCGGGATGTGTGCGGTGTGCGGCGTCATGAGAAAACCACGGCTCTTAGTTACTTCATATTTTACCGCGCGCGTCGGCAGGCGCCTCACGAGGAGCGCCCAACAGGCTTTCGCGTGGCGCTCGCCAAAAAAATGCCAAGAAAGCAGTTCACATTCGATCGCGTGTGAAGGAGGGGTGGGCAAAAGGCACGTCTCGTCATGTACGCCCAATTCACAAAGCCGGTTGCCACCGGTTCCAGCGCCTGTTGACGCACTCCACTTTGTGAGAAATGTGAAAGCTGCGGACAAGACGACCAGGGCTTGCCAGTCATGCCTGAAGAAGACGATGGTATAGAAGGATATGACTTCTACTACTACTACCACCGTGAAAACCGATGACGGATCATGTAAATAAATAATCCCAAACCTAATGCAGTGCGTGGTGGTGTGTCCTTCAGTGCTTACATGGAAAGAAATCCTCTAGCTTCACTAAAATTTAAGCCTTGCGCGACATAGTGCAAGTTTCGCCAATTTTTTTCTCAACCTGGCAAAGATATCCTGAGCATTCATTTTGCGCATGCCATGCCCTGACTCATAAATAGAAAGGCATATGCAGGGGATACACAACACTATCCAGTTTCCTACCGATGTTTGCGTGCTAGCTCGCGACCGTTTAAAGCAAAACAAAAGGAAGTTGCGTAGGCGGGAAAAGCTTGCAGAACCGGAAGCCCACACTCCATGTTCAACACGAAGTCAATAAATTGCCTTACATATCTTGTTTCCACTTGGCGTCTTACCAAGTTCTTCGAGGCTGTGAACTAAGAAGAAAGAAAATGTGAAAATATTCTTGTACCAATTCACCTCCGCATCCTTGTTTTCGTCGCCCTTGGGAATGTCTCTCCTTCCGCTTGTCACATGCAAACGTAGCTTTCCATTGGAGAAAGTGGGAACGTGATCCATTCCTTCAAGCCATTCATTTCTCTCGTGCGGGATCCCATGGACTTTGCGGATCCCTTTTCAGGACGAATAAACATATCGATTCAAAGAATGGCGGCTGCACTCGAGAAAATAGAGCTTATGGATGCGTTGTGGTTGCCATGCATGAAGTACTTCCGGTATTGCGTAAATGTAGGAATCCTGCATTCAAAAATTGTGGGGCCGGAATACTAAAAAGTCCGAGGGTTTAGTTACTTTTTAGATGTGTTAGGCTGAGCAAGGTTGACTCATCGCTGATGATGCGCTCCCAGAATTTATTGCGCTTTGAGAGCTCCGTCTGCGTCGAAAAAAAAAAAACAGATGTTTTATGCCACACCAATATTTTTTGCTAATAAAACGTGCGCACCCTTTTATAGATGGATTCTGAATTTTCACATTTTTTTAGTTTACCTTGGTCCAAAAAGCTAGATATATTCAAATCACACAAGCAAGGACTTCATTGCAATGACTGCAATCAACGTCTTCTGAACGGAATTACATTTTTGCGGTTTATTACTACTCGCGTGGTTTCGTACTACTCGATTACTATTAACAACTTCAGTACGCTTTGCTCTTGCTCTTGCATAAAGCTATGAAAACCTTACAAAAGACAACCGGCTTAACGGCAACCGCACTCAGTAACCGAAAAAAAAGAGACAAGCTATCCACTAAAAATTAGAACTCGAAGTTGAGGTGTTGACTGCAATTCTTTTTAAAACGGAAAGAAACAGGAACAGTATTCCCTGCAAGCCGTTCGCCCTGAATGGTCTTTTCCGTTTGAAGTGCGGCCACTCAGCTTTCCTTTCTAAACGATCTTTTCTTTATGTTTACTTACGCTGGCACGCAAGCGCCAGGTCAGTGCTCCCTGCCTAGGAAAGATCAAAACCACAAAGCCCGTTTGAACAAGGGGCAGAATTTTCCACGTGCTGATATTTCCAGAAAATAGCTGAAAAGACCAATATCTCCAATATAGTGTAGAAACGGCCTGTAAAATACCAGTATGCTTAGGTGATGGTTTATCATAGTAATAGCGTAATTTCAGTGCCCACGGAAAAAGAACGGCTCCTCCCTCGCTGAGATACAGCAAAGAAACACACGTGCAAGCACGGTAAACAACTCTTCCGATAGGATAACTTAAAACAGAGGCCGAATGTTCTGGTGCTTAACAATACTCGTGCCTCGCGCCATGGTCAACCCATGGGTCGCAGTATGGTGGGTGAAGGGCGCCGTATCCGAGCCGTGAAAGCGGAGTGCGCGAAATGCGATAAAAAATTTGGCGCCGCTACGGACGCTGCAGTGGACAGAGGTTCCGACGGTGCGAACGCTGGCCTCTCCGAACACTGGGTGCACCATCGGAACGCGTGCTCTGGTTGCTTCGTTGTCATCCGTCAGCCACCTACTCCGCTAAACGAGATCGTTAGTGAACGATGTAGTCACACAATGGCGTCGTCTAGAGCATAAGTGGGTATACTACCTCGAACGCGGCCTGTAGAGGCGCCACTGAAATCCCCCTAGCGGCCCGCTTCAAAAGCAGCCGCTGGAGTCTCCGGCCCACTCCCCACTGTCAGCGCTGCTTTCTGAGCCCGTTCGCGACTGAGATTTACCATTTGTAGGCGTTGGAAATACATGTTTATGTGGAGCAGTCACTCTGTTCGCAAATGTGGCCCATTTTCGAGAGTGCAAATCTGTCTGAAGCGATCTTAGTCTGGTACATCCGGTCTGTAACAAGCGCCAGGCGCCCAATGTGCGTCACAGGTCGGCGTCACAAAACCGGCATATGCATATAGAGATGATTGCGATTCCACTGCCGTGAAATTTACTAACAGTGTCACCATAAGCAGTTTCCCCAGATGGTCATGCTATATACAGTACGACGTAAATCAATTTTGTGCGCTGATATAACCTAGCGGAGCACTCATACCTGACAGTTATGCTTGGCAATATCATACTTCAGATATTGATCACTACCCTGGACATAAATTTCACGGAAATTCTACGAAATGAGCACGATAAATATTCAAAAATTATACCTGGGAATAGCGCACGAGAAAAACAAAGCAACGCTGGGGCGTCCTATCGTAAGCTGAGCGCCCGCAAACCTTCATATATGCTGCATATATCTTCGAGCAGCGCGAAGAAGGGCTTCTACAGTAATGCGCGTCCGCGACTAAATGCTTTTTCGAAGCATAGCCATATGATGCAGGGAGCCTTCAAAATCTAGCACAAACGAAATTCAAAGGGCTTTGTCAGATATTCCACTCTTCTAACGGTATCTTTTATCAGTTGTGAACGTGTATACTTATGAATGTGTACGTTGTGAACGTGTGAACGCCGACTGATCCGCTGTTCGTTGAAGTCTAAAAACGAGAGTAAGGTTAAGTCGTAGCTTGTGTGTTTGATTACTAAAACGTTCATTCCTTGATTTCGCTCCAAATTTGTACTCAATGATAGTTAAGCATCCCCCTCTACCCCTCCCCATGTCTCGCGAAATCGCAGTGCATATCGCACACTAGTTGATCTCATGAGTCCTTCCCGGCTTAAGTTTAGGCGAACGGCTTAAGTATTTCAGAAGATGCACCGAGTTTTTTTTTCATTTCCGTGCGAGCTATTCTGTTTCTTCGGGACTTGCAGACCATTTATTTTTCCGTGGTTTAATTAACTTCTTTTGGTTCTTGCTATAAGGCATGAGTGCACATCTTTCACGACGCATAGCCTTCGAATATGCTTAACATTTTCGCGTGGCTTTTATTCCTATGAAACGCACGTTATTATCAGGTATTGGGTAATCACATCCCCGAAACATATTTTTCTGCGACGTATATATTCGAAACAAGGCCGCATTCGTTGTCTGCGGCACACTGCAAAGCGAAACACACCTCTTACTGTGCCAGTATCAGGTCTAAACGAGGCGACAATGAAATTCACTTGGGCCGGACGTGTTCGGAGGTGAACGCGGTATCATACTGCTGCCGTCGCCGACGCCCGTACCAGCGGCCAAGAAGGGCGCAGAACCTGGTTCCCGGACTCCTATGGCGTTTGAGCACCCTATCAAGACGCAGAAGCGGCTTTTGAAGTGCCCTAAACGTACTATTTACTTAAAGACGTCACCATAACAAGTTTTTTAGAGTGCGGAAGGGCAACAAGAAGCGAAGGAGAACCAAAACACTGCATGAGCCCCTATCAGCCGCGCAGCGCTAATCCCGTCAACGCCGCGGAGAGTGAGTGAGTGAGTGAGTGAGTGAGTGAGTGAGTGAGTGAGTGAGTGAGTGAGTGAGTGAGTGAGTGAGTGAGTGAGTGAGTGAGTGAGTGAGTGAGTGAGTGAGTGAGTGAGTGAGTGAGTGAGTGAGTGAGAAACATTTTATTGAGCCGGTGAAGTGGGAGTGGTTCCTTATTCAAGGAAGCCATGCGATGAGCCGGAAGCCTTCGCTCTGGAGGCCAAACGTGTCTGGACGTCCAGATCGGTGCTGGTCACCAGGTTCTCCCACAGCTCAGGGGTGGGAAGGCGGGATGGAAGAGGGGGGAGGTTGGGGTTGCGGAGAAGCGGCGGCAGGCGGCGCAGCGATTGCAAAGCTCGAGGCGTATAGGTCGTGCACAGAAAAACTGTCTGTGTTTCATTCGTGCGTTTGTGAACGTCATTTCGACAAAAGGTTCATCGAGAAGACGTACCATCCGGCAATCAACAGGGAAGTCGTAGAAACGTCTTGGTCTCGGCCGCAGTTGAGAGAAGGCGCAGTCCCAACAGTATTCCCCGACAACACAATATTCCAGTATTTACACAAAAAAACAAGACCGTGAACAACAATATTGCAAACAAAGAAAAAACAGCTCAGAGGGCAGACAAAAACATTTAAGATTGAGAAGGCGCCAGTAAGCTCGCATGATGGTGAAGCAAAATACAAATGAATGTCCTACACTGGTCATGCGTCTCAAAATAGCTGTGTGTCAAGTTTATGCCAAGGCACGCAATTCCAGTTAAATTGTAACGAAATACTGACGGTCAATCTTCAATTTAAGGAGATATAAGTGGGGCACACTACTGACCATTTATTTTCAATTGAAGGAGATATGCGTGCATGAATGCACGCAGAATAAAACTGCAGAAAATAAACCGAGCGCCAAATACCTAGACTCCAGTAACGATTGCGTTGTACCCTGCATTCACGGCAATGTTCTTGAAATAACGAAGAGAAATGTTCGGGATTTGCTTCTCCGAAAGCAGCCGAAACGTTGCCCTGAACATAATTTAAAGCATTGCGCCGTTCTCGTTTTTTTTTTTGTCTCTAAATTGTGACCTCCATAAACCGTGCGTTCCAAACCCGACAGGAAAACATTCCGCAGGCAAGTGAGTCTGTTGGCAGAATGTGCTCGAAGAAATGGCGCCACGGGTACATACATGTATACACAATCGAAAGGCGGTTTATCAGCGTACCCCTCCCCACCTTCACCGCAAAAAAAAAAAAAAAAAACTGGCTCCTTTCAGGCAAAGGCGGTTCCTTCCTTTTTACCTCTGTAAATATGAAACTCAACTCACAGCTGCCCGTAGGCAGGCGACAGTTCAGTTTAGCCAATTCGCACTTCTAAGATATTTAAAAGCAATGATGCGAAGAAACGAAGATTCGGGAACACAACATCGAACACTTCTCGCGCATTTTTTCTATCTTGTTTCACGCCTCACCGAAAACATTACTGCATGCATTGTAGTGTAATAATAAAACCAACTGTGGTTGATTCCTCCGTCATAGGAATCACTATAACACGAAAGTGAAATGTGCATCGAAACCTCGACCTGTGCATGATTTGCGGGTCGATTGCTTTCTTGAGGGTGTAGTTGTCGAGAGACGTCCTGCTGGCGGGTCGCTTCGGCAAAGGTGCACTAGCATCATTTCCGCGACGGATATGACGTCAGTGAAATCTTGAGGTATCGCGGCATAAAACATTTTTGTGTTAAATTATAAAACCACAAAATGAACAACCTTGTGTGTAACAAACTCTTTAGTGCTAAAGGTTTCTCCGCAAGAAGAGCCTGTGTGCAGAGGTGTACCCTTTACATGCCGCTTGCTTCGTTGTGCTGGCTTCACTTCCGTGACAGATATGACGTCAGCGATATCTTCGTGTAACCGGGAATAACACTTTCGTGTTAATAGGGCGACATAACTGCATGTCAGCGTATTGCGCAGGCGAGTTCACCAGTTCCGCCACTCCACAGCACACTAGCATACAGGCTGCGTGGTTTCGGTCAGCGAAGGCGCGACGACACCTCTGAGAGAGGAAGCGCCACCTCTAACGTCCGGCGTCTTTCATCGCAAGTTTGTACAGTCCTCCGCCCCCGTCCATCACACTTCCCCTTCTAGCCACCTTAGTCGCCGTAATGCAATCGGCACGAGCATTTCGCAACGTCTAATAAACACTTCGCACGCAGATACGCACTCGGGGCTCACAAAAAAGTTCGACAGACTTCCACTACACGCTTTATTGCTGACCTGTATCGCCTGAAGCAGGGCAAAAAATGTTGAAAATTATTTCTACCGAGACGACTATCTGTTGCGCCGGCTATAGACACTATATTCTCGATGGTTTTAGGAAAAAAGGTTGCTTTTGTCCTTTCGTTTGCTTATGAGGTCGGTGAATGCCCCGCTAACAGTCTAGAATTTTTAAGTGCGAATGCACTTTATAAGCGACCCCAAACCTTCCACCGCCGGCGGCGGCGGCGGCGGCGGCGGCGTCCGCAGTCCTCCTCTCCCTAGCAACGGCGTGGAGCGGAGAGGAGCGTCGGTAGCAACGGCGCGGTGACGTCACTTCACCACGTGACCGCGCTCGCTCCGCCTCCTCGCCGTGGCTGCGCGGGTGCGCGCCGCTCCCCGCACCGCTCCTCGCGCCGTGACGTCATGGTATGACGTCACAGCGCGCCTCCTCTCCCCAGCAGCTGCCGCGCGCCTCTCTCTCCACCGTGACGTCACACTCTCTCCTCTCCCCCTCGCTCGGCTGCAGCTGCCGTGCGCCGCTGTCCCTCTCCCCTTGCGCTCGCCTCCTCTCTCAGCCACCTGGCTCGGCGCGCTCGGCGCGGCGTACCCCCCTATATATGCAGCGATAAACTGCCAGACCTCCGTCGGTCGGCTCGCGCGCGCTCACGGGCGAATGCCAACGGATTTTAACTTTACTCCCCCTCATAGCATCACCCCGTGCATTCGCACTTAACCATGTTCACCCTCGGGGAAATGTTTGGGAGTTTTTTTCCGTTTCCTGTTTGTTAAGACAAAAGCGTTCCGCCGCAATTGCTGCGGGTCCTACGTTGACCGCTGCGAATTTTAAGCAACTATAACAAGCCCCCCGCATACACCCTTTGCGCCTGCAATAGAACTTGCTCCTTTCGGCCTTGTGCATTTCTCATCGAGGGTCCCGCTACACTCGTCAGACTCAGGGACCCTCGCCTTTATAATAATTGCCTTCTAGGCATGAGACCAAAATTTAAAAAAAATTGAGTTTGAAAAATTTTGAATTTGAATTTAGAGGAACCCAGTTATTTGGCCACATTCTTACACGGGTTTCTTTGGATATTTCGTTGCACGCACGCTTTGACCGACGGAGTAAAAGCAGGCAAGTTGATAAACACGCACGCTCCATATCAGCTCGGCGTATTTATGCTTTCGTCATAACGAATCTGCAAAAAAATGAAGAAGCAGGCAGCGGCACCTTCCACGCCACCCTTGGCAAACTCCTAATACTTTCCCAAAGACTTTCAGACGACTCGTCAAGACACCTAAAGAGTATCAAAGAGCCCCCGAGACGCTTGCATCGTCGTCCTCGCGTTGGTTTGCTCGGGCTGCCTACTATCGTAGCTATTCCCTTGTTGGAGGTCTCGTTAAAAACGACGTTACCTACTACGTAAATACGACGTCACCTTAAAATGCCAGTAATATGAAATTCAAGAGTGGCAGATCTTGCCCCTGCCCATGGTGTAACAAATATCCTTACACCGTGCTCCAGCATCATTCACCTTGAAGCTGATAAGCCGGAATCCTGAATTGCCTTCAGCCTTCCGCTGCGTTTTACTTACACGTCGTCGTGCTTCGTTTGCTGCCGCATCTGAAGCCGGCACGCAATAGCCATGACTTAATTGCCGGACGATCACCACGCTCGCAATAAGGAGCTCGGGTATGAATGTACGTCTTCAGAGAAATACGAGTCGGTGGTATTATTGAGAACTTGTTTTGATGGCTCATTTCTTATTGACAGGGCGATGGAAGGACTGCTTGTACAGCGTAATACGAGTTCGCTTACTTCCACCAACCGAAAATGAGCCAAATGGCATCATCATCTAAACAGGCATCGTTCATGTGCTTTTATTTAATATCTAAAATATATATCCTACGCGAGATTGGTATAAACTCCAGGCGAACCATCACGCTGTCCAGATACTCTGTTAAGTCAAATTCCACTGTTCGTTTGCAAATCCTTTGTATCCGCGCTGTTCCGCATTTGTATGACACGTTCCTCAAGCGTTACTACGGAAGAATGAAGGGAAACAGCATTATCATCGATCAATTATCAAATATGAAGTAAAACTGTCCTGTTCATCATACTACTCATACTGAAACTTGGGTTATTCCCCATACACGCACAACCTATGGTCGCCAGTTGCTCTCCTTTATATAGACGTCATTACTTACCTCACTGTGTATGGAGATATCCTTTGTGTGAAACTTATTATAGAGGAGTCCTCATTTCTGGGTCTGAAATGTGTCTTCGCGCATGTGCTGATCAAGAATGTTGGCTGTATAAAGTATCAACTGTGTATATTAGTTTGTTACCGTTTCACATGTATGTATATTTTTGTACATTGGGAAGAAAGAGGCACAGACCCCGTCAAACCTTCTTTCCTTGGCTTTTTGTCTGTGCCTCTGGTATTCTGTGTTGTTGTTATTGTGGATGCTAAATAAAGATTGATTGATTGATTGATTGGTTGATTCATTGATTGATTGATTGATTGATTGATTGATTGATTGATTGATTGATTGATTGATTGATTGATTGATTGATTGATTGATTGATTGATTGATTGATTGATTGATTTGCAGTACGAAGGTGTTTTCAGGACCGTAAAAGTGGCTCAAAAATTTCTCAGCATGTTTCACCAGCACAAAAAACACGTTTAAATACTACAACACTTTTGGCTCACCATCCATGGAAAGGAAGAACTATTTTAATCTTGAATTATTCTGACCAGTGGATCTAACTTTTTTTACCTATACAAATACCACAAACTGAGCTCATGGAAAGCCATCCAAACAAAGGAAACGCCCACGCTGCAGTTTTGTTTCGGTCAGTTAGAGACAGTATGAATGTATCCCAGTTGCCCGAGAATGAACTGACAAGCTGCTGCCTTTGCTAATGGAGAGCGCGGTTATAACTCGTCGCTTTAAACGTAGGCTGCCGTAAACACGATGTAACCTATTACGTTCACTTCTTGAATTCTTATCCGCTGTTTAACCGTCAAATTGAAAAATTTCACCTTCGCAGTGGAAAAGAAATTGTACTGCCCCAGTTCCCTTTATAAAATATATAAAATTGGGAGCTTTTCGTGAAGGCGGCATACTTTACCTTAGTTTCTGCACCGTTGAACAACCCAATGTTTCTGTGCACACGCTGTATAATTTACAAAATGCGCACACATGCCTCGTCGTACGATTTTCTGTTTGCCCGTGGTGGGCGCAAATTACTTTTTTTATTCTGCATGTTCTTTTTATCGGGTAGCAGCCGGCCCGCTTTTCACAGCCACCTCAGCCTTTCTGTTCACTAGCGTTGTCAATTTAAGTGCAATTCGGTAGATACGATGTAAAGTAAATTTAGTGTTTATTTACGCCGTTCGTGGTGGCTATGACATCCGTTTCCGTGGATATAGCTCGTTGCCCAAGAAATTATTTGTGCCTATACTATGCTCACTTACGATAGCAATTCGAACGAAACTGTAGGAATGATTAGGCGTTTAGTCAGAGCAGTTGCGTAGGGCAATCCGTTCGCAATGTTGGGAGTGGAGGGGAAAGCAAAATGCGCCCGTGTGTACGAGATTTCGGCGCACGTTAAAGATCCCCAGGTGGTGAAAATAATCCCGAGTCCTCCACTACGGCGCTCCGCATTGCCTGTGTTGCGCCGGCGCCTCACACACTGCAATCAATCAATCTTTTTGTCGCGAGGAGTAGAGTAAGCATGTTTGTTTATCCATGACCACTATTCTTGTTCTTGCCGTTTTATTTTTGTTATAGAAACAGGAGTTATCGAGGTTGTTTTTTGGCTGGCTGGTGAACCTTCATTGTTTACGGAACATTTTAGTGTTTTTCAACTATTGTCGCATCAGAAGTGTGACCAGAATAAGTTTAGTCATTGCTGTTTGAAGGCAAAGGTTCAATAGTATTTTCCGGTGCATAAGTCACGTCTTTCTGTATGCCACAGACCACATACGCCGCCTTCCGGGCACAAAATGGGTACAGAAATCCAGCGTTGTATCAGGCGCCAAAAAATATAAGTGTGCATTCAACATAAGCACTGTAAAAATAATTTAAATTAAATGGCCTCTTCCCATTGCGATTAAATAAATCATGGATGAACGAGGTGCAGGTAAGGCGTTTTTAAACGGCCGGGTGAAATCACAACTCTAAGCAATTAAGCTCGACAGTGGCAGTCGTGGCAAGAGGCATGCGCTGCTAAACTCGCTCCTTCTGATACGCAGGTCGTCGAGCTGCTGGCAAGAAAGCACGGTAACCACTGCGTCCTGGGCATCATCGCAGCTGCGCAGTCCCCGACACGCGCTACCGACCAGTGACGACATCGTGCTGCGCAGACAAGCAAGCGGCTCAGCCCACCATCTCGGAGGGCCTGTAGCAACCACCAGTCGGCGCTGCTGCGGAAATCCACATATAAACAGCAACGACCGACACAGAGCATCACTTGGCAGTGGCAGTCGTGGCAAGAGGCATGCGCTGCTAAACTCGCTCCTTCTGATACGCAGGTCGTCGAGCTGCTGGCAAGAAAGCACGGTAACCACTGCGTCCTGGGCATCATCGCAGCTGCGCAGTCCCCGACACGCGCTACCGACCAGTGACGACATCGTGCTGCGCAGACAAGCAAGCGGCTCAGCCCACCATCTCGGAGGGCCTGTAGCAACCACCAGTCGGCGCTGCTGCGGAAATCCACATATAAACAGCAACGACCGACACAGAGCATCACTTGGCAGTGGCAGTCGTGGCAAGAGGCATGCGCTGCTAAACTCGCTCCTTCTGATACGCAGGTCGTCGAGCTGCTGGCAAGAAAGCACGGTAACCACTGCGTCCTGGGCATCATCGCAGCTGCGCAGTCCCCGACACGCGCTACCGACCAGTGACGACATCGTGCTGCGCAGACAAGCAAGCGGCTCAGCCCACCATCTCGGAGGGCCTGTAGCAACCACCAGTCGGCGCTGCTGCGGAAATCCACATATAAACAGCAACGACCGACACAGAGCATCACTTGGCAGTGGCAGTCGTGGCAAGAGGCATGCGCTGCTAAACTCGCTCCTTCTGATACGCAGGTCAGTTAACACGGCCCTGTACCTTTAAGTTTTTTGCATCTTTTTTGCCCACGGCTGGTGCTGCCAAACGTGCATTGATCGCAATGATGCCGACGAATGCTGAGTTGGCGCGTGACGTTAAAGCTTTGAGCCAAGAAATTGAGGAAATGAAAAAAAGCCTCTCGGTGTTCAATACTTTGTACGAAAACATGAAGGAAAAACAAGAGCAGTTGACATCTGAAAACAAAGTGCTAAAAAAAGAGAACGAACAGCTGTCTAAGCGGTTAGCAGAATCTGAGCAGTACAGTCGTTTGAATAACATCGAGATAAAAGGGATCCCCTGCACACAAGGCGAGGACTGCTCTAAGATACTGGAAAAAATCGGGGAAGCAGTTGGTTGCACCGTAACATCTGCTGATGTAGATGTTGTGCACCGCGTTCCTGCGAAGAAGGATACGAACATTATCGCTAGATTCTGCTCGCGCACAAAGAAAACAGACTTTCTTCGCAAGGCAAGGAAAGCTCGCATAACCACGAAAGCCCTGAATTTTCCAGAATCGGAAGAAAGCAAAATCTTTGTGAATGAGCATCTGACACCCGACAACAAACGCCTGTTCGCGCAAGCACTGGAACTAAAGAAAGAAAAAGAGTGGAAGTTCCTCTGGACAGATAACTGCCGAATTAAAGCAAGACAAACTGAGGACAGCAAAGTGTATGTCATTGCAAGTGCTGCTGATCTGTGTCGTATCAGCTAGACCCAAACCACCTTAATAATGCATTATGCCTTAGGACAGACTGGCTGATTACTCACTGGACCAGTTTAAATGCTTGCTTAATGATAAAAAGTCAAATCATAAATCGTTTATTCACTTGAATATCCGCAGCCTCTCTAAGAACTTCGATGCAATGATTGACTTCTTCACTACGTTAGATCACCCTTTCACAGTTGTATGTCTTTCAGAAGTTTGGCTAACCTCAACCGACTTAAACCTATATGCTATCCCTGAGTATTCTGCTGAGTTCTGTTGTCGAGACGATAACCGATATGGTGGGTCTGCCATGTATGTATTATCCAATCAGCCCTACCGTCGCAGAAATTATATTTCATTTTCGACTGCTAGCGTCGAATCAGTTTGGCTAGAGTTTGATTGCAACTTTCTGTGTAGCAATAGCCGTAGCACAGTAATCGGATCGGTATACCGATCCCCATCATCATCATACGTAGAGTTCTGCTCAGAACTTGAAACTATTCTTAATACGCTTGCATGTGAGGATAAAAATATTCTTTTGTTCGGTGATACTAATATTAACTTATTGGATCCAACAGATAAGTCCTGCTTTAATTACGTAAACGCTTTCGCTGGGCATGGCCTCGAATCATTAATTAATGCGCCTACTAGATGTTCTACCAACGGTACAGAAACTTTAATAGACCACATCTTATCCAACCTAACCATTGAGCAACTTTCTGGTGTAGTAAATATTTCTTTAACTGATCACTACCCTGTCTTCACACTGATTGAATCTAGCACCAGGAAATACCCAACAAAACAAAAACAAAGCTTTGATAAGAAGAAGTTTGTTGCGTCAATTTCTAACTCTGATTGGTCTCCG
This sequence comes from Haemaphysalis longicornis, assembly GCF_048455015.1. Classification (NCBI taxonomy): domain Eukaryota; kingdom Metazoa; phylum Arthropoda; class Arachnida; order Ixodida; family Ixodidae; genus Haemaphysalis; species Haemaphysalis longicornis. The sequence continues at coordinate 201,428,619 of NW_027526361.1, read as the reverse complement.
GTTTTATCTGAAACAGATCCCTGTATTGCCTTTGAAAAGTTCAATAGCATTATCCAGCGTGCGTCCCAGCAATCTAGTTCTACGATCAAGGTTACCCGATGGTTTTCAACCCCACGAAATCCTTGGATAACACGTGGTCTCATGCGTAGCATTACTAAAAGACACAATCTGTATAAGAAAACTAAGCTACAACCATTCAATCTAAACCTCAAACTACGATACAATAACTACTCAAATACTCTCTCGACACTACTAAAAAATTCCAAGCGTAAATATTTTGAAGAGGAAATTATGAGACGCAAAAACGATTCAAGGAAAACGTGGGAACTGATTAAGTCATTTCTTAATCAGCCATCAACGAGACACACAATTTCTAAAATCAACACTACATCGCGAACGCTCATGGAACCAAAAGAGATTGCAAATGAATTTAACGAGTTTTTTACCGGTAATGAAATAGCTAACGGCTCTGATGCCTCTCCTACGTACAGTGTACAGTCGTCACAATCATTTTATCTTTACCCCACTAATCCCCCCGAAATCTCCAGCACCATATCGAATCTGAAATCCACAGGCCCCGGGCTTGATGGAGTGCTTCCGTCGTCAATCAAAATAATTGGCAGCCACGTCTCCGTTCCTTTATGTCATATTATTAACTATATGTTTAAAGAAGGTACATTTCCTGACCAATTAAAAGTAGGTAAAATTACCCCGGTGCTAAAAAAAGGCGATCCGGAAGTCGTTCCCAACTATAGACCTATTTGTATTTTGCCATTTTTTAGCAAAATTGTTGAAAAGCTTATTGTAACACGTCTCACAAAATATTTCGACAAATTCAATCTTCTCTCCCCTCATCAGTTTGGTTTTCGTCCAGGATTTTCAACAGAACATGCCCTTATTTCTTTTACGGATACCATAAAACGCGCTATAGACATGGGTCATATTGTAGGGGCTATATTTGTAGATTTTACTAAAGCATTCGATACGATAAATCACACAATTCTTCTTCACAAGCTTGATGCACTTGGAATTCGGGGTCCTCCACTGTCTTTAATTCGCAGTTACTTATCTCATAGGTCCCAGGTCGTTGAAATTAACGGTTGTCTTTCACAACCGAAATTATTAATAAAAGGTGTTCCGCAAGGGTCTATTCTAGGCCCACTATTATTTTTAGCATATATAAATGATCTTCCGAATTTTCTTAAGCTTACAAGCGCCGTAATATATGCTGATGACACTACCATATTTGCTCACAAAAAATCCCTAACTGAAGTCTTATCCCTGTTAAATTCAGACCTAGATAATTTGGTATCCTGGTGCAAACTTAATCAACTCTACATCAACCCTGCGAAAACCCATTTTATGCTTTTTCACAGTCCTATGCGCAATATTGATCCCACACCATCAATAACGTTACAAAACGTTGTCATTCATGCATCATCTGCCGTCCTATTCCTGGGTGTACTGCTAGACACTCATCTCAAATTTCATCAACATATTAATATGGTATCGAAAAAAATTGGTTTTGGGTTACGAGTGATAATAAAAACACGACGCTACTTTCCGCGCCCCATTATACTGTCCTTATATTACTCGTTCATACATAGCCACCTACAGTATTGCCTTTCATCATGGGGAAATACTTACTTAACCCACTTGTCCCACTTACAGCATCTACAGAGACAGGCTGTAAGACTAACTACCTTTAACAGTCATTTTTCAGAAGCAAATGCAATTTTCAGGACCCTCAATGTACTACCATTACACAACCTTTTCCAGCAAAAGCTGACAACAATTATTTACCGCGTAGTTAACAACAAAATATCTATTGGTACCTTAACACAATCCAACCTGCTTAACGTAAACACCACGCGATTCTCTGAAAATAACAATCTGCTATTACCCAAAGTTAAAACTAACTATGGAAAATTTACGGTGTATTTTATGGGAATTACGTTCTGGAATCAACTACCTACTAACATCAAAACCTCTACTTCATCTTATTCATTCATAAAACATGTCAAACACCACCTAGTTACCACAATGAATTCATCAATGGCATGAAGGCTGCCTAAATCAATAAGTACCTATTGCTTATGTCGCTGTTGTTTATATTAATGATGTAAATAATAGCAGTGTGTTTTGATGATCCTTTGCGTTGCACAATTTTCTTTTTTTTTGCAGTACATTTATTTAGTCGATTTCATTTTTCGTGTCTGTTATTCTCACTCATGTTGTGTAAGTCATGCTTTCAGACTTGAATTTATTTTGATGTACTAATGCATTATAACCACTGCCTGTAAATTTGTACTTTTCATCTGTTTTATGTATTAATAGGAGGTCCCCCTGACAGTTTTTTAACTTTGGGACCTCCTTCTGTATTAAATGTTGGTGCAATGTTAAAAAAAAAAAAAACCAAGGGGCCTTAGGCGAGATTGAGTTCTTGAAGGGTCATCTCTACGAATCGTTGAAAATGTCATCCTCACTGACGCGGTAGTAGAGAAAGCGCTACAACGTAAAATATTGTCACAAATTTTACCAATAATACGGTGGCTCGCCAGATTTTCTTTTCGTGCACTACGGCTGTCTTTTGCTCGGCGTTAAGGTTAGCAGCGTTCGCTTCTTCACAGCAATCTCACCTGCCTGTTCACGACTAATTGCCGCCACAACATTAAAATGGTTGACGAAAAATGATCACCAATCGCGAAAGCAACGTGCAGGGCTTGCCGCTACAACTGACGGCGTGGGCATGGCTATTAATTATGCTGATAAATGCCCGATGCCAGCAACTGAAGCCTCTTTTTGTTGCACACAGTGTAGCGAAGGAACATTCTTACTCAGTCAAATGCTTATTAATTACTGAAACGGGTTGTCTAAGAGCAGCGTCGTTTCAATTCGAAGGATTGCAAGCAAGAGCCAACACTGCCTTCCTCGCTGCTGGTACAAGGTCACCGCGATGAGCGGGATACTATATGGGTGACAACATAAATTTTTATTAAAATATTAGTTAGCTTTGCATGTGGCAGTTACTCCTATTTCACGTTGATGCCCCTACGTATGAAATCGCAATATTTCCTGTCGCAGTCGTGGCCGTGAGCACGACCACGGGCGGCGCTGTGAGGCGCGTCGCCATGAAGTCGGTTTAGGGATTCTCGCCTTTTTCACCTGCTTAACTGGAGCTCGCTCTCCTTGCTCTTTCTTCGCGCTCGGTTTAAATTTGTGGCTTGTCCGCCACAGATTTTGCGTGTGCCTAGCATGTTATCATCATTAGACTTAAAATCACATTCGCTAGCTCAAGGCGTAATTTAAAGAGTAGTTTTTGATACCACTCCGGAAGAAACATTTCTGCAACATCCTATTCCTACAGAAACATCCCATTCGTGCAAGCCGTTCCTGCGAAGAGTCGGAGCTAGGCGACAGTTTCTGTATTCAGCAGTCTTTCGAACTAAGGGAACATGTCAAATAACCGACAACAGCAAAAATGCAAGACCAAAACAAATTCCAGGTGTTCGGGGCTTTCAGCTTTCACATAGGACATTAGGATTCGGGTGATCGTATGTAAGGATTTTGACACACTGGCAAATGCTCGAATGTATTATATCACATCACTTTACATTATCATGGCATGAAAACATGCCGACAAGCACTAGGGGGCGCAAAAAATGTTGATTGAGTTCCGTACAACTTACATGGTGTATGGGTGCGTGCTGGTTTTACACCAGGCTTCTAACCAGTATGGAGGCTCATTGCGGAAAACGAGTCACGTGTACGGCAAAAATACATAACACTTTGTTCAGACCTGGAGTAATATTGCGGTACATTTTGTACTGCCATATCTTCACAATACTCACACATGCATTATAGTAGCACTGCATCTAAGAGGAGGAAGGGAAAAGGAGGAAAAGAATTTAACAGTCAGATCGAGCTGGTTATGGGCGGGCTCCTGAGTAGACGGCAAGAGAGTAATCGCAATTTTCTTCAATTCATGGAGTGCCATCCCAAGTAGGCCAGGATTTGTTCTTTACGCTTCAAGCCTGAATAGAGCTGCTTAAGCATATAAATCGGTTTCAGTTCTTGTATTAATAAAAACAGGCACGTATACTATTTATTACACTCGTAAAGAAAGTATACCAAGCCTTCAACTCCGTAATCATGTCATAACTGTTCGGTTTGGGGTGCATTTCGTTACGATGGCGATGGTTACGATAGAAATTCGGGACACAAAATCCCACTTGCAGTACTCTGAACAACGTTGTCGGTGCCGTTTCGCGGTGGCGTAATGCAAATCTTGTAGTTGTATTTTCATGTGAATAAACAAAACACGCTGCTGTAATGAACCTTTATGTACAAAGCCATAACAAAAGACAATTTGTGACGAAGGCACTCTGTACCTTCAGTAGCTTGAAGAAACTATCCCCATAAATTTTGTGAGCCTCCCAAACATTTCCAAACATCCTAATAAGACAGTGAAGAAAAATTAATGCGTTGACCACACAAAAAGAATTGGCTGGTATTACCATACTCCCTATCACGATCTTTGGCCTCAGCAGCAGTGCCCTGAGGCAGCAGTCACTTGTGGGTTCTGTCGACGGCAGCGATGATGAGCCGCTGCGTTTGCGGCGCGAAGTGAGTCTCAGGACGGGACCGCAAACTGTGCCTTAACCGAACGCACATCATAGACACGCGCATGCTACCTACACGTTTTAAATGCAGAGCATTTTAGTAACTCATGATGTCACCCGCGTTGGCGTCCGTAGTCCGCATCACTACGTAGTCCGCACCCTACACAATATAAAGAAATAATACCTTCCGGCGCCAGGTTTCGATCCCACGACTCTACGGGCGGAACGCAAGGTACGCGGCACTTTACCGACTGCTCCACGGAGCCGACACAGAATGGAAGGTTACGCACGCGCCTTATATCCTTGACTCATTCAACCGTCGGCCACAGGTGCGCCCTCTCCCCCGCGTCCTCCTCGCCTTCTCTCCGCTCGCAACACCCTTTCTCGCCGCGTTCGGTTCGCGTTCATGCGGTGGCGAGATATCGGCGCTATAACATTCTCTCGCGAAGGGCATTGGATTGGATTCGATTGGATAGGATTGGATTGGATTGGATTGGCTTGGCTTGGCTTGGCTTGGCTTGGATTTGAATTGGGTTGGATTAAAGTGGATTGTGTTGGATTGTGTTGCGTCATAGCCGCGCCACGTTGCGTCGTAGCCTCTCCACGTTGCGTAATAGCCGCGGCAGGGGGTTCACGGCACGTTTCACCATCGACTTCATCGACAATGTCTACGCTGGAAGACAACAATTACAACAACAACAACCAATACGTAATCCATAAGACTTGCAGGCACGCCCCCCGCGGAAATGCTCTGCATTTGATCGTGCCCCTCGCGAGGGGGATGTTTTTTTTCGCATTATTTCGACAAGCGTCGCGCCGTGGAGCGCCTCGTGCGGGCCCATCATACCGCTCTCACCCATCCCTCACCGCACACTTTCCAAGAGCGCTGGCTTGCGGCGCCACGGCGAACTGCCCTCCCATTTCAATTTGGCGACACTCTCCTCCTTTATTTTCTTTTACTCATTGGTCGTCATATCGTTCGCTCTCTCTTTCACTCGTAGGCCTGTCCATCGCTCGCTCAGTCCCCACGATGTCGACGCGGCTCAGCCCAGAGACGGGCGACGAAGGGCTCCGCGCTAACACATTCATCTCACACAGGACAACAACGAAATGAATAGCCGCTGCCAGGTACGTAGCATTAGACTGTTGAGTCTTCATAAGAGCACCTCGAAAATACTTTAGGGAAGCCTGCGCATTTCGAATACTTATCAAGGATCTCTGAGCACTGAACCTCGGAAATAATCCAGAAAAGATGAGTTACACACGATCATCAGACCGATGCTCTGACAAAAGTTGGTCTCTCCCTCCTCGTGTGTTGCAAACTTTTACGGATGCAGCTTGAAATCAATCAGGGGTGCCAGAAGCTGGCAAAATAACTGAGCTACTGGATATGCGCTTTTTAATGCACCAAACCATCAATATGGGCTTTCTAGCGCTGGCACACTGCTGCCCCTCACAAGCTGACGACAGCCGCGCGAGTTTAGCAGAGGCGCGAGTGTAGCAGACAACCGCTGCGCAAGTACCTAAGCTCACGTCAAAGGCAGAAGGCGCCACTCAAACATCTAACCGCCAATTCCTCTGAAGAGGAGCACCGGCCCAATCGCCCTCACCGACCATTATAGGTCTTCTATGTATAAGATTAGTGAGCAAAGCACGTAATATATATCATCCCAAGTCCCACTACAGCAAACACGTTAAGGCATCAGCTACCAGCGGTGAAGATACGTGCGCATGTAAGCCCTGTTGTGATCCCTTAAGTAAAACAAAATATTATTTTTTTAATGTTACGTGATTGGTATATGTACTTACGGCAAAGGCGTTTCTAAGTCAACGTTTTCAACCCACCTGTTCTACCCCCATAAGTTTGAAATTTATTTGGGTAAGTGCAATAAGTAGTATTTTTCTATAAAGTAGCTTCCCACTACGCTTGTGTTAAATACAGCCTTCTCAAGGAGCAAGTTTGAAGTGCCCGGGGTCATTGGTAGTGGGTCAGATTACGCTGTACGGGGTTAGTCAGGCGTTGGCCATAGCCATTGATGAAGCTTCTTAATGCGTAGCATTATTTGCCGATATCGCCAGGGCCATCACTGTGTGAAGTACTGCATTTGTGCAGTAATGGATAATTGCTGAAAGTAACACATTTAATCGTTACAATAGCGTAAATAAACTCAATTGCTCTAATGGAAATTACGAAAAGAAAAACAAAAAATTAAGATTTTACCTAAGTAAACGGACGAGATGTAAAGTTGCATCCTATACATCTCCAAAAAACAAAGACTGAACTAAAAGAGCCCGAAAATGAGCGTTGGAACTATTACTACAAAATAGCAAAAGTGAGCGAACCGTGTAACGCCCTTCATTTCCGCGAAAGTGTTTAGTTGGTGGTATGTAGTAACACATTTTTTCGTTAAAATAGCGGAATTGAAGAGAAGTGGCCGAACAGAACTCGGAAAAAAAAGTAAAGAAAAAAATTACAAAAATGAATTTACTAAAAAATTATACTTTTACACAAACCCTCCAAAAACTGGAGCCAAAACAAAAAGCCAAAGAAAAAACAATGGAAACGCGAATGAAAAAAATTGCCAAACGAACCTACCCTGCACTATGTCTTGCATTTACGGAAAAACCGATAATTGGCGGAGGAAAGGCACTGGTGTACGTTTACAGAATTGGCGGAAAAAAATAAAAACAATAAATTATTCCCCAGGTATTTGGATACTTATTTTTAGGGGCACTGTGAGCGCTACGGTAGCCGCGGAGAGCAGACGAGTTCATATCGGCTCTGTGGTTGATGCCCCCTTTTGCAGTTGCAATTAGTGTGGATACCAAAGATTTTATTAACAATGCGTTCGTGAAGGAACCGCTGTCACCCGATAACTGCTTTTACATTGGAGGTGCTTTTTTCATCGATTAATCTAACTTTTCCTGGTTCATCGATACATGCAGCCGCTAAGCCTACGCGAACCCAGGGTTCGGAAGGCCTATCCAGCTGTACTTCTCATACGTGAATATGGAGGGTTCCTCCGCCGCTTCGGCGTACGCTTCCCAGGTTTCCGAAATGTGCTTGCAAGTAGACGGCGAAGAAATTACGCCCGAGGAATTTCAACGGTCGCCCGGATGGCTGCACATCGGCAAGCCGACCATAATGGCAAGCAACGCAGGGTGACACGACTTCTCGTACCGATACATCGAGCTCTCGGCAGGATCCTAAACTGAACAAAAACGTCAGGACCGCCGCTATTCGTGTGGCTCGCATTCTCGCCATGCCTTCAGAAGAAATTAAGATCGTCGTGAGGAGCGGCGGAGGGCACGATATTTCCAAGGAAGGAGCGGTACGCGCGGCAACTGCCATCATGGCGGCAGCGGGGATTGAGAAAGCAGATCGCGCAGAGGATATCGCGTGTCCGAATACCCAACACAACATTGTCGTGCTCAGCAGCCTGAGCGTGGAGCGAGCGAAGTATGCTCGAATTCAAGCTATCAACATCCAAGGCAAAATATACGAAGTGAAGGCTTATGGAACGACCACCCCCGACACAGTCGCGGGCGTGATCACGGGCATAGCGCTCGAGGACAACGACACCGAAATGATGCAGCACACCGTTTCCAAGTATAAGCCCCCATGCCGCGGGGGCGAAACGTATGGGGAACACCACGACGTTAAGCGTTGTGTTCAGCGGTAGCAAGGTTCCTAGGTATGTGCGTTACCCATCCACGCTCTACCCATGCCGTATCTACAGAAGCAAATAGACGTTTGCAGAGTACTAGGCAAGATCGATGCAGCGATGGCGTAGAGGTAGAACACCCGCCTCGCGTGCAGAAGGACCGTGGCTCGAATCCCGGTACCGGACAATTCCCACCGGATTAAAAAAAAAATCCGCGTATTGATGGAATTGCACAAAAGGGGCTTGGGGTGCGGCCTCACCCCGGCGACCATTGCCGGTAATGCACTCCCTCACCAGAGCAGGATTGGCCACCCTGGTGTAGTAACGGCCACAACCTCCCATGAATACACCTATTAACCCTCGGCCCTCAGTCCCCAGCGGCTGCGAAGCAACTGACCACGGCGGCGGTCAGACCTGTGACGCAGCAGAGGGTGCTAAGAATCCCTGGATCCGGACAGGCCGCCAATGGAATCTGAACCTGGCAACGTTTAATGCGCGAACCTTATCTAGCGAAGCAAGTCTCGAGGTGTTGTTCGAGGAATTAGAGGGCATTAAATGGGATGTAATAGGGCTTAGCGAGGTTAGGAGGGCAGGCGAAGCCTTTACGGTGCTGAAAAATGGACACGTTCTATGTTACCGTGGTCTAGAGGACAGAGGAGAACTGGGAGGGGGATTTCTAGTCAATAAAAGCATAGCTGGCAACATAGACGAATACTATAGCATTAACGAAAGGGCAGCAGGTCTTGTAATTAGGCTCAATAAGAGGTACAAGCTCAAGGTGGTGCAGGGCTACGCGCCCACATCCAGCCACGACGACCAAGTAGTGGAACGCCTCTATGAAGACGTGGAATCGGCAATGGGTAAAGTAAAAACACAGTATACCCTTGTTATGGGGGACTTCAATGCTAAAGTAGGCAAGAATCAGGCTGGAGACAAGGCAGTTGGGAACTATGGTCTGGGCTGTAGAAATAGCAGGGGGGACCTACTAGTCGAGTTTGCAGAACGGAATAACCTACGCATAATGAATACCTTCTTCTGTAAGCGGGAGAGTAGGAAACGGACCTGGAGGAGCCCGAATGGGGACACAAAAATGAAATAGACTTCATATTGTGCGACAACCCTGGCGTCGTGCATGATGTGGAAGGTGCAGTGACCACCGTATGGTAAGATCTCGAATTAGGCTAGATCTGAGGAGGGACCGCAACAAGCTAGTACGAGAGAAGCCGATAAATGAGCTAACAGTAAGACGTAAAGTAGAAGAGTTCAGGATCGCGCTGCAGAACCGATATTCCGCCCTTAACGAGGAAGCCGAGTTTACGACACAGGAAACCAGCGACAACCTTACACGTATTATCACGGAGTGTGCAGTAGAAGTCGGGGGCACTATGGCTAGACAGGATACTGGTAAACTCTCACAGGAGACGAAAGATCTAATCAGGAAACGGCAAACCATGAGAATCTCTACCGCAGGTGACAGAATAGAACTAGCGGAGCTTTCGAAGTTAATCAATAAGCGTAAGACAGCTGACATACGGAAGTATAATATGGAGAGGATCGAATACGCTGTAAAGAATGGAGGTAGCCTGAAAGCAGTGAAGAGACGTCTTGGCGTGGGGGAAAATCAGATGTATGCACTTAAGGATAAGCAAGGCAATGTCATCACAAATAGAGATAAAATAGTCACAGTGGCCGAGGAGTTCTATAGGGATCTGTACAGTAGCCGGGACATACAGGATAATGCCGAACGAGACAGTAGTTCAGAGGAGGTAGACATCCCACCAGTAACGACCGAAGAAGTAAGGAAGGCCTTGAAAGAAATGAAAGGGGGCAAAGCACCTGGTGAGGATCAGATAACAGCAGACCTCTAGAAGGATGGCGGCGAAATTCTACTTGAAAAACTGGCAAACCTGTATACGCAATGCCTAATGACCGCAATGGTACCGGAATCTTGGAAGAACGCGAACATCATCCTAATCCATAAGAAAGGCGACATGAAGGAGTTGAAAAATTACAGGCCGATCAGCTTACTGTCAGTCGTCTACAAGGTATTTACCAAGGTAATCGCTAACCGAATATCTGCAACCCTAGATTTCAGTCAACCTAAAGAACAAGCAGGGTTCCGGAAAGGTTATTCAACAATGGACCATATTCACACGATCACTCAGGTGATAGAGAAGTGCGCTGAGTATACTGAACCTCTATATATAGCCTTCATAGATTATGAGAAAGCATTTAACTCAGTCGAAACCCTAGCAGTCATTCAGGCATTACGGAACCAGGGGGTAGATGAGCATTATGTAAGAATACTAGTGGATATCTACAATGGGTCTACAGCTACCATCATCCTCCATAGGGAGAGCAGTAAAATACCTATAAGAAAGGGTGTCAGACAAGGAGACACAATCTCTCCAATGTTATTCACAGCATGCTTACAAGAAGTATTCAGAACGTTGGATTGGGAACAGGTGGGAGTAAGGGTTAATGGAGAATACCTCAGTAACATCAGATTTGCTGATGACATTGCCTTGCTAAGTAACTCGGGGGACGAATTGCAAAGCATGCTTTCCACACTGGGCGAACAGAGTAGAACCGTGGGCCTGAAAATTAATATGCAGAAAACTAAAGTAATGATCAATAACCTCGGGACAGCACAGCAGTTTGAGATAGGTAGCGAGGCAGGGGAAGTGGTAAGCGAATATATCTACTTAGGCCAAGTTGTGACCCCAGATCCCAACCATGAGGCAGAGATAATTAGAAGGATCAGAATGGGGTGGGGTGCATATGGCAGACATTCTCAGATAATGAATAGTAGCCTACCATTGTCCCTGAAGAAGAAAGTGTATGACAGCTGCATCTTACCGGTACTCACCTACGGGGCAGAAACTTGGAGGCTCACTAAGAGGGTTCAACTTAAATTGAGAACGACTCAGCGGGCAATGGAGCGGAAAATGATAGGTGTAACATTAAGGGACAAGAAGAAAGCGGAGTGGGTCAGGGAGCAAACTGGTGTTAAAGACATATTAGTAGAAATTAAGAAGAAATGGACGTGGGCAGGGCATGTAATGCGAAGGCAAGATAACCGCTGGTCATTAAGGGTAACAGAGTGGATCCCCAGAGAGGGCAAGCGTTGCAGGGGGCGGCAGAAAGTTAGATGGGCAGATGAGATCAAGAAGTTTGCGGGGATAAATTGGTCACAGTTGGCACAAGACCGAGGTAACTGGGGAATAATGGGAGAGGCCTTTGCCCTGCAGTGGGCGTAGATAGGCTGGTGATGATGATGATGATGATGAGGCAAGGTCGGCAACAGGCGCGACGTGCACCCCACGACAAATGTACCGGTTTGCCTTACATGCGGTGTTTTTAATTCAAGAGAGGGCCACAAGTGGGCCCCATTTGCAAGCTCTGTGGCGGAGAGCACCCCACCCGGGACCGCTTCTGCAGAACCAAGCGTAAGGTTCCATGCGTCGTGCGGCGACGACAAGGGGTACGCCATAACGCCGAAGAACAGCAAAAGCAAGCCTTGAATAAAGCTTGTTTCCAAGCCTAAGATGCTCCCGCTCCCGCACTCCTTCCCGCAGCAGATCCCGCAGTGCATCACACGGTGCATCGAGCCATGCCCAATGCCACGCTTCCCTTCGCGCATCGCGCAGCGGATCCTGTGGCCGTGACTCAACTGACAGGAACAGCTGCGGCGCTAAGCGATACGTGCTCTCGTGGCAGAGTCAGCTGGGCCGGCGCAGCAAAGGGCAAAATTAAAAGCAGAAGGGCTAACTCTAACAGCACCACTAGTGGCCGAAGCACTCCGAGAAGCTGGAAGGCGTGGATTAGCAGCCCCTACTAGAAGGAACTCCAACAACTCCGCGCAACCAACGCAACAATGGCAAAATCTTGCGTCGCCTTACCCAAGCACTAGCCGAGGTCACGAAAGCACTCAAGCACAGTAAGCCCAGGCAACAAGAGGCCCAGCTCAATCACCCGAGACACATGCACCCACCGTTACCCCCGAGCAAAACACCGACACGCCATCACACCAAGACACATAATCAATTCCGCAACCCAAGACAAGCCCCGGAAGAGAAGACCACTGACCCACACCTTAGGAACCGAGCACGCACGTCATCATGAAGCCACACGTATATAACCGAATTAGAAACTCAGATTGACGCCAAAATTGAACCGTGCGCCAACATCTTCGCCGGCACGGCTGCCAGAGCCGACCAACTACTGGCGCGGCTGGAGGAGCTGATCACCACATCCTTACAAACTATACAAGAGCGGTTCAATTTTCTTGAACAGACACTCAACCCGCAGTTCGCAGCCCCGTCTTTGCGGCGCCATTCGCCAACCACCAATACTTTCAAAAACAGACGCAAGCCCCAACTCCGCTACCACCATGTCTCAACCCCAAGCCACATTAGGATCGTTGCCGGGTCTTAAGGTCTGGCAGTGGAACTGACCCAGTTACAACAAGAGAGCAGTGCTGCAAGAACACATCACCGCAGTACCCGAGAAACCCGACATCGTCCTGCTGCCGGGAAAGGCGACGGCGACCCTCACCCTCCCTGGGTATCCCGCTCACGTCAGTCCGGTGCTCACGTTTGTCCGGCTCAGGGACGGGGCGTCTGCACACTATTCTGCAAGCGGCTCACATTCATCGCGTGCCAACTCAAACACGTCCGCCTCAGGGTGGTATACACTTTCACCAAAATCATCCGAAGCAAACATCGGAAATGCAGCCTGTTCATCTGCAACATCTACAGGAACCACAAGTACCAAACACAGGAATTCAAGTCCGTATTACACACAGCCAGCACCCAAGCCAAAGACAACTCGTTGCTCATCAGAGGGAACTTCAATGCCCCCATCCAGCGTAGGGTTATGCGAAGGATGGGACCAAGGGACGGGACCTGTTAGAGGATGCCCTGTACCACAACTATGCCTTTATCACGGACCCCACTCATCTCACCGGCATCGGCAACTCCGTAGCGCGAGCTAACACATCAGAGCTTACATTAATCAAGAATGGCCACACTGGCAAAGAAACATGGCACAAGATCGGAGTTGACCTGGGCAGCGATCATTACATCCTCAAAATTACGATACCTAACTGATTCCGGTGGAATACTATTACACACAAGTTGACGGACTTGGACGGTTTCCGTAAGAGACGTCTATCACAACACGAACCATTACAGACATCGAAACCTGAACGGTAGAGCTCCGTGGTGCAGTGCAGTCGGCCACCAAGATCATCGATACAGATGAGGACGTCGGTACCAGACAAAGCCGCCTGGTCCATCTCATCGACACCAAACGTTCGATACAGCCGCGTTGGAAGCGGCAATGGCTAAATTGCAAATTGATAAAGACGGTGGCCGACTTGAACAGGGTCATTGAACAGCACTGAACGGTCCTGCGGCCTCAGCAGTGGAAAGAAATCTGTAACCAAGATGACAGGGAACTGCACTACGCTTGCACCTGGAATATATTTCGATACCTCCTGTGTGAAACCAAGACCAAGTCAGACCAGCGCGACCACCTGGCCCGCCTCATGCATATCACTACCACCGGACACGGCAACGGAAACCAACGGACGGCAAAGTATCTGCCGTACACGGCAACGCAAAACCTCCCGTCATACGGGGCGCTGGCCAACGCGTGGAACAAGCAAGACATAACCATGTCGGAGCTACAGGCAGCGCTGCACGAGCTCAACACCCGTACGGCAGCGGGCCCCAATCTCGTCACCAACAAGATGCTAAGCAACCTCGACGATGAATCAATCTAGGCCCTAACCCGTTACTTCAACGAATGCTGGCGATCGGGCAAACTCCCCAGACAGCGGAAAATGGCCACAAAGATACTGATCCTGAAACCGAGCATACGAGCGGACATCGACAACGTTCGCCAACAACAGCGATGGGCCAATGTTAGGCCCATCGCTGTTGTTCCTGCTGAAATTGTATGAATGCCCACCTGCTATGGTCTCGCCCGAGACTGGCAGTATTGAAAATAAATAAATAAATAAATTTCGCTCACGTCCTTCGTGGGAAAGGTGCTGGTGTACCTGGTAGCCAACCGGTGGCAGGAAGACCTGGCGAAGGAAGGTCTAAATTAATTCTGGGGCTCGATTTATAAAGCGCAGTTGACAAATTCAAACACTCAGCCATGTTAGCAAAAGTACCAAAATTTAGCATGGGGGTAACGAGCTGCAATTACGTTCAGTACTTCTGGGCCAACTGCACGGTGGGACTGTAGTCGACAACCTCAAGTTCCCCGAATGCAAACTCGAAAGCATGGGTACCCCGAAGAATTCGTCTTTTCGCCGTTGCTCTTCAACCTTGTCATGAACGGGGTAGCGAAGGCAGTGGCAGGTACAGGCGTCCGGAACCCGATCCATGAGGACGACGTTATCCTGTGGGCGGCCGGCGGCACCGATGACAGCATCTAGCAACAGCTACATGCGGTGGTTACCGCCATCGAGCAGCACCTGGACGGCACCTGACAAGTATGCTCACCCGCCAAATACGAGCTGTTCGTCCTCACACCGTTGAGGCCGGGACAGAAACGTCGGGTGAGCGATCACATCAAGATCGTCACTGCATCGGGGCCACGCATACCCCTAGCTATAAAGATCAGGGTCCTGGTACTGCTGCTAACCAAGAGCGGCCGCAATGACGAAACGATCAAATGGACTCCATCCGGCTCATACACCGAATCTCGACACGTTGCGCGGGCATGCGTGAAGGCAGCCGCGTGCGCCTCGTCCAATCGTTCGTGATCAGTCGGTCGCATCGCCTACGTTGCGGCCTACCTCAACTGGTAGGTCACCCACAGGACCAAAGAGAACGCGCTGATCAGACGGACTTGCAGGACGGCACTGGACGTAACGAACACCACCAAGTACGGCTCGGCTCCTGAAGCTGGGCGTCCATAACACTCTAGAAAAAATAGCCGAGGCGCAGCTCAACGCGCAAATGGAGCGCCTCTGTACAACCTAGGCAGGCCCCAGCATCCTGACGTTCCTGAGTTACAACCCCATGCTTCCAGCCGGAAACCGTGCGAGATTAGCGAGGAGGCCTGGGCCCACATCCGCCTACGACCAAGAGCGGTGACAGGCGTGGCCCAATGCCCTCACCGAGTAAGTCATCCACGACTTGCATGCCCGTTACGTAGATGCATCGGAATGCAAGCGAGAAAGCTTCGCGGCAGTGTTCGTAGCGGCGGCTACGGGCAACAAGAGAACGCCAGCGAGTGTGCGTTGCACGGACGTCACAGATGCCGAGTAGGTTGCCATCGCTGTGGTGATCTCGGAGGCCGAATGTCGCACCGTGCTTAGCTACTCGAAGAACACCGTGCGCCACTTTGCAAAGGGGCGAATGTGCGCACAGGCGGCCGCCATTATCGGCAAGCTCAAGCTCCAAGACCGTGGTCGCACCATCCGTATCAATTGGTTGCCGGCGCACGCGGGCGAGCGTGCATCCTTACCGAAACAAAACTTGGCGGCCCAATCGGCGGCGTGATCGCTTACTCTCAGCGCCCCCGTGAGCGACCCCTCTTCGTGGTGATTCGAAGCCAATGACGGAGTGACAAGCTATGGCGAAGTTACCAAGTGTTACCGCCCAACCTGAAGGACAATGACACCTCCCAATTCAGCACTCTGTCGGGCGGAGGCCGTCATCCTAAGGCTGGTAGAGACCGGGTCACTCGCCACCCCAGCAGTGCTACACGTACGTCATCCAAACACTATCCGAGTGGTGTATGCAGTATTTGTGCAGTGGGTGGGGTGGACCAATGGCACATCATGTTGGACTGTGTCAGGTTGCCGACCGAGGCGACCTTCATTTCATACCCACCGGAACTTCATATTTCAGTGCACTATAAAGACAAGGACACTCAACTATAAGCCGTCCAGCATTCCCGGGGTGCGTTAGAAAAGCACAAGCCTCATGGCCCGCCACAGATGTGCCGAACTGTGGTAGTGCTGAGTAGGCCATAACCACCTGTCAACGGTAAGCCCACGTCACGAAGCGTTCAACCGTCAGTTGCCGTCATTTTATTAAAGTTATTCCTATCCTATCCTTGGCTACTCTTATCCATATCTTGCTGTAAATAGCAGACAGTGTAGACAAGTGCACTAAGAATGCTGCGCATTAGAAGACAATTCTCTGAATTTCTGCAAATTGTTTTCGTCTAAGGGGGCAATCTGCAAAAGTGTTATTCTCAACACCAGCAGCAGTGCTTAATGATAAAATAGCAGAATGGCTAATAGCATTGCAAAGCACCTTTTTGAGGAGTATGTGTAGCAGAGCATTCTTCGTTCTGCTGCCCATGGACATGCAGTAACCCAGTAGGCAGTAGGGCTGAGCGAAGCACCGCGATAACCTTCGAATAAAATTGTACTTCTGCACTTACATTAATCATTAAAACATGTTTAGTGCAATTGGAGCAAGTCGTTAGGAATGTGCTAGTGCTCTCCATAAGTAGGCTACCGATCGCAAGTGAGGTGCGGAGAAGCACGACACTCACGTTAAAATAAATTTTCAGAGAGCTATACGTAACGGACTACCTTTACAGCAAATTCTCTGTGATCACACACTGCGCGCAAAGACTCTTAAACCGCAGCAAATTGGACCTTGCAGCTTTTGTGGTTAAACAATAACTGAAAAGAATTGATAATCTTGAAGAGGCAAAGTAAAAACTACTAAACAACCCCTTACCGACCTGATTTTACGTGTGAGCAGAGAACGCCTGAACAATATCTATATAAAAACAAGGCTCATTAGCTTTCCGCCGTGCACGGAAAAAATCTCACGTAGGAGCCCCAAGATACACATCAGCACGACTTGCTTAGAAAGCGCGGCAAACTATGTCACAACCAAAAGCACAAAATGTTTCATGAAACACAAACTTTTGGCAGTGATCAGCACAAAATATTTCCCTACTTCTGATTATGCATGAGAAACAGCTTCATCTCTGTAACGGCCAGAAAAACAAAAACAAAATCATGTTTCCTGTTCGTCAGGATTATGGATAGGCAGAATAAACCAGCTCAGCATAAATGTGATGTAAGAGCACCGACCGGCCTGACAGTGGGCACTTTGTGCAAGAGTGATCAACTATTGTTATCTGCTATGGGAATCCGTGAATCCGTGTTGTTCGGGCGTAATTGAATACGTAGAATTTCCTATTTTTCAGTGTGGGTGCTTGGTGATGTTTAACCGAAGGAAACACGCAAAATATCTTCGAGTCATTGCTTCCCCGATCAAGGAGTACAAAGAACCCCCCAAAGGCTAGCAGTGTAAAAACTGAAACAACTGCAATCTTTTCCTATGCTGTAGAAATTAAAATATTTCATGAAAAGCCATAATAAGGCCCTTTAGTACTTGAGTCACTGGGAACCAACATCGACTTTCTAGGAGGTGGACGACCAGAGAAATTGTAAATATTGCCACGTTTTAAAATTTTGCCATTAGCACATAAAAGTATTTAAATGATACTCTGCAGTTACCCTTTTAAAGAGTTAATCTTGCCAGTATTTTCAAAATTGCTTACCCCTTTTAGATAGATTGCGTAGAGAAGGAACGGGAAGAAATTTGATTTTCCTACTGAAGTATATAATTTTTTTAAGGAAACTATGAGCTCTTCAAGCAGACCGTGGCTGTCCTAATTGTCTTAATAACACAAATGGCCCCAGCCTTAAGCGGTGAAGCACTGCGGATTTCCAAAGTGTAAAGTGGCCCAGAGGCAGGCAAGGGAATTGCGCCATTCTAGGTTTAGTGCTGTAGCCTTCAAAAATAACAAAAAATATATTTTATACATGTGCAGGCATACGGCTACCCAAAAGAGGCTTTCAACAAATGCGTAACATTCTCTTATATAGCATGAAATAATAGTTTTACTTACAAAAGTTTGTAATTGTTCATAGAATCAATGAATAAACAATCAGTCCTTTCTGGTCATAAATGCATTTCAGTGGTCCCGGAATACGCCAGTAAAAAAGAGTTCACTGAAGTGTTGGATTGCTGTGATGTGCTAGAGGAGTGTGTTTGAGTAGATGGGTGTTTAAGAAAGTGATGTATCGGTGATAAAACGGGAACGTTGTGTAAACCAAGTGTGTGTGGGTTCGAGACACAAGTGAACTACAGACGAGGGTGAAAAAACTCATATGCTAGCGCCGATTAGCCTAGCCAAAGCCAGCGCATATCGAGACACGAATTGTCGGATCAGCTGTTCGTGGCTAGGATGAGGTAAATGCGCCGAATATCTGGCGCTTTACGTTTGCATTTATTTATCTCGATCGTAGATGTGGCGACGACGTTTCTCGCTTCCGACGGCGCGTTTCGATCGACGAGTGGTTTGCGGCACCACCGCCTACCACCCGTTTCAATTTGGCGCCGCGGCGTCCTGGAAGCAGACGACGGGCCTTCGTTGCTATAGCGACGGGGCGCATGCGCAGAGAGCAGTGGAAGTGCTATCAAGTGCGAAACATCCCCCTCGCGAGGGGCACGATCAAATGCAGAGCATTTCCGGGGGCGCACGACGTTAAGTAGTTTGCGTTACGTTATTGTTGTTGCACTTGTGGCAACTGCTGACGAGCGCTCTCTCGTCAGCAGTAATTCGAATGAGTCAATAATATAAGGCGCGTTCGTAGCGTGCCATTCTGTGTCGGCTTTGTGGCGCAGTGGGTAGAGCAACATGTACATTGCGTTCCGCCCGCAAGGTCGAGGAATCGAAACCTGGCGCCGGATAGTATTTTCTTTTATATAGTGTAGGGGATGGGTGCGGACTACGACTAGGAACGTCAACGCGGGTGACATCGTGAGTTACTGAAATGCTCTGCATTTAAAAAATGCTGACGACTACTAGAGTCCCTGAGTCAAAATTTTGTGCGCAGCGCGAACGGCCTTCTTCTCGGTTACGCCGCATGGCTGCTCGTCTAAGAAAGTGATGCGCATGAACAGCAGACTCACGGCGGCGCGTGCTTACTCTACCGTTATCCCTCAGCACGTCGATACCGCCAAGCATGTTGTTTGTAAATCGTGTTTGAACCTCCCGCGCGAATGTGAGCGATGGTGAGGGTCAGGGTCGGCGGCACTAACTGCGTCTCAGGAAGTAGTAATCGCATTCTGCGTCTCGGTAAGGCACCGCAAACTGCGTCTCAAGAAGTGAACGCGTCATCGTCAAGCGCAAGACCGCATCCGCTGGTATGGCGTAATCTTGCAGTGCGTCGCCACTGCCCAGAGTGTCTCACTGCCTCCCCCTCACATTATCGCCTTGCGTCGCCATGGAGGAGCGTCTAGAGCCGGCTCGGCATAGCCACACTTTCCTCTCCGTTTTATTAAAGACGATAGTCTTTCTTGGGCTACTTCAACCCAGAAATTTTGGTCTGTCTGTATGTCTGTCTGTCTGTCCGTCTGTCTCTCTGTAACTCGATTCAGCCACCCGGCCAAAGTAAAATGCTTACTGCGCAATAGTCTTATAAACTCAGAGCCAAATGTAAACGTCCAAGCCCGGTGTATATGTTCATACTTGTCGACTTTGTTAAACAAGAACAAGACATTACGCAAATATAAGACAGGAAATTAGTACATAAGGAATATTTACAGTGTTCCTTTATTAAAAAATTTACGGATTCTTGGTTTTTCGATAGAAAATGATATTCTACATTCACTGCAGAAAACCGCCGCCTCATGGCGGCATATGAAAAATCACGCGGCAACAGCAACGAAAGGTTCCACTAGCTAGGTCCACGTTCTGCTCGGAACGCACGTGGAGCACGGCCACGCGGTTCTATAAAGCTTGTAGTCGGCCGCCTCCATTCACGCGCGTCTCCGCCGTACTGCAGCGCTGGCATCGAGGAACCCGGCCTGTAGCAGGGGAACGCGGTAAATTCAAATCGCCTTGCACAAACCTTAAGCGTGTGTACCTTGGGATGAGCCCGACGGTACAGCAACAGCATGAAAGGTGAGCGGGAAAGCAAAGGGGGGCATTTCCTTGGCAAATGTCTGCAAAGACTATCGTCTTTTGACGACATTTGCAACGAAAGGAGCAGATACGCGGCCATTTTTTTCTTTTTTCAGTTCCCCCTTCGTTGGCTCGGTAACGAGGACAATGCCGCCGTCAAAGTACAGTAGCGGCCGACAAAGTATTCAAATCAAATCAAATCAAAGTTTATTAGTTACATGATAGTGCACAAATGCATTGGAGTGGTACAGAAAGAGGTCCCGAAGTGAAGCACTGCCGAGGGGACCTCTTATTATAGATTGTATGACAAGTGATTGATATTAGCGGTTTAGCCATTATTGCAGGCGTACAATTTACAAACGAATGTTCCAAATCGGCAGACATACATCCAAACAATTATAGCTTATACACTATTACGAACCAGCGTTTAATTTATTGTTCAGGTTATCAGTAGACAAAATAAAAGAAAAAAAAAAGAAAGGAAAGGAAGAAAATATAGAAAGGAACAAATACAAAAGAAAAGTAAAGGAAAAAAATAAAAGAAAGAAAATATAGAAAGAAAGCAAAAAAAGTAAAGGAAGAAAAAAAAAGGAAAAGGGAAAAGAACGTTTGGTGCAATAATGAATACTTTATAGCACACAAATACCAATGTGAAAAACACATGACTATACAAACTACCAATGCTCAATTACTTCATCAACAAAATGACCACAATAACAAAAACGAGCTCAAAAAACATTTTAAGCAGAATTATTATAACGACATTTACTTAACGCAACATCGGTTAGAAATAAAGGAAGGTAACTAGAGTAAACAGGAAATAATTGGAAAAAAAATGCCAGGCAGTTTTCAGCATTTATTTCCACAATACGAACGAAGTAGACGCCTAAAAGTAGGAAATGATGCGGTTGATTTAATTGATACAGGTAATTCATTCCAAAATTTGATCGCACTGAATTACACAGTTAGTTTTCCATAGTTGGTGCGTATTTTGGGGAGCAACAAGTTGTTTTGAGCGCAAAACGTGTTTGGTTGGGGTTCGAGAGGGACGTCCTGCCTGGATTATATATGAAACTGGGGTTGTTTATAACATGATGGGCCGTAATTCCTAGATTGTATTTTAAAAGACTGAGTAATGGTATAAAAGTAAGTTGTTTAAAAAGTGGGGTAACGTGAGCGTTATAGGGGCTGTGCGTAGTCATACGTACAGCTTAATTTTGAACGTGTTGCAATGGGGCGAGATGAGAACTATAAGTAAGTCTCCATGAAGTTATATTGCGCTCTAAAACTACAGCAATCAATTATTTCAAGTTCGAAGTCTGTCTGTAACACTCAAGATAGTTCGGAGTCCCCCCGGGAGTCTTGGTAATAATAATTCCTTTGTTCACTGCAATATTTTAAAATTTTAAATTTGATAATGCGTTGGTTGTTGGTTCGAAGATGAAAATAAGAAAATAAATATTCATGCGAAATACTCTAGCACTGAAGCGGAAAAGTGTCCCTGAGCAGCAAAGCTATCCCTGAGCAGCAAAGCCTCAGAGGTTCACTGTCGGCGGTGTTTAAGCCCGTTTTCAAGGCCACTCTCTTGTAGCTTAATCGCGTTTTGGATAGTTTGGTATTGTATTGTAAGTTGTGCTCGCGCGCTGATGCGTTGTCCGTAGGCGCAGCTTGGATGCCACATGCCGGGAAATGTTAGAATGGCATCTCAGAGAAGGACGACAAGTTTAGACCCCCAGAGGGACTTATAATCTATTGAGCTCTAGTGCCGTGTGCAAAGTGCAGCTTTAGCTTGTAAAAGCCACAATATTTGACTTTTTTCTTTGGGGCGAAGGGGCCAGATATTTGAAAGCAAACCTGGCGTGGCGGAATGGCACAACACACTCTTGATAGCATGAGATTTACAGACGTTTCTACGAGAGGGCGACGTTCTTCCCCGCCTCCTTTTTCTTAGATCTGATATTCCTGCCACCACTAGTTTACAAACTGCAGAGCCAGATTATAGAGGCCGTCCTCACTTTTTGACAATCAATTGTAAATTTCGTCGAACAGGCGTCTTGAAGGGATGCTGGGCTACCTCGCAATAATGCGAAAGCCTTCAGTGTCACATTAAGCGAAAAGGCTGTGTCTGGCGCCGGCACGACCTAAAGACAATATAAAAAACTACAGAGACGGTAAGCGAAACAAAAGAAAGCAATCGAATTATACTGGCCAAGGCTACAAACCAGGGCAGTGCAACACAAGACGCATCCCTGCATTACGACGGGCCTTTGTTCAAGAAAAAAATTTCTGAACCCAGCAATGGCGTTTTTTGCCTTCGACTCAAGCATATGGAAGATATGTATGCAGCCCTACAGGAGTAACTTGAGCAGGATAATTTTTTAAATAGCAAAGCACGCTCACGCTAATAGCAAACACAATAGACCCTCGTTGATACATTAAAAAAAAACGCGAGGAAGAAACGTACTACGCGGGAAAGACGTACGATCCGCCGCAGTAAAGGAAATCGGTTGAGAGACAAACGTGAGAATTAAATGCCTTTTTTCACTAGTACATGTCTGTCAACGTCTAATGGCGCATACTACGGTCCTTAAAGGGCAAGAGCTCCTTTTGTAAACATTGCCGACTTGTCTCGGCACTGGGATTGTTTTCCGCGCAAAAGTAACGAAAGTAACCGCTCAAAAGCCGACTGCGGTCTGAGCATATGTGGACACGGGAGACGCAGCCTGTTCCTCCTCGTCGTCGCCGCCATCTTACTCGGCGACTCGCCCAGCGGCATCGCTGCTTCATTAAGTGATGCCGCAACGATTTCTTGCAAGGTTAGCGTTTCACACGTTGTAACGTCGTTATACAGGCCGCACTGGCTAGAGGTAGCCGCGTTACCAATTGATTCCAGGAAGCCCAGCACTGCTACCGAGGTGGCCCAACCATCGCTCGGCGCCTGCTTAAGGGGGACTCACCTGAACGCGTCGCATTCCTATGTGTCTCACTAATTCTGATCCATGGTTTTAAAAACTATCGGGTACAGATAAAAAACGTTTCACAGATACATTAAAGTGTTCTTAACGGCCTAGTTTGCTTCTTTTAGCAGTATATTATTTTTTTACTGAAATAAAAATTTAACAAATAACACATTTTCGTTTACCGAGTTATCACTAGATGGCGCTAGCTGTCTTGCAAGCAACATTTATTTTTCTGTGCTTCAGCACAGAAATGACATAATTCCTGAATAAGTAAACCAGGTCTTTCGGAGCATTTTCATGGACTTGCAAAACTTTCCCCACTGGTGCACGATGGTTTTAAACCCCGGGTTCAGGAAGTAGTAAGTGGCATATGAATGTTAACAGGTGAGTCCCACTTAAAGCACGGTAACTCTCGGTCCGGGCGCAAGTCAGCACGTTTTAATGGAAAGCTTGCTACCCCTACCAGCCAACGGTTCTTTTGTGGCGTGCGGGGCAATAAACTCCCAACGCGGGCAAAAGGAGTGGTGTGAGGGAGAGGGGTTCAATCACGGAGTGCACTGTAGATAGCGCGGCAAATTTACCGAGCGTGAGGCCCCTAAAATAAATGGCCTTAACCCAGCATTCCCCCCGCAGAGGTGCCTGGCTGCCGGCGGGCGCGTCAGCGGTACAGCTTTGTCGTCTCCCATAGCGACCGTTGTTTTGGGCTTGTTTTGGCGCAGCTTAGCATTCATTGCATGCTTCCTTCACACGGCTAGATTAACAATTGTTCGACAGCACCTCCTGGGCGACCCGGACCCGACGGAATTAACTGGTCGTACGGCAAAGATACGTTAAGATTGGTTTGCAGGGCTGGAAAACGAAATGTAGAGGCCACATACAGACATCTGGCCGCTAGAGAAACGCTTCCTTGCGCGCACTGCTTGCCAGGAGTGGGACCCCGTTTTCTAAATTAATGAATACCAATTCGGTTGTTTTTAATTCAGCGGCGAGGAAGGGGGAGACCGCTTTTTGGCGTGAATCCCAGGTAACGGCTGGCAGAATCTCCGGTTTCACTCCTTGTAGAGCCACGTAGGTGAATTCAATTGGGGTCGTATGACCAATTGTTTCGGTGTCGTTTACAGCTTTGCTTTCCAACCACTTTCACAGCGTGGATTGAAGCCAATTTTTCTGTTCACCGTATAGTCCGGTAGCAGCTGAATAAACTTCCTAACGTACGTAGCGGTAAATCGTTGGATCCAAGAACGTAGTAAACGAAAAAAACCCTGTCACGCAACGGCCTCCTTTTAGTGTCCACACTTGAGAGCGTAGTAACCCGGAAACCGTATGAACCGGGAACGTATCAACGGGGTTAGGCTGTTTGTCTTACAGGGGAAGAAAAATTTGCTGTGGTTTAGCTTTGGTTAACTCTAGTTGATAGCGAAAGCTTCACTGCCCTGGCTAGGCCCATTGTCGAGGTTTGTTTGAGATATGGTTTTGCAGTGATATACAAACATGTTTGCAATAAATATACACTGCTTATTCATCATCTTTTTTCGCCTCACATCTTGTTGAGGCCTCTCCGCTGTACGAGCGACCGCAGCTGGATGTTCGCCTTCCTCCATCGCCATCGGCTCTGTGCCGTACGTGGCCTCCTGGCCTTCCTTTGTGGCGCGGTGCTTATCGCTGCGGCGGCGGCCTCCTCGCCTTTCTCCGGCAGATGTCGGCACTGGTTACGCGCACAGCTCCGTTCCCTCCTTGCCTATCTCTCCGAGAAGGGTTGCAAGCTGGGCTAGACGGAAAGACGTATTTTTTTAATGAAACCAGCGCGAACTTGAACAACGACAAAGGAAGTGGAACACAAGTTTTATCGGCATGCGTTTGTGAGCATGAATGGTCATTAAAGGGCTCCCAAACATGCCATATTTCTTCACATTACACTAGGTGCTGCGGATGAAACCTAATTTTTCTGCCACTGAGATTTTAATTGATCTCCGTGAACCAACGCCCCACGCAATTATGGAAACGTTCAACATAGCAGAAAGCGGAGACAATTATGTCAGTCAAGCAAGGGTAAGTCTTCATCCGAGAGAGATTGAATATCTGGTTGGGCCTTGACTGTATCCGGTGTCTATCCAGTTGTCTTATCACCGTCGCTTTTGTAAACTTGTTTTTCTGACGTGCAGTGTTTTTACTGTTTTGTGTTAATTGTTTATATGCAGCCTTCTTGATATTAAACATTAGTTTGTTGCACCAGAGGCTGCCTTGTATTCCACTTTCTTTCTCTTTGTTCAGGTTCGCGGTGGTTTCATCCAAGAACAGGCCTATCTCTCATCTGCCGCCTATCTTTCCCCGCCATCGAGCCGCTGCTCCGTGCCGGGCGCTTGCAGAAGGGGGTCCGGTTTGACCTCTAGCTTTCAAGTTTAAATCTTGTCACCCCAGAAAGACTGCCTGAGGTAGTGTTGTGTAGCTTTCGCTATAAAAAAATTGACGAAGCTGCACTAAGTCACGAAGCCTTCAAGCATATCGAAGCTTCAGGATTTCTTTCTACATGAGCACTGAAGAACAGATCACCAGAGATTTGTACAAGTTTGATTCTGTTTAATCACATTGTCGTCGTCTCTTTTTGCACTGTGGTAGCAGTAGTCATCGTCATATGCATCGATATAGTAGTGTTCCTTATGCCACCATTATATGAGGGCTAGCGCTTAACGATAGTTGGAGCGCAACGGCGGCAATCCGCATGTGCTCGGCACATGCCCGTCGTTCCTGGAGTCGTGTCGAGGTATCGTGGAGCAGGTGTTGCGCAGGCTATGGCGTTGTTGCTTGATAGGTAACGCAAGGCGCTTCTAGAAATTGTCGCCAAATTTTTTTAACAGCGAAGCTGTTTAGGAAATTCTCATTTTTTTGTCCGCAGTTAAAAATACCACAAGAGTGCCTAAGCGCGCGCACCTGAGCGCGGGCGTCGCGGTGACCGCCCAGCAGTTAAAAACCGAAGAATCTCTAGCGCTCGTGTGTGCCTACCTCGCGACGACCACCCACCTCCCGCGGCGCACATTCGTCAAGCCAAACATACACACTTTGGGAGATAGGCTAAAAGTTTGGTGGCCACCCATCAGTTACAAAAACCAAGAAACGTCCGAAGGTCCAGTGTCCCCGGGGCAAGTTTGTCAAGCCAAGCATACCCATTTAGGGAGATTTGCCCAGACTATCCAAAGAACAAACCCAGCGTTCGCCGTAATCGCGGTAACACATGCTCGGAACAAGAGGCACGTCATAGCGTAGACCCCTTCAAGGTGATGTCCAATAATTTCCACTCCCAAAAAATGAAAGAAGCTCACTCTCACAGCAACAATGATGGAGTAAAGGTCGTTGCGGCTGCGGAGAATAAGCAAATTTGCTGCAATCTTGGACTTCTTTCCTGGTGGTCGTGAGGGTTGCGTACGGCTTCGCTATCCTCAAGGCTTAAGCGTTATTGCGAGCTTCCTTAATTTTTTTTAAAGCCACTTCGCGAGCCGGGGACGAATGGCGGTCGCCGCGATGGACGCGCTCATAAGCGGTAGGCCTTTCCTTGGTATTTCTAAAGCAATGCGAGAGGAACAGGCAGCCATTCTGTAACCAGAACCAGTGCCCGCCAGCAGGCATGGTGGAGGCATAGTTGGAGAGAGAGGGGAAGCAGGAAGGATAGAGTCGTTCTATTCTCCCATTAGGGCATAGGGCAATGTGGTATTCACAGCCAGATACTCCGTTTTTGGAAGGAGGTACAATCATGGTAAATGTGCATAGTTACGACAGCCCGTGGCCCCCAGAGTCAACTGGTACTTTTTGTGTGACCATACAACCGAACGTAGGAGCAGTGTTGTAGGCGTTCCTCTAAAATAGGAACGAAAGCTCGTTCCTCAATCTTTCCCGATTTCGAAGCGAGTTCCCATTACAAGTTCCTATATTGATAAAGAAACACGTCCCAGTTACACTGCGAACATTGTAACGTGTCGTTATATTAACGTTACATTTGATTTTTTTAGATGCGAAGCATCTCATGGTCGGGGCTATGTCCGACCCTTGTCGTTGTTGCGGCGTCCACACCCCCACTGCGCATGCTGGGCTTGCTGAACGCCCGGTGGTGTCTTCCCCTTTAGACTCCTGGAGTGACAGCGTCGCCAGATTCTTCCTTGGCTGGCATGAGGCGAGCACGCTTCCCCTTTAAGGGCTCCTGGAGCGACAGTGTTGCCGGTGTCTTTCTGGGCCGGCACGAGACGAGCACGCCTCACTCGCATTCGACGTTTCATCATCGTCGGCAGCGGCGTGCGTCGGCGAGTCTCGACGAGCCGTGATTACAAGCAGCCCACAGCCATCCAGGGAACGTGCATCGACCTCACTTTCAGCAACTTTAGGGTTCATGCACTACAACAGCCCTTGACTTCACATTTACCGACCATAAGGCGGTCATAATCAAAGCGGAACACCAGCCACAGCTGGACGTTGAACATGATGATAATGGACAAACTCATACAACGTACAACGTCTCTCTCTCTCTCTCCCTTTAATGCCTCTTCACTATAACACCCCACCCCCCTCCAATAAAATTACACCATCTTCCCGTAGGGGAACCCTGAGTAGTATGCGAAACAGCCATGGGGTCAACGCAATTTCCCTTTTCGTAGTTCCGGTAAGGGAAAAGTGTGGTAGTTACCATGGAAACCAAACGGTAAAAAAACGGTAGCTACGTACCTCAACCTAACGGAAACAAGAAACTGAAAACCAATAGGCACTTGAATCGACACCATGGCTGCTTCGCATACTACTCAGGGTTTCCCTACGGGAAGATGGTGTAACTTTTAAAATTAAAATCTGGTGCCGGATAATCTTGAGGCGAAATGAAGTGAGCAATTTAACCCTTCCATCGAACTACGTATATGATACAAATGTGAGCACCCCCGGCAGTAGAAAATGTGGAGAAACGCTCTTGAACGAGTTTTTGTTAGGGTGCACTGGACATATTTCAGACATGTTTAGCTGCAAATGTGGTGCTCGTCTTTTACATGTGCATTACATATGGTCCTTTCCCTTTTGGTCCTCAAATGCGGCGTCAGATGTGCAAATAGAAACTTACTCACATGCACGAACATAAATGCCTTGCACAACGAACTGCGCAGAAAGGAACAATGCATATAGGCGTTTAATGAATGCTGATTC
Source organism: Haemaphysalis longicornis (assembly GCF_048455015.1). NCBI lineage: Eukaryota > Metazoa > Arthropoda > Arachnida > Ixodida > Ixodidae > Haemaphysalis > Haemaphysalis longicornis. Next base: position 201,400,233 of record NW_027526361.1, on the reverse strand, counting down.
AGTACTACAGTATGAGTGAAAAAAGAATGTCCAGAATACATATTCACCACTTAGTAGAGTCCTTTGTTTGAACTCAGCAAGAGTTTTGTCTGTCCGGCGTTGGTGTCGGACAGACGAGCCCGTTTTTTGTCAACACTTTGCTGGTAATGTTGAAGAGCCGTCACACCAAAACTCTTGAGGGTTCTACCGTGTTGTACTTGAGGATAGCTTGGTTCAGTCTCTCGGGCTCAGAACACTGCCTCTTCATGCGCTCATAGGCGTGTGCTAGCATACAACCCGCACTCTCCACGGCCAGTGGTTTTTTTGTGCCTGTTTTGTTTCACGGCCATTGAACCACTCTGTGGTGCCGTGCTCATAAGTTTGGCCGTTGTGGTTTTCTCCTTAAATTCTCGCAAGCGCTAGCATCAGAACCATTGCGTCAACAACAGAGTTTCAGTGTTACTTGGCCGGATTAAGAATTCATGCTCACCTTTTTGCGCAACCTTGTCTGCTGTAACTTTATAATACGGTGTTTAAGTTTGGCCTCCGGCATCTCGTTGTTGGAACGGAGGAACTTTACGAACGGCAGCAGCCACCAGCTTGGGATTACCAGCTCTTCAAAGAAGGAAGTCGGCACGGGGGAAGGAGGGGAGGTAGCTTACCCTAACATATGGAGGCAACGGAATGAGTTTTCTTTATGGCGGTATCTTGCTGACAAATTCATTGTTTATTTATGGTTGCGGCCTTTTGAAGTGGTACGTCACCTGGCTACACGCTGCTCGCAACAATTGCTCCTGCTGGAGAATGTACTCGCAAATTTCGCGCTTCACATGAACGTTCAGCTTTACCTGGAGCTCTGCCTGGACAAGTTCCAGCAAACTTTGTGTTCCGGAGTATTACGCGCCTTGTTGAGCGTGCTTTCAATCGAAAAAAAGTTCGGAACTGGGCGGCCTTGGACTCGGGACGTTGTATGAAGAGTGGGCACAGTCCCGCAATATCCGGAACGGTTAATTTGTAACCCTATGTGAGTGTACACTACTCGGTTCGCAATCGGTTCCCTGATGAAGCACTGGTCGGAACCGTTCCCACCACAGTCTCACTGCTATGATGCGAAGGAACGGTGACGCAATATTTCCCAGCGCAATTCCAATACCAACCATCAAAGCAAACCTGGCCGTGGGCACATCACGAAACCGATGGTCTGCTCGGTGCGAGAGAAAATTTACGGCGGCGCGTTCGAGAGCCATGTCCGTGCCGTAGGGCGCTAGAACGTCCAAGGTCAGATTGGGCTTGCAAGTATGAGGGATCGTTGCTGTTGCGCATGGGAACAGATAGATCTTATTCATTCTTTATTTATTTAAGACATACTGCAGTCCGAAGACCAAGCAGGTGGGCACAAATTAATTACATAAAAAAAGCATCAATCCGCATGGTAAATTGGTACATATTTCTGAAAACAGTCAAACAAGTGTGAAAAAACAGAAAGAAAAAATAAGAAACTGACAAAAAACAGGAATGATAGCAGTACACAAAGAAAAGTAGCGGCACAGTGAATGTTTAAAATATTGCAGAAAGTACACGCTTTTCAAAATCCGACACATCACGCGCCGAAAACACATCAACAGGCAATCTATTCCACTGCTCGATTGTGCGGGGAAAGAAGGAGTGCTTAAAAAGATTAGTGCGTGCAAAACTTGGAGTTAGATTGTGCTCCTGGGTGCTTCGAGTTGAACGAGATAAGCGGGGCTGAATATAAAGTTCTGGATTAACATTAAATTGTTGGGAATTAAGCAAAAACAGAAACCTTAGTCGTGCAACCTGCCTCCTGTTTTCCAGGGTCATTATATTGTTGTTGGCCATGAGAAGCGATGGAGAAGCGATGGAGAAGCTTGGCTATGATAGCTGTTAAAAATGAACCGGACCGCCTTTCTTTGCACCATTTCTAATTTGTGAATGTCTTTTTTAAGGAATGGGTCCCATGCTGCGCTTGCGTACTCAAGTTGCGGCCAAACAATGGAATTATAAGCTAGCAATTTAACATGTGAAGGAGCGGCTTTTAGTTTGTGCCTGAGGAACCCGAGTTTTGTGGAGGCCGATGCGCAAATTTTGTTAATGTGACTGAACCAAGTTAGTCGTCTTGTTATAGTAACTCCTAGATATTTATATTCGTCTACTTGTTTCAGCGTGTAGTTATTGAGCCTGTAAGAAGACGTGAATGAATTTTTTTGTTAGTTACTTGGAGCAATACAGATTTGTCACAGTTCAGTTCCATGGACCATTTCGCACACCATTCAGAGACAGCATCAAGGTTACATTGCAAGTTAGCTTGGTCACTTGAGGATGAAATTCGTTTGAAGATTACACAGTCATCCGCAAACAACTTTAGACAAATCGACGATGCGTGGATAACGTCAGAAATATCATTGATATAAATTAAAAAGAGTACAGGTCCCAGCACACTGCCCTGAGGAACACCGGAAGTTACAGGGAGAGTATTGGAAAAAGAGCTATTGATTTTAACAAACTGCTTGCGGTTAGACAGATAGCACTGGATTCATTTTATGAGTGGTATTGGTAAGCCAATTTTTTGAAGCTTTAGGATCAGTTTACTGTGAGGAACACGGTCAAATGCTTTACTGAAATCTAAACAAAAATGACGTCTATTTGTTCAGCCTTATCGAGTGAAGACGCAAGTTCATGAATAGTGGTTACTAACTGGGTTAGCGTGGATAAGCGTTTTCTGAACCCGTGCCTAAAAGGCGTTAGAATATTGTTGGCTTCTAAGAACGAGACAATAACAGTTGATACTACATGTTCGAAGAGTTTACAGATGCTAGAAGTCAGGGAGATAGGGCGGTAATTGTCTGCAAAGAGGCGGTCTCTTTTTTGAAGATTGGAGTGACACATGCCATGCGCCAGTTGTCAGGAATTTTGGTACAGTCAAATGATAACCTAACAAGGTGAGTAAGAATATGCCCTAGCGGCTCAGCGTATCGGTGCAAAAAGGCATTGGGTATGTTGTCGGGGCCAACGGAATATGTAATTTTTAGGTTGAGTAACATGTTAATAACACCCTCAGCGATTATAAATTCTGAGGACAGATTGGGAAGGGGCATGTTGTACGGTGTACTGTCTTGGATTGGAGAGAATACGGAGTGAAAATATTGGTTAAAATGGTTAGCGATAGCGACCGAGTCACTGGTAACAGAACCGGTAATTGACATCTGTTGGACGTCTTTAGGACGATCACCTAAGTACCACCAGAATTTCTCCGGACAGCTTTTTATAAAACTTGGAAGGATTTGCGAGAAATATTTAGCCTTTGCATCAGAAAGCTTGGAGGCAAGAAGAGTTTTCAATGAGTTTAACTTGCTGGGAGGTGAGTGGCGCCGTTTGGCACGCTTAAGCCTGCGATGAAGGTGAATGATTTCTCTTGATATCCATGGATTGTTTTGGTTACTACGGACACTCCTGCTAGGAATATATCTGTCAATGCAAAAGTGGACGGTAGACTTCAGGGTATTCCACAATGTTTCTACGGAACTGGGCAGGGTGTCACAAAATTCCAAAGTGTGTCTAAGATGGATTGATCATCGGCATTAGAATAATTTTTCACTACCCTATTTACTTGTTTTCGGTGTTCCTTAACGACCCCTAAAGGAAAGAACAATAGCACACTCATGTGGTCAGAGATACCACTATTGATAGAGACACTATGTTCAGGTGTGCTTGAATTAACAAAAACAAGGTCTAGTATTGAACGGGCATTTCCGGCAACTCTTGTGTACTCGAGAACTGTCTGAACTAAGTCACATGAGCATAACATCGAGAAGAGGGTTAGTAACAGCATCAAACACTGATTTCGTGTTAAGCCAATCAATTTGGGGAAGAATAAAGTCACCAGATAGAATCAGCCGGTTGTCTTTATACATACATAATTCATCGTGAAGTACTTGCAAATAGCTGGACGGAGCATTTGGAGGCCTATACATACACCCCACATATTGTGAAATTATGACCCCAGCAGTTTACATTCAAAAATAGGCTCTCGTGCTCTGGTATCTGCGGTAAGATAACATGCGGAATAGAGCTTTTTAAGACATAGCTACACCGCCCCCACGAGAAGGGCGGTCGTGGCGTATGATTTGATAGGATGCAGGAACTATAATAGAATCGGGGATGTCATCATGCAACCATGTTTCTGTTATAACTGTTATGTGTGGGTTATATTCTAGAAGCAAATATTCAAGTTTATCAGTTTTGTTGACAAGGCTTTGAGCGTTTAGGCTTAATATTCTCAGTTCTTTGTGGACGCTCCGTAATTCCCGTCAATCTGCTGTGCTGCCATTTGACTCATTTTGTGCCGCTGCTGCAGTTGCCGCTGCTGCAGTTTCTGGCGCACGCTGGTTTTTCTGTGCTGATGAGGCAGGCTGTGAGGGCAGCAGGACTCTTTGTTTCTGTTCGTTGTCCCAGATATACAAGTCTTCACCGATTTTAAGCTTATCGTGAACTAGCAGGACGCGTTGTTTACTATCGCGCTCGGGTTTCGCGCTTTCCCAGAGAAGCTTGCGTTTCTACAAAGTGCTTTGGCTGTAATCATTCTGTACAAAAATATTTGTTGCCTTTAGTTCATGCGCATTTTTCCACACAGCCTGCTTTTCTGCAAAATCCTGAAAGTAGGCAATAACTGGCCTCTGGCCTTCTTTTCGCCCAAGGCGGTGGAAGCGAGCAATTGATTTGCACTCAACGCCGAGTTTTTTCTTAAAAAACATTGCTTATAACCTTTGTTTTAAGTAACTCTTCCTCTTCACAAGCTGTTTCCGCGATGCCATATAAAACAAGGTTCGACCGTCGGCTGCGGTCCTCCAAGTCTACTAGCTTGCTGTTCTGCCATGCCATCATGGTCCGTAGAGAAGCAGTCGAAGTTTCGAGAGATGTAACGGCGGGTGCCTTCAAGTTAAGTTCCTGTAAGATCTTATTTATAGACTGGATTTGCGAGCCGTAATCACGCAATACTCGTTCAGTGTCGATAAGACGCGTTTTCATTTCCGAGAGTTCATCCGGTATCGTAGCCTGACCACTCAAAAGTTTTTCAAACCTTTCCTCAACAGTTGGACCAGGATTTTCCTCGATGTCGCCGCAAAGGAACAATTTGCATACAACATAACAATCGTAACATATACAAGCAAGTGTGCGTGGGCAGGGCACAACCAAAAGGAAAATTTCATTTTTCGTTCTGATGTTACAGTTGGAATAACTAACCTGTACAGTGAAGAATTTCGTGGTAAGCGACATGGTCCCAGCCGTTTCGCCGTGCCCACTGCCGAAGAAGCACTGGAGCGGGTCCTTTATAGGGTTGACGATTGGTGACGTCACTAACATGCGCAGACCATGCAGAGGGGTGGGGAAGAGCTTGTCGGGGAACGATAGCGGTGCAGACGGACACGTGTCGAAGGAGGCGTTGATGGCTGCTGGTCCTCGGCACGCATCGCTTGCGGTTGATGATCCGGCGATCACTGTCCGGAGGACCTGTACAGTGAAGAATTTCGTGGTTAGCGACATGGTCCCAGCCGTTTCGCCGTGCCCACTGCCGAAGAAGCACTGGAGCGGGTCCTTTATAGGGTTGACGATTGGTGACGTCACTAACATGCGCAGACCATGCAGAGGGGTGGGGAAGAGCTTTTCGGGGAACGATAGCGGTGCAGACGGACACGTGTCGAAGGAGGCGTTGATGGCTGCTGGTCCTCGGCACGCATCGCTTGCGGTTGATGATCCGGCGATCACTGTCAGGAGGACCTGTACAGTAAAGAATTTCGTAGTAAGCGACATGGTCCAGCCGTTTCGCCGTGCCCACTGATTTCAGCTTGCCTTGGGCGGCAGCGGAAATATTTCAAGAATCTGAGACTCATAAGTTGACGTCTTGTTTTTACACGCAGTGAGCGTAACGCCGGTGACTTAGTTGTCCATTGATGGACAGCAGAGAAGTCTTGTACGGCCGCTTTGGCTGGCACTGATGCCTGTACTGTAGACAGCACGTGTGCGATGAACACGACACAGGCACGTTTTCTCCTGCTTGGCTTTCTCGTTCCACTCTTATGCACAAATGAAAAAGTCGAAGCTAAAGACGAATCAAAGGGGCGCCGAATCGTCTGTCGCATGCGCATCTGCAGCCGACCTAGCGGCAACTCCGTGCGCACGCGGTACACAGCGCCCAACAGGCTGCGGCCCGCTGCGTGGTTATTCTTGTGTTTGGAAGCACGTTCTGCGGACGGATGGGCAATTGGGCAGCTTATAGGAAGATAAACATATTAGAGGCCTGTGGCTTTTTGTTTAGCTTCAGCGCTGTAAAGCTCTGGCATCAAAATAGCCAAATCCTAGCGATGGAACGTTTCGAGCAGGAACCCCGTTCGCTCTATCGTTGCTTCGTACACGTAACGAGTTACGTTACAGTTCCTGTCACTCCTAATGGAACGGTGGCGTTTCTCCATTCCTCTCGAAAGGAACTAGATCCAGGAACGCCGTTTCCTAGAACACTGCGTAGGAGTAAGCCTTCTTTTGCGAGAATTTTTATAGTCCTACTTCCGCCAAGAAAATCCCATTTAGGCTGCTTTGTGTTTTGTGTATATGGGGAGGATATTTGCGTCCCTCAAGGGACAGTGCGTAATCCTTTCATGGCACATTTCGGTGCGCTGCCCAGCCGATTTGCGGGAGGAGTCATCTCTTGAACGTGTGACGAACCTTCCGGCATACTTGTGGGTGGCCGCGGCCACGTTTCTTGGATGGGGAGACTCGCAGGAAGCCAAACCACATTGATATGTCGCGAAGTGTTTTTGGATTTCCAGGGAAATGTCCGTGCTGGCGTGTGAATGGTACGATCTGTATCTGTAGATTTGGAATTGCTAGGGATTTCCTTGGCGCTCTGGGAGGTTATTACAACAGCAATTGTCGCCGCTTCTGCTTTAACGGAATTTCCGGCTTTCATAGAAGCTGCCATCAGTGTGTCTGTGTCAAAGTGGGGGAGGGAAGAGAGTCAGTATGGTTGTTTCTCCCGATCTCACGTCAAGGCATCTCCAGTTGGTTGCACAGGAACGGCCGCATGGAATACTTGCTCTATAGGAAACAGGTGTTTGTGCAATGCCCTCTCTTTAGATTTCTTCTATGTTACGCTCGGGACGCCTATTTTTGCGGGCGGAATTGATGTATTGCCATTTGTGTATGTTAGGTGTACTTTGGCTTTTTGGGTTAGCTCTTAGATGGATGTTGATCTGTAGGTGTTTGGGTATTGCCTTTCTAGTTTTAGAGATAGGAAATCTTTTTTAATGTGCAGCTTCGTCCTGAGCCTACGACAGCCAGATGTAGTGTGATGCTCTACTAGATGTTTTAACGTTTCCGTGGGGGCGGTTCTGGACAGTTCAGGGCCATCTAGTAGGCTTAAACGACTTAACGCTTCACCGTTTTTGTCTCCGAAACACAAAGCTGCAACGAGTATTTTTCCTGCATCTCTAAGGGCTTGTATGCTATTCTACAAATTAGTCGATTTGCCTGATTTACAATGCGGGACAACTCGCGTTTCGCGTCGATGTTCATATTGTTCTCCAGAACTTCCGTACCCACCACGTTATGGAACTGCAGGGTCTAAATTGTTGTTGGCCTGTATGTTTATTTGGATCAGCGTATCGTTAGGTGCTTAAGTTGTTTTTCTGGTTTACGGCTTCTATTTTTGCGGATAGAAGGAAAGTCCAACCGTAGCTTCCCAGCAAACAACAGCATTCGCTGTCATCTGAGGTGTGCCTTCCATTTGATATTTGCTGCCGGTTGTTACCTTTAAGAACACAGGATCAAAATAGAGAGAGGGACAGGTTGTTGAAGTATGTAAGACTGGAAATCGGAATGAGGGTAATGTTTGAACGGAAAGGGCATATAAGACTGCCCCTTGTGGTGTGTGCCTCTTTCCTTATCCAAAATTGTGTGGCTGAAGTGGGACAACTTACATCTTGGCTGTTCGCTGTACGGGAAATACAAATCATTCGTGTTTTCGTTCAGTTAAAAATACGCGCTATAGGATACGTAGGGGGGTGGTTGGAAATATCAACCGTGAACATTTAAGCATTAGCACTCACACCACTCTTCAGAGCAGCACTAAAAAGTCTGATCAATTAAATGTTTATGCGAAGGCGTTTTTGAGAAGCCCTATCACTGTTATCAAATTGGACACACATTTCTGAAGTAGCGAGTCGGAAATTTAATAATTGACAGACCAAGGGAGAATGGAACGAGGGATGGTTAAGGCAAATACCCTTGTTTTGTTTGTGAAGGATATCTAGTAACTATGGACTAGATGCTAACGATCTGGCTACACTCTAAGAAATCGGGGGAGTAGTTGAAGAGTCCAACAGTCATTGTACTCCTGCAAGCGTTGGCGCGCTCCCCTCGAAAGCTGCGGGGAGTTGGATGCAATGTTCGCTCCCATGAGGAGGAAGAGCAAAACTGACAGCGCACTCTTCTCGTGCGCGGCGGAGTGCAGCCCCAGTTCTGCTCCCGCACCAGTGAAGAGTAAAGCTGCACATCGTCTCCTCTCTCCAGTACGAAGAGTAAAATTGCAATTTCATTCTTGTCAAGTGCGGGAGTAAGCATGGAGAGGCACTCCTACCGTTTACGCACACCAACTCATCAGCGATGTTTTATTTGCATACGTATATATTATATAAAGCAGTTGTGTAAAAAGCGCCCGAGTACTTCCGTCGCACATTCTAAACGTGCAAGAATATGAATTCATGTAACGATTGCTCGCAGCGTTCAGTGACATGAATGGAGCAAGCTTAACAAAACTAGAAAAACGCATGTCTCGATTTGGTTTTGTTTTTTTGTTTTGTTTTTTCCTCTGTAATGGCTTAGTTATCGACATTTGAAAAGTTGGCAGGCTATGCATCATAAAAGGTGCGCACCACGGAGGAAAGAGTACTGCGCGCCGATTTCAGCGATTACGCCGATTACACCGAGGGCATCTTAGCGGCGGCGGCGCGGCGGTGGACGCCGCGTCTCCGTAGCTCAGCCCGACGAATATACGGCGTACTACCACGGCGGATTTTCCGCCACGCGATCTCGCGTCTACGGTGAAAACCGACACAGGCGGTGCAACCGCAAGAACCGGGCGAGCGACGACTGATCGCGCCAGACCGTGATGTCCCGCCAGCGCGGAACACAGGGCTGCGCTTTGTAAACCATGTGCTACGCACGAAGTGGACTTTCAAACAGACGCTTCATCCAACATGGGAAGTTCGACCTGCCCTTATCGTCATGCTTGCTTGAACACAGTACGACGCGTGCTCGCATCGAATAGGAGAAACTAGGTTTTGAGAATTAAAGGTATCATTATTGAGAAAACTGAGGTTACAGTGGATCAGGACAGAAGAGCACGGGGAGAAAACGTCTCACGCGGTGCGCAGGCGTGGGGCGACTCTCCTCGGCGAACAGCACACACACGTGACACGCCCCAGGCAAGACTCCAAAGCTCTCACTCGTTGGTATAAACATCCGGCCGCGTTCGCTGCGACGGTGGCGGTTTCAGGTGTTTCGTGCTCCGGGCTTGGCCCCTCGGCAGGCTGCCGGTGTCTGTTTTCGTTTTCGCCTTCTCGGCGCCAGCATTCTCGGCGCGAGAATTATCCGAAGCTTCGGAGACGGCTTGCTCAACATGGGAAGTTTGACCTGCCCTTATCGTCATACTTGCTTGAACGCAGTGTGACGTGTACTCGCTAACTGCTTGCATGCCTGTGCGTCAGCGTTAGATCACGAACACGTAAGCAAGCCGTATATTAGTTCGTTCGTGCGTGCGTGCATGCGTGGAACTAGTTTTTATTTCGGAGGGACATCACAGCTGCGGCGGCGCAGAGGCCGATACCGGAACTATATGCACTGTGTAGCAATGCGCGCGCAAGCCGCCGGACCAGCCGGTGTGTAGTCGCTGCCTTTGCAGGCTTCGCGCCTTAAGCTTGGGATCTTGGGATGACGGCCATGGATTTATCTACCGGACGAAGAAATGCTGGCTGGAAGTGGAGGTAAGCCATTAGTTAACCTGGTATTCTTATCTTGTGTATTTAGCGAAGGAGAGTTGCTCTCTAGCTTCGGTCCGCGGAAGCGGCTAACCCTAATGTTTTCGTCACTCATTTTGACCGTTGCTTAGATTTGAAGGGCGGCTTTTGTACCCGTGTGCAAACAGCGTCGAGTCTTGCACCGTTTCAATCCCTTTGATTCGTGAAGTGTTGGTATCCTAGCCGAATGTTTTCGCAGGTAAGAAGCACGGTCGCGCGAGTAGTCGCAGCGCTACCCTGTATTCTTAACTCGGCGGCTAGGGTTAGAGTGGCTGCCGTGCAGTAGCTGTGGCTACCTGCGCGGCTCCGAAGAATTTCGTACAATAGGCTGAGTGATAGGAGCGCGTCTAGCGCGTAGAAGTCACGAAAGTTACAATGATTTTAGTTACCGCCGTGCGTGCTGCAGCAGACTGAAATCCTGTCCAGACAGGTTTTTTGCGTTTTGATTTGTACTCTTAGCTCGGCGGCTAGGGTTAGAGTGGCTGCCGTGCAGTAGCTGTGGCTACCTGCGCGGCTTCAAAGAATTTCGTACAATAGGCTGAGTAATAGGAGCGCGTCTAGCGCGTGGCAGTCACTAAAATTACAATGATTTTAGTTACCGCCGCGCGTACTGCAGCAGACTGAAATCCTGTTCAGATAGGTTTTTTGCGTTTTGATTTGTACTCTTAGCTCGGCGGCTAGGGTTAGAGTGGCTGCCGTGCAGTAGCTGTGGCGACCTGCGCGGCTCCAAAGAATTTCGTCCAATAGGCTGAGTGATAGGAGCGCGTCTAGCGCGTGGCAGTCACTAAAATTACAATAATTTTAGTGAGCGCCGCGCGTACAGCAGCAGACTGAAATGCTGTCCTGACAGGGTTTAGGTTTTTTGCGTTTTGATTGAGGGCAGGATGGCCGGAGATGGGACTGTTAAGGGGTAACTACATGCGTCTAAGCCGATGAGCGACGCGAGAAAACTCACTCATTGGGTACGGCAAACAGGTATTGTGGGCGACACAGACAAAAATTTTTTACACAGGCCGCTGACGGCGGCAACTGCGGCAGGCTACGGGCCGTCGCCGTCGCCGGCTTATATCGGCCAGAAGCAGCCCACGAGCGAGCGGCAGCAACGACGACGAATGGCATTGGCAGCAATGCATTATTTTTTTTTTTTCGTTTGTCGCTGTCGCCCATAGTGTTTGTTGTACCCATTACGGTACTTTTTTCGCGTCGGTTGTCGCCGTCGCTGCGTGTGGTTTAATGTTAGAGCGTTCTGATCGTTCAATAACGAGCCTATTGGTTCTCATCAGGTGTTGCGATCTGCAGCGTGCATGCAACGAAGCGTACTGGAGAATGAAGAAAACAGTAGCTATATGCCCCATAGCAACTTTTACACGCTGTACTTGTGAACGTATAATGGGCCGTACGTTGCAGTCGGCTGAGGGCAAAATCCTATGCAAATTAATCAGGGATTATAACGTTACAAAAAGAGTTCTCTTTACTTAAATTTTGTTAAATGTTTTTATACCGGGAACGATAGCGGGGTAAACAATAGAAGCTGCGGACACGTAAGCACTAATGGGTTTGGGGCGCATTGCGTAGGCAGACAGCTGTAGGACGCGCTGTCTGACATGACATTGGCCAAGTGGCACAATGAGCGTGGCTGCATCCAAGGTCACCGCACATTCGCATGACTGCGCCAAGCAGTATTGCATTCCAATACGGGTTCAATGCGTTCTCTCGGCGCAAAATCTAATCTATCACGTCGTCAAACTCCAATTTTATTTTCATTGTAGAACTTATCTTTGCTGTCCCCCTCTTTCTTCCTATGTAGGAATCACGGAAAGACGGTATTTGCCCGAAGATTTTTTTTTTTCCTGAGAGAGAACGAGATCCCCGAGGCGTCAGCAGGAGTGGCCGTCGCATTCAAGACACTTCTGCTCACATCCTTGGACATCGTGGATGAGTTCCCATTGGTGCTGTCTGTGTTTTCAAAGGGGAAGAGCACCTTGCTTCTGTAGACGTTACTTCGGCTCAAGCACGGTGCCCTGGTCGGTGCTGTTCTGAAGGCCGCCACCAACATTATGAAGCATTCAGCTAGAACGTGTTTGTTTTTAATAGCAAGTTATGCCTTTTTTAAATCTTACTAGCGCATCCTCATTTGAGAACCACCCGCCTAAAAAACCCAGTGGGAATGTTTCCGGTGGTTTCCTATTGTCCCACCAACATATATCTGTTGCAAAGTTCCCGTGTCAGTGGCTTTGTATCTTTGTGTTGATTGCACCTTGTAATGCGCTAATAGTAATCCACGCTGAATAGTTTTAGTCCAAGATTTTTGTTTCGCAAAATTTATTTGTAAATGTTTTTGATGTGTCCGAAATAAGAGCTGGCTTTCCAGTCCATGTGAAGCACACTGATGTACTAAGGCCACTTTGTTTTATGTTAATACTGTTAACTATTTTCCCACTGCTGTATTTCTACTGACGTTTTCGTGCTAATGCCAGTACCTTTTTATTTTTGGGTGTTAATGTCATTTTTATTGACGTAATTTAATGTTTGTATTTCAGTGTTATCAATTGCTTTGCTGCATTTTTATTTGTGAATTTTTCTTGGATGTATCCTCAGTAGGCGTTACGTCTCCTGTGTGCATGTGGAGTAAGAACCGTTTTTATGCTGTGATATTTTAATTCAAAATAAATTGCTTTTTGTGTGAAATTGCAGAATGAACCGATTGTTGTGGTATTTTTTTGAAAAATAAAGTCTGACCTTGTTTTTCTTCTTTTCCATGTTTCAAAATGGCTTGTCCTGTTTTGTTTGCTTGTAACTGCCTATAGTACCATCGTGGGGATTGGGGGGGGGGGGGGCTAGTAGCAGGCGGAGCGAAAACACGCTGTCTCGCGGGGAATAGCAGAACGCTCTTGAGGCGTAACGAGATGCTTTACAAGAGAGAGTAGTAGTACCCGTCTGCAGTATCCGGGAACGCCGAAACCAATAGAGCTTATTCACGCCTAAAGGGAGTGACGAAACGCTGCCTTGTACATGGCATAGCAATTCCCACACAGGGTTCAAGTACTCCGCTTCGACAGCAGCAAGTAAATCCCACGAGGAGTGTTTCGCCTCTCGTTTGGCCGCCACGCGCTACTCCTCGGAAGAGTCGCCCAATGCTGCCAAAGGGAGTGAAATATGGGACAAAAGTTTTTACTCCTAGACAGAGTGCCCAGCACTCCTCGTCTTCTTAGAGTGTAGCACTGCTGCAGGAAAGGGTTAGTGACATCTTTTTTGAACGCCAGCACAGTAATATTCCCATTCCAAACATTACACTCGCCTATAGTAGGGCGGTGACGAGAAGCCGTAGACGCCTGCCCCAGCAGTCACGAAAAACATTTTCTAACAGCTGCAACAGTTCGTTCTGTTTGGGACAGAGAGTAAATTTTATATATGAAGGAGTGTTCTGATGAGCAAACAATTAAGCGAAACACGCTGGATAGTAATGTAAGAAATTGAACAAGCCTATATTAAATACCATTAATTACATACAGAATATCTGTCTATTACTGAGTTAATACCGGGAAATGCTGGAGGTCGAACATTAAGCGTTTTCGAATTTCGGAAATAAAGTAGCGAGGGAACACAAACATTCTCGAACGCTGAGGAGTAGGAATGTTGTTGCTTCAAGTCCTACGCAGGGCCAGGATTTTCAACACTTTCTTCAAACGTAAATATATGTGTTTTCCCACCCAAAACTTACAAATTGCTCTGTTTATGCCCTCTTGTTTTTTTCTTAAGTGGCGGCTTCTCTATCTCTGTATTTACCTATATTCTAACGGTCATACTCGGGGCTTCCCCGGTGTGCACTAATACCAATGGGCCGAAAGCTCATTAACAGAACCTTATGTGGCCGGGTACCCTGTATTCTCGATTTCCTAGAAACAAAACACCCGAGTCTCCACGTGTCATTGATCTTTAAAGTGCGAGGTGTATTATAGCGCCAGGCATTGGGAAACAAACGTCCCAGTGTTTGTGCTACTATCACGCGGTCCTCATTATGGTGGGACGCCCTTTAGAACATATTTTGCTCGGCATTCCATAGCGCGAGGACTTCGCGTGTGCGTATTTGCTTGTTCGTGAAATTGCTTGCTTTTATTTGGCTCCGCACTCGGTTTCCCTCGACGAGCTGCCCTTATCTATTTTCAATTTTGTGTCTCTTCTCTAGTGGAAGCGGCGAGGCCATATATAGTGGGCTCCCATGAGGAACAGCGAGACTACGGTGATAAACGACGAGAATGAAGACAAGAAGGTAATCGGTGGAGGTGGTGGGTTACGGTAAACCCGCGGGTGAAGAGCACGCACGAATATGTAAACCTGTCACTTAGTGATGACCACCGACCTCAATCGATGTCTTTATTACGAATTCTAAAGAGAAAAAATAGCGCCGGTGTTATTGATTACCACGTGAGTAATCACCTCCCTATCTTCCACGTGCTAGATAACCTAAAGCCCACTAGTCCCATGAAGAAGCCTGATGATGATGATATCTGGATTTTAATGGCGCAAGGCCAGCTAAAGGCAAAGAGCGCCAAACAAAAGTGATTTCATGACAGCGATGTGAAAGTAAAAGTAGAGAGGGTTTCAGTAAACATACACAAACTAAAACAAGCTAATGAAGATGACTGGTGTAAAGGGCCAGGTTGTCATGATGCATGATAGGAGATGAGATGCAAAAAATTGACATCGATAAGAAACTTAAAAACAAGCTTGGTGGAAAACATGGGCTCGTCTCCTAAAAAGTACAATGGGTGAAACGGAACGTGTTGTCTGTATAGTTCTGGGAAGTGTTTGCGTCGTGTTGTGTCAAGTGCCTTGCATTGGATGAGTACGTGGATTACGGATAGGCCCTCTCCACACCTGCTGCACATGGGTCTTGGAGATCCAGTGAGCAAGTGCGAGTGTGTTGCATGTGTGTGGCCTATCCGTAACCTTGCTAGGGTCACTTCAGTGTGTCTGTTGTGTGAGTCAGTTGTGTATCGTCCCAAGTGTGGCTTTGTTACATGTAGCTTGTTGTCTGACTGTTCACTCCAGTGTGTTTGCCATGTTTTACGTAGGTGTTGTCTGATGACTGGCTTCATGTCAGTGTACGGTACTGTTGCTATGTCTAGAGTGTTTCTCAGTGCAGCTGCAGCGGCCATTTCATCAGCAAACTCAGTGCCCGCGATGCCAGCGTGGCCTGGAACCCAGCAGATGGTAACATTCAGACCTGACGCATACGCCGACATCAAAGATTTAAAAACCCGATTGACAATGTAATTTTTGGAAGACCTTTGGGATGATAATGTACGCACGACGCTTAGTGAATCCGTGAAAATGATGGATTTTGCGATATGATATTCATTGATGTGATTTAAAACAAGGAGTATACCATATGCCTCCGCTGTAAAAATGCTAGAATTCACATGCATGGTTTTACAAGCACTGAAATTGGGTCCGTGTGCAGCACAAGACACCGCAATGGATGTTTTTGAGGCATCAGTAAAAAATTCTGTTGCCCCATATTTCGCCTGAAGATACATGAAATGCTGCAAAACGGCAGTTGTGGGCACCGTGTTTTTCTTAAATTGCGAAAACGACAAATCACACAATACAGGACGCAGATGCCATGGGACTATAGCATCAATGAGAGATGTTGTAAAAGTGTCTAAAAACGAGACAGAAAGTTCAGAGGCTTTCTCCCTCACCCTGAGCGAGAAAGGCGCAGAAATAGATGGACGATTTAAAAACAGTTCGGATGTAGATGTATCGTTCATTATAGACCTAATGGAATGGTGAGACATTGATGAAACTTTAAAAGCATATAGCAAATCCACATGCTCGCGCTGGTACCCCAGACACCATCTGTCACACTCGACGTACAGACTTTGCACGGGGCTAGTCCGGAAAGCACCAGACGCAAGTCGAAGGCCCAAGTGCTGCACTGGGTCGAGCATTTTCAAAGCAGTTTCCCTTCCTGAACCATACAAAACACTCCCATAGTGTAACCTCGAGCCTACCAGGCTAGTAAACACTCGCAGCAGAAGTAGTTTGTCAGCACCGTACGAGTGATGCGACAAGACCTTTAGAATATTCAGTGTTTTAATACATTTGTGTTTTAGTTGTTTGATATGAGGGATAAAGGAAAGTTTTTCATCAAGGACTATACCTAGGAACTTGTGTTCTTTTTTGACCGGTATCGAGACACCATTCAGTTTGATGTCTGGATCTGGCCTGATCCCACGCTTTTTGGAGAACACAACACAAGTGCTCTTAACTGGGTTTAGCTTAAAACCGTTCTGATCAGTCCAGCCAGCTAGCTTATTAACACCAAGCTGGACTTGGCGTTCGCAAATTGACATATTACACGACTTAAAAGATATTTGGACATCATCTACATATATTGTACAGAAAATGGTTCGTGGCAACGCCTTTCAAAGTGAGTTCATCTTGACTATGAACAACGTACAACTCAAAACGCCACCTTGAGGCACACCATTTTCCTGCACAAAAACCTTTGAAAGGGCAGTACCAACTCTTACACGAAAGGTTCGTTCTGCCAGGTAGCTATAAAGAGTGTTAAACATATTGCCCGAAACACCAAATGATTTTAGGTCGCTAAGTATCCCGTATCGCCAAGCGGTGTCGTAGGCTTTCTCAAGATCAAAAAAGACCGTTGCACAAAACTGTTTGTGGACAAAGGCATCCTTTATATACGACTCAAGGGCGACGAGTTGGTCGTTTGTGGATCGCCCCACCCTGAAGCTGGCCTGGCAGCTCTCGAGAAGACCATTGTATTCTAAGAAGTACACGAGTCTCCTCTTAATCATCTTCTCGAGAAGCTTGCACAGGCAGCTGGTGAGGGCGATGGGTCGGTAACTGGCGGGAGAAGACGGGTCCTTACCCTCCTTCAGGAAAGCTACAACTATAGCCTCCTTCCAAGATTTCGGAATGTGCCCCCAAAGCCATATGTTGTTGTATAAGTGTAGGAGTGTTTCAAGAGTATCTGGGTGTAGGTGTTGTATCATTGTGTATGTAATCTGGTCTGCGCCTGGAGCTGAGGGTTTACATGTGCTCAGGGCAGCCTTCAGCTCATGGAGAGCAAATTCAGAGTTGTAACCAGAATTTGACCTGTTATTATCACGTAAGGACTTCTTTTCACAAGCGGTTTTATGTCTCAGGAAAGTGTTTGTGTAGTGTGCCGAGCTGGAAACATGTTGAAAGTGTTGTGCAAGTGTGTTAGCCTGGTCTTCCAGTGTGTCCCCTGTTGGACTAACCAGGGGCAGGCTGTGTGTCTGTTGTCGTTTTAGTTTTCGCATTCGTGTCCAGACTTTGTGTGTGTCTGTGTATGAGTTAATAGATGTAAGGAAGGTGCGCCAGCTCTCTCGTTTTGCCTCACGGCGCACACGTTTTCCTAACGCCTTGGCCCGTTTGAACAAAATAAGGTTGCCCGACGTGGGGTACCGTCGAAGGGGTACAAGGCGTGGGGTACAAGGCGTGGGGTACCCCACGCCTTGTTCTGGGCCTCTCGCGCCCGCCTACAGTCCTCATTCCACCACGGCCTCCGCTGGTTGCGCGGGGCACCAGAGGCGTGGGGAATGGATCTTTCGGCGGCGTCGAGGATGTGCGCCGTGAGGAGATGGGCAGCTTCTTCAACGTGTAGGTGTCCTATGGATGTGTGGTGTAGTTTGGATGTCTCTGTAAATGTATTCCACTTAGCTCGTGCTTCATTGAACCTATTATGGGAAGACGAACTGCTTGGGCCTTTACCTATATATGTAAGTGAGGTGGGGAAGTGGTCACTGCCATAAGGGTCAGTGCTCACACCCCACTCAAGACATGCAAAAAGAACTGCGGAGCCAATCGCCAAGTCAAGACATGAGTATGTATTATGTCCTATGTTATGGTATGTAGGCTGTTTATTGTTGAAAATGCATGCTCCTGAAGATGTAAGGAATTTTTCTATAAGGCGACCTCGGGCATCCGTGCGAGAAGAGCCCCAAAGAGTGTTGTGAGCATTAAGGTCGCCTGTAAGAATGTATGGTTCTGGCAGCTGGTCAACCAGCGCCTCGAAGTCAGAGCTCAAAAGTGTAACATCAGGAGGAATGTATATGGAGCATACCGTTATCAACCTATTAAATATTATTAAGCGTATTGCTACAGCCTCAAGGGTAGTGTTTAAAGTGACAGGGTGGCATGCTAAGGATTTCCGGACGATTATGGCCACACCGCCAGAAGAGTGTGTGCAGCCATCCCTGTCTTTCCTGTATACCAGGTAACTATTCAGGAAATTTGTGTGTTTAGAATTCAAATGTGTTTCCTGAACACACATTACACTTGGCTGATTGCTATGCAGAATCTCATACACGTCGTCAAGATTATTCAGAAGGCCTCTGCAGTTCCATTGTACTATGTTCTCTCTTCCCATTATGAAGTGTTCGGAGCTACTGGACTGTGTTTTTATGTGTCGTCTTTCGGGGCTGTGACTCTCGTCTTTTTTGGCTTGTCAGGAGGCTTTGGCGTCGGGGCGCGTTCCTTGCGCTGCGTTGCAGGCAGGAACGGCCCGACATCCATGTCGTCGTCGGATGTCCGAGGGGTGCCCGACGGACCGGGCCCCCCGGACTTGGCCCCCCCTCGGGAGCCCTTCGTTTGAGCCGCCACCGCCGAGGGCGTCCGGGGCACCAGAGGTGGCACGGGCGGTGCGGTGGCGGTGGGAACCGGTGCGGGGCCCGTGGTGTCCATCACCTCAGTAACCTCCAACGCACTGGAGGGTGGGGAGACAGAGGCGGGAGCGGCACCGGTCCCGACGGAAGAGGTTGCCACCACAACCGCTGCTGCCTCAGCAAGCGGCGTGGTGGCGGGTTGGGCTGCCAAAGGCAACCCAGAGGGGGGCGGCGGAGGGACCAGGTCAGATTCGCTGAACTGGGTCCCTGTGGAAACCAGACGCCGCTCCGCCCCCCGGCGAGCTGCGTCGGCGTACCTCCCCAGAGGGAAAGAGGCGAACCTCTTCCGCGCCTCTGGGAAGGTGATGTTTTCAGTGATTTTGAGGTTGATTATTTTCTTTTCCATCTGGAACCTTTCACACGTGCGGGAGTACGCAGCATGAGGTCCATGACAGTTGCTGCACATTAATTGTTGAGCCTGGCAGTTATCTGTATCATGATCTTGAGATGAACATTTTGCACACGTTGTTTTTCCACGACAGGAGGTGGTGCCATGCCCGAACCGTTGGCACTTGAAACAGCGCCGCGGGTTCGGGATGTAAGGCCGGACAGAACAATGAATGAAACCCGCTTTGATCGATTCAGGGAGTGTGGAACGGTCAAATGTCAAGATTATATGCTTTGTCATGATTTGCTTATCATCTCGCCGCATGGTGATGCGCCTCACTGCCGTCACGCCCTCGCCTTTCAGACCTTCGAGCAGATCGGCTTCCGTCTCATTTATCAGATCTGGCTCAGAAATCACACCCTGAGAGCTATTGAGGCTACGGTGGGGTGTGACTCTGATGTCCAGATCTGCCATGCGATTCTGGGCAAGGAGGCTTGTGGCTTGCTGGTGAGTGTTCACCTCGACCAGAACTTCGCCGGTTCTCAGTTTCTTGGCTTGGAAAGACTTGCCAAGGATGCCTTCAAGGAATTTGGTGATAAGGAACACTGACTGGGAGGAGATAGGATTTGACTTGTCAAGAGATTCAACAATCAAGAAGCGCGGATAGTTATCTGGCTTTTGGGATGCAATTGTTGGCAAGGGTGGGAATGAAGCTTCGGTGCGGCCCCTTTTCGGGGGCCGATCACGTTTGGGGTGGGGGGGTTTGGAAAATGCCATATGATACATTGGAAAGCAGGGAGACGGGGGTACTTTCTCCTTTGACCTTACCCTGGTAGCCAAAGAGGTCCCGGAGCTCCCTGCCTGGTGAACAGACAGGGAGCCCATCCGCCGGAGCTTGACCTGGGCTCCGACGGCCACCGTTCGTGGTTTCTAACCTTTCACCTATAAACACATTGCCACGGTTGGATCCAGCGTATGTTTGGGGGCTCGGGGTCCGCGGTATCGCCAGTTCCGTCACCAAGATTGCTCAAGGTGCCCCGTGCGGGGCATGAAGAAGCCTGTACCAGCTGTAACTTGACGTGATATTAATCCCACTACACTAGAGCGTTTCCGCACAGAACTTATGCGAGTTGATTGGACAAAGGTTTTAAAAACCTTGAATCCAGAATAAGCTTACAACAGTTAGCTAGAAAACTTCAAAAGTATATATTTTAAATACTCCCCCGCAAAAATAAGAAAACAACCTCGAAAAGTACGTAAACCATAGATAACAAAATAGTGCTTAAAAGGAATTCGGGAAAAAATTAAACTTTTTCAAAGATTTCTTAAAAGAAAAAATCCGTCCGTTTTTCAGAGATTTTACGAACATCGAAACAAGTTAAATAGTCTCCATAGTGATGCCAAACAACGATATCTGTATGATCTCTTCAATCCTGATGTACTGAAAAGGTCTGATCTCGTATGAACAGGTTAAACGCTATACTTGGCCGAACGGCGCCTAATGAATCAGTGTCCGTAATTACTTCTAATGGCGTCGACCTTGCAGGGAAACGATTAGCTGATGCCTTCAATAGTTTTTTTTTGTTTCAGTAGCAAACAGTAGTTGTAACCCCAGGTGTGCTGAGTATATAAAGCCACAAGTGACAGAGAGCGCATTTATATTACACACCTCTGCGCATGAAACATCAACCATTATTATGTCTACTAAAAATAGCAAATATTCTGACATTGACGGCCTACATTGACGGCCTAGAATTTTTCTCTCAAAAAATAAAACTGCTACTTTATAACTCCGTGTTTTTACCATGCCTAACGTACTCATATTTGGTTTGGGGTAAAACAACGAAAAGCAATATAGAAACATTGTTAAGAAATCAAAAGAAAGCCTTTCGCACAATTGTTAATGCCGCGTATGACGCCCATGCGGAACCTATTTTCAAGTCCTTGAACCTATTACCTCTAACAGAACTTTACCACTCCACACTTTAAAACGACACCAACTAGCTCTTAAGAATAATGACACGTTCATGATACAACTTTCCGGGCTGAAGGCAAAAGAACAAGTGCTAGAGTTGCGGGTAAATGAACGTTTGGAAATTCCAAGAGTTAGAACCAACTATGGGTACTAAAGAATTCACTATCAATTATCTGCCCTGTTAAATACCATTAGGGCGTCTTGAAGCAATGTATAAGGGGTTATTTTACTCATCAAAGAGCGTTTTTTACTGTTTTGTGTGCATTTTACTTGTTTGCATTTGGCTGCTTGCTTGTTCAGTCTCTTTTTTGTATCGATTTTTGTAGTATTGTCAATGCCGCTTGCCGCCTGTTGCACCGGGCGGCTGGGGCTAGTCAAGCTGTTTTTACGGGTTTTTTCCCGGCTCACTTTGCGCGAAAGTGGTTTTTTTTGTGCAAGCACAAAAATCAAATCAAATCAAATCAAAACGCTAAAAAGAAATGAAATTCGCTCCTATCTTTCACCTCACTCCTGTGTCCCCTTTATATGTTCACAGGAAAAGCTTTTCTGCCCACCAGCTTTCGAATTAAGGAATGGCTTATACTTTTTTCAGTAGTTTGTCATCAGCCATGAATAGCTAGGCTACACCATGGCGTTCTACACGGTAAAGAATTCCTGTATCTTGTTACTACGTGGTCTTTCAGGGGGTTCGTTCGGTCAGACAAAACGGCTGAATCTCGTGTTGTATTGGAATTATCTGTATACAAATTGCACTAAGATGGTGTACTCAACCCTGCAACGACTACGGAGAGTTTTATATAAGCAGGTTTTATAAATAAATGTGAAGGCAGAGTTGTACAACAAATGACATGAACGCGCTGTTTCTCAGCCATTCCTGCGGCGTCACAAAGCCGCCGTAGACAGGACGGCCCCCATGACCCGTCACGGTGACTCATTAGCTATGACAATATGCTGCTGAGCCCAAGGACGCGGGTTCAATTACGGCGGACGCTTTTCTGATTCAGGCGAAAAGTGATAACTCCCGCAATTTCACCGCATTTAAACGTCCCCAGGTGGTCAAAGTTAATCCGGAGCCCTCCACTGCGGCGCGCCCCATAGCCTAGGTGTAACTTCGGCGCTCTAAACCCCACAAGAAACAAACAGATGCACTTTTATATGCGATAATGAATTGTGATTCTTCCAAATTTCTTGAACAAACGTAATAATAACGCAAAGTCGATAATTACCAAAAGGCGTTTTTCTTACGATCGTTTCGGCGGTGCCCCAGCCATTCACGTTTTGCGTAGTCCATTCGTTATGCTTCGCAATACAAACACATTCAAACCACTTCTTTCGACGAGAATTAAAAAAATATATGCTTTTTTTGCTATATTACGAACCACTACCGGCGTTTCAAGCGAAACTTACCACTTCAGGTGAAGCAGCTCGTGCGCTCAACGTTAGGCAAGCGCCAATTGCACATTCGCGGCACCGACGGAACTGGCACCGACCACGCTTCGGCTACCGTCCAAACCAATTTGCCTCAGCAACGGCCTCCGCAGTGAAACTGTGTAATCACGTGATCGATCCGCGGGCGGGGATGCAGTGAGAGTGACAGAGAAAGAACAAGGGCAAGCTGAGCCACAGTCAAGGCGCAATTCGGAGCCTTCTGCTGTGATACCGTCTAATATTTAGTTTTTACCTAGGAAAGAGGGGTAGCTAGGAAAGTAGTGGACAAGAGTAAGGGTAAGTGCCATCAGTAAGTGCGTGTGCGTACTCGGCTGCATGAGCGAATTCGGTATATATATCTTGGGCGTCTTGCAAATGTTTGAAAAAAGGATTTTCGCAAGGAAAACTATTGCAGCAAATTTCCGATTTGGTTCCAACGAGTACACTTTAATTTTCGAATTTTTTCCCGTTAAAATGCCACATAAAACATCAGAACACAAAAAACCGAATGATTGCAGTTTTGATTATGGGAGTGGTGAGAGTTTCCTGGTGGCAGTACCTCTGCAAATACGATTCGGCTCCAACTGCTAGCAATAGCTGTCTACATCAACTGTGCCTCCCCGTTTGGCCCACAGAGCGCAATCTATCAAGGTTGAAGGACTGCCACCACGCTTCGTCTTTTACTCGTTGCCACTCAGACTTCACGGACACGGTCTCTGCTCGCTCATAAAAGAACCTCCGCTCATGTACGCTTCTCACAGCTCGGTGAGTACGCAACTTACGCTGCTGAGCCCCCTCGCCGCGTAGAGGCGCTGTAGGTTCCCGTAGGCGCCGGGCATTCGCGCGACTACTTGGATGTGTCGGTGCAGACCTAGACGCCGGTGACTAATGGACGTCACCAGGCAGTTCCATCTGTCAGCGTTAGTGGACGCCGCCAACCAACGCCATGGGCCAGGGCCGGTACTTTCGTGTTTAGCTCTCACGCAGGCCGCATTTGCAACCTTCTCAAGAAAAAGAAACGAGCGTAATGCTTCTTAAACGTTATGGTGCGGTCGACCACCCATTCTCGTGTGTGTCACGCAGATTTCTCGCCCAGAAAAAAACAACAACTAAGCAACGCCACTCGCGGTACGTGCCGCTTGAAGCCTTGAATCAGCAAACGAATACAAATGATTTTGGTACCAACAAACGTATATACAAACCAAAACCTTTTTTGGCCTCGCTTTGTTCGGAATTCGCACAGGGGGCTTGCAGGGCAGAAAAGAAACAAAGAAATTGATTTTGAAGGGCTTATCACACTCAGCTCAACCTGTTTTGTTTACGGTGGGAAACAAAGTTCAGAAAATTTTCATTCCTACCGGTGTCGTGTCACCCACTGTCACCTGCTGACGTCTTGTGTCACCTGCTCTGAAAGCTGAATTGCTTGTTTCGGGTGTGTTTGAAAACATCTCTGGTGAAGTTTGTAGCAATATGTGGACATCCCCTGTACATATTCGCTTCGCATTCTTGTTTTACGCATTCATTAGGTTATCAAGTCTCATTGTAGCTTTCGTCAATCTAATTTTTATGGCGCATATTTTGTGTTCTGTATCTACCTGGACGTATACACGCTTTCATCAAGTTGCGTTTCTCAGTGTTGTTCTGTTACATCGCACTTTGGGTGTAAGAAACGTGCGAGGCACGCACTAGACCTATCGGTAGCGGATTAGATTAAAGGGGTACTGACACAAACTTTTGAAGGCGAGGTAACTTCGGAGATAGATGAGTGTGAACACATACATCATCAGCAAAGTATCGCGGCGAATATAACCTAGAACATATTTAAAATCAATTTTAAAGTGTGCGAAACGCAACCGAGCAGCCAGCAGAGGACCTCGCGCAATCGACAACTCCTGGATATTTTGTAAATAAACAACATCCAAACACGTCACGAGTTCTTCTTTGCGGCTTCCGCGCTGCTTGCGTTTTCCGCTGGCTCGCCGCTCCAAACGCAGGGCGGAGCTTTTGCTCTCGAGAACGAACGACCCGACCGTTGACGGCGGAGGCGCCGTGATTTCGTCCGCTCATCGGGCAGCTGGCCGTGACCAAAGTTTTACAGCGATTCTAGGCACTCTTTTTTTATTACTTTTTATTTACATTGGACGCAAAAACGTGCCGTAGACAGGGAAAGCCCACTGAGCGAGCCGCATGGTCGCTGTGCAGACGGCGGCCACGGCCGCAAAGTGGCGCAGGTCGAAATGGACCGAGGTTGGTGTAGTGCCGGGGCAGTCATGATGGTGAAGTTGACGCAGAAGAAAACTTTATATACAGGTATTTACATCTCGGTATCAGAGAACGGGCCGTGCGCTGTTGCTCGCGAAAGATTAAATAGGCGCCTTGGGTCCGTTCCCCTTACCCTTTTTCTCGGCTGACGTCAGGACGCACCAATCACAAAATTCATAGCAGTGATTGTAGCGCCCGGACGCATAAATACACACACACACACACACACACACACACACACACACACACACACACACACACACACACACACACACACACACACACACACACACACACACACACACACA
The DNA here is from genome assembly GCF_048455015.1 of Haemaphysalis longicornis. Taxonomy (NCBI): domain Eukaryota; kingdom Metazoa; phylum Arthropoda; class Arachnida; order Ixodida; family Ixodidae; genus Haemaphysalis; species Haemaphysalis longicornis. The sequence continues at coordinate 201,375,145 of NW_027526361.1, read as the reverse complement.
CACACACACACACACACGCACGCACGCACGCACGCACACACACACACGAGAGAGACCCGCTCCTCTCCTGCGCAGGTGAGCGCTAGATTGCCACCCCTTTGTCCTGGCGATGTTGCACCACCATGAAGATATCTTGCATCCCTCTGTCGTGATATTCGTCGGGTGGCTTGTTGAAGACCTAGCGTCGTCAAACACGCCTCAAAATGGGCATGACGATGAGGCGCGGGCACGCCGCCGAAGGTTGCAGTGCAGGGCGGCAAGCATTGCTATTAGAGAGTTTTAGCAAAGCGGCTAGCGGAGGCTCACGATACGGTGGCGAGTTACCGGGACCCGACCGCGCAGGCGCGCGCGGGAGGGCGGGGCGGTTGCCCCTCAGTGGAGAGAGTGCGTTGGCATGGCGAAGGCCGGCGCGCGAAACAAATCCCCCCAGCGGAACGAATTTTCACCTTCCCAGTTGGGCCCCGCTACCCGCCACCGTAGCGTTATCGAACGGTACCCGCTATGCTAAAACTCTCTATTAGAGAGTTTTAGCATAGCGAGGCCCAACTGGGCAGGCGCAAATTTGTTGCGGTAGGGGGATTAGTTCCGCGAGCCAGCCTTCGCCATGTACGCGCATTCCTCATCCTCCTTATCCTCCTCACCCTCTCCCCGCGCGCATGCGCAGTTGGGTCCCGCTATCCCGCCGCCGTAGCGTGAGCCTCCACTAGCCGCTATGCTAAAACTCGCTATTGAGAGTTTTAGCATAGCGGCTAGCGGAGGCTCACGCTACCGTGGCGGGTTAACGGAACCCGAGCGCGCATGCGCGCGCGGGGAGGGCGCGGAGATTGCCCCTCAGTGGAGAGAAGGAACGGGCATGTCGAAGGCCGGGCGGCGGAACTAATCCCCCCACCGGAACTAATTTTTACCTTACCAGTCGGGCCCCGCTACCCACCGCTGTACCGTCAGCGGACGGTACCCGGTATGCTAAAACTCTATGTCAGCACCGCAGCTGGCCGGTTGGTGCTTGAGGAGCAATGAGGTCACTGAAAAGCTATTGTGAAGTAGCCGCCTAGTTCGCCACTGTGAACACGTCGGGTCATGGAATGTCCATGAGCAAAGATTGAAAGCAGGTTTTGGGTGGTTTACCCGAGCGCAGAACGCGGGTTGCGTAACAGCGTCGCACAACACTCACGGCATGCAGATGACTTGAAAATGAGCAATACAATTGCACGGGTCCCTCAGTCTGTTTTCCCCTTTTTGAAAGCGAAATCTGGTTGGAGTTATTAACAATTTCTTCACTGCTACATTGTCAATGCATATTTAGCTATCCTGGATGTACTTATTGACAACTTCTCTACGGCTACATAGTGCTTGCCTATCTTTCTTTCCTTTATCTTTCGGCGTGGCTTACTTCAACGAGTTTTTTTTTTCTGCTACACGGTATATGCGTGTTTGTTTGCTTTTGTTTCTTAGCCTTACGGCGCGAATAACGTCCCCATGCAGACTAGCACACGCCACACCTTCCCTACACTCTAATTACTAAAGGAGCCCGGGTAACTATTCAAGGTACCCCGGACGGGGCACCTTGAGCAATCTTGGTGACGGTACTGGCGATACAGCGGACCCCGAGCCCCCATACTCTTCCTGTAATCTACCGTGGCTACGAGTTTTAAGGTGAAGGGCACAAACCCCAAACGGTGGCCGTCGGAGCCCAGGTCAAGCTCCGGCGGATGGGCTCCCTGTCTCTTTACCAGGCAGGGAGCTCCGGGACCTCTCAAGCTATTAGGGTAAGGTTTGAGAAGAAAGTACCCCCATCCCCTACTTTTTTCCAATGCCACATGGATAAATCAACCCCCCCCCTCCGTAAACCCAATCGGTCCCTGAAAAGGGGCCGCACCGATGTTACGTACCCACCCCTTCTAACTTTCACTCTCCGAAAACCTGATAACTATCCCCGATTCTTGATTATCGAATCCCTTGAAAAAGACAAGCCAGTTGCCTCAATGTCCGTGTTTCTCAATACAAAATTCATAGAAGGAATATTCGGTAAACACTAAAAAGCCAAAAAGCAAAGAACTGGAGAATTGCTGGTAGAAGTCAACACCCAGCAACAGGCCACAAATCTAATGAGCCAGACCCGTATTGCCGATCTTGGCATCAAGGTCACGCCCCACCGCAGCCTCAACAGCTCGCAGGCCGTGATCTCAGAGTCAGATCTGGCAAACGAGACGGAAGCCGATCTTCTAGCAGGCCTGAGAAATCAGGGTGTGACGGCAGTCAGGCGGATATCCATTAGACGAGATAATAAGGAAATACCTACCACGCACATCATTCTCACATTCGACCGTTCAACTCATCCAGACCATATTAATGCAGGATTCATCCGGTGCTCTGTCCAAACGTACATCCCCAATCCGCGGCGCTGTTACAAGTGCCAGTGGTTCGGGCATGGTACCAACTCGTGTCGGGGCCAACTAACCTGCGCCAAGTGCGCGCAACAAGTTCATCACTCTGATAATTGTCCTCTAATCAATTGCTTTGTGTGAATTGCCAAGGCCCTCACGGCGCCTATTCGCGAGCCTGCGAGACATTCAAAATTGAAAAGAAAATCATCAACGTCAAAGTCACGGAAAACATCACCTTCCCGGAGGCGCGAAAGAGGTTCGCCTCTTTCCCCCTGGGGAGGTATGCCGACGCAGCTCGCCGGGGGGGCGGAGCGGCGTCTAGTTTCGGCGGGGACCCAGTACCGCGAGTCGGACCTGGTCCTGCCCCCGCCCCCCCCCCCCCCCGGGTTGCCTCCGGCGGCCGAACCCGCTACCACACCGCCTGCTGAGTCAGCAGTGGCTGTGGTGGCAACTCAGTCAACCATTTCTCCTCCACCTGCTTAAAGCTCAAGTGAGGGTACGGAGGAGATGGAGATGGGGGAGCCCGCAGCAGCTCCCGCCCCTGCCGCACCACCTGTGCCACTTCTGGCAGTGCCGATGCCATCGGTGGCGCCGGTTGCAGAAAACAGCCCCCGTGAGGGTGCCAGGTCCAAGGAACCCAATCTGTTGGGCACTCCGAGAATGTCCAACCAAGACATAGACGTTGGACCCTACCTGTCTGGGAAGGAGTACCATCGTCCAAGCCATCCGATAAGCCAAAAAAACCAAGAGTCAGAGCACCGAAAGACGATCCATAAACACACATTCTCACACATTTCCAGTCGCTATTGCAAATAATGGGAAGGGAAAATATTGTACAATGGAAGTGTAGAGGCCTCATCAAAAATCTTGACGATGTATGAGTTACTGCACACCAAGCAACCAAGTTTAATGCGCCTGCAGGAAACTCATCTGAGCAGCAAAAACACAAACTTTCTGAATAATTATATGGTATTTAGAAATGACAGAGATGGATGCACACACTCCTCGGGCGGTGTGGCTATTGTCACTCAAAAATGCATTGCATGTAATACCATCCCCTTAAACACTGTCCTTGAAGCTGTTGCGATTCGTTCAATAATATTTAATAGATTAATAACAGTATGCTCCCTTTATATACCGCCTGACTTCCAGCTCTCGAGCTCGGATTTGGAAGGGCTGGTAGATCAGTTGCCTGAACCTTACATCTTGATAGGGGACCTGAATGCACATAATTCTCTTTGGGGCTCTTTCCGCACCGATGCCCGGGGTCGCCTCATTGAGTAATTCTTAATATCGTCGGGAGCATGCCTTTTCAACAATAAACAGCCTACATACCATAACATCGCACACAACACATACTCATATCTTGACTTGGCTATTGGCTCCGCAGTTCTCTTTCCTCTTCTCGAGTGGGGTGTGGGAACTGACCCATATGGCAGTGACCACTTCCTCACCTCACGAACATATATAGGTAAATGCCGAATCAGTTCATCTTCCCATAATAGGTTCAATGAAGCAAAAGCAAAGTGGAATCCATTTACAGAAATCTCCAAACTACACTACACATCTATAACACACCTACACGTACCTGAAGCCGCCCAACTCCTCACGGCACACATCCTCGACGCCACCGAAAAGACTATTCCCCACGCCTCTGGTGCCCCCCGCCACCAGACGAGGCCGTGGTGGAATGAGGACTGTAGGCGGGCGCGAGAGGCCCAGAACAAGGCGTGGGGTATCCTGCGCCGGTACCCCACGTCGGGAAACCTTTTATTGTTCAAAAGGGCTAAGGCGATGGGAAAACGTGTGCCCCGTGAGGCAAAACGAGAGAGAGTTGGCGCTCATTCGTAACATGCATAAACTCTTACACTGACTCTCGCAAAGTCTGGACACGAATACGCAAACTAAAAGGACAACAGACAAGCAGCCTGCCCCTGGTTAGTACAACAGGGGACACACTGGAAGACCAGGCTAACACACTCGCACAACCCTTCCAACACGTGTCCAGTTCAGCACACTACACTAGCACTTTCATGAAACACAAACAATTGGCTGAAAAGAAATCTTTACTTAATAATGAAAAGTCAACCTCCTCTTATAACTCGGAGTTTTCACTTCATGAGCTCAGGGCCGCTCTGAGCACTTGTAAACCCTCAGCTCCAGGCCCAGACAACATCACATATACAATGATACAGCACCTACACTCAGACACTCTTCTGACACTCCTCCACCTATATAACAAGATTTGGCTTTCCGGGTACATTCCTCGCTCTTGGAGGGATAGTAGTGGCCTTCCTAAAAGAAGGGAAAGACTCTTCCTCTCTTTCTACTTACCTGCCCATTGCTTTGACAAGCTGCCTGTGCAAGCTCTTGGAGAAGATGATAAACCGCAGGCTCGTGCACTTTCTTGAGTACAAGGGATTTCTCCAGAGGTGCCAGGCAGGCTTCTGGGCAGGGCGATCCACAAACGATCAATTAGTTGCACTGGAATGTTACATTAAGGATGCCTTTATACACAGACAGTACTGCATGACCATATTTTTTGATATGGAGAAAGCTTATGATACGGCATGGCGTTATGGCATTTTTGCAGAACTAAAATCCTATGGTGTAACAGGTAACATGCTGAATACTCTTTTCAGTTACCTGTCTGAACGAACATTTTGTGTCAGAGTCGGTTCGACACTTTCAAACGTTCACGTGCAGGAGAACGGTATGCCTCAAGGTGGCGTATTGAGCTGCACCTTGTTTATAGTAAAGATTAACTCTCTCCGAAAGGCACTGCCGCCAACCATATCCTGCTTGATGTATGTAGATTACGTTCAAATATCTTTCAAACCATGTAACATATTCATTTGTGAACGTCAGGTCCAGCTTGGGGTAAACAAACTTTCTCGCTGGGAAGATGAAAATGAATTTAAACTTAATCCTTCTAAAAGTAACTGTGTTGTATTCTCAAAAAGGAGGGGCATCCTGCCCGATCCCGACGTAAAACTCTTTGGTGATTCAATTCCAGAAAAAAAAGAACACAAGTTTTTGGGTGTGGTGTTTGACAAGAAACTCACATTCATACCCCACATAAACAACTCAAACAAAAATGCCTAAAAACAATGAATATTCTAAAAGTCCTGTCTCACCAATCATACGGTGCAGACAAACAACTCCTGCTTCGACTTTATTCCGCGTTGGTAGGGTCACGGTTGGACTACGGAAGCGTTGTGTATGGGTCAGCCGCAAAAAAAGCACTTAAAATGCTCGACCCAGTGCTTCTCTTGGGGCTTCGCCTGTCTTGTGGGGCATTCCGTACCAGTCCTGTCCACCCTCTTTATGCAGAGTGCGACAAATGATGCTTAGCGTACCAGCGAACTTATGTTGACCTCCTATATGCCTCGAAAATCTCATCAATGAATAACCATCCCTTTAAACCGGTTTTTAATGATACGTCCACAACTAAACTCTTTTTAAACCGCCCATCCATTCCTGTTCCTTTCTCGCAGAGAGTGAGGGACGAGATGACTATTCGTGAGGTCTCGCTCTTAGACACATTCAAATCATTTCAAACTGATCTTGTAGCACCATCGCATCTTCGTCCTGTGATGTGACTTGTTTTGCCTACAATACAATAAAAACAGGACACCAAGAAGTGGGATGTTGCAGCATTTCATTCATCTGCAGAATAAATACAGGGCTGCAGTGTTTTTCAGTGATGCATATAAAACGTTCACTGCAGTGTCCTGTGCTGCGCATGGTCCCAATTTCGAAGCATGTAGAACAATGAATGTAAAGACAAGCATTTTTACGCCAGAAGCATATGGCATATTTCTGGTTGTAAGTCACATAGTTGAACATCATATTCCTACATCCATCATTTATACAGATTCGCTTAGCGTCGTCCGTGCATTATCATCCGGAAAGTCATCAAAAAACCATGTCATTATTCTTGTCTTCAAAACAATTATGGTAGCTTATTCCTCAAACCTTGGGGTGACTGTGTGTTGGGTGCCAGGCCACTCTGGCATTGCGGTAATGAAGTGGCGGATGAAATGGCCGCCAATGCTGCACTCCGAAACACAGTAGAAAGAGCAACACTACCTTACACAGACCTCAAGCCACACATTAGACAACTCCGTAAAACTTGGCAAGCAGACTGGAGCGAACAGACAGACAACAAACTACACGTAATAAAACCACACTTGGGACAATACAGTACTGACGCACACAACAGGAACATTCAAGTTACCTTGGCTAGGTTACGGATAGGCCATACGCATGTATAGCACTCGCACCTGCTCACAGGATCTCCAAGACTCCTGTGTAGCAGGTGTGGGGAGGGCCTATCCGTGATACACATCCTCATTGAATGCAAGGCACTCGATACTACAAGACGCAAACCCTTCAGGGAACTCTACAAACAACATATTCAATTACATCCCTCATACTTTTTAGGAGACGATGCCATATTTTCTGTCCAGCGCACCTTCAAGTTTCTCTCAGAAGTTCAATTCTTACACCTCATCTCATACCACCCATAATTTTACCCCTGGTCCTCTACACCAGCCATCTCATTTATTTTTTAACCACGCTTGGTCTTCATTCTGGCCATTTACACCAGCCATGCTCATAGTCTTTAATTGATTTTATTCGTGTTCCCACTAACCTTTTAGTTGTCCCCAATTCATCAAACCACTTTCTTGGCGGTCTTTGCCCTAGCTGGCCTTGCGCCATTAACCTTCAAACATCATCAACTATTCAAGGTAGTTGAAATGCTTGTCTCATATACAATTCTTTTTCAAGCACCAGGTAACTCCTCTTAGCCTAGCTAGGGTGCCTCGATGCGCACCCGCTCCGCTGAGGGTGGCGCCACTCCGCTGAGGGTGGCGCCGCCGCCGTTTTCTTTTATGCCGCCCCCGCGACCCCCGTGCTATGCGCGCGAAAACCGGCGTTCTTCACAAAGTCTCTTTGCAGAATTCCTGGGTGCTGCGTTCCCCAGTGTTGTAACAGTGCTAAAAATGTCTGGAGGATGTTTTCGTTTCCTAGAGACCCAAAAAGGCTGCATTATGGGCGGTGATCAAGCGGTACAGGCAGCCGACGAAACACTCCTGCATATGCAGTGTAAGTGCCCGGCTTCTCAGCAGTGCCAAATCCATTAGGGGCTATTGTCAGCTTGTCTGTGTGGCTGTTTCTAGATACCACACGTATGGTTTTACGTGTTTATGTTCGACGTGTCATCAAGCTTTTGTGGCCGTTTTATATTTGATTGATGCAAACGGACGTTACCTCTTAAAGCGGGGGGCCGATATAAAACGTGTGGCGCTTTGCATCCTCAGTAATTTCCCTTTGTATCACAAAATAAGCCGCTCGTTGAAAGAAGGTGTGCGACCTTTCTGAGCCCCGAATTGTCATCCCAGCGCATCACGCTTACTTCACCAAAAGCCCATTTTGGCAGTGTGAATCGTAAAACTGCATGCGAAGCGTTATGCTCGTGTTTCTCCGCGTTGTTTCAACTTAAGGTCTGTTATAAATCTCGTTGTGCGCAGAATTATAATATTTAAAACATTTATTCTCGCTTATTATGCGATAAAAGTAGCGCATGGAGGTAAAAAGAAATGTGTCAATTACAAGTCTATTTTGTGAATCTTGTGCGGATGTCAGCCGATACGCGTGGATGCCTGTTTGTTCGATTTGCTTAATTTCACGTCATTTATTCTTATTTCTGGGGAGAAAAAAGCACCTACATTGCCAATTTATTGTGCAGGCTCACTTTGAAGGATCCTGTTTTGAACAAAACCGGGCAGATGGATGGCAGAAGCTGAAGCCAAATGCTGTGCCCGCTCCTTTTCCAATCAGAGGTAGGCATTTACCATTTGATTCACTCCGTGTTTTCGTATGAGCGCGTACATTACTTAACAAATCGTTGGTGGCCGCTGGGAAATGTTCCAGTGGCATTTGCGCCATCAGTCTGGGATGCTTCACTTATTTTCACTTGTTACGCATGCATGTAGGTAAGCTTGCATATGTATCGATGCTACTTCTCCTGCTCTTAACGGGAGTCACTTCCAGATATTCAATTGTAATGTCGATCCGCCCAGGCAACAACCTTAACCTCACGCATCCACGTATTTCATTTCCACTATAAAAGGCAGAATAGCTCTACCTCGTTAGTTATTACAAATGTAAATGCTGAGATGCTTGCCATGCAGTGTTTCCGCTTTGTTCTTTGTCTTGATTTCCCGTTCCCTTGATTACCGCGATTTCCCTGAACTTACTGCTTAATTTGATCATTAGTTTGCATATCATTGTGCTTCCAATTGCTCCGAAGCAGCGAAAGCCACCCAGATACAGAAAGCAGCCTGAGCCCACATCCAACAATGAAGAGTTGGACAGCACCGCTGAAGAACCTCACGCATCATCAGAGACAGCGGAAATGCTCCTCGAATCAACTCACACGGTATCACAAGAGACGTCATCGGAAAACGTCCAACTCTAGAGCCCAGGTGTCGACGCTTTGAATGTCGTAATTCGAAACTCGGCAAATGAAACTCTCAGGACTAGCGTGACACAAAGGAATTGTGCTGAGTTAAAAAAGCAGTTGGCAGACCTGGAAAGATGATAAACTGTACTTCAAGAACATCACACACATGCTAAGAACGCAATTAAACACCTCAAAAAGCAAGTTCGAAAATATTCAAGTGTAATCATTACCTATATTATAACGGCCGCGAAGTGTGTTTGTATCATTTTGTACATAATGTATTATGTATCAGCAGTGGAGGATGTCGTTCATCAGTTTGTACATAGTGTATTTTTGCTTCAAGGTATTAAATGATTATTCCTACATCCGCGTAAGCCTTTATGTTTATATTGCAGCCCAAGGACGCTGGTTCGACTCTCGGCTGCGGCGGCCGCTTTTCTGATGGAGGCGAAAATGCAAAACACCCGTGTGTTCGAGATTTCGGCGCATGTTAAAGTTCATTAGGTGCGGTCAATAGTAATCTGGAGCCCTCCACTACAGCGCGCCTCGTCGCCTATGTAGCGTAGGCGCGTCAAACCTCATCAATCAATGAACCAATTATGTTTAGATTGCAAAGTGCAAGCATGACATAGTTTGCCGCCAGACAATCTTATATATGTAAGTACCACATAATAGTTTCAGTGGCCGTAAGCGTGCCGGACATTTGTACTTGTATATGTAGCAGTTCCCTTCCTTCGTGTGTTTTGCCTACTTTGCGCTATGTTTATATCTAAACGCAAAGACAGCAAGTTCACGGCGCCGGTATGACAACGACGGCGAGAAGTTGCCCGCCGTGTCACCTAACGTAAAAAAAGAAAGGCATTCGCCATACCTTCGCTAATCATCTCAAAATAGAGAATCCTTCACCAAAACCTTACCTTTCTGTTCATCTACCCTGGGAGAGGAATGTATATTAAAGGTAAAGCCAAGTTAAGCGCTAACTGTTAGTGATACCAGCACTATCAAGGTGCGTCACGCAGCAAACGCGCGCCCCGCGTCCAGCGGATGCAGGAAAATAGCGGTCGCTCTAGCAGACGACGCGGTTTTCCTCACCCTCAGCGGAGCGGGCACGCATCGAGGTACCTAAGCCCAGCATAGCCGCACCCTTCGACGGGGATTCCCCTGACTTTCTTGGGGGCGTTCAAGGTACTCCCAGAGGAGTTGCCAGGCGCCCTCTGAAGCAGCACTGAAGAAGATACGCCCCCCCTTCTCTCCCCCCCTCCACGATTTGGGTATTCCAGAAGCCATGGAGTTACGGAACGCTGGACCACAGTCCTGCTATGCCTTCCCAAGAATGGTTATCTAACTCTGTCTCAGAATCATAGTATTCCTTTAATGCAGCCGTGCTGAACTCACTGGAAGAGTTCGGAAACTGTTTCTCCGGGCCTCACTGGCAGTACTACATTACCCTTCACGAGCTGGAACAAGCAGGACAACACGACGTCTATAGCAGATAACGTGGCCGATACTCGCGCTATTTCTTTTCTCTCAACAGATATATCTGCTATATATTTGCTATAACAGCTATTTATATATATACAGCTATAACACCTATATATTTTCTATCTGCTATATCCGCTATATATTTGCTATATAACTGCAAACCCACATAGCTGCTAAGACGAAACAAAGACACCCTTCCTTTACAAAAACGTAAGCGGCGCTACAAAATTTAGTCAGAATCAATTGGGCAATATACTCCGCTGATTTCGTACTGCTGACTGCATTGCTGTAGCATTTCACTACGTCAGGGAAACTCAATCGCCAAGTGAAAGCAAATTTATTCTCCTGGATAAAAAAATGTTAAATCGGAATTGATAGAAAATGGCTCAATAATTAGCTCGTTATATTCTTTAGGAATAACCTCAAGCGGCAAAAACATATCTGCAACCTGTTTTTAAGAAGCAGAACGAGTGAAGTTAAATGCAAAGTCAATCCTTAGCTTGATGTCCTGTTTTCGCGAATCTTGAGCCATTGAAAACCCATCCGTACAGCGTAACCTGGAAGGGTATCCAGTTGCGGAAACCCGAACGCCACTGGCGCAGCACAATCTCGAAGACCCACGCACGGCACATGCAGAAATAAAGCAGGGGTCATTCCATTGTCATCCTGTTATTTAAGGACATCGCACGTATTCCAAATCACGCGGACTGGGAAAGTCGTCGTATCCATTCTCACAAAGAACTAGTACTCCCAGGCAGCGCTCTTTGTCGTCGCTGGAGGAGTCGCCGTGTCAAAATTCTTGTAATCCGGGACACTTTTCTTGCTAATATCACAGCTTCCGCAACTTGGCATGTTGCTGCAGAAACTTCCCGAGGCAGACGCACATCTTTGAAAAAAAGCTAGTGGTTACTTTTTTCTATACTATACGCCTCGAGAGCGGCCTGTAGGGGCGCCCCTGAAATCCATAGGGGCCCGTTTCAAACGTAGTCACGGGAGTTCCCGTCCCGCTCGCCATTGTCACCGTTGCTTTTGCGGCATGTTCCCGCCTGCGATTTAGCGTTTGCGGGCGTTGGAAATCCATGTTTATGTAGAGCAGTCACTCTGTTCGCAAATGGGGTGTGTTTCCGAGAGTGTAAATGTTTCTGACGCTGTAAATGTTTCTGACGCGATCTTAGTGTAGTATATTTTGTCTGTATAAGCGCCAGGTGTGTGTCACGTCAGCGTCGCTGAACCGGCGTATGCATGGACCTGATTGTAGTTACACTGCCCTGAATTTACTAGCAGTGTCTTCGTAATCACCGGTTCCTCAGATGTTCATGCTAATGGTATACACTATGATGTAAATCAGTTGTGTGCGCTTACATATTAAGCGGAACACCCATGCCTGACAGCAGGCCAGTTACGTTTGCCAGTAAAATACCTCAGATATTGATAACCACCATTTATAAGCCAGTGTTTTTTAATTTCGGGAATATTCAACGTAAGAATGATGGATAATGCAGAATTATACTCGGGGATGAGGACACTACAAAGAGTCGTCTTGTCGTGAGGTGAGCGCCCGCAAGAATTCATCTGCTACATATATCCTCTGAGAGCACCGCACAGATGGTATTAGAATATATTCGGCGTCCGCAACTAAACGCTTCTTCGAAATATTGTCACGTGGCACAGGGAGTCTTCAGAATAAAGGAGAAACTTATATCAGGGTGCATTATTACATACCCCACTTTTCCAACAACAACATTCATCGCTGGTAAACTGCCCACCCTACATACTTCCCAAAATGCTTCCGCCGAACGATCAGCGGTCCGTTCATGTCGAAAAACAACTAGACAGTGAACGGGAGATTTCTGTGTGTGTGCGTGATCAATAAAACGTTCAGTGCTTGTTTCCGCACCTCATTTGAACACAGCGTCCCCCTCCGTTTCCCCCAGCTTTGTCTCCCGAAATAGCAGTGCATTTCGCGTATAGTTGGTCTGGTGAGCCCTAGCTGGCTTACGTTTTGATGAACGTTTTTAGCATGTCAGAAGCTGCACTGTATTTTTTTTTCATTTCCATTAGAGCTATTACGTTTCTTCCTCAACTGCACATCATGTATTTTTCCGTGGTTTCATATTAGATTTCATTGTTTCTTGCTATAAGGCGTGTGTGAGCACACATTTAACGACGCACAGGCTTAGAATATACTTAACATTTTCGCATGGTTTATACACGTTAGCACACCCGACCACCTGTCGTCCTGAAGCCGCGGCTAACCTCGTTCGGCCGCTTTAGTCTCGTCTATGGGCCGTTTCTTTACTAGCGACGAGCCTGCGACCTTCTCGGGCGACTCATCCTCGATGGCCAACGGCGGCGCTGTCTTGTTCCAGATCACGGCACCTGACCCATTGACCTTCTCGTTCTCGTCATCGTCAGACTGACCCCAATGGAAGAGACGTTTTCTGCGCTACGCGCTGCTTCAGGGCTACGTGATCGAACCGAAGAATGCCAGGTGGACGCACTGGTCTCCCTCATGGGACCCCAGGCAGAAGACATCTTTAGTATATTCAAATTGACCTCTGACGAGCAGAAAAACTTCGACGCTGTACCTAAGGGCTCCGAGAACTACTTCATACCTCACCAAAATCTAATCTACGAACCGGCAAAATTCAACACCCGAGTGCAGATGGGTGGTGAGTCTGTCGAAGATTTCGCCACAACCCTGCACGCACTAGCAAAGACTTGTAACTACAGGAAGGTCCGTGAAGAGTTAATTCATGAGAGACTAGTAGCGGGCCTCAAGAACCACAAAATGTCGCACATTCTGCACTTTGGCCCCAGCATAGACCTCAAGGTGGCTTTAACCATCGCTAGTTAGAATGAGGCATTACAACCACAGCAGGCAGAACTTCTTTCGGCCACGCCAAAGGAGACAGTCAATCCCGATGCTCTTAAGCACGATGTAATAGACTCGGTAAAGGCCCCGCTGCAACACCACCGCCAACCGCACACAATACGAGAGGCATCAAGAAAAACGTCCAACAGTGTAGCTGGTGTGGCAAAGAATGTCACGCGATTGCCACATGTATCTGTAGACCGCATCTGGCAGAGCTGCAGGAAAAGGGGTCATTTTTCAACCGTTTGCCCCTCATCAAATGCTCAACGAACCATCCAGCAGGAGCCAGGTGTCCTGGGCCTCAGAGCGACGATGACCTCATCCAGGTGGGAGGTCTCGCCGCTCGTCGAGTCAGAGACCCCAGTCTTCAACATCGACACGAGAGCGGACGAGACTGTTATCCCGGTGCGACAATTCCAACATCTCCTGAAGCACGTCGCTCTAAATCCCACTGACCGGGGGCTTCAGCTTCCGAATGTAAGGACCTTGCGCCTCTAGGGACTACAAAGGCTTCATTTCACGCTCATTGCCGAGAAAGCGTTGAAAATGTCTACTTCCTACCTGGTATACGCGCAGCCCTACTTGGAAGACCAGTTATCACCTACCTTGGATTGTTCTCGTCAGTGATTTAGACGTAAAAAGGGACTTTCCTGACCTCTTCGAAGGGCTTCCAAAGCTGCAACAGGGGTATGACATCGTGCGCAAACCTGACGCAACTCCGTTTGCTCTGATGTCCCCCCGACGGGTACCACTTCCACTCTGCGAGAAGACCAGGGCAGAGCTTCAGCGAATGCAGGAAGTTGGCGTTATTACACCTTGCGCACAATCCACAGCATGGTGCCCGCCAGTGGTGGTCGTGCGAAGCCGTCCGAAGCGCTCGGAATTTGTGTAGACAACAAAGAACTAAACAAGTCATTACTGCGTGAGTGGGATCCGATCCCGGCTGTTTAGCACAACCTTGGCATGTTTGGAGGTGCCACTTGGTTTTGGAAAATCGACACAACCTTGGGTTTTGGGAAGATCCCCCTCACAAGAGAAGCAAATTGATCACCACCTTAATCCCGCCTTTGGTCGTTTCTGCTTCAACCGTCTAGCATTCGGCATCTCCTCTGCGCCTGAATACTTCCCCACCTCATGAGAGACATTCTGCAAGGCCTGTCACATGGACGACATATTCATCTGGGGTCCGACCATATGATTACTCTCTTCCGATCAGGTGTGTACTCTCGAGCGGCTTCGACAAGCCGGTGTACGTAACGCTCAAGAAGAAAAAAACATGAGTTTGGCATCACGAAGATCTTGTACATAGGGCACGTCAACGAAAACAACGATGGTCAACCTGATGATTGCTAACACATAGTACTAACAGAAATGCCTTGCCAAGCTTCCAAGATTGAACTACGGCGGCTAATGAACATGGTGAGGTAACTCGGCCGTTTCGTACGGAACATGGCCCAACTTCTGCCCTTCCTGTCCAGCATGCTGTCTACAAAGCAAGAGTTCGCCTAGGAGGACGAACAAGAGAATGCATTGGGCAAATGTGAGACATTGCTCTCATCAAGCCCAGTTCTAGCCGTGTACAGTGACGACAGGGTGTCATCCTACGGCCTCGGTGCCGTCTTGCGCCAAAAGCAAGAGAATGGCCACTTCCTTGTAATCGCCTATGACTCTCGAGTACTGAAAGAAACCGAACGTCGATACGCTCAGATTGAAAAGGAAGGATTCGCTCTTGTCTGAGCGTGCGAGAAGTAACATGAATGCGTCTTCGGGATGAAGTTTTGCATTCAGACCTATCACAATCCCCTAATTGCGCTTTTCGGCTCAAAGCCCCTCGACGACTTGACGGCTCCTCTACAGAGGATGCGGATGCGCTTAATGCGTTGCACATACCAGGTCGTTGACGCCCCGCAAAGAACTGACGGCAGGAGATGCCCTATCAAGGTCTACCGTATACCGCAACGAGACGAATGAGCTCGAGAACGAGTTCGAAGGACATGTGGGTCAGCTGTTATCAACGCTCCGAGTTTCACCACCCTTCTTAGATCAAATAAAACAGGAGCAACAACGCGACGAACTTTGCTGCCAGCTCCGTGCATTCGCGCAGAAGGGTTGACCTAGCCGTCGCAACGTACAGCAAAACTTAAACGAACTCTGGCGGCATGAAGGCAGCATCAGTGACGTCGACGACGTGCTGATGCATGGCTTTAGGATAGTCGTGCCGAAAAAACTACAGACGCCAGCATTTCCCGTACTGCCCGAAGGTCATTTCGGCATCGACAAGTGCCGTGCTAAAGCAAGAGCAACTGTCTGGTGGCACTGACACTGACATCTAGAATCTCGAAAGCCCTACTAGATCTGCCACCAGCACAAGCCTAACCGGAAGATGCCTCTGCAGCCGACAGAATTTCCCGAATGGCCTTGGCAGCGAGTCCGCATGGACCTCTTCTTCATTGAAGGAGCATGGTGGCTCGACCACTACTCGAGTACCCCGAGCTGGCCAAACTCATGAGCTTGATTGTGAAGGCAGTAGTAAATGACTGCAAGCCAATTTTTGATGGAATGATTGTAGGGTTTCACGCGCCGAAGTAACGGAGGCGATGAGGCGCGCCGTAGGAGAGGGCTGCGGATTAATTTTGACCACCCGGGATCTTTAACGTGCGCCGAAATCTCGTACACACGGGCGTTTTTCCTTTTCGCCTCCATCCATGGCCGGTAATTGAACCCGCGACCTCGTGCTCAGCAGCGCCACTCCTTTGCCACGGAGCCAACGCGGCGGGTGCAAGCCAGTTTTTGCAAGACATGGTATCCCAGAAGTAGTAGTCACTGACAACCATCCACAATTTACAAAGGAACCAGACTCACCGTTTGGGGCCTTCGCCAAAGAATACGGCTTTACACATGTGACATAGAGTCCCCGGTAGCCTCAAAGCAACGGGCTCGCGGAAGAAGCAGCCGTAAAGTTATGAAGGGCTCCCTCGAAAAATTGGTGGATGCCTACAAAACGCTGTTGGCGTACAGGACGAGCCCGTTCAAGAACGACTACTCTCCCGCTGAACTCCTATTGAGTAGGAGACTATGCACCACTTTGCCACTTTCTCCAGACAGCCTAGTCGCTCCCTCACGGACAGAGACAAGCCGAGGATGTACGAGGCTGAAAGCAGGAAGAAACAACAACGCCACTTCGACCCCCGGCACGGGGTACGAGACCTTTCAGACCCCATACTTGCGTCTGAATCCTTGACCTTGGAAAAATCGGCACGGTCCAACGGCATACTGAGGTGCCAGGGTCCTACTGAATCGACACGGGTTAGGGATCTGTTGGGCGCAACAGAACTCATCTGGTCGCAATGCCTCAGCCTGTCAACGAGTTGCAGCAATAAGAGAGAGTTCCGGGAAATACAGTGTGCACAAGCAGTGACCATTCTCAAAGCAAGAGTGGCCGGGGCATAATTCCTCCTTCTCGGTTTGAACCGTACCCTCCATGGAAGGAGAAGTTGAGGGAAAATCTGCTACATCCGCCAGTTTAGCGTAGTAAATATTGAAGAGAATAAAGCACTCTTTTCACGTGGCTCCCCCCGTGCACTTGAAGGCTGGGCAGGCATTCTATCCAGCAGCACCTCGTTCCAATCCGACCACCTTTCCTGTGCTCCGTTTATCTCTTGACTAATGCGTACGTATTCTTTAATAATCGTTATTAACAACATTCATAGTAATAAATAATTAAACGTGAGGTAATTATCATCAATAACAATGAGGGTGAGATCAGCCATCTTAAGGCTTAGAAAATCCCATTCTCTCGCGAACGTTTCTCGTACAGTTGTGACGTGCGTTGCCGCAACCAACCTGAAGTGTTCTTTCAAACCCAAACACTGTTTTTAAAATCATGTAGTTTGTTGTACAGACGACTGCTGTGGGAAACGGTAATATTGATTTGCTCTCTAAACGTTTAATTAGAATGTTCTGGGTTTTCAGCAATTCGAGTAATGTAGGTGCCTCACAAAAGTTGTAAATGGGCAACCTAAGTTTTGTTACTGGTAGCGGCTTGAACTTAACGACGGTACACTTTGATCCCGAAAGACTACATGAAAGGGGCCCTGAAAGAGTTTTCGCCGATACACGGGTATTCACATTTTCGAAAAAATCAATCAACTCCTTCAAGAACTTTGTTAAAGCGGGGAGTATTTGTGGATTTATTTTAAATCCAAATATCGCATTTCCGCCCACGCCCCGATTATCTCTCGTTTCCCGCATCTCTCGCAAATCGCGGGCGTGACTTACAATGATGCCTCTCTTCTCTGTGACGTCTGCAAACACATCCGGTGGCTCGCACCTGCTACTGTAATATTATGCGCCTTAGCATCGCTTTGGGATGGTGCCGTCTAACTTTCTGTGTTCCGTTTCCGCCATTTTTTTATCAATCTGCTTATGAATCATGCACTCCGCTCACGGCTTTAAAAGCTGACGAAAGGAATGAGGCGGTACTTTTACACTTACACATCACGCCGAAACATCGCGCGAAAAGAGAAAGACCTTGTCACCGCGCGTAAGTGGCAGCTACATGTGTTGGTACATATGGGCGTCAAAGTAGGTGCACGAGTGACTAAGGAATCGCATCAAACTTTGCTAGAGTGAGGACGTACATGCGTTCCGAACCAATGACTACTCCTTTGTGTTAATGCCGAACTTGTTGTTGTGTTGACACCATACACGCGCGTACGAAGGAATAGTAGCAATCCATTCCGTTATTTCGAGCAGTTATGAACATTTGTAACCTTAGCAAAAAGAGCCGAAGCGTTGTATGGTACTAGACGTTTTTTAGAGTGTGTCGTGCATTCAATTCCCCCTACTACCCCTACCCTAAGTTTCCGGGAAACCTGGATAAAGAAATGTGCTATAAAAATACTTCATTATCTAAAAACATGCCTTAAGCGAACAACAATTACCCTACATGGGTTCAATAAAAGACCCTAAAAATTTGTGCGATATTTTTTTTACGTAACATAAATGTTACACTTTGAGGCTTATATGATCCCGGAACCAAACTATCTCTTTAGCACTGCTAGCTACGACAGACATCGGCGTGAATCAGTGCAGAAACTTGCAGCTTCATTCAGAAAGATAAATCACGACGTTGTGACCTCTGAAACAGAGCGGGTGTGTTTTGATTCTGGCTGACGGAAACAGATGATCTTTCTCTCAATAAGACGGATGCGGGAAGATTTACGATGAGGGCCTCACGGCGTGACACGCGCGTTGGGAAAGAAGCGGGCCGTTCAGATACAAAACGTATTAAGTACAAGCAAGGCTAACAAAGTTCTCACATTTTGCCGCTCTCGGTATAACCCTATGGCAACTCCGGCTATTCAATCAAAATACACCAGAAACGCGGAAAAAACGCGACGTCAAAAAGCGGGAAAAAGAATCATAGTTAGAAAGAAAACCGCCGAAGCGACGCAACAAAAAGCGAATCACGTGTGGGGCATGCAGGCCTTTTTATGAGGACAACAAACCTTTTGGCCCACTTGCTTGTTGTATTGATGACATCGCTGGCAATTTTTCATTGTTCTGTCCCTGTTCGCCATACAGTACGAAAAAATACTCAGTTAGTGTTGATATCAAAGTGAACTTCTGGTAATTCTAAGGAAAAGGCATTCTGCCAAAGTCCCAAGGACTACCTCTACCCGGATTTGACGGCATTTTGCTTGAGCATCAATTTTTTTGGTAGCTGATGCGACATTTCTTTTGACCCAGAATGAACAGATGCCTTCTCCTAGGGTTATGTTAGATAACTTTTTTCTGCTCGAAATGGCTACTGAATACGCAGATAAATGCCGTGGGTGCTGCGCTAGCTGCGCAGGTCTCGTTGCAAGGGAGTTAATAATTAATTCCCTTCTCCGACCACTTTCACGCGACGCTATGGAATTAATGAGGCTGGATGAGCGGTATGTGTAAGCACATAAGTAACACCACCCATCAGGTGCGCTTCATAGGAATAGTCGCGATGAGTAGCGGACACATCGGCATTGAAACAATTTAGGCCGGACGCGACGGCGATAAGGCACGTGGGGAGAGGGTCAGCCTCTATGGAATGGATGGTGCAGGCCGCAGCCAAGATGACCGTACTGCTGGGGTAGTCGGGAACTAATGCTTTAGGCAATTTGAATTGCTATCGTATTCAAATTTATATGCGGTATCTTACTGAATTTCGTGAAGGCTGAGAATTTTATAAAGTTTTATATAAATATATATAGTTATATATACAGAAAGATAGGGCAGCAGTCTACAACGCCAAAGGAGGCATAGGGGTGTGGTTAGGCTCTTCTTTTTCACTACGGTTAATGAAGTAAACATTTTTTTTAATATACAGATGAAAGAAAGAAAAACACGCGCCCAGAGTGGGGACCGAACCCAGACCTTTCGATTACATGTCGAATGCCATACCAATTCGGCTATCTGGGCGACTGTGTTCTCCTTCACTTTCTAGGCTATTTATATTTAATAGAAGTGTATCTGACGCTTGAGGGTGGTAGCCAGCGCCACTCTGACTACACTGGGAGAAGGGGACCTTCTTTTCAACCCCCGGGGCGTGACTCGAGCGTCTACAGCCTGTCATGAGCGGGTAACTGGCGGGAAGCCCCCTTAGGCTACCTAGGCATCAAGGCTGCCAGAACCGAGACCCTCGCTAGGCTTTCGCAGGATAATATAGTAAGGAAATAAGGGGCTCGTTGACGAAATACAGAAAGATGGGGCAGCAGTCTACAACGCCAAAGGAGGCATAGGGGTGGGTTCGGTTCCAACTCTGGGCGCGTGTTTTTCTTTCTTTCATCTGTATATTAAAAAAATGTTTACTTCATTAACCGTAATGAAAAAGAAGAGCCTAACCACACTCCTATGCCTCTTTTGGCGTTGTAGACTGCTGCCCTATCTTTCTGTATTTCCTCAACGAGCCCCTCATTTTCTTGCTATATTATCCTGCGAAAGCCTAGCGAGGGTCTCGGTTCTGGCAGCATTGATGCCTGGGTAGCATAAGAGGGCTTCCCGCCAGTTACCCGCTCATGACAGGCTGTAGACGCTCGAGTGATGCCCCGAGGGTTGAAAAGAAGGTCCCCTTCTCCCCGTGTAGTCAAAGTGCGCTGGCTACCATCCTCAAGCGTCAGATACACTTCTAGTAAATATAAATAGCCTAGAAAGTGAAGGAGAACACAGTCGCCCAGATAGCCGAATTGGTAAGGCATTCGACATGTAATCGAAAGTCGTGGGTTCGGTCCCCACTCTGGGCACGTGTTTTTCTTTCTTTCATCTGTATATTAAAAAAATGTTTACTTCATTAACCGTAGTGAAAAAGAAGAGCCTAACCACACCCCTATGCCTGCTTTGGCGTTGAAGACTGCTGCCCTATCTTTCTGTATTTCCTCAACGAGCCCCTCATTTCCTTACTATATTATCCTGCGAAAGCCCAGCGAGGGTCTCGGTTCTGGCAGCCTTGATGCCGAGGTAGCATAAGAGGGCTTCCCGCCAGTTACCCGCTCATGACAGGCTGTAGACGCTCGAGTAACGCCCCGGGGGTTGAAAAGAAGGTCCCCTTCTCCCTGTGTAGTCAGAGTGGCGCTGGCTACCACCCCCAAGCACAGGAAAAAATTACATTGACATGAATGCCCCATAAAGTGGAGCGCAAAAATAGCCCCGCCGGTAGCGTAGTGGTTATCGCACCACACCAGTATTCTGGAGGTCGTGGGTTGGGATCCCACCTGGCGGGCATGTTTCCTCCACTTTCTTATTTTCCAAATTCTTTATGTTGACCAACAATATCCTCCCCTTTGCTTTCCGAGGTTTTCTTGAGTGCCAATTCGTAATTTCTGTCTTATTTCAACGAGCCCCTCATTTCCTATTCTGATTCGCTATATATATATATATATATATATATATATATATATATATATATATATATATAAATATATATATATAAATACATATATACATATTGTAGTGGGGTTTATTTAGACAGCCGAGGAACCCAGGGGCTCAAGCGACGGAGACCGAAGGAACTCGAGGAGCCGAAGAAGCAGGGGCAGCCAGAACTGAACTCGATCACGCTGCGTATGTTGCGCACTTGATGCGTGGGGATTGTCCGTGAGGATTGCCCTGCTTCAGCTTGAATTTCGGCCTGAGCTTTAATCCCTTGATCCGGACCTTTCTTCTTCGTTACAATCGCCCCCGGGTGACAAGGAGCCATCCTGGCGACTTCATGGCGAGGGCGAGACGATGGGCTCGTGGTAGGGCTTCAAACGGTTGGCGTGGACAGTCTCGCGGCCACGGCGACGAAGGTCGTCAGATGGTGTGAGCGGCTCGACGACGTAGTTTACCGGTGATGCGCGCTCTATGGTGCGATATGGGCCATGATATTTGGCGAGGAACTTCGAAGACAGGCCAGGCGTTTGGAGCGGTATCCATAGCCAAACAAGGGATCCAGGGGGGAAAGAGGGCGGAGATGACCCACCAAGGTCTTGTTGGTACTTTTGGCGACTTTGTTCACTGGACGTGAAGGCACGAGCTAACTGGCGACATTCTTCAGCGTGTCGCGCTATCTCGGAGACGGGCTTGCCTTCCGAGGCATCGGGGCTGTATGGGAGGATGGCGTCCATGGTGCATGAGGGCTCGCGTCCGTAAAGAAGGAAAAAGGGAGAAAACCCGGTGGTGGTTTGCGTTGCGGTATTATACGCGAAAGTCACGAATGGAAGCACCACGTCCCAGTTAGAGTGGTCGGAAGCTATGTACATGGCAAGCATGTCACCAAGCGTGCGATTGAATCGTTCTGTCAAACCATTTGTCTGCGGGTGGTAGGCAGTACACGTCCGGTGAACGAGCTTGCATTCACTCAGGAGAGCTTCCAGGACTTCGGATAGAAAAACTCGTCCTCTGTCGCTCAGAAGCTCCTTGGGGGAACGATGACGTAGGATGAAGTGATGAAGAAGGAACAGGGCGACGTCGCGTGCCGTAGCGCTGGGAAGCGCGGACGTTTCCGCGTAGCGCGTGAGATGGTCTACGGTGACGATAATTTACCTGTTCCCAGAAGGCGTGAATGGTAAAGGTCCGTAAAGGTCAATTCCAACCCGGTCAAAGGGGCGTCAAGGGCACGGTAGAGGTTGCAAGTCTGCTTCAGGCTTTGGATGGGGTTGCTTGCGTCGTTGGCAGGCCTCAAAGCCACGGATGTACTTGCGCACAAAACTATACATTCCCTTCCAGTAATACCGCTGACGAAGCCTAGCGTAAGTTTTCAAGACGCCAGCGTGGGCGGATTGGGGGTCAGCGTGGAAAGCTGCACATATTTCGGCTCGTAGATGGCGTGGTATTACGAGCAGCCATTTCCTTCCGTCGGTCATATAGTTGCGACGGTATAGAAGACCCTCCCGCACAGCGAAATGAGCTGCTTGCCGTCGTAGTGCTCGAGGTTGGGAGGTGGCCGTCGGGGCGGTAAGGTACTTTATAATAGAAGAGACCCAAGGGTCTTGTTGCTGGTGAAGGGTCAGGTCAGTAAGCGTGAGCGCAGAGACGATGGACTCCGGTGAATCGGGGCACGTCGTCAAATCTGGCAGAGGCGAGCGAGATAGGCCATCGGCGTCAGAGTGTTTGCGCCCTGATCTGTAAACGACGCGAATGTCGTATTCTTGAATACGTAGGGCCCAACGTGCAAGCCGTCCCGTGGGGTCTTTGAGAGACGACAACCAACATAGGGCGTGGTGGTCGGTAACAACGTCGAATGCGCGGCCATATAAGTAAGGCCGGAATTTTCCCAAGGCCCAAACAATGGCCAAGCACTCTTTTTCCGTTACGGAATAATACGGGGTCTTTGAGAGACGACAACCAACATAGGGCGTGGTGGTCGGTAACAACGTCGAATGCGCGGCCGTATAAGTAAGGCCGGAATTTTCCCAAGGCCCAAACAATGGCCAAGCACTCTTTTTCCGTTACGGAATAATTGGACGCCGCTTTCGTGAGGGTCCGGCTGGCATATGCAACGAGGTATTCCGGGTAGCCAGACTTCCGCTGTGCGAGAACAGCACCGAGGCCGACACCACTGGCGTCCGTGTGCACTTCGGTTGGGGCGCTGGGGTCGTAGTGGCGCAAAATGGGTGGTGATGTCAGCAAGCGCCGTAAAGTAGAAAAAGCCTCGTCACAGTCTGGCGACCACGAAATTATTCCATTGTCGCTGCCGAGTAGTCTTGTTAGGGGCGCTATGATGGAAGCGAAATTTCGGACAAACCGGCGGAAATAGGAGCAGAGGCCAATGAAGCTGCGGAGGGACTTGAGTGACGTCGGCTTGGGAAACTCCGTGACTGCCTGCAGCTTGTTCGGGTCAGGTAGAACACCCTCCTTGGACACCACATGGCCTATGATTGTCAATTTTCGGGCCCCGAAACGACACTTTTTCAAGTTTAGCTGTAGTCCAGCGGCCGTCAGGCAGGTCAGAATTTGTTTGAGCCGGATGAGGTGTGTCTCGAAATCTGGGGAAAACACGACAACATCGTCTAAATAACAGAGACACGTGTTCCACTTGAGACCTCTTAAGATGTTGTCCATCATCCGTTCAAACGTTGGGGGCGCGTTGCAAAGGCCAAATGGCATTACATTAAACTCATATAAGCCATCGGGAGTAACAAAGGCTGTTTTCGGTCGGTCAGATTCGGCCATCGAAACCTGCCAATAGCCGGATCGCAAATCTAATGAAGAGAACAATTCCGCACCGTGCAAGCAGTCAAGGGCATCGTCAATTCGGGGCAAAGGGTAGACATCTTTGCGGGTCACCTTGTTAAGCCTCCGATAGTCAACGCAAAAACGTATGGAGCCGTCTTTTTTAGTGACGAGCACTACCGGCGATGACCACGGGCTTTGCGACGGTCGGATGACACCTCGCCGAAGCATGTCTTCCACGTGCTCACCAATGACGCGGCGTTCAGACGGTGATACGCGATACGGACGCGGGCGCAAAGGTGGCTGTGCGCCAGTGTCGATGTGATGGGCGACAGTTGACGTACGACCCAAGGCAGTTTGGTTCGAGTCAAAGGACGAATGGAAGGCGCTTAGCAGTGCGAGCAATTGTGTGCGCTGCATTGAGGTCAAGCTGCTGTCTAATGAAGAGGCGAAATCGTCGGCCGGTAGCGGATGGACATGGCAGGACGGAGTGGTGAGAGCGTTGATGTCCAGGGCAGATGTACTGAATTCGGCATCGTCGAAGTAGAAAATGGAGGCTATGGGTTCAATATTGCCGAGGGATTCGCCACACAGCAAACTCAAAGGGCAGGGGGTCGGATTCGTAATCCACATTGACGTGCCGCCAGACTGGAGCTCCAAAACGGCGAAAGGAAGGGGTAGGTTTTTCCGGCGGAGGAATACTTCGGAAGGAGTAAACAGAACCGTGACATCGGAGATAGAGTAGCAAGACAGAGGTACAAGAATAGAGCTGTACGGCGGAATATGAGCGTCTTCGGAGATGATTTTGTCGCTGGAAGAGGACGAACCGGAAACATCGCACAAAGTCTCATCATATTGAGCAGACAACTCGACCTCGGCACGGGCACAATCGACGATCGCGTGATGACGAGACAAGAAATCCCAGCCCAGGATAATGTCGTGGGAACACGAGGCCAGGACGACGAGCTCAATGGGGTAAATGGCGTCCTGAATAATTACACGCGCTGTACACGTCGCATAAGGTTCGAATTGTTCAGCGCTTGCTGTACGAAGCGAAAGGCCTGTGAGGGGTGTTGTAACTTTTTTCAATAAGCGACAAAGTTTTTCACTTATGACAGAAATAGCGGCTCCTGTATCTACGAGGGCGACTGTGTGTATGCCGTCAATTGTTACGTCGATGACATTTCTTGGGGGCGATCGAGGTCTTGTGCATTTCGATGGGTGCACAGTTCGTGCCTCGTGAACTGCGCACGTTAGTTTTCCTCTTGGACATCTTCGGGGCGGCGACGCATGGGCGACAGTGAGCGGCGGCGTGGTGACTGTGAACGGCGGCTGGCGTCAACGGCACGATTGGGCGGAAACTGATCAGAAGTTGGACCAGGATGTGCGCCACGACGAAGCGGCGGCGGCTCATACATCGACATGGGATGGGGTGAGTAGGCAGGTGCACGAAGTGCGTCGGGACGAGATAGTGGCATACGGCGGCAATAACGTGCAACATGGCCCGGTATGCGGCAGGCGAAGCAGATAGGCCGGTTGTCAGGTGTTCGCCAAAGAGTGGTGACTGTAGGCGTCATCTGAGAAGGGGGCGGAGAAAACGTTTGCCCCAGACGACGAATTGCGGGGAACTGGCGTGGAGCTCGGGCCGCTAATTGAGCGTAAGTGACCTGTGCGGCGTCTTCAGCAGAAAGTTCAGGCGTCGGAAGATCTTCGGCGATTTGCTCCTTAATAGCAGTTTGAAGAGCAGGAGCTAGAGATGATGACGTCTCCTGAACGTGGGGCACGCAAGATATTTGGCGCGCCACCTTTTCTCGCACAAAAGCTTGTATTTTTGCCCAAAGGGACGGGCTTTCCGAAGGGAGAGCGAGGCCCGACATGGTATTCACTGGTCCCAAAGATTGACGGGCCACGACCCGGCGCCTGCGCAGCTCGTCATAGCTCTGGCATAGACTTATAACTTGAGTCACCGTGGTCGGATCTTTCGCAATGAGCATCTGAAAAGCACCGTCGTCGATGCCTTTCAAGATGTGCCGGATCTTCTCGGCGTCAGTCATTGCGGGGTCGACCCGCTTACACAAGTCCACAACGTCTTCGATGTAGCTGGTGAAATTTTCTCCCAGCTGCTGGGCTCGTCCACGAAGGCGCTGTTCGGGGAGAATTTTACGCACGGCAGGGCGATCAAACGCTTCTAAAAAGCGCGTTTTGAAGTCCGTCCAGGTATGAATGTCGGTCTTGTTGTTGTTGTACCACAGCTCTGCGACCTTCTCGAGGAAAAAACTCACGTTGTTGAGTTTCATCGGGTCGTCCCATCTGTTGTAGTTGCTGACGCGCTCGTATGACGAAAGCCAATCGTCAGCGTCATAGTCGCCAGTGCCGGTGAACTTGGCAGGATCCCGTTCCCGGAGCGCGCCAGAGCAGATCACAGGCGAGGGTGCCGGCTGCGGTTGAGTGGTGTTGTCGTTACCGGGCATGGTTGGGGTTGGAAGCCACCGATTTCGAAGTTCCAGGGTGATAGGAGCCAAACTCGAACCCGCACCCTCCACCAAAATGTAGTGGGGTTTATTTAGACAGCCGAGGAACCGAGGGGCTCAAGCGACGGAGACCGAAGGAACTCGAGGAGCCGAAGAAGCAGGGGCAGCCAGAACTGAACTCGATCACGCTGCGTATGCTGCGCACTTGATGCGTGGAGATTGTCCGTGGGGATTGCACTGCTCCAGCTTGAATTTCGGCCTGAGCTTTAATCCCTTGACCCGGACCTTTCTTCTTCGTTAGAACATATACATCTATACATATATCTATTGCGCGAAGGGCTGTCTTTGGTTGCCGTAGCAAATAGTAAAAATTGGGTGTAGCTTCAAACAAAACTGTTTATTGGTCGACGTTTCGATCGGATGCCGATCTTTCTCAAGACAACATTTCGCATTTCTGTGCACGTATTTATAAGCTCGTCGTCCAACGACGCCGAAAAAAGAGAGAGGGGGGATTTGGGGAGAAAGGTAGCAACAAACACGCTCTCGGTGAGGTGAGGTGAAGGTTTGCAAAAAAGAGAGAGAGAAAAAATAGAAAAGAAAGAAAACGCAAAACAAAACAAAAACAAACCTAAACATGCAGAAAAGAGAGAAGAGTACACAAATCTTTCAAAAACACTGTCCTCCGTCGTTCGTCAGCTTGTAGAACGAGTGACAGGTAGCGCCCGCTTCAGAGGGGCCCGCTCTGCTTAAGAAACGAAAGCATAAAGCAGTAACAGGCACGCTCTCACATCATCACTGGGAGGCACAGAATTTTAGTGGTCACTGACCTTACGGGAAGAGTTTACAGAAAGCGGTCGCAGCCGCACACATATCTCAGTGACTCCAACCCCACAAAACAAACAGGCAGGCTCGTTAAGAGTGTAGGTACGATCTCCGCACTGTGGCTCAAAGCATACACGATTCCGCCTACCGGCAGGACGGGCGAACGCCATTCATCATTCTTAGCTCTATTCTTCTGCCCTGCCCGGGCAGCCGACAGGGTCGTCCCTGACCATGAACCAGGGAAAAGGAGCTTAACCAATCCTCTAACCGCACGCGGGAGTCGCGCGGGTTCTTTGTTGGAGTAAACGGGGGCGGGCGCCTCGATGTTGTTTGTGGCATATTCCGCCTTTGCGGACACCCCAGGAAGGGAATAAATAAAATAAGAATAGCTTGATTACTTGTTTAAACAACACAGAGACTTACAATTTAGGTAGGGGATTATTCTGCAGCCAGATTATCAACAGCATGTATAGACGACATAATGCCCGGGCCAATATTCATTCCTGCCTTTACGGTGTTGAATTTGTAAATAATGTAAGATTCACGTTGTTCGCGTTCTCTTGTAGTAGAAAATCCACTCTGTAAAAGTGTGACCCTGATGGAGTCGAACGGGTGGTTTTCGGAGTTAATATGGCGTGATAAGGGTAGATCCGGGAGTGAACGAACATGTGCGCGATGGTTGTTGAAGCGCATGTGGAATGCTGTGTACGTCTGGCCAATGTATTGGATGCCACAAACACCGCACTCCAGAAGGTACACCACATTAGAAGAGTCGCAGTCGAGTGTCGCGTGAAGTAGATGCTTGAAATTTGAGTTGGTGCTTTCTGCCACCGTGGTTGTCTGCATGTGTTTACATACGCGGCACCGTGCCTTTCCGCATGGTCGACACCCACCCTTGGGTGCCCTCTCAGTTTTGGCGTGTACAAGGTAATCTTTATTATTTTTGGGGCGCCTGTATACGACCCGAGGAGGGGTGGGGAAGATTTTCGAAAGCCGTTCACTCTGTTGTAGCATGTTGAAGTGCTTTTTCAAGATTTTGTTCAAGTGGCGCGGATGACAACTGTCGAAGTGCAGATACTGCTGCCTATCGGTAGGTTTTTTGTACACGGTAGTGATCAGTTCTCCTTTGTCTGTATTAATATGCACGTCAAAGAAATTGATTTCCGTGGTTGAATAGGTATAAGTGAATGCGATGCTTGGATGGGCCTTGTTGAAACACTCGCTGAAGTCGATTAAGTCATCCTCCGTACCGGTCCAAATAAGAAATACATCGTCCAGAAAGCGTTTGTAAAAGAACGGCTTAATTTCACGGGTTGATAGAAGTTTTGTTTCGAGATCGTTCATGAATATATTTGCGTAGTTGGGTGCCATTCGAGTACCCATCGCAGTGCCGTTTATTTGTAGGTAATACTGATTGTGGAATTCAAAGCTATTTAATTCCAGCACTAGCTTGGTCAAAGTTTCAATGACTTGTGGGCTTGGCGACTCATGGTCCCGATGTATGCTATAGGATTCAACCAGGGCTTCAATCCCATCTCGGTGAGGTATATTTGTGTACAGAGAAGTTACATCTAGAGTTACAAGGAAGGCGCCCTCAGGGATTTTTATGTTGTCGATTTCCCGTAGGAAGTGGTTGGTATCACGAAGATACGACGAATGGGTAGCGGGTATTTGCTTAATCAGGGAGTCTATGTAGCTTGATATTGGTTCGGTGAGAGTGCCTCTTCCCGAAATTATCGGCCTACCAGGGTTCCCTTCTTTATGAACTTTAGGCAGCATGCAAAACCTTCCTGGCGTTGCGTGTGCTGCTGTAAGTGCTTTACAGAGGCGTGGCTCTATTTCCCCAATTTTGACAAGATTATTTAGTGTTGTTATTATTTCCTGATGTTCAACAGTTGGATCCACGTCAAGTTTTTGGTAGAAAAATTCGTTATTTACCTGACGGTGGCCTTCTTGAATGTAGTCTGGTTTACTAAGTATTAAAAGGCCTCCACCTTTATCGGCCGGTTTTATGACAATGTCTGTTCGATCACCCAGTTCCTTAAGTGCCTCGCGCTCCTCTTTAGAAAGGTTCTGGGCCCCTGGTTTGCGAGCGTTATAAGCCCGCAGGACGTCTCTTTGAATGGCCTCAATGTACGAGTCCAAGTGTTTTTCCCGCTCTGATTTCGGTGTCCACTGCCGCCCTACATTGACGGAGGTTGGGGCAGTGCGCTCTTTGTCCGGCTTATCGAAAAAATATTCTTCTAGGCGTAAATTTCGTGGAAAATTGTCCAGATCTTTGAGCAAGCTAAACTCATTGTATCGGCCGGTACTTGGGCAAAATGTCAACCCGCGCGAGATTAACGACCGCTCATAAATAGTAAGCTGTACCCCGGAGACGTTATTTATGTTTTCATCTATGTTCTTTTGAGTTTTTGACATTTCTTTCGACTTGCAGGGTGGAATTGGGGGTGTAAATTTGGAATTTCCAATGTCTGTGTGGTGCGGAGCTGAATTGATTTGAGAAAACTCGTTTGAGTATGGAACTTTATCCCTTGACAATTTTTTAATTTTGATTCTCATTATTTCATTTGTCTTCTTTTTCTCGAAAAGTTCCAGTTCGCTGGCCTCCAGCGCAGAAAGGACAATATTATTCCTAGCACGAGCTCCTCCGCCCTCAGAGCACTTCAACACTTCAAAAAGCACTTCAACATGCTACAACAGAGTGAACGGCTTTCGAAAATCTTCCCCACCCCTCCTCGGGTAGTATACAGGCGCCCCAACAATATTAAAGATTACCTTGTACACACCAAAACTGAGAGGGCACCCAAGGGTGGGTGTCGACCATGCGGAAAGGCACGGTGCCGCGTATGTAAACACATGCAGACAACCACGGTGGCAGAAAGCACCAACTCAAATTTCAAGCATCTAATTCACGCGACACTCGACTGCGACTCTTCTAATGTGGTGTACCTTCTGGAGTGCGGTGTTTGTGGCATCCAATACATTCGCCAGACGGACACGGCATTCCGCATGCGCTTCAACAACCATCGCGCACATGTTCGTTCACTCCCGGATCTACCCTTATCACGCCATATTAACTCCAAAAACCACCCGTTCGACTCCATCAGGGTCACACTTTTACAGAGTGGATTTTCTACTACAAGAGAACGCGAACAACGTGAATCTTACATTATTTACAAATTCAACACCGTAAAGGCAGGAATGAATATTGGCCCGGGCATTATGTCGTCTATACATGCTGTTGATAATCTGGCTGCAGAATAATCCCCTATCTAAATTGTAAGTCTCTGTGTTGTTTAAACAAGTAATCAAGCTATTCTTATTTTATTTATTCCCTTCCTGGGGTGTCCGCAAAGGCGGAATATGCCACAAACAACATCGAGGCGCCCGCCGCCGTTTACTCCAACAAAGGACCCGCGCGACTCCCGCGTGCGGTTAGAGGATAAGTTAAGCTCCTTCTCCCTGGTTCATGGTCAGGGACGACCCTGTCGGCTGCCCGGGCAGGGCAGAAGAATAGAGCTAAAACTGATGAATGGCGCTCGCCCGTCCTGCCGGTAGGCGGAATCGTGCATGCTTTGAGCCACAGTGCGGAGATCGTACCTACACTCTTAACGAGCCTGCCTGTTTGTTTTGTGGGGTTGGAGTCACTGAGATATGTGTGCGGCTGCGACCGCTTCCTGTAAACTCTTCCCGTAAGGTCAGTGACCACTAAAATTCTGTGCCTCCCAGTGATGGTGTGAGAGCGTCCCTGTTACTGCTTTGCGCTTTCGTTTCTTAAGCAGAACGGCCCCCTCTGAAGCGGGCGCTACCTGTCACTCGTTCTACAAGCTGACGAACGACGGAGGACAGTGTTTTTGAAAGAGTTGTGTACTCCTCTCTCTTTTCTGCATGTTTAGGTTTGTTTTTGTTTTGCGTTTTTTTTCTTTTCTTTTTTTTTCTCTATCTCTTTTTTGCAAACCTTCACCTCACCTCACCGAGAGCGTGTTTGTTGCTACCTTTCTCCCCAAATCCCCCCTCTCTCTTTTTTCGGCGTCGTTGGACGACGAGCTTATAAATACGTGCACAGAAATGCGAAATGTTGTCTTGAGAAAGATCGGCATCCGATCGAAACGTCGACCAATAAACAGTTTTGGTAGAAGCTATACCCATTTTTTACTTACTAACTATATATATATATATATATATATATATATATATATATATATATATATATATATATATATATATATATATATATATATATATATATATTGTGAGGCCGTAGGTAGCAGGCGGAATGGCTTCGTAGCTCCTTTATTCGGAGGCGAGTCAACGAGAACGCAAGATGATGACGATCAAACCCAGCACTGATGATGATCTCCAAAGAAGCGGGCTCGGCGATGATGATGAGTATGTACAGGAAATGAAGAAGTGATCACCTCAAGCCGGTGGTGATGATAGTGAGCAATTGCTACCTATGGTGGGAGACAAGCTATAGAATCAAACAAAGCTCACAATATATATATATATGTGTGTGTGTGTGTGTGTCTGTGTGTGTGTGTGATGTTGAAATGAGTTGCTCGTTTAGGTAATACCGAAAGAAATGCCAGAGGAGGCATAGGAACTTCTGGCATTTCTTTCTGTAAATATATATATATATATATATATATATATATATATATATATATATATATATATATATATATATATATACTTGAGAAAATGGTACACGCACGATTAAAACCAAAAACAGTGGTTTACTGACGTTTCGACTGCGGGACCAGTCTTCATCTTGTGTAACATACAACGTTGGAGCGCGCACGCTTATATAGGTGCAGAGGGTGTGCTGCAGTGTACCCTTTTTTTAACAACATTGGCGGGTTTGGGGCGAGGGAGCAGGGAATGGAGGGCGTTATACATGTGGCACTATACATGATGACAAACTCTTTTCTAAAAAGCCCAGCAATATTCAACTTCATCCATTAAAAAAAACAGGGTAGGCAGCTGTTCAAATACAATTTTCATACGGATTACACGAATGAATGGATGGTGCAGGGAACGTCTCGACACACGAAATGCAAAGTACACGAACAACAAATAAATACAGAACAGAAGCCGCCGGTGACGCATCCATTCCTGAAAACACCAATTACCGGTGGCGTGGGGAACGTCACGGCATTTTACAAGTTCACAGAAGTCACAGAAGAGCGCACGTGCCAGCAACGCAACCAATTATTTAGCCAGGTAGGAAGTAACTAGGTGTGTCCTGCGTGGAAGCAACTATTGAATCGGTAGCCAGTAAGGGTCAAGAAGTTTCTGTGTATACAATAAAAGCATGTCACAGCATGATGGAGGCATGCAAAGAAGTGAGTAATGATTGACAGTCCAAGAAGCGGAGGGGTGGGGATCCGCGCAACATGGAAGACGATGGTGAGTGACCGCGCGGACGGCGCGTTCGCGATAACAAATTTAACCCCCCAGAGGGGGCTGCCAACCGCGGGAGCGGAGGCGTACTGGGAATGCAGCTACTATTCCACGAAAAAAAAAGGGGAGACAGACAAGGGTTGGGAGGGGGGGGGGGGGACGTGTGGTGGCTGACAGTGTTCGGTAGGGCGAATGAAACAAACAAACAAACAAACAAACAAACAAACGGTGAAAGGAAAACAGTGAAAATGGCTTAGGTACCCACCAAAGACGATAATTTCCCCGAACTCTCATTAATGCCTGAAGATGCGGATTTGAACTTATAAATGAGATACGATTCGCCGATTAGTCGATCATGGTGAGAGCGAAACCCAGATTCTAATATCGTGACTCTGAGGTGGTCAAAAGAGTGCCCAGGAAGGTTAACGTGTTTTGACAACGGGAGAGATGGCAGAGTTTTGGAATGTGACTTGTGATTATTAAACCTAGATCTGAACGACTTTTGTGTTTGCCCGATGTATTGTAGGTGGCACACCGTACACTCGAGCAAATATACCACATTGGAACTATCACAGTTAAGGTTTCTTTTGATTTTTAGACGAAAGTCGGAGGCTGAACTGACCGCGGTATCCGCGGTGGACATGTGCGTGCATATTTGACATCGAGGCTTCCCGCAAGGACTGCATCCGCCGGTCGTTTGAGTCCTTATTTTGGATGAGGTCAGGACATCTCTAATGTTTTTGTTTCTCCTGTACACAACGTGTGGGGGTTCGCGAAAAATATGTTTTAGGCGCTCACTTTGGGTAAGAATGTTATAGTGCTTTTTTAGTATAGACGAGACTTTGGGAACACATGCGGAATGTGTTGAGACCAAGTTCGTTTGCGGTTTGTCGTGGGAGGTTTTGGTGCCTCTGAGAATGTCTGCGCGATTCAGGTTTCGTGCTCTGTCTATAGCCTTGTCAATTATTTTAACAAGATATTTTTGTTTCAAAAGTGCACTGCGTAGCTCCTTACAATTATCATTGAAGTCCTCTTCCTTTGAGCAAATTCGACGAAAACGACGAGCTTGGCTATAGGGAATTCCGGTTTTGGAATGTTTAACGTGACTGCTTTGAAAATGTAGGTACTGTTGCTTGTTGGTCGGTTTTCGGTACAGTTTAGTGATCAGTTTGCCCTCTGAGACGGTGACGTTTACGTCAAGAAAATTAACAGTAGACGGGGAGTATTGGTAAGAAAAAGAAATGGAGGGATGCGCAGAGTTGAACGCGTCTATGAAGTTTATCAGGTTCGTCTGCCCGTGGGTCCAAATCAGGAATACATCATCAATGAAACGCTTATAATAGAGGGGCTTTAAGCTCTGGCTATTCAGAAATTCACCCTCTAGGACGCCCATAAAAATATTGGCATAGTTTGGCCCTACGCGCGTTCCCATAGATGTGCCACTTATTTGGACGTAGTGTTTTCCATCGAACTCAAAATTGTTAAGCTCTAGAATTAGCCGAAGAAGAGTGCTTAGTGTAGAGCCATCAACAAGTTTGTCAAAGGTTGCTTCTCTGTAAGCGTGAGTTACTGCTCGGATTCCATCGTCGTGCGGAATATTTGTGTAGAGTGACGCAACATCCATTGTAACCAGGAGGGAATTGCTGGGAATATCCAAATCTAAAACGTCCGAAAGGAAGTGGTTAGTATCTTTAATGTAGGAAGGAAAACTAGGCGGTATGATGCTAGTTATCGAGTCCACGTACCGCGAAAGGTGTTCCGTGACGATGCCTATCCCCGCGATGATTGGGCGGCAGGGATTATCTTTTTTGTGGATTTTTGGCAGCAAGTAAAACCTGCAAGCTACAGGATTAAGCGGAACAAGTGAATGGGCGGTTCTTTCTGCCACTACTCCATCCTTCCATCCTCCATATCCCTCCATCCTTCCATCTTCCATCCTCCATCCTCCATATATATATATATATATATATATATATATATATATTGTGGGCATTGGGGGTGTACTGTTGTGATATTTATGCGTGGAAGCGACATGACATTGTTATATCCAGTGTGGAACACGGCGGGTCAATCCCTCTGTCCCTTCTACCCATCCAAACCCATCGCCACTGTCATCTGTGTATAACCATCATCCTCCCCGGTCAGTTCCGTCTTTCGGTGGCCTGTGCTCGGGAGCCTAATTAAAAGTGGTCCTTCAGCATCTCGGAGCTCTGTCTCTGAAGTGGTGGAGGGTGCGCTCGATTCCTCGGTTTACCTCCCTCGGTTACACCGCTGGAGCTTCGATCAGGTCGGCGACTGCCGGAGGTAGACATCCCCATGCAGCAGGAAAGCAGCCGTGGTGCTTCCAACGCAGCAGCTCCTGCTCAGCCTGCCTTCACTATCACCACTCCCCAGCGTGATCCTCCGGACTTCGCTGGCCTACGGGGCGATGATGTGGAAGAATGGCTCGACCACTTCAATCGAGTGAGTTCGTACAACCGGTGGGATGACACGTTCAAACTCCGCATAGTTGCTTTTTCCCTAACTGAAGTAGCGAAGACGTGGTTCTTCCACAATCGGGACACCCTCGATGATTGGTCAGGTTTCACCCGAGAGTTACGCAAGGTATTTGGTACATCGTCTGGTCGCTTGGCAGCCAAGAAGAAACTTGACGCTCGGGTGCAGCACGCGGAGGAGACATATGCTTCCTACATTGAGGATGTCCTCGCGCTGTGACGTCGAGTTGATAAAGATATGCCCGAAACGGACAAGGTGCGGCACATCATTAAAGGGGTCTCCTCTTTTGCTTTCAACGCTATGGCGATCCAAAATCCCTCTACCGTTGCCGATGTTCGAAGCATTTGTCAGCGCCTTGACCAACTTCAGGCTATCCGACTCCCACCCGATCCCTGGAGCATCGGCTCTTCGGGGAGTACAGAGCTGCGTTCTTTGATTCGGGCCATCATTCGCGAAGAGTTACAGCAGCGCGATGCACCCTGTCATCACAGCAGTCCGGTCAATGACGTCCACGGACAAGGGCTGCGTGACATAATTAGAGAGGAGCTCGCAGCTGTGACAACCGTTCCGCAGCCCAGCCAGTCTGCTTTACTTCACGTGCCTACATACTCGGAAGCTGCTTCAAGGCAACCTGTGTCCACAGAGCACATTGCACCTCCAACTCCTCACGGCCACTTGACTGCCATTTCTACGCCTTCCGCTCCACCGTTTTTTCGTTCAACGTGGCGAGCACCGCGTCCTATAGATGACCGGCCTGCCTGCTACTACTGCGGCATCCGGGGGCACATTTCTCGATTTTGCCGTCGACGGCAGCAAGACGAGAGACGCGGCTACGCCCCTTACGAGCGGGACTACTACAGCTACTCTCTTCGTCAGCATGCGTATTCATCATCTCCTCGCCGCCGATCACCGCCTCCTGACACCAGGGACCTTCCGCGGGACTCCCGGCCCTCTCGCCGTCGTTCCCCTTCGCCCTTCCAGCGCGCTTTGTCTCCTCTTCGTCCCGTTTCCAATACTTCCAACCAGCACCAGGAAAACTAGATGCTGCAGTTTTTGGAGGTAAAACTGCATCACCTGGAACGTCCACAAGTCCTCCCGAACTTCCGTCTAATATGTTGTCTGTCTTCGTCGAAGGAATTCAAGTGGAAGCGTTAGTTGATACCGAAGCAAGTATTTCTGTAATTCATGCTGATTTGTGTTCACGTCTTCGCAAGGTAAAGACTCCGTATACTGGTCATTGCTTACGTGGCGCTAATGGGAATGACATCACACCTTTGGGATATTGTACCGTGCGTGTTTTAATCGGAGAAGTCCGCCACCACATTTAGTGTGCTGTTCTGTTTCCCGGTGCCCATGAACTCATCCTTGGTTGGGACTTTCTTTCTTCTGCCTCGGCTGTTATCTCCTGCCGTCAACCAACTATCCACATCGCCGACACCCAACAACCAAATTATAAGGACGTACAACGGCAAACACTAAAATTGAATGCCGATCACGTTTTGGCGGCCGGTTGCGAAGAGATTCTGTCGGTCACATCAGACGAAATTGTCGACGGCGACGTGGTGGCAATTCCGTGCCGTCGACTTTTGCCGCAAGGCATTGCTATTGCCACCTGCCTTGTTTGATTCGTGTGTGGGTCCGCAGCCTTGGTTGCCCGTGACACCACACATTTACCAATACTACTGTCACATGGAACTACTATAGCTTCAATGGCCGACATCCGCACTGCAGCAGTCGTTTCCTCTGGCCAGCGTTCTTCAAACAAGCCCGCGTCTGCTTCACCTGGTGATTTGTCAATTCTCGCGGCCACTCTCAGTCCTGACCTAACGCCAAACCAGACCAAATTATTGCTTGATCTTCTGTCCAAGCACCGGGCTTCGTTTGACGTGCATTCGCCTGGCCCAACACAGACCACTGCCACAGAGCATCGAATTCAAACAGATGGTTCGGCTGTGATCCGTCGCAGACCGTATCGTGTCTCCTCGTCTGAGCGGAAGATAATTGAAGATAATGTGGCCGATATGCTAAAGCGCAAAGTCATTCGCCCATCTACAAGTTCATGGTCATCGCCCGTTGTGCTGGTCGAGAAAAAAGATGGCTCTGTGCGTTTCTGCGTCGATTATCGGGCGCTTAATAAGATTACGCGAAAGGACGTATATCCTAGGCCCCGCATAGACGACGCTTTAGACTGTTTACAGGGGGCTGAGTACTTCTCAAGCTTGGATCTTCGATCGGGGTACTGGCAAATCCCGATGCACGAAGCGGACAAAGAAAAGACGGCATTTACCACCCCAGACGGCCTTTATGAATTTAATGTGATGCCGTTCGGCCTTTGTAATGCCCCGGCGACATTCGAACGCATGATGGACACTGTGCTTCGTGGCCTCAAATGGAAAACGTGTCTATGTTATCTAGACGACGTGGTAATCTTTTCATCCACCTTTTCGCAGCATCTCGAGCGCCTTGATCAGGTCCTAACTTGCCTTTTTAGTGCCGGCCTGCAAATGAATACTAAAAAGTGTCATTTCGCTAGTAAGAGCATCAAAGTGCTGGGACATGTGGTTTCCAAGGATGGAATACGCCCGGACCCGGATAAGACTGCTGCCGTTATCGGTTTTCCTCGGCCGCTACAACAGAAAGATTTGCGAAGCTTTCTTGGTCTCGCATCATACTTCCGGCGTTTCATTTGCAATTTTGCAACGCTCGCTTCCCCTCTGCACAAGCTTTTACGAGCCAACGTGCCGTTCGTCTGGACGAACGAGTGCCTGGAAGCTTTTCAAGCCCTCAAAGACACCCTTACGTCCGATCCCGTCCTGCGCCATTTTGACGAGACAGCACCCACTTTACTGCACAGTGACGCCAGCGGCTGCGGCATTGGTTCTGTTCTCCTGCAGCAAGACGCTCATCATCGTGAAAGGGTGGTCGCGTACGCCAGTCGCGCCTTGACACCAGCAGAGCAGAACTACAGTATCACCGAGCAAGAATGCCTCGCAGTTGTTTGGTCAATTCAGAAGTTTCGTCCCTACCTATACGGCCGTCATTTTACCATCGTCACAGACCACCATGCCCTCGGCTGGCTATCGACAATGAAGAATTTGTCTGGGCGCCTAGGCCGTTGGGTGCTGCATCTGCAACAGTACGACTTCACCATCACGTACAAATCCGGCAAAAAGCATCTGGATGCCGACGCACTGTCGCGGTGCCCCCTATCCTTCTCGCCGCAGCCGGACGTGTCGCAAGTCTCCTCCGACTCCCGTCAGCCGTGTTTACCCATGGCCCCCCTCAACCACGCTTCCGTACCCGACTCTACCGAACTGCAAACGCTACAGCGCGCAGACTCTTACTGTCGCATTTTAATCGACCGCCTTGAGGGATCCATCCAGCCACCCAATAGCCGCTTGCGACGTCAACTTCATCTATTTCGGATCATTAATGGAGTTCTCTGCCGCGCAAACCACCACCCTGCCGGCTATGAATGGGTTCCTGTTGTTCCCCGTCAACTCCGCCGACGCATACTCGAGGCGCTTCACGATGATGCCACTTCTGGACATCTCGGGTTTCAGAAGACGTATGATGGCGTTCGCGGTCGATTTTTCTGGCCCGGCCTCTCTACCAGTGTCGCACAATACGTGGCCTCTTGTGATTCGTGCCAGCACCGCAAGCGATCGACGTCACCCCCTGCCGGTTTGCTTCAACCAGTTCCATGCCTCTACGCTCCGTTCGAAGCCGTAGGCATAGACTTGTACGGGCCCCTACCTCCAACAATCGATGGTTTCCGCTGGATTGTGACGGCTGTGGATCATTTGACCCGCTACGCTGAGACCGCTCCCCTTAAATGTGGTAGTGCTCAAGAAGTCGCTGACTTTGTATTACGCAGTATCATCTTGCGACATGGCGCACCTCGGATCCTGCTGAGCGACCGTGGCAAGACATTTCTTTCCCACGTCCTTGCGGAAGTGATTCGGGCTGCCGACACCGGCCATAAAACGACTTCTAGTTACCATCCCCAGACGAACGGGCTCACCGAGCGTTTCCACCGCACTCTGTCCAACATTAACTCAATGTACGTCAGCCCGGACCACCGCAACTGGGACATCATCCTACCTTTCGTGACGTTCGCATATAATTCAGCTGTCCAGCGCACCACCGGTTACTCGCCCTTCTTTCTTGTTTACGGCCGTCCCCCCTCTTTTGCTCTGGACACCGCCTTTTTCTCGGCTCCGATCCCCGCCATTTCGCCTTTTCACGATCAGTTCACCCAACGGATCGCTCACTGTCGACGTGTGGCCAGAGACCGCACCGAATCCAGCCAGCAAGAACGGAAGACCCGGTACGACTCATCACACCGCTCCGTTCAATTCTCTAAAGGAGACGAAGTTCTTCTTTGGACCCCTGTTCGTACTCCAGGACTCTGCGAAAAGTTTCTTAACCGCTACCTGGCCCCCTACGTTATAATCGAACAGACCTCACCAGTTAATTATCGCGTGTCTCCAGTGGACACTTCACCGGACCGTCGGTGCCGTGGAACTGAAATAGTGCACGTTTCACGGTTAAAACCGTTCACCCGTCGCCAGCTCTAACCCCGTACGGCCCGGCGGCCGCCTTCAGCAGCGGGGGGAAATGTGTGGGCATTGGGGATGTACTGTTGTGATATTTATGCGTGGAAGCGACATGACATTGTTATATCCAGTGTGGAACACGGAGGGTCAATCCCTCTGTCCCTTCTACCCATCCAAACCCACCGCCACTGTCATCTGTGTATAACCATCATCATCCCCGGTCAGTTCCGTCTTTCGGTGGCCTGTGCTCGGGAGCCTAATTAAAAGTGGTCCTTCAGCATCTCGGAGCTCTGTCTCTCAATATATATATATATATATATATATATATATATATATATATATATATATATATACATATATATATATACAGGGTGTCCCAGCTATCATGCACCAAGATTTAAAAAAAGAGTAAAGGCGTACCTCAAAAGAAACCAGGTGCATAATGTTCGCAGTACTGTGAAGAAGCGCACAGTATTTTTTTCTTTAATAAGACTTAATTAACTAATTGTAATTAATTATCTAACTCGAGAAATACTGTCCTAATCACTAAAGTGTCAATGAGCCACTTGTAGGTAACCACGACGGGAATCTAACTGCGGTATTTTCAGCGACGAACTAATTGCGTACTCATTTATTCTGACTGATAGAGGAAACCCGCGAAATATGAAAAATACCACGTGACGGCGCCTCCGCGCGCACCGTAAAGCAACGCCCTCAAACAGGCTGCCTCTGAGTTAGCCAGAATGATATAGACAAAAGAAAGAAAGAAGAAATGCGACCGAGTTTGTTACTTATCTGCACACGCGTCCCGCGCATCTTGCTGCTGCTGCTCCTTCCATGCATGCTAATATCAAGGTGATGCGCTGTCTCTTCGGGCGGGTAACACGCGAAGCAGTTGCTTTACATCAGCTTTGTTTGGGGACGCTGCTTTACAATGTGCGCGTAAGCGTCGTCACGTGGTATTTTTCATATTTCGCGGGTTTCCTTTATCAGTCAGAATAAATGAGTACGCAATTAGTTCGTCGCTGAAAATAGCGCAGTTAGATGCCCCTCGTGGTTATCTACAAGTGCCTCATTGACACTTTAGTGATTAGGACAGTATTTCTCGAGTTAGATAATTAATTACAATTAATTAATTAAGTCTCATTAACGAAAAAATTACTCTACGCTTCTTCACAGTACTGCAAACATTATGCACTAGGTTTTCTTCGAGTTACGCAATTTCTCTTTTTTTAAATCTTGGTGCATGATAGCTGGGACACCCTGTATATATATATAGCGAATCAGAAAATGGGAAATGAGGGGCTCCGTGAAATAAGACAGAAAATAAGGGTTGGCAGTCAAGAAAACCTCGGAAAGCAAAGGGGAGGTTGTGGTGGGTCATAGAAAGAGATGAAGAATTTTTTGAGTCGAAAAGAAAGTGGTGAAAAAATGCCCGCCGGGTGGGATCCGAACCCACGACCTCCAGAATACCGGTCTGGTGCGATAACCACTACGCTACCGGCGGGGCTGTTTCCCCAGCACTTTCTCGGGTATTTATGTTAACGTATTTTTGTATATATATATATATATATATATATATATATATATATATATATATATATATACACATACATACAGCGGATCAGAGTAGGAAATGACGGGCTCGTTAAAATAAGAAAGAAATAAGGGTTGGCAGTGAAGAAAACCTTACGAAGAAAGGGGAGGATATGGCAGGTCATAGAAACAGATAAAGAATTTGGAAAGACAGAAATTGAAGAAAAAATGCCCGCCAAGTGGGATCCGAACCCACGACCTCCAGAATACCTGTGTGGTGCGATCACCACTAAGCTACTGGCGGGGCTATTTTTCCCCACAACTTTCTGGGGTATTTATGTCAATGTATTTTTTTCCTGTACTTGGGGGTGGTAGTCAGTGCCACTCCGACTTCTCGGGGTTAAGGGGACCTCCTTTTTAACCTCCGGGCCGTGACTGGAGTGTCTAAGACGTGTCGAGAGTGGTCGACCAGCGTCGAACCCTCTTCAGCTCCCTATGGCGCCAAGACTGCCAAAACAGAGGCACTCGCTATGCACGTAGCGGATCAGAATAGGACATGAGGGGCTCGTTGAAATAAGACAGAAATAAGAGTTGGCAGTAAGGAATACCCCAGGTACCAAAGGGGAGGATATGGCAGGTAATCGAAAGAGATTAAGAATTTGGAAAGAAAGAAAGTGGATAAAAAATGCCCGCCAGGTGGGATCCCAACCCACGACCTCCAGAATTTTGGTCTGGTGCGATAACCACTACGCTACCGGCGGGGCTATTTTTTCCGTCCACTTTCTGGGGTATTTATGTCAGTGTAATTTTTTCCGGCTGTGCTTGGGGGTGGTAGCCAGCGTCATTCCGACTTCTCGAGGTGAAGGGGACCTGCTCTTTAACACAAGGGCCTTGACTCGAGTGTCTACATCACGAGAGTGGTCGACCTGCGTCGAACCCTCTTAAGCTCCCTTTGGCAACAAGACTGCCAGAACAGAGGCCCTCGCTATGCATGTAGCGAATCAGAATAGGAAATGAGGGGCTCGTTGAAAATAACACAGAAATAAGGGTTGGCAGTCGAGAAAACCTCGGAAAGCAAAGGGGAGGATGTGGTAGATCATTGAAACAGATTAAGAATTTGGAAAGAAAGAAAGAAAGTGAAGAAAAAATGCCCGCCAGGTGGGATCCGAACCCACGACCTCCAGAATACCGGTCTGGTGCGATAACCACTACGCTACCGGCGGGGCGATTTTCCCATTCACTTTCTGGGGTATTTATGTTAGGTATGTTTGTTTCCTGTGCTTGGGGGTGGTAGCCAGCGCCATTCGGACTAATCGGGGTGAAGGGGACCTTCTTTTTAACCCCCGGTTCGTGACTCGAGTGTCTACGACATGTCCAGAGTGGTCGACCAGCTTTGAACCCTCTTAAGCTACCTTTGGCAACAAGACTGCCAGAACAGAGGCCCTCGCTATGCATGTAGCGAATCAGAATAGGAAATGAGGGGCTCGTTGAAAATAACACAGAAATAAGGGATGGCAGTCGAGAAAACCTCGGAAAGCAAAGGGGAGGATGTGGTAGATCATTGAAACAGATTAAGAATTTGGAAAGAAAGAAAGAAAGTGAAGAAAAAATGCCCGCCAGGTGGGATCCGAACCCACGACCTCCAGAATACCGGTCTGGTGCGATAACCACTACGCTACCGGCGGGGCGATTTTCCCATTCACTTTCTGGGGTATTTATGTTAGGTATGTTTGTTTCCTGTGCTTGGGGGTGGTAGCCAGCGCCATTCGGACTAATCGGAGTGAAGGGGACCTTCTTTTTAACCCCCGGTCGTGACTCGAGTGTCTACGACATGTCCAGAGTGGTCGACCAGCTTTGAACCCTCTTAAGCTCCCTTTGGCAACAAGACTGCCAGAACAGAGGCCCTCGCTATGCATGTAGCGAATCAGAATAGGAAATGAGGGGCTCGTTGAAAATAACACAGAAATAAGGGTTGGTAGTCGAGAAAACCTCGGAAAGCAAAGGGGAGGATGTGGTAGATCATTGAAACAGATTAAGAATTTGGAAAGAAAGAAAGAAAGTGAAGAAAAAATGCCCGCCAGGTGGGATCCGAACCCACGACCTCCAGAATACCGGTCTGGTGCGATAACCACTACGCTACCGGCGGGGCGATTTTCCCATTCACTTTCTGGGGTATTTATGTTAGGTATGTTTGTTTCCTGTGCTTGGGGGTGGTAGCCAGCGCCATTCGGACTAATCGGGGTGAAGGGGACCTTCTTTTTAACCCCCGGGTCGTGACTCGAGTGTCTACGACATGTCCAGAGTGGTCGACCAGCTTTGAACCCTCTTAAGCTCCCTTTGGCAACAAGACTGCCAGAACAGAGGCCCTCGCTATGCATGTAGCGAATCAGAATAGGAAATGAGGGGCTCGTTGAAAATAACACAGAAATAAGGGTTGGCAGTCGAGAAAACCTCGGAAAGCAAAGGGGAGGATGTGGTAGATCATTGAAACAGATTAAGAATTTGGATTCGGATCCCACCTGGCGGGCATTTTTTCTTCACTTTCTTTCTTTCTTTCCAAATTCTTATCTGTTTCAATGATCTACCACATCCTCCCCTTTGCTTTCCGAGGTTTTCTCGACTGCCAACCCTTATTTCTGTGCTATTTTCAACGAGCCCCTCATTTCCTATTCTGATTCGCTACATGCATAGCGAGGGCCTCTGTTCTGGCAGTCTTGTTGCCAAAGGGAGCTTAAGAGGGTTCAAAGCTGGTCGACCACTCTGGACATGTCGTAGACACTCGAGTCACGACCCGGGGGTTAAAAAGAAGGTCCCCTTCACCCCGATTAGTCCGAATGGCGCTGGCTACCACCCCCAAGCACAGGAAACAAACATA
This sequence comes from Haemaphysalis longicornis, assembly GCF_048455015.1. Taxonomy (NCBI): domain Eukaryota; kingdom Metazoa; phylum Arthropoda; class Arachnida; order Ixodida; family Ixodidae; genus Haemaphysalis; species Haemaphysalis longicornis. The sequence goes on along the minus strand of NW_027526361.1, from coordinate 201,331,078 downwards.
CCTAACATAAATACCCCAGAAAGTGAATGGGAAAATCGCCCCGCCGGTAGCGTAGTGGTTATCGCACCAGACCGGTATTCTGGAGGTCGTGGGTTCGGATCCCACCTGGCGGGCATTTTTTCTTCACTTTCTTTCTTTCTTTCCAAATTCTTAATCTGTTTCAATGATCTACCACATCCTCCCCTTTGCTTTCCGAGGTTTTCTCGACTGCCAACCCTTATTTCTGTGTTATTTTCAACGAGCCCCTCATTTCCTATTCTGATTCGCTACATGCATAGCGAGGGCCTCTGTTCTGGCAGTCTTGTTGCCAAAGGGAGCTTAAGAGGGTTCAAAGCTGGTCGACCACTCTGGACATGTCGTAGACACTCGAGTCACGACCCGGGGGTTAAAAAGAAGGTCCCCTTCACCCCGATTAGTCCGAATGGCGCTGGCTACCACCCCCAAGCACAGGAAACAAACATACCTAACATAAATACCCCAGAAAGTGAATGGGAAAATCGCCCCGCCGGTAGCGTAGTGGTTATCGCACCAGACCGGTATTCTGGAGGTCGTGGGTTCGGATCCCACCTGGCGGGCATTTTTTCTTCACTTTCTTTCTTTCTTTCCAAATTCTTAATCTGTTTCAATGATCTACCACATCCTCCCCTTTGCTTTCCGAGGTTTTCTCAACTGCCAACCCTTATTTCTGTGTTATTTTCAACGAGCCCCTCATTTCCTATTCTGATTCGCTACATGCATAGCGAGGGCCTCTGTTCTGGCAGTCTTGTTGCCAAAGGGAGCTTAAGAGGGTTCAAAGCTGGTCGACCACTCTGGACATGTCGTAGACACTCGAGTCACGACCCGGGGGTTAAAAAGAAGGTCCCCTTCACCCCGATTAGTCCGAATGGCGCTGGCTACCACCCCCAAGCACAGGAAACAAACATACCTAACATAAATACCCCAGAAAGTGAATGGGAAAATCGCCCCGCCGGTAGCGTAGTGGTTATCGCACCAGACCGGTATTCTGGAGGTCGTGGGTTCGGATCCCACCTGGCGGGCATTTTTTCTTCACTTTCTTTCTTTCTTTCCAAATTCTTAATCTGTTTCAATGATCTACCACATCCTCCCCTTTGCTTTCCGAGGTTTTCTCGACTGCCAACCCTTATTTCTGTGTTATTTTCAACGAGCCCCTCATTTCCTATTCTGATTCGCTACATGCATAGCGAGGGCCTCTGTTCTGGCAGTCTTGTTGCCAAAGGGAGCTTAAGAGGGTTCAAAGCTGGTCGACCACTCTGGACATGTCGTAGACACTCGAGTCACGACCCGGGGGTTAAAAAGAAGGTCCCCTTCACCCCGATTAGTCCGAATGGCGCTGGCTACCACCCCCAAGCACAGGAAACAAACATACCTAACATAAATACCCCAGAAAGTGAATGGGAAAATCGCCCCGCCGGTAGCGTAGTGGTTATCGCACCAGACTGGTATTCTGGAGGTCGTGGGTTCGGATCCCACCTGGCGGGCATTTTTTCTTCACTTTCTTTCTTTCTTTCCAAATTCTTAATCTGTTTCAATGATCTACCACATCCTCCCCTTTGCTTTCCGAGGTTTTCTCGACTGCCAACCCTTATTTCTGTGTTATTTTCAACGAGCCCCTCATTTCCTATTCTGATTCGCTACATGCATAGCGAGGGCCTCTGTTCTGGCAGTCTTGTTGCCAAAGGGAGCTTAAGAGGGTTCAAAGCTGGTCGACCACTCTGGACATGTCGTAGACACTCGAGTCACGACCCGGGGGTTAAAAAGAAGGTCCCCTTCACCCCGATTAGTCCGAATGGCGCTGGCTACCACCCCCAAGCACAGGAAACAAACATACCTAACATAAATACCCCAGAAAGTGAATGGGAAAATCGCCCCGCCGGTAGCGTAGTGGTTATCGCACCAGACCGGTATTCTGGAGGTCGTGGGTTCGGATCCCACCTGGCGGGCATTTTTTCTTCACTTTCTTTCTTTCTTTCCAAATTCTTAATCTGTTTCAATGATCTACCACATCCTCCCCTTTGCTTTCCGAGGTTTTCTCGACTGCCAACCCTTATTTCTGTGTTATTTTCAACAAGCCCCTCATTTCCTATTCTGATTCGCTACATGCATAGCGAGGGCCTCTGTTCTGGCAGTCTTGTTGCCAAAGGGAGCTTAAGAGGGTTCAAAGCTGGTCGACCACTCTGGACATGTCGTAGACACTCGAGTCACGACCCGGGGGTTAAAAAGAAGGTCCCCTTCACCCCGATTAGTCCGAATGGCGCTGGCTACCACCCCCAAGCACAGGAAACAAACATACCTAACATAAATACCCCAGAAAGTGAATGGGAAAATCGCCCCGCCGGTAGCGTAGTGGTTATCGCACCAGACCGGTATGCTGGAGGTCGTGGGTTCGGATCCCACCTGGCGGGCATTTTTTCTTCACTTTCTTTCTTTCTTTCCAAATTCTTAATCTGTTTCAATGATCTACCACATCCTCCCCTTTGCTTTCCGAGGTTTTCTCGACTGCCAACCCTTATTTCTGTGTTATTTTAAACGAGCCCCTCATTTCCTATTCTGATTCGCTACATGCATAGCGAGGGCCTCTGTTCTGGCAGTCTTGTTGCCAAAGGGAGCTTAAGAGGGTTCAAAGCTGGTCGACCACTCTGGACATGTCGTAGACACTCGAGTCACGACCCGGGGGTTAAAAAGAAGGTCCCCTTCACCCCGATTAGTCCGAATGGCGCTGGCTACCACCCCCAAGCACAGGAAACAAACATACCTAACATAAATACCCCAGAAAGTGAATGGGAAAATCGCCCCGCCGGTAGCGTAGTGGTTATCGCACCAGACCGGTATTCTGGAGGTCGTGGGTTCGGATCCCACCTGGCGGGCATTTTTTCTTCACTTTCTTTCTTTCTTTCCAAATTCTTAATCTGTTTCAATGATCTACCACATCCTCCCCTTTGCTTTCCGAGGTTTTCTCGACTGCCAACCCTTATTTCTGTGTTATTTTCAACGAGCCCCTCATTTCCTATTCTGATTCGCTACATGCATAGCGAGGGCCTCTGTTCTGGCAGTCTTGTTGCCAAAGGGAGCTTAAGAGGGTTCAAAGCTGGTCGACCACTCTGGACATGTCGTAGACACTCGAGTCACGACCCGGGGGTTAAAAAGAAGGTCCCCTTCACCCCGATTAGTCCGAATGGCGCTGGCTACCACCCCCAAGCACAGGAAACAAACATACCTAACATAAATACCCCAGAAAGTGAATGGGAAAATCGCCCCGCCGGTAGCGTAGTGGTTATCGCACCAGACCGGTATTCTGGAGGTCGTGGGTTCGGATCCCACCTGGCGGGCATTTTTTCTTCACTTTCTTTCTTTCTTTCCAAATTCTTAATCTGTTTCAATGATCTACCACATCCTCCCCTTTGCTTTCCGAGGTTTTCTCGACTGCCAACCCTTATTTCTGTGTTATATATATATATATATATATATATATATATATATATATATATATACCCGAGAAAGTGCTGGGGAAACAGCCCCGCCGGTAGCGTAGTGGTTATCGCACCAGACCGGTATTCTGGAGGTCGTGGGTTCGTATCCCACCCGGCGGGCATTTTTTCACCACTTTCTTTTCGACTCAAAAAATTCATCATCTCTTTCTATGACCCACCACAACCTCCCCTTTGCTTTCCGAGGTTTTCTTGACTGCCAACCCCTATTTTCTGTCTTATTTCACAGAGCCCCTCATTTCCCATTTTCTGATTCGCTATATATATATATATATATATATATATATATATATATATATATATATATATATTTATATATATAGTGAAAGGGGGAAAACGGTGAAAAACGGGAAACGTGTCAGTCGACTTCTTTCACTATTTTTATACTGGCCCATCGAACCTCATGATCTCTATATAGATATATATATATATATATACATGAGTTTGTACATTTGTCCAGAAGGACAACCTTGCCGTAATGTGATTTTTTGAGAAGAATGCAGACAAGCGAACACATCCTTCCCCACGTTTTGCTGTTACCGTCTTTGATAAATATTTATGTAAAATCTAGAGCTGTGAAGTACTCTTTGAAGCACACAAACGCAAGGAAATGACAGTGGCGCTGAGTGCATGTGCCAGGTCTAGCTACAGCGTTTTTTTGCGGCTGCTGGTGACGCTCCTGTGGTTAGAGAACCAAGAGACCTCCTCATTCAGCACAGAAGCCCAGAGCCAGTTAGAATGGAGAGCGAGGACCTGGAGCCCCCCCTCAAATTTCATAGCCGTAGTAACGAGCACGAGTTCGGTGACAAGGCTTGAGCTCCCCCAAGGCCACCTCCTAGTTCGATGCTGCCCACTATAATTGGAAAGGAATGGATGACACTCACATAGGTAACTATTGTGGGTGTCTGATGCCGCAGGCGGTGCATCGTTGAGCGCAGCATTGGGAAGGGAGTTTGTGGTCGATCAAAAGGAACGGGAGAGAGGCTATTTAAATGCTACGCTAAATGCGGCCTTTTGTTCCCGAGAGGGATAGGTGGAAGGAGAACATTTCTTTCGTAGTGCAGGTAATGTTAAGTGATTGCCTGAAAGGTTAGGAGCGGTTATGGCAGCTTTCATCACCATAGGTAAGACTAAAGGGAGGGCGTGCTCGCGTAGTCTGTTCTTGAGCTAGCGGTTTAGCTGTGGGGTAGGCGGCGGATTTTATTGGAAAGAGTTTGGGAGAAAAAAAACGGGATATGACCTGCTTGGAAGCGTCGCTGAGTGGTCTGATAATTGTTTAAGATGTTGTGTTTTAGGTAGGGGAAGCTACGGCCGCATCTTCTCCCACAGATAGGTTGTCAGTGGGGAAGGTGAGGGAGCCACGCGAGTTTGGGGATGGTAAATCAATGACAGTTTTTGCGTGCGGGTTTTGGAGCCGAAAGCTGGGTGCGTGCAAGTAGAGACGTTTCCCGGAGATTGGTAATCAGTCGTTGTGACTAGTGGCGCGGGATATGATCCGTTGCAGGTAATGGAGTACACGTTAAGAAGGAAGTATTGGCCTTACAGTGATGGGCTTTCGTAGGTTGCTTGCTCTGGTATGGGTTGGAGGGACATAAACCGGGAGCCAAAGATGGAGGCGATTGAGAATGGTGCATCCTGCGGAAATCTTTTGAAGACTGAATTATTGTGCGTGTAAATGTGGAAAGCTAGTGACAAATCACAAAAATCCACCATCCAATATACCTTAACTATAGGTCGCTGGAACTCGAAATTGTGCTTATTTCGCATTTGCAAATAAACACAGCGCAATCTGTGCAGGTACACATGCGCCAGAGCAAAGTTCTTAGTCGCTTTCGGGAACAACCTTCTAGCTCGTTTGATTTCAGTGGTGGTGCGTCTGTTTTTGCACCACAAGTTCTAATTGGCAATAACAACAGCGATATTAAACAAGATTGTCCATGCTGTAATCTAAATGAACAAATAAAAATTATTGCTGTTTTATTTGTTGAAAAACAATAGGCACGACCATATTTTTAGAGCATACGGTTGTTGGGAAGATATACGGAAAATACATGCAGCTGTTGACCTCGAAAACACGGCCGTAAGGTGAAACTTAAATTAAATAAATTGGGCGGTGGACACTAAAGAGACATCGGCACTCATCACTGTGTTGTAAAAGATATATTTTGAAGTAGCCCGTTCAAAAATACTAGAACTACATACATCTCGTGCCCTGCCCTTCATGGCTGACTGCTTGTAGTTTAGGTGATTGGAAAACCCATTTATTATTTTTACTATGAGGGTACGGGGTAATCAGTTGCACGGGGTAATCGGCATTACAAGGCCCTCACATGTACGAAACCTGCCTTGTTGCAGGTTTCGTCTCAACAACCTTCTTTAGCATGCCAAATTCCTTGGAATGAACACCACGCGTGGCTCAGACATAACTATTCGTGAGGACCAATGCTTTAAGCGCAAACACAAGGCTATTGCCGGTTTTTGTTTGTTTTATGGGAACTATGGTCTGCAACTAGCGTACGTTCTACACAGTAGCAAAAAGCATGAGGATTTGTCCCTAGAGGAGCTTCGGACGCAGCATCACGACCGGTCTTTTGCAGACAACTTGCTGTACCTAACGGAATCATAAAAATGCGGAAGCGTGTGTTTTGCAAGTGCTAGAAGTTACGAATGTAAAGAGAACTGTGAAGGCAAAACGTTTGTTCCCCGGAAGGTATGACACGCTCTGCCATTGAAAAAGTCTAGTTTCCTTCGGGCAATAGGCACATGCGAACAGTCATCGGTAGACGTATGCTGTCGTGCAATTCGCTTAGTTAGCTAACGGATTCTTCTTCCTTGATTTTCTAGTTGAGCATTGCCTATAAAGATAACGCGGTAGTACCACGTGAACCAGTGAAAAGTTAACTCAGATTGAAGAGAAGCTCGGGTTTTTCTCTTTTCTCTTATTAGACTTATTTATCCGAGTTCTCTTAACAGAGAACTCGGATAAATAAATCTAATTATTTATTTGTTTGAGTTATAATTATTAATAATTGATTAATTTATTAGTTATATTATTTATAATTTGCTTGTTTGCTTGCTTCACAGGCGGCATAGAAAGTCTGTCCCAAGACCGGCTCGTCTATGGCCGCTTTCTGGCATGTCCGACCAGCATCCAGGATCTGGAAGCCACTGATCATACGGTGAGCGGCCAACATTCGGCAAACAGCGCTTCAGTATTGCTCCTGCTTCCCGTATTTAGACGCACATTGGCAGCTACCCGGCTGCCGGCTATTCAGTTCACTTTCGGCTTCCGATGTTGAGAAACAGAATGGCCGCAGTACGGCTTTAGGGCATCTGTTGTTCCTTCGGGAAGCGGTGCTCAGCTGAAGCACGGCAAGCGACCAGCCACAGAATATTCGTATTCTTGTGGCAGTTGGTGTTCAAAAGGAGACCGGATGGAGCATGGCTGCCTCGCATTCGCTCTTTCAACGGTGAACCGCGCGTAAGGCGGCAGAATCTTCGTTTTCTTCGGCAACCGGTGTTATACAGGAGACCGGCCGACGCACGGCCCCAGAATGTACATTTCTCATTCAGTTAGCGGTCCTTGGCCGAATTACGGCAAGCGAACGGCCGCAGAATTTTTTGCAACCGGTGTTTGAATTAGGAGACCAGCCTACGTAAGGTCTCAGGTTATATGTTATTCTTTCGGTAAGCGGAGTACAGCCGTACAACGCTACGGGACTGGGCGACGAGAATTCATGCGCAGACGTGTTTGAAGGAGCCCCGCCGGCGTAGGCCAGTTTTTCCACGGGTTAAGAAAGAGCCGTTAGGGAGCCGAATGACCAGACGCGTTTTTTATCCGCTCGGTATTTCTACGGTTTAAATGAACGAACCTCGTTCGTCAAACAGTAATGCGTGTTCTAGGTGAACGGGCAATGTGCAATGACTCACTGGACATGACCAGGGGACTTTTTATGCCATCAGAAGGTCATTTATTGCCACAAGAAAACTGAACCACACCGACGGGTGAGCTAAGCCTAGCCAGTCAAACCCACTACCACGCCTCGCCCGCCGGCTTCGTCGACGCATCATCTCGAGGCTATTCGCCCCCTCAAGAAATGGAGACCACTGGAGACATCGACCCGGCAGAGATGTTCGACCGAAGGTGGAGGTGGTTCAGAAATATGAGTTGCCTTAATGGGCGTTGAGTAAGCGGCCGTCACTCAGGAGCTCAACGGGCACCATGTCAAGGACTCCACACCAAAGAAAGGCAAGGCACGCAAAAGCGCAAGTTTGTGGCTATTCTTGTTAAAATATTACTGCAACAAAAAATGTCGCACTATTTTGTTGGTGATAAACGTAGAAGAGGCTAAACTCGTGCATTCATAGGATCAACTTCCTGCCCTGCTTCACGGGATTTTATGATTGTTTATTTAGAAAGACGTGTTATTTTAAATTTGCCATAAAAACAGGACCTTGTGAATGACGAAGCCTGGATGCTAATTTAGTGGCGGTGTTTGAAGGTGAGCTTAGCTACACTTCGGAAATGACTCTTTTGTTTAAACATAATCGCCAGCATCCTAGAAAACACGGATTTCGTCGGTTTTTTCTTGCTCAACGCAGCTTGTTTAGTTTACGCGCGATTTGGCACTAGCAATAGATAAGCTGAAAGCTGTTGACTGTATTTTCTTGTACTGCAAAAAAAAGCATTTGGAAGTGTTCCATATCAGCTTCTTGTTAGTACATTGCGGGTTATAAACTCGAATGAATCGGTTATAGCATGGATATCCGGGTACATCTGTCTAAGACAGCAGTCGGCCGCTCTCAATCCTTGTTCGTCCTGATATGTTTCCTTGACCTCAGGAATTTCCCAACGGTCAGTTGCGGGCCCTCTTTTGTTTCTGTTATATATAAATGTTATTACTGTAGGCCTCAAATCTTCGTTCAGACTTCTAGCGACTGACTGTGTAGTTTACAGGACTATAGCGAATGAAGGTGATTCCGAATATCTGCAGCACGGTTCTAATTTAATACCAACCTGGTGTGCTGATTCAGAAAAGTCGTTGGATGTTAAAAAGAGGGTTAACGTCACCTTTACAAAAAAACCTTCATTCCAATTGAATTATTATACCGTAAAGTGCACTGGTTTAAGAACGACCGGGTAATATAAATAGCTAGGAGTTTATTCATGAGAGTTTAGAGGTTAAATAGGCACGTTCACAACACAAAAGCTGTGGCAGCACGTGCATTTGGCTTTCCGAGATAAAATTTCAGCGAACCTCCACCTAACTTAAAAGAACAACCGTATTTCACTCATGTGCGCTCAATGTAGGACTACCCATGTGTTTTATTGGATCCCTACAGCAAACAGCTCGTTGATACGCTCGAAAACATACAAAACAGGGCAGTGCGATTCGTATTAGGTATTCGCACTCTCAACGTAGGATGAGGGAAAGTCAAAGTGAACTTAAATGGTAAGACGGGAAAGATCATAGACGAAACCTGAGGTTGAAATTTTTTCGTAATATCTATCATTCCAAAACTGCAATAGAAGGGGAGAAGTATATCCAAGCGCCATTCTACATATTCCAAAGTGGGACCGCTAGCCTGAAGCAAATTATTAACTTCCCTGTAGAGGTGACGCCTCGTGCGATTCATTTTATCTTAGATCAATACGAGAGTTTAAATATCTTCCACGTATGATTGTACCAACAGTTTATAATGATGATGTTCACCACGCTTTGTGGAAATATTTTGTTATTTGGTCTCTCATTTGATGCTTAGTGTTACGTATCTCCCGGCTGTAATGCATGCAAACAAGCAGGTATCAGAATAAACAAATAAATAAATAGGTAAATAAATAAATACATCAATAAAGATAAAAAATAAATCAAATAAATAAATAACTAAATAAATAAATCATTCAAAAAGTAAATAAACTTGCGGATCCGCAAGTTCGCCTCCGACGGGTTGAGAACCTTAGGCATGCAAACTTTACCAATGAAATATTCATTGTTTTATTCGTTGCAGTATACAAGGTTTGCCGTATTCATACTAACATTGCTATGTTATTGATTTTAAACAAATTATGAACCTCTACTCTTACGCCTTTCCTTGCATGAATACAGAGGGATACAACTGCAGCCACCTGAAGCAAGGCGTCATTCGCAACGCGTCTTGAATTTTTTACCTTTGTACGATATTAAAGGAAAATTAATATGTTCTGTTGGGATATTAGTGTGCATGTAACTTCTGAAAACAACATCAAAAACAATTGAAATTGAAAACACTTGTTCGAACTCTCTTAGGAACAGCCCTGTGACAGACCATCGGAAAATTCATCGAGTAGAAAATTTGTTTGCAAGAAAAATGGGCAAACACTGGACATAGTTTTGGTGTGAAGGAAACTAAATTGAATGCTCCTCAGTTTTTTTGGAGTACAAAACGCTTCGTAAAGGTATTCGCGCCGGTTTTAATATACAACAAACCTGGTCAAGCAGCTGTTGTAAAAATAGTTGATTTAGTCAGAGCATAAAAGGGGTCAGGAAGATTGTCCTAAATGAAATTGGATAAAATCTGCACTTTCATTCTTGTGAAACTTAACAGCCTCCCGCCCCCTTCGCTCCTTCCCCATTTATTGCAGGTAAGCCGCCCCACAAAAGATATCAGGACAGTGACAATACATCTATTCCACTTCTACAAAGAACTGAATATTTTCTGTATTTGACATAAAAGAGGACCAGCAATTAAAGGAACGACGATTCGTGAGCACTGTTTATTAAATAAATTTTGGTGTCAACTGACGCTAATTAAGCAAGGCTGCGCTGAAGGCTGGACGGCTGGTGGTTGCGCGCGGGCTCACTTTGATGTGGGTGCAGTGGACCCAAAATGATGGGTTTGTGCTGCTGCACAGGGCGACTGAGACATCAACTTGCGCGGCATGTAGTGGTGGTCCACCGGCCTCAGTAGAGTTAACGCACTGAGGCTGAACTCGAATTCCCGCAGCGCGGCCGAATTTCCGGGAGCATTGGAGCGGCTCAACTCCGACGACCACATCTCGGCTGTCTTACGGTGGCCGCACTTCGGCCGTACAGTGGTGGCTTTGGAATGGCCGGAGCCCTACGGCTTGAAACATGGCTGACGGAAAAAGGCCGGACAGAACATCACCGGCCAATGTACACCGGCTTGATTTGGGCCGAACAGTCCTGTCCCAGGCGGCACAGAAAGTGTGTCCCAAGACCGGCCCGTCTATGGCCGCTTTCCGGCATGTCCTGCCAGAAACCGGCCATGTCCAGGTTCTGTCCAAGCGGCATGTCCAGGTTCTGGCAACCACTGATAATACGATGAACGGCCAACATTCGGCATCCAGCGCATCGGTATTTCTCCGGCCGCCCGTGTTCAGCCGCACAACGGCTCCTACCCAGCCGCCAGATATTGAGTTTTGGCTGCGGATGTTGAGAAAAAAAAAACTGCCGCAGTACAAGTTTAGGGATACATTTTCCTTTCGGGAAGCGGTGTTCAGCCGAAGCACGCCAAGCGACCGGCCACAGAATATCCGTATTCTTTTCGCAGTTGGTGTTCAAAAGGATACTGGCCGGAGTGCGGCTGCCGCGAATTCGCTCTTTCAACGGTGAACCGCGCCTCCGGCAGCACAATATTCGTTTTCTTTGGGCAACCGGTATTATAAAGGAGGCCGGAGGACTTAAGGCCCAAGATTGTACGTTTTTCATTTGGTTAGCAGTCCTCGGCCGAATTACGGTAAGCGGAGGACCGCAGAATTATCGGAATCCTGTGTTTATGAGGAGAGCAGCCTACGTAAGGTCTCAGGTTATACGTCATTTTTTCGGTAAGCGGCGTACAGCCGAACAACGACACGCGTCTGGGCGCCGAGAATTCAGGCACAGACGTGTTTGGAAGAAGACCCACCTTGTAGGACTGTTTTTTTCCAGGGTGAAGAAAGAGCCGTTAGGGAGCCGAATGACGCAGACGTGTTTTTCCTCCGCTCGGTGTTTCTACGTTTTAAATGAACGAACTTGGTTTGTCAAATAGTAATGAGTGTTCTAGGTGAACGGGAAATGTGCAAGGACTCACTGAACATCACCAGGGGACCTTTTATGCCATCAGAATGCCATTTATTGCCACAAGAAGACTGTGCCACACCAACGGGTGACCTAAGCCTCGCCAGTCATAGCCGCTACCACGCCTCGCCCGCCGGCTTCGTCAACGCAGCAGCTCGATGCTATCGCCCCCACAAGAAATGGGGACCATTGGACCAATGCAGTTTGGAGGCGTCGTAGGTGTACTGCTTCTTCCCTGCTTAGAGATTTGTGGGTTGAGGGGAATAGCTGGCGAGCAGCCCTTATGTTCTTGAGGATTTCTACGAATCCACTCAGCGAGTATTTAGTCGCCGTCCACCATTCCTACTCCGGACGGGCACTTGCGGTGGGTGAGAGCGCGCGCTTGCCTGTGGGCCGTCTCATTGTGGTTCGGTGCATACGGTGAACAATGTCCCGCGGGGGCGGGGATCCATCTTAATTCCTTGCGGAGGCCTGGCGAGATTGCTGTTCGCTCTATAATGCGGGCGGCTTCGGGGTTGATGCGTCCTCTTGCGAAGTTGCGGAGGGCTTGTTGAGAATCACTGAGGATAGTGTCGCAGTCTGGTTCGGTTATGTCGAGGGCGATAGCCAACTCTTCGGCCGCAGTGGCGTTGTTGCAGCATGCACTGGCGGCTTGGGTAGCTTGGCCCGTGGAGGCGTTCATCGCAACCATCACGTATCGGCCGTTGCCGTACTTGGCCGCATCGACGTAGTGGGTGCGGTAGTCGTCCCCATATTGCTCCACAAGCAACTTGGCCCAGGCTTGACGGTGTTCCTGGTTGTGGTCAGGGTGCATATTCTTAGGGATAGGACAGACGTGAATATTGGCTCGGATCGTGTCGGGGAGGTTGGAAAGGTGTCTTCCCGTGACTTGGGGGCCATAGCCGAGGATCTCCAGGATGTGGCGTTCCGTTCTTGTGGTTGCGAGGCGTTCGCGCTGGGCAGCAATTTGTGCTTCGATGATTTCATCGACGCGGTTGTGAAGCCCAAGATTAGAGAAGCGCTCGTTGTCTGTGGACTCGCGTAGTCCGAGTGTCCGTTTGTAGAGTCTGCGTATCATGGCGTCTATCTTGTCCCTTTCGGTCGTGGTCCACGTGTGGTACGCCGCCGTGTAGGCAATGTCGCTGACGGCGAAAGACTGTACTAATCGCATCATGCCATCCTCCCGCATTCTTGCTCGGGTCGTGGAGACTCGGCGTATAAGGCGTAGGGTACTTGTTGTTTTGAGTGTAAGCTTCGTCATGAGGTTTGTCTTGTCGCCCGAGCTGTGAATGTGCATGCCGAGTATGCGGATCTCCGAAACTTCGGGAATGCGCTGTCCAGTCTCGGTGCACAGGGCGAGAGGATCGCAAGCCCTGGGGGTAGTAACAGTCTCCCCGCTGTGCGAGGGGTGTAGACAACGAGTTCTGATTTCGAAGGTGAGTAGTGGAGACCTGTTCCTCTAAGGCAGTCATCAATGGCAGAGATGGCGCGTTGAAGCTGGTGTTCTATGTCGGCATCGGGGCCGCCTGTAGTCCATAGTGCTATATCGTCAGCGTAAATGGAGTGATGGACGTTAGGCACGCTGTATATTGCTTCTGCTACGGTGATCATCACGATGTTGAAGAGGAACGGAGAGATCACCGAGCCTTGAGGGGTGCCCACACTGCCGAGGCCTTTCGGGGGCAGGACGATCTCGCCCGCGTGAAGGTCAACTTGTCTGTTCATTAGGAAATCCTTGATGTAGGCGTAACTTCAGTGATTGAAGAACGGCCGGGGAATATAAATAACTAGGAGTTTATTTGACGAGAGGTTTCAGATTAAATAGGCACGATAACAACATAAAAGTTACGGCTGGCCGGGTTTTTGGTTTCTGAAATAAAATTTCAGCGAACCTCTACCTAACCCAAAATAAACACCGTATTTCACTCATGTCCGCTCAATGTTGAAGTACAAATGTGTTTTCTGAGATAACTACACCAACGAGGTGGTTGAGAAGCGCAAAAACATACAGAATAGGGAAGTTCCATTCGTGTTAGGTAATTGGCACTGTCAACGTAGCATCACGGAAGGTAAAACTAAAATTAAAAGTTAAGACAGGAAAGATCACTGACGAAACTTCAGGGCGACATTTTTTTGTAATATCTATCATTCGAAAACTGGAATAGAAGGGGAGAAGAATATCCAAGCGCCATTCTACATATCACAAATTGGGACCGCTAGCTTGAAGCATTGAAGCAAATTATTACTGTCCTTTAAAGGTTACGCCTTGCTCGATTCATTTTACCTTAGATCAATACGAGAGGGTAATTATCATCCACGTGTAATTGTATCCAGTGTTTACAATAATGATTTTCACCACGATTTGTAGAGTCATTTTGTTATTTGGTCTGATATTTGATGCCTAGTGTGATGTCTCTCCCTGCGGTAACGCATGCAAAGGCAAGCAGGTACCACATAAATAAAGTTACGGAGCCGCAAGTTCCCCTCCGACGGGTTGAGAACCTTAAGCATTGAAACTTGATCAATGAAATATTTATTGTTTTATTCGTTGCAGTATGCAAGGTTTGCTGTATGCATACTGCCATTGCTATGTTATTGGTTTGAAAGATAATATGAAACTATGGTATTACGCCTTTCCTTGCGTGACCCCACAGGAATACAACTGCAGCCACCAGAAGCATGGCGTCATTCGCAACGAACGCGTCTAGAATTTTTTATCTTAGTACGACTTTAGAAGAAAAGTAAGTTCTTTTTTACTATTATGTGCTGTGCACGAAGCTCATGAAAACAACATAAAAATAGATTAAAAATGAAAGTACTTGTTCGATCTCTCCTTGGATCAGCCCCGTGAAAGATCATCAGAAAAGTTGATCGAATGGAAAATTTATTTGAAAGAAAAATGGGCAAAAAGTAGACATACTTTTTGTGTGAAGAAAATTATATTGAATGCTGCTGAGTAATTTGCGGAGTACCAAAACGCTTTGTAAAGCCATTCGCGCCAGTTTTATATACAAAAAAACTGGTGAAGCAGATGTTGTAAAAATAGTTGATTTATACATGGCATTAAAGTGTTCAGGAAGATTGTCTTAAAAGAAATTGCCTAAAAGCAGCACTTTTATCTTTGTTTAATTCAACTTAGTAAAGTGCGCACCTTCCGTCACACACCCCTCCTTCCTTTTTTACTACAGGTAAGCTGCCCCAGAGAAGATAATAGGACCTGGACATAGCTCGGCAAAGAAATGAATATTTTTTGTATTCGACAGTAGAAGAGGCACAGCAAATAAAGGAACGACCATTTGTGACCACTGTTTAATAAATTATTTTTGTGCCAACTGACGCGGTTAATTAAGCAAGGTTGCGCTGAAGGCTGGACGGCTGGTGGTTGCGCACGGGCTCACTTTGATGTGGGTGCAGTGGACTCAAAATGCTTTATTTGTGCTGCTGCACAGCGCGATGGAGTCATCGGCTGGCGCTGCTTGCAGTGGTCGTCCACCGGCCTCAGTACAGTTAACGTACTGTGGCTGAATTCGATAGCCCGCAGCACGGCCGAATTTCCGGCAGCTTTAGTCCGGCTGGAGTCCGACGACCGCATCTCGGCTGTCCTGCGGTGGCCGTACTTCGGCCGCACACGGGTGGGTTTGGGATGGCCGGAGCCCTACGCCTGGAATCTGGCCGTATGAACGTAAGCCGGTCGACTGGGCGACGGACACTGGCAGTCGGACAGCGATGGGAGTACGGCCGTATACGACCAAAATGCCCACATTTGGACACGGGCCGAACGTGGTTGCCAGAAAATGGCCGGACAGAAAATGACCGGCCGAAGTACACCGATTTTAGTTAGGCTGAACTGTCCTGTGCTGTGTGGGGTGCTGCCTGGGAGCACAGGATTGTACGGCTTAAATGAAGCCGGTGTATTTTGGCCGGTGATTTTCTGTCCGGCCTTTTTCCGGCAGCCATGTTCGGCCCGTGTCCAAATATGGGCCTTTTGGCGGTATACAGCCGTACTCCCATGCCTGTCCAACGGCCCGTGTCCGTCGGCCAGTCGGCCGGCTTACGTTCATACGGCCATATTCCAGCCGTAGGGCTCCGGCCATTACAAAGCCACCCGTGTACGGCCGAAGTACGGCCACCGGAGGACAGCCGAGATGCGGTCGTCGAACTCCAGCTGGACTAATGCTACCGGAAATACGGCCATGCTACGGGCATTGGAGTTCAGCCACAGTACGTTAACTGTACTGAGGCCGGTCACTGCATGTCGCGCAAGCAGATGACTCAGTCGCGCTGTGCAGGAGCACAAACCCAGCATTTTGGGTCCAATGCAGCCACATCAAAGTGAGCCCGCACGCAACCACCAGCCGTCCAGGCTTCAGCGGAGCCTTGTTTAATTACCAGCGTCAGTTGACACAAAAATTCATTTAATTAACAGTGCTTACAAATCTTCGTTCCTTTAATTGCTGTGCCTCATGTCGGATACAGAAAATATTCAGTTCTTTGTAGAACTGTAATAGATGTAGTGTCCATGTCGTCATATCTTCTGTGGGGCGGCTTACCTGCAATGAACGGGGAAGGAGGAGTGGGGGTGCGGAAGGCTGTTGAATTTCACAAAGATGAAAGTGTCTCTTTTAGTCAATTTCATTTAGGACAATCTTCCTGAGCACTTTCATGGTCTGACTAAATCAACTGTTTTTACAACAGTTGCTTGACCAGTTTTGTTGTATATAAAATCATCGCGATGCCTTTACGAAGCGTTTTGGTACTCCACAAAAACTGAGGAGCATTAATATAATTTTCTTCACACAAACAGTATGTCCAGTATTTGCCCTTTTTCTTGCAAAGAAATTTTCTACTGGATCAACTTTTCTGATGATCTTTCACAGGGCTGATACTAGGAGACATCGAACAAGTGCTTTCATTTGCAGTGTATTTTTATGTTGTTTTCATTAGTTACGTGCACACCACTTATTATTCCAAAAGAACTTAATTTTCCTCTGATGTCGTACTACGGTAAAAAATTCTAGACGTGTTGCGAATAAGGCCTTGCTTTAAGTGGCTGCAGTTGTATTTCTCTGTGTTCACGCAAGGGAAGGCGTAAGACTAGAGTATCGTTACTAATTTAAAACCAATAGCATAGCAATGGTAGTATTCATACAGCAAACCTTTCACACTGCAACGAATAAAGCAATAAATATTTCATTGGTCAAGTTTGAATGCACAAGGTTCTCAACACTTCGGAGGCGAGTTGCGGCTCCACCAGTTCATTTATTTATTTATTTATTTATTTATTTATTTATTTATTTATTTATTTATTTATTTATTTATATTTTTACTTGATACCGGTTGCCTTTGCATGCATTACAGCAGACAGATGCATAACACTGAGCATCAAATATGTGACCAAATAACAAAATATTTCCACAAAGTGCGGTGAAAATTGTCATTTTAAACAGTTTGCACAATCCTACGTGGAAGATAATTACACTCTCGTATTTATCGGAGATAAAAACGAACCCAGTATCTAGGGTGCCGTCCGACGGCA
This sequence comes from Haemaphysalis longicornis, assembly GCF_048455015.1. NCBI lineage: Eukaryota > Metazoa > Arthropoda > Arachnida > Ixodida > Ixodidae > Haemaphysalis > Haemaphysalis longicornis. The sequence goes on along the minus strand of NW_027526361.1, from coordinate 201,313,979 downwards.
CTCTAGAGCTGATGGCTACAGGCATGGGTAGAGTGCCGTCCGACGACATTCGAATATTTAAGAGTAAACTAGCACTCGCTGAAGCGCCTCTCACAGTAGTGTAGAGGATTCGTCTTAGCTTCTTGATCCCAAAGACGGTGGTTCGAGACGGGCTTCTGATTTAATTGTTAGTTTATCTTTACCTTAAAGTATAATTTTTATGGCTTAGGGTAGTTTGGGTGTTTTAAATGCTTTCGTTGTGTGCGTTTAGGTCATGCTATCCTATGTTTAGGTTAGGTTTGCTTGCTTTGCGTTATCTAGAGCGTTGTAGTGCCAGCCGCGGATATTTTGTTAGGAAACACCGGTGGACGTCGATATAGTGGAGTGCTTATAATACCGTCCGACGACACTCTAGCTACGGCCTAAAATAAATCGCGCAAGGCGTCACCTCTAAAGCAAAGTTAATAATTTGCTTTAAACCAGCGGTCCCACTTTGGGATTTGTAGAATGGCGCTTGGATATACTTCTCCCCTTCTATGCCAGTCTTCGAATGATAGATATTACGACAAAATTTCAACCGGAGGTTTCGACTCTGATCCTTTTCTTCTTACCATTCAAGTTTACTTTTCCTTTCTCTCATGCTAAGTTGACAGTGCCAATTACCAAATACGAATCACACTACCCAATTCTGTATGTTTTCCAGCGTATCAACCAGCTCATTGTTGTAGGGATCCCAAAAAACACATGTGTACTTCAACATTAGGCGCAGATGAGTAAAACAAGGTTGTTCTTTTAAGGTAGACGGAGGTTGGCTAAAATTTGCTCTCACTAAGCCAAAAACACGTGCAGCCGTAGCTTTTGTGTTGTGAACGCGCATATTTAACCTCTAAACTCTCATTAAATAAACTACTAGTTATTTATACTCCCCGGCCATTTTTAAAGCATCGTAATTTATGCTACACGTATTCAATAAAATGAAGGTTTTTTTAAGTGCGAATGCACTTCTTAAGCGACCCTGAACCTGCGTCCACCGGCGATGTCCGCGCACGTGGAGATGGGCGCGCGCAGCCTGGCCGCTGACATGGCACATACCCACGTGGGGGATTGGCCAGGAATCTCCTCGTCTTCCTTGGCAACGGGGGGAGATGGGCGCGCGCTGCCTGGCCGCTGACATGGCACATACCCACGTGGGGGATTGGCCAAGAATCGGGCGTGAGAAGGGCTAATGCACCTGCTTAAAGGAGTACTGACACGAAATTTCAAAGCTGAGATCCGCTCTAGCAATCAAGTACAACGACAACACAAATAGCTGTCTGTGAATAAATGCATCTTTCTTTCTTTGTAGTTGTGTGTGTGTGTGTGATCTCTCTTTCGCGAACATTACCGAACCGCGCAAATTGAACTCGTGCATTCGCACTTTCACATTCTTCCCCTCGGGGAAATGCGGGGAATTTTTTGAAAAGGTGACGTTAACACACGTTTTAACATAAAACGACTTTTCTGAATCGGCACGCCAGGATGTTATTAAATTAGAATCATGCTGCAGGTATTCGGAATCACGTTCATTCGCTTTAGTCCTGTAAACTACATAGTCATTCGCGCATTATTTGAACAAAGTTTTGAGGCCAATAGTACGAATATTTACATATAACAGAAACAAAAGAGGGCCCGCAACTGATCGTTGGGGAATTCCTGAGGTCACGGGAACGTATCCGGACGAACAACCATTGAGAGCGACCGACTGCTGTCTTAGAGATATATACTCGGCTATCCATGCAACAACCGATTTATTCAGTTGATTGCCCGCAACGTACTAACAAGAAGCTGATATGGGACACCTTCATATGCTTTTTTGCAGTACAAGAGAATACAGTCAATTAGTTTACGCCTATCTATTGCTAGGGCCAAATCGTGCGAGAACTCAATAAGCTGCGTTGAGCAAGAAAAACCCGACGAAATCCGTGTTTGCTAGGATGCTGGCGATTATAGTTAAACAAAGGAGTCATTTCCGAAGTGTAGCTGAGCTCACCTTCAAGCAGCGCCACTAAATTAACATCCAGGCTAGAGCACTGCACGGGCCTGATTTTAAGACCCGAGCCCGGCCCGAGCGCGCTTTGTGAAGCCCGAGCCCTACCCGTGCCCGAGCTTTCATAAAGGAGCCTAGCCCGGGCCCGGCCCGGGCCCGGTCATTTATTTTTGAGCCTACGGAGGGCCCGCATGCGTGGGATCATGCCCGGTCTTAGACGCTGAAGAAAATTTGTTTATTATATTTGGTCCATTGCCTTCGTAGCGGGAAATCAGACGGAGCATCTAGTCTGTACAAGCACGTCCTGAATTGAAACGCAAAAAATAAAGGTTTAAACGTGCACGTAGTTTCGCTCACACCGTCTACAGTTCACGCCACATCGGCGTAATAATAGCTCGTGTTCTTACACGAGAGACACCATCACCTTTTAGAATCAGACTCTTGGCAACTTCACGGGGTTGTCTCAGTCACAAGTTGGTCATCTTTGTGGAAAACAAAAGCGCTCAAAAACAGGGACGAAGGAAGACGAAGACACATACCAACTAGCCCAACTGTCCGTTCTTCTACAAGTTCGTATTCCTGAAATTTCTGGTTCCCCGTTTGAATCCATGAGTATGTGCGTGCGTTGAAATAGTTTCCCTGCCGTGGTTGTTAAGCGGTGGCGCTTCTCTAGCACGCGAGTTTGATTTCAACCCATGACAGCCGCATTTAGATTGGTTCGACATCTAAAACACACGTACACAGACATAGGTGCACAGCTCCAGGGTGTCTTATTTAATTCCTTCCCCGCTAGGCCATTCCTCGTAACCGTATCTTTTATATGTTATACACCAAATATAAAATCTTGATGCAGTAGATGAAATGCTATTAAAATTACAGTATGTGACTATCGGGCCTAGCAAAACACGTTTTTAAAACAATGTGTACAACTAACATTAAGAAGCCCGTAAAAGTAAACTCAGAATATTCATTTTTATGCTCCTTTCTACACTACACGTCGGAACTATTACGGCAGAGCCTATGAGTTCAAGCCCGAGCTCGTCCCCCGAGCCCATGGCGTCGAGCCCGAGCCCACCCTGGGCCCGCGGCACAGAGCCCTAGCCCGGCCCGGGCCCGCGGCACTGAGCCCGGGCCCGGCCCGGGCCCGCTGATAATCGACTTTGGGCGGCCCGGCCCGGGCCCGTGCAGTGCTCTAAGCCATGCTTCATCGTTCACAAGGCTCTGTTGTTATAGCAAATTTAAAATAACACGTGTTTCTAAATAGACAGTCCCAAACTCCCGGGAAGCAGGGCCCGACGTTAAGCCTGCCAATGCACAAGCTTAGCCTCTTCTACGTTTATCACCAGCAAAATAGTGCACCACCATTTTTCGCAGTATTATTTAAGAAGAATAGCTGCAAACTTGGGCTTTTGCGCGCCATTGCCTGTTTTTGGTGGGGATAGTTGGCGCCGGTTGATCTCCTGCGTGGCGGCCGCTTTCTCGACACCCTTTAAGGCCACTTATTTTGGTGAAGCACCGCCACCTTGGTTCAAACAGCTCTTCCGGGTCGATGTCTCCAATGGTCTCCATTTTTTGAGGGGGCGAATATCCTCGAGCTGATGCGTCGAAGACGTCGGCGGGCGAGGCGTGGTAGCGCCTATGACTCCCGAGGCTTAGCTCATCCGTCGGTGTGGCACAGTCTTCTTGTGGCAATAAATGACATTCCAATGGCCTAAAAGGTTCCCTGGCAGTGTCCAGTGAGTCCTTGCACCTTGCCCGTTCACCTAGAACACTCATTACTGTTTGACGAACGAGTTCGTCCATTTAAAACGTAGAAACACCGAGCGGATAAAAAAACGTGTCTGCGTCACTCGCCTCCCTAACGGCTATGTCTTCATCCACGGAGAAACTGGTGCTACACCTGCGGGTCTCCTGCCAAACACGTCTGTGCATGAATTCGCGGCGCCAGACCCGTGCTGTTGTTCGGCTGTACGCCGTTTACCGAATGAATGACGTATAACCTGAGACCTTGCGTAGGCTGGTCGCCTCTTGCACACCGGTTGCCAAAAATTCTGCGGCCGTTCGCTTGCCGTAATTCTGCCGACGACCGCTAACCGGATGAGAAATGTACATTCTGGGGGCATGCGTCGGCCGGTCTCCTGTATTACAGCGGTTGCCTGAAGAATACGAATATTCTGCCACCGGACGCGCGGTTCGCCGTTGAAAGAGCGAATGCGAGGCACCCACGCTCCCGCCGGTCTCCTTTCGAACACCAACTGCCACAAGAAATGGATATTTAGTGGCCAGTCTTTTGCAGTGCTTTGGTTGAACACCACTTCCCGAAGGAAAAACGGATGCCCTGAAGCCGTACTTCCGCCGTTCTCTTTCTCAACATCAGCAGCCGAAAGTGAACTGAATATATGGCAGCAGGGTAGCTGCTGTTGTGGGCCTAAAAACGGGCGGTCGGAGAAATACCCAAGCGCCGGTTGCCGAATGTTGGCCGCTCATCGTATGATCAGTGGCTGCCAGAACCTGGATGCTGGCCGGACATGCCAGAAAGCGGCGATAGACGGGCTGGTCTTGGGACACATTTTCTATGGGGCCTGGGGAGCGGTATCCGGATCCGCGTGGCGACGTTGGCGTGCCGAAGCGGCTTCGCTTTCTCGCAGTGTGGGATCCTCTGCTCGACGCTGGCGTTTTGATGCGGCTTCACTTTCTCGAAGTTTGGCATCCGCTGCGCGACGTCGATGTTTCGCAGCGGCTCGTCCATTCAGTTTTACGGACAAGCAGCAATTGAGGGAGCGGCGCGCGGAAAGAAGGGGTGCAGGAGCAGCGCGCGCTATCCCACAGCTGCTGGAGAGAGGGTGTGAGAAGGAGAGCGGCGTTATCCCACAGCTGGTGATGAGAGGGGCAAAGGTGCGGACGGACACCGACGGACATAGCTCCGAGCAAGAGATGCTTTGCATTTAAAACGGACCCTCCGCTGCCGGGTGTGGCCAACAGGCAGGCTGGCGATATCAAAGTAGCAGCGGGGTTAGCTAGTTTATGCTGGGGAATGAGCATTTCAGAGGGATTTCAGATGGGGCTACATGCGGAAGATAGCACAAGCTTTACTATTTGAAGGTAAGTGGTCCCAATACAGCGCGCTGAATATGCCAGGCGTGCTGTGAGCGATTCTGGTGGTTTCGCTCCAGGTGTATCGAATGCTACTCTATCGCTACTTTCATAAACAAAGCAGCTGGAAAGTGGAGTTTGCGGAACTCGAACCGTCTTGAATAGCTCTCCATCTCCATGATTCGAACCCTGGTCTAGTAAATGTACTTGTACTGCTGCATTGAGGTGGATGTCAAACTTTCCTTCGGGGTGCACTTTTTTCGGTTAGTATAGTGCAAACCTTCCGAACGAACTCAATGGTCACGGGGACTGCCGGTTATATACACAGATTTTCCCTCACATGTACGTGCAGTTTTCTTTTCACTAACTACCGGGGAGATGTGTGAAAAGCAGCAGCGGTTCAGTAGTTTTGTGAACGGTTATGACCATACGAACCAGTTGTTTTTCCAAGCCTCAGTGTTGCGGTCTTACGGTATGCCGTGGTGCTCTGCTTGGGTCCGTTATCTCACTGCGCCGCCTGATTCCGGCAGCTGCGTGACATCGAGCAGCGTGACAGTGAATGGGCTACGACGACAAGGCGAGCCACAAAAGTGCTCTGCACTTTAAAACTACATACTACTCTGCGACCGCCTTCAAGGCAGTCTCAGCACTAAATCCGAATGGAACATCCTCCGCTCTCTGCTGGCTACTAAGCCCAGCAGAGGAGACACGGTCCGCACCATCCACCACATAATGCACAGTCACCCATCCGTGAAACACCTGCCCATGAACAACTCCACAAAGGGCACATGGACAAAAAAGACGCAACCACCCACACTACGCCGCTTCGCCTTCCAAGGAAAAGAAAACCCGGAACTTACTGCATCCTTCCCCTCGCTGCACTCGACTTCACCCTCCTCTACATCGCTCCTTACACTCCACTAGGCAGAGACTGTATATTCATCGATCTTGTCGGTAAACTCGACACCAAAAGCGAGCCGACTGCTTGACTACTTCAATCATTGCTGGAAAACCAATCACGTACCCCTTAAATGGAAACACAGCTAAAGTACACTCATTCTCAACTCCGCCAAGCCAGAACCCTCGAAAATTATCACCCCGACTGTCTAGCATCGTGTGTCGGCAAGGTAAATGAACACTAGTTACCAATCAGCTTAAACCGGAACTCTAAAACCGTAGCTTACTATCTCGCACCATGTTTGCCATCCGCACGAACTTATATCACCACAATACATCCTGCTACACCGAAAAAAAAGGAAGTCGCCCCACCACCCAGCTCGAAAACAAAACGCGCAATATTAGTACTGGTTATAAACGAGCCTTTCTCAATATATACCAAAGGAAATACTCGCAGCTCTCCAATACATAACGGCGCATTAGGTTCCATTCTTACAGTATACCTGGTAGCCCCTCATTGGTTGTAAAATTTTGTCGTAAACAAAAAACACAGACAGTACCCAGCAGTTCTTTCCCAAGACGCCGAGCGCATGCGTCACTCTAATCAGGCGTGCAGCATAGAACTCAACACTCGTGTAAAGGAAAAACCACAAAACAAACATAGAAACCGCAGGAAGAATGATAAGGCGCCAGTGGACAATGGGAATCTCCCTTCTATGTGTTCTGGTAGAGATTAGGTTCGCAGCTGCTCTCGAAAGGGGAGGGCGGGGGATGTTATTCGAGGGCTAGAGCAGGGCTAGAGGGCTAGAGCTAGTGCAAGCCACAAGCAAGCCTAGACAACAGGGAATATTTCATACGCCCCCCCCCCCCCCCTCCAATCAGCATGGGTAGTAATTTACAACAGCTGTGCTGGACACCCACTTTCGCAGTGGGGGATGGCGTAGATTTTTTAGATTGCATTGCCCTGCAATACAAACAATATATTATAAACAAAACTCACTAATTACACCGCAACCGCCAACTTGGGCTCCATTGGATCCACCTCCTTTCGTGTGCAGCTTGGTGGTACCCTCCTACCCCCCGACCGCTCCCACCATTTCCCCGCTCCTGTTATCCCACCAAGTGTAAACTTCTGCCATATCTACACCAAATTCGACATATACAACATTCAATTCACACAGGTGGTCGCACTGTTTGAATCACCGCATTGTTCATTTGGGGTGAACAATACGCCCTCCAATAAAGAAATGACACCTCCGATAACCACTCAGTCGTTAGCAGCGGAACCAAAAAAATGTGCCACTTTTGCGCTAGATAAACGCACACAAGACGGTAAACGACATTCTTTCCCATTCCCTGAATTAACTCTAAGTGATACTCCCATCTTGACCTCCCCTACTATCCAAGTTCTTGGCCTCCCAAATAAATTTAACGGCCCAGGCATTCATATCTATCACATGCATGTCACCATTACACATCCAATGCCTCATCAAGCGCAGTGCTCATCGTCGACAAGAACCCAGGGAAAAGGACTTCACACACCTCTATCAATCCCTACTAGACTGTTGCGTCACGTGGGGAACACCATACCTGGCACTCAAAAAGTAAATCCAGAGACTCTACATCATTATCCGCCAAGTCTAGAATTACCTGTGGGTGTTTCCCCACCAACCACCACTGTCAAATATCTTCAGAGGCTAATTACTGAAACCTAAAACGAACTTTACGAAGCCCTTCATGTAACCAGATTGAACGGCTCAAGCTGACAAACACTGCCATCTCCTCAGTCACCTCTACTGCCAAATTCCGGATAAATGGAACTCCCGCCAGGTCATACCGCTCCAACTCCGAACTCCAAGAGAATTCACCACGTACTAGACCAACGCCGCCGACAAGCTCCCATCCGAGCGCTTCGCAAGATTCTTCTAGTTTACGCCCAAGACTTCCACCACGTCAACGAAGCCAGAATTCCCATTAGCCCGGCCTTCACAGTTGCCAACCCCCTCCCCCAGACGGACGAGAAAACGAACTGACCTACGCAGCGGTCATCGGCAATGAATTTACAACCGAACACAAACGCGCCATTGGCCTAGCAGCCGCTGTAGCACAATACGTTCTCAACATTGTGAAGGATTCTCAAGTTGAATGTCTGAATTATGCCACCGACCGCATTCCACTCGTACACACCTCATCCCACAATCTATCCCCAACTTCCCTGAACTTTCAATTATCTAAACTCACCCCGGGACACGTGTCTATGGAGGGGAATACGGTGGCTAATACAGCTGCCCATACGCATATCTATGAGCATTGCTTCCCAGCGCCCTGCCGTTGGATTCACAAGACTGCGGTGCGCCTGAGGCGTATAAGCATACACTACAAGAACAGCTTCGGACGCTGCACTCTACCACCGCCCCACGCCAAGCTGACCAAAGAAGAAGCCGCGACCCACCGCCGCCTTCTAATGAACACATACTAGCGTGGCACCCCCTCCATGTCATCTTCCCCACCTCTTACTCTATCACCTCCAAGTTCTCTCCCCAGCCCTGCACATTCTACCACATGACCTGGCAGTGCTCCCGCACGCATACCCTAAACTCGAACCCCTCGTGAAGCCTACACTTTATTTTCAATCTATTCGCGCGCGCCATCGCCCCCAAGTTCCGACGTACGAGTACTAGATCTCGCCAGCACAGCACACGCACGCAGCCCGAGCCCCGCGTTCCCTCTGGGACTTCGCCTGCGAGCCTGATATTCTGAGCCGCACTTAATTTAACCCCCTCCTTGCCCGCCCGACTACCTTCATGGGCCTCTGAGCAAGCCCTTTCCCTAATAAAGTTACATCTATCTATTTTCGATATGTAGTATAGGCCTCCGCATTTCCTAACACTGCCAAGCACCGAAGACTGCGCCGAACGGAAGATTAAATTTCAAGCAGCTTTTTCCACAAATATTTATCAGCTCGAATGGCAGGCCAGAATATGTTTCCAGTTCTACCAAAACAGCTGAACTAGTTGTATTCTGCGGGTCGTTTTACCGTCCCCGATTAAAGACAACACAGCAGCAACGCAACACCGCAACACCTATGGCATACATTCCCCGGTCTCAGAAAAAGCACTTCGCGCTGGTGCAGAAGTGCTTGCGTCGGTCTTTGTCTATTCTCCTAAACCCAACCATTTCGAGTGATGTAATGAGGAAAGTACAGAGTTTGACACAGTGTGTAATGAGGCGGAGGTCTAAGGTAGACGAAAGGGAAGCAGCAAAAAATGATGGGAAGCTGTTGAAAAGAATTTATTTGATTACACATATCTGCTTCACAACTGGATCGCACTGCTAGCGCGGATGGACGCCACGGCATCAGTTGCAGTGAGCATTTTTAATCAATGTGCTTCAATATACCCCCATCGGCAAAACGTGCACGCTTAAGTATACCGTGTGATAACATATCCTTGTTACCCATTCTTTACCACTTAATTCATAGGGTGCGGCTACACTCATTGGACAAATATAGGCAGCTTTGGTGACTATCGCATTTGCATATACTCGGGCCGCAGGAAAAGATAGGCTTCATTGTTGTAGGATTCGTATTGGCCGACAACACATGTATAAAAATGTGAAAATTATTCTCTGTCACCAGTGTAAAAAGTTCATTCTTGAAATGCACGAATATTGTGACAAAGGTATTGTAATGTAAACAAGCATGTGATGGACCCGCACTACCTCCACAGTGACAAAATATTAGAAACAGTGGACGGCTATATCTTTCTTGTAAAAAGTTCTGAGTGCTGATCGGCAACACGAGAAAGCAATCCGGCGTAGAAGTATTTCCGTCAGTAGTTTTTAAACAGCTCTTCAAGTATTGAAATGTCGGAACCTTTCCCAAGCTGCACCAAGCCGCAGAAACAGCGATTAGAGGAACAAATTTTAATGAAGCCAGCATCTTTGCCCAGGAAAAAACAAGGGTGGAAATTATATCCTACGTCAACATTAAGGTGAAGTTGGTGCAGGCGTCGACCACGTATAGCTGACACCCGGGGAAATAAGGGCTACATCAGGGCTGGCTGGAGGCAAGCCTAGAAGCATGGTAAAACAGAGAACTGTATTGATTAATGCGATCGTAAGAACGTGGAAAGAAAACGAATGTTTTTGAAGAGTAAAACAGTACAGCGTCACCGTTCTATGGGGCCGGGTGTCGAATGGCAGTAACAATTCACTAGATTGAAGACAATGAAATAAATAAGATACACTTATTAGAACCACCATTCGCTGAAACAACGAAGTATTACTTTATTCGTGTGAAACCGTTTTTATTCCAGCAGTAGTTGTTTTCATCCTTTTGATGTGCTGTCAATCCATCACCCACTGGATTCAACTTTTTGATCACTTATAGAAAAACTGAACCTATATAAGCCTGTATCGCTTGAAATGGCTGCTACCATGGCCACAGCATTAACCTATTATTCACCACACAAGCTCCAGGCATGTATGATGCAATATATATGTACGAAACTAAGAGTACTGCACTGTGCTAAAGAAATTTCTTGTTGTGTTATTTCATAAGAAAGGTAAATCTTTTTTTGAAAACCTATGCAGTATTTATGAAGTAGGGCATGCAAAAACATGAGTGTTATTGATGAGCGTATACGCCTGTATTTTGGGCACCCCCACGTTTCTCAGCTGCTGTATGTGTACAGGTTACAAAGAACTGGTGAAATTTTAGACAAAGTGTCGCTTGAAGGCAGTCGGCTCACTCTACGCAAGGCAATTACATGATGCCTACAGTCACACGTGAGCACGATTGAGCGCGTATCCTCTCATTTTCATTATCATCCCTTCCTCTGGCGGTGGGTTGCTCCATTTCCGTTACGACTGATGCTTCAACAACCGCTGCCCGCATGCACGCAAAAAGTGAGAATGTGCTGATTGCCCTGCTGCAATTTCGCCTATGGTGCAAAGTATTTGTCTCCAACTCACGCTTATGCTAGAACCCGTTCACTAATTTGGCCTCTGGCCTGACAGAGGGACCACACTGTGGTTGTCAAGGGGTTCTGTGTTCCTCTAGAGTACCAGAGGAATCTGTTTCAAATTCCTCGCAGCAAACCAGATCAGATAAAACTTTATTGTTGCTACTGGTGGGACCGTTTGCAGGAGGTTGGCTACGACGTCCTTCTGGTGACGACAGGATTCTTAGAGATTTCTGAGGCGTCTTCGGCCACCAAGGCTAGTCGGGCCTGGGTCAGAGTGTCTGTGCCGAGCAGCGCGGCCTCCCACTGCTCCTCCTTCATAATGGGTAATAAAATGGGGTGCTTTTTAATAGATTGTAGGGGTACTTCTTCACGAAACCAAACAACATGTGGTAGGTAGGCCGATGTATGGCAAAGAGGCCATTCGTTACTGTGCCACTCGGGGAAGTAGAGTGATACGAGGGCAGGGGTAAATGTAAACGTTATGTTTGAAGTTGGCGCCATACTACAGCAGGGTGGCCGAAAAGATCTTGGTAGGGCAGTGAGAAACGAGCTCTGGACAGTCGGCCGTGATCGAGTACCGATGTAGGTCAAGAAGCTGTCACTGAGGCGGAACCGTTGAGAAGACTTTGCAGCGTCACTGGGCTCTCAGATGAGCAGTTCTCGAGAAACCTCGTGCGCCGATTCATTTCCTGCGAAATCCGAGTGGCCCGGTGCCCAACGATGTATATTTTTTGTTTCGGGAATGGCTGTGCCTGCAGGAGTAGGCGTAAATTTCGGTGGTCAACTTGCCCGCTGGCGTAATTGGTAATCGCCGATTCGGCAAAAATTTTCTTTTCAACTATCGTATTTTGTACAGAAGATTCCTAGAGAAATGGGGCGTCGTTACGTTTACTACCTGACCTTTCTTTTATCCTTCTAACAATCGGCAATTTCTTCTGCTGTCCGTAAGGCATCTTGAGTGGAATGGACGCTGGATGTTTTATCAACCAAGTTAGTAAATGGCTTCGCATTAAGCCAACACATTAAAAGTGGCGTTGCGGGGTCGCGAGAAATGCGCTGTCCTAACATATGGCGTGGGAGCTGTGCGATTAGTGGAAAATCGACGTGAATGAAATAATAACCTCTTCAGCGTCCACCATGGAAGCAGCGAGGCCAGGGAAGAGCATGAAAGGTGTGAATAAACTTATGAGAGAGAGTTAGGTGTGAAACGTAGAAGTTTATCGTCTTTTCACGACATCTGGAGCGAAGCAAGCAGGTGCGCAGCAGATTTTGTACTGCTGCATAACCAGCTAGTGTACCACCGCTATTCCTAGGGGACCTTTGCCTGAGGCTGCATTACTTTCGCCTTACTCTTACAGTAGCCGATTTTTATACACCGCTTTATGCACGCCCAGCATTTGAAAAGATTGTAAAATACATGGCAAAGCTTCGGGAAGGCATTCCCCACAGCCACAACCAAGAACACGACCATAATGCACGGCTTCACGAAGCGTTGTTGGAAGCGTCCGCTTGCATTTTCCTTGAGCTTAATTGAAACCGGTAAGCGCAATGGAGGGTTCTCAGTATGAATTGTGAGTCTACACGACGTTTTCATTTTGCAGTGAACGTGTGGCGCATCTAAATATCTAGGCTATTGCGGTCATCATCATCGCATACCCATCATAAGTGCATATTATTCACTCCAACAAAAAGCGCTCTCAAAATGATATTTTATATTTATAAGAACGAGTGGTTTTCAATCAATGTAACAAAACTCCCTAAGGTATTTTTTCAACGCTCGGAATACCCCTAACGAAGATAATTATCTGTCGTTTAAACATGCCAGCACAGAAAAACCAAGAACGCCTTTTGGGCATAAGTAATAAGTCCTTATTTTGACCAAGTGAAAGGGAACTCGGAAGTCATCTATTTGTTTCTCAAGAACGCATGAACAAAGATAGTTCGTAGGCACTGTCCTGTTAAACTATTACGGGCACAAAATAAACCCTGATATTCTTAAAATATTTGATCCGCTGAAATGCTGCCCAAGCTTCCTGATTAGAAAAGTCATTGAATGTTAGACGTATGGTCACAAAAGCCTCGTCTTGTACTTACGCTCTCAAGGGAATTTTCCGCTGTAGTAAGAACCATTCTTATTACTGGCAAGAAAAAATCCTTCCTTTCTTTTATAGTTATCTCCATTCTTTGTATCGCCGAGGGAGTAAATATTTCATCAAAAGAATCCCTCTGACCCGCCAGAACTCGCTACAATATTCACGACATGGCCAGATGTCTGGCGTTCTCTTGAGACGCGTAATTAGACCTTCAGGTTTTGACCGGCCTATACAGCAAAAGAGCATAATAGAAATTATCTATAGATTGGATCAAGTAAAAGTACCTTGCAGGAAAATTTTTGAACACAACTCATAATGCTTCCAGTTAACGAAGGTCTTTTGTACTGTACGAAATGAATGGTTTGAGTATTTTCGTTCGCTAATCTCTTTTGTGATGTCACGCCGGTTGGGCAGATCATATCACCAGGACATGTAATTGCGAAATGCGATGCCTAATTGCCAAACGTACCGACTCTGCTTTGAAAAAAAAAGTCGCCGCGCTACTTGCTTTTGAAGCAGCATCTCCTCCATATACGCGAATGATCAGTGACGGTATGAGCAATGTAAATACAGAGCCACACTTTGAGAAAAACAGTAAGTAACTGAGGCTAGGAGCACTTTGAAAACTTGTGAGGTATCCTCTTACAAATTGCTGCGGCTATTGTTGCGTATTCGTTGTCATCGAAGCCAAAGGACACACACCTGCTTAATTTCTGTTTTGTATAGACCTAGGGGCACCCTTGGAAGCTGGAGCACATACCGACCTATGCAAATAAATAACACCTCATTATTTCATTTCATTACATTTCATTTCATTTCATTTCGTTTCTCCCCCTTATAGGGCCGAGGGCATTACATTAGTGGGTGTGGAGCCCGTACAAGGTGTGGAGCCCGTACAATAACACATTAAACTAGAAAAGAACAATAAACAAAAGAACTGTACATCATTGGAGAAAGAATTTATTTATTTATCAGTGCCATCCTTGTGTCAATAAAGTTTCACTTTATTTATTTATTTATTTATTTATTTATTTATTTATTTATTTATTTAAACAATACTGTGCGCCACGAACGGGCCTAATCAGGAGTGGTGGTGTTACATTGTGTTCAGACCAGCTACATAATTTCTAGCGAGTAAAAGAAAACGTGTGAACAAGGCATTACAAACTTCTTCGGAATATATAAGAAAATTCTTTTTTTTTTTAGGAATCCAACGTTTCATCAATGCATTTCAACATGCTACTGGAAGAAAGAATTTGAGGGGGCAGATTGTTCCAGTCGGTTATAGTCTTTGGAAAAAACTAATACTTAAACGTGTTAGTGAGCACTGAGATAGGCGTGAACTTAGCGGAATGATATTGCCTCGCTTGACGCGATGATAACGGAGTGAGTAAGGCCGATGCATCAAGTCGTGAACTTCGTTGTGCTAAATGAAAAAGAAATTTAGCCTAGCTTTTTTTCTTCGAGAGTGCGGCGTTGGGATTTTGTTAATTTTTATTAGATTGGTTGGGGAGTCAAGACGGCGATAACGATTGTATATGAAGCGGACAGCTGATTGTTGAACTATTTCAAGATTACTAATATCTTTTTTAGTATGCAGGTCCCAAACTACGCATTCGTACTCTAAATTTTGTTGTATTATTTTGTTATAGACAAGAAGCTTTATGTTGGAAGGTTAGCGTTTCATTGTATATGTTAGCAAACCCAGTTTTCTCCGAGCTGACGGGGATATTTTAAGGGGTGTGTGTAGACAAAGTTAAATTACTATTTATCGTAATCGCAAGGTATTTTAAACTGTCTGTTTGAGAGATAGCAACGCCGTTAATTGTGTACTGATATTCATATGGCTGCTTTTTGTTAGTGATACGCATGAATACGTTTTTATTTTTCAGCGTTTAGTTTCATGTCCCAGTGGTCGCGCCATTTATTTATTGCTTCAATACTGTCATTTAGGACATGCTGCTCATTAAGGGAATTAATAGTGCTGGGCAACAAGCAATCGTCCGCGAATAATCTAATTGCAACGCCTTCTTTAACACAGTTTGTTAACTCCTTATATAAATCAAGAAAATTAGCAGTCTGAGGACACTGCCTTGCGGTACGCCGGAGTTTACAGGATGACTTTGTGAATGAGAACCATTTAAATCGACAAATTTCATGCGGGAGTATAAATAGCATTTTAACCAGTTTACAATGGGGGACGGAAAACCAGGAAAATTAGGCCTAAATATTAACTTTGAGTGAAAAATTCTATTGAAAGATTCACTAAAATCTAGAAAGACTATGTCTGTTTGGCCTGATTTGTCACGAACAGCTGAAAATGAATTGATACAAGCAATTAGCTGGGTACTGATAGAAAATCTCTTATGCAACCCGGAAATAAGAAAATACACATGTTCAGGGAAAAGTAGAACCGCGTGTTCATAAAGAAAAGACAGGGCTGAGAATATTCTACTACGAACGGAACATATGCGTTAAGTTCATGCGTGTTGCCTTGGCGCTGCACATGCGGATACGAGCCATGTTTATTTTTGCAGGAATTAGGTTGCCTTTTGAGCCAAAGATGCATGTGACAGTGCACTACTCACTGATTTCCAAACCTTTGTGCGGCCTTCTGCATGCATTATTGTTTAAATAAAACACTGACAAAAAATGATATGGGCTTGGATGGTGGCAGGCTTTTCGGCCGAATACGATCCCCTCAACTCGCCATTTCAAAGCTTGAGGACTCAGCCAAGTTCTTTTCGGCAATTTCAACATACGTTAGGGGCAATATGAACAAAGGACTTCAAATGTACTAATTGTAGAGTAAGATTCAAAAAATCACGGCTAACATGGAAAAGCTACTGGTATTCGTGGGATTTCTTCTCTCATTCGAGTTGTTGGCTTAGCCCTTCTAATCCCGTCTCTTGATATTCAGTCTTTTACCCTGGGGGGACATCGGTTGTAATTTAGTCTCACTGCGTGGCCACACGGTGTCCATATATTTTTCGTGATTTTATTGTCCGTCTAGGTTTCTTTATTTGAAGTACGACACCTGCTACTCGGGGTTGTTCCGTCATCCAGGAAGCTCATTTCCTGTCCACAGAATTAGTCATATCATTCTTCAGAAATTCGGAGGCATAGAAAAGACTAGAGCCGCGTAGAATAGGAGCGGCTCGAGGTCCTTGGGACAGGCCTTTGTCCTGCAGTGGACCTAACTAGGCTGCTGCTGAGCATGATGATGGTGATTCTGTGAATTGGGAACTAATGCATAAACATCAAGACGCAGCTACTCTACTTTATTAACCATACTCTTGTGTTGTGGTATAAGGGTACACGTCAACCCAAACAGCGATGTTTTTTTTTTCGACTTTGGAAGTTATATTTCAGCGTTTCCTTTTTATCACCTTGTTTTCAAGTAAATGCATGAGGGCTCGAAACGTATACACCTTCGGAACTGCGCTACTTCGTTTTGAATTTTTTCTTAAGACGCTGGCTGTGATATCGTTACTGGTTTCGCAACTATTTCTCCTTTATTTATAATGCTTTGTTTTGAACCCGATGATTGATAGATTATTGGCCGAAAGAGGCTACTTTTTCCTTCGTTTGTTTATACTTTTGCTTTTTTTATTTTGCTTTGTTTTCCTTACTGCGATCTACGCGTATAGGATTACGTGGGATACAGTTTCTTAACTATACCAGTTACGCCTTGTGCAGATAAAAGGCATCCTTTGCTGCCATTGCCGTTCTCTTCAAATATTTGACAACAAACAGATAAATAAAAGTAGTCATGAATAGCCAACTATCCTGGTTGACTGTAAAAGACCCATTTGGAGGACCTTTCGGTCCGTCTGGTGATTTTTTTTTTCGTCGATGTTTTATGTGGCGGATAAAGCAGAGGTTTTGTGTCCCCAAATAAAAACCAACTTCTCTGAACGTACGCACTTATGAAACGTACACTTCTCGAAGATCCACCGCAGGGTATTGAAGGCTATATGTATGGTGTCAGAATGCCGAGGTCCCATAGTGTGTACCCGAAAGAGCAAAGATTATGCGTCATTTCATTTGTGTCCTAAAAAGGCAATACTTTTCGGCCCCGTATGTTTAGAGATTCCCAAAGAGTAGTAGGCTTTTGCAGAGGCGTCAAGAAAACAAAGTAATTGTGATCGACGAGGTACTGTGTAAAGTGACAAAAGGGTCGAACCGTAACTGCAGCGACCCACGCAAATCATCCCACATTACAAAAAGCGTACACACTAGACTCCAAATTTATGCAGGATTAATAAATGAGTGACACAAACTGGGGGTACCTGTGGTCTACAGACAAAAAGAAATTTTATTATCTACCCTGTGCATTTCCCTAAAACTCCTATGAGACCTGAAGAACTTTGTTCGCGCACACTTTGCTGGAATGTGTGCCCACTCCTGTGACGGTCGTTGGTGACATCAATGTAGATGTCCCAGACCAGAGTAGAACTAGTTCGTATAGTTCACGTCGGAAGAGATTGCACTACACTACTACAATAATTTACATCGGCGGCCGCTGTACACACGTCATTTATTGACTGAACTTTCGTTAAAAACAGCTCTTAAGGTTTCACCTAACTGCTCGGCGCATCGCTCACTGACCAGTTAAAATAAATGATATCACAGGCATTTCAAAACGGGTGAAGGGATTGTATAAGTGCGATCGCGTGAATTGTCTGTGAATAAATTGTGTTACCTCTATACAGCTTCGTCTGCCATCTACCTTCACTGGGTCCAATTGTTCGTATTTCTTCGGTTTTCTTTTTTAATATCCTACATGTTTATTAGTGTAACGGCTACATTGTAGTATTGCGAATTTTTTGTGAATTTATATATTTTGCTTATATTCTCGCCTCCAAAGCTGTTAATTACTTCTGCGTACTGACGCAATACGTTCTCAAAACCCTGGCGCTGGCACACGAACAAGACAAGCGGAGAAGGAAACTAGCAGGGGTGCTATTTCCAATATGATGAAATTACCCCATGTGCGAAATATTTGTAAGTGGTTGGCTATAAAATGACTATAAAAATCGCGAGAAAGCATTATACAAGCGTACATATAGGTAGGGCGTCGAGAATGGGCTGCTTTTTATAGAGGTCAAAGTCAAATTTTTACAGCGGGTACTTTTTTGTGGGGTGCCTCTTCGTGACGTGAGAATTCGAATAGAAAAGTTAGGTCTAGCTCAATATCTTTGAAATCAATGTTCGGTAACCTTCCAGTTCAGCCTTACGACATTAAAAGCAGCACCATTGTGATTTCCCGTTGAAGTGGGGTTACCAGTTAGCGACATTAGACAACGAAGTGTCACGTTATATATAGCCTTCATTCTTCACAATTCTTCCAAAAATATTTCAACAATCAGTTGAAATAAGCTACCTTTTCAGTGATTGGAGGGCGGGAAGGATAATTTATTAAACTAGGGATACATTTTGTTCACAAATTGAGAGACTGGTATAAATCACTTCCATACCACGCACAATAATAAAACATGCAAGGGTTAAGGCTTGGCCGAGTTGGTGCATGATTATAAAAGGGGAACAGCGCAAGCTCAGACAAGACACAAGAAGAACGAGGTGACAAACACGAGCGCTGTTTTACTCGTGTTTGTCACCTCCTTCTACTTGTGTCTTGTCTGAGTTTGGCTGTTCCCCTTTTATAATAAAACATGCCACTTCTTCGTCGTCCGTCAAATGTTGAAAAATAATTCTTCATTTACGAATTCGTAGCTTGAGTTCCGGAAACATTTCTGCTGTGATACACAACTACTGTGATTTGCTAACGAATTGCATTCCACTATTCACCACTGCACCCCGATTGACTGTGTATTTACAGATTCCCTGAAAACCTTCAACCTTCAAAAATTACATGACGTTCTCAATTTTAAACTACGGAGCCCCAATTCAGCTTCAATTTAGGGTACTCGCTTGGGTGGTTGCTTTTCTCAGTAACCTTTGTCAATTTGGATGTGGAAAAACTTCCGGCTCATACAGCGTTCGGGATGGCTACAGGGACCCACAGGGCTCCACGTTATCACCTTTCATTTTTTCATTTAAATACCAATTTCTCACGACACACTACTTCTCCACTCTATATTTTCACAATTTACTGCTTAATTAGTTGGGCAAATAGTAAGCATTTAAATGTGCTTAAATTTCAGGATGACGTTTTTCGGGTTCAGGAATAGAGTGAGTGCAATTTTGAGATATTTGAGATATTTTTGTAAAATAAAATCAAGTTCCAATACATGCATGTCGCCAGTTACAGCACTAACGCCAGTACATTTCACAATAAAAATGTTCATCTGGAACCAATAAGCCTTCATAGACATGTGGGCAACACCGTAATTTGCACATTGTCTTAGAAGGCACATATTGAATGTATTGCAGCTAAAGGTTGTGGCATGCTAGGCTACCTTCGAAGCAATTTTATTCAGGCACCTACTTACCTGAAAATATTATTTTACAAGGTATTGAGACGCCGGAAACTGGAATATGCAGCATTTGCTTGGGGTCCTGTTCGTGAATCACTACGTACGAATTAAAAAGAATACGAAATCTATTACGGCGATTTATTCTTTCTAATTACCAACGCAACTCGAGCGTCACAATGACGAAAATACCAATATCATTACCGCTTCTTTCTTTTCATAGAAAACTATTTCCGCTGTGTCGAATTCGCGTACTTTTCTGCGACAAGGCGTTATATAGAAATGCACTATAGTTTCCGCCAGCTTGTTTCTACCGGCATTGGTAACCCTCACAAAGAAAGGATCTATTCTGCTAGTAGCGTTTCGCACGACAAATCAGTTATTGACCGAACAGGAACAGGAATAACCGAATGTCCCAGCTTGAGAAAAATGTAAACGCCATTGATAGAGCGAAATAAATTATCGCTTGCAAGAATATCATACGTAAACTGCACTTTTTTGTAGCCATGATCGTCGGCGAAATAAAAACGGACAGGGTCAGCAGCAAACTAGACGCAGAATATAGGGTGAAAACAAAATGCCTGAACTGTGAAAGCGACATGCCGCTGGTAAAGTGTGCCACGGAGATCTGTTTTCCAATCGAATTCTTTTTTGAGTCCTGGTGGCACACGTAGGGCATTGCTTGGGCTGAAAGTTCAGTGGTTGGGTGCAAGAGAAAATATTGCTTACAACAATTCACGGCGGCTGTTGTACTCTTGTTGGTAACCGAGTACTTAAATAACTGAGTTACAAACAGCGTAGGAACAGGACGATAGGAGGGTCCCACAAACACCCTGTTCCTGCGCTGTTGGTAACTCAGTTATGTATCAACTGGCCCGACTGCAATCCGTGTTACTTACATAAATACTAACACGCCAAGCTTTACTTTGAGAATGTGGCCCTACTTTGGCTGCAGTTGTCAATGCTCTGCCTAATGCACAAAATATTTTTTACCCATGCTTTGACGTAAGACAAGATACGGTGGTTTATCGAGTTCGCAAGGCGCATCATTCACACGTTAACACCGCTAATTCTAATAGACACGTGGGACAATCGGCAGGGATTAATGTTATTCATCTTAATGACCAATCAGTGGCGTGTATCTTTCTCTTGTTTTGTCATATATTAAAAAAAGAAAGATTCATTAGACGCGAATGTTTAGGCGATGCTTCCTGCGTGCGGTAAAGGACTTCATGAAACTGATTCCTCAATTGTATGCCGCTGTAAACCCAAACTACGGGTTCCACTTAAGTCAAAATATTTACACTTGGCCTGTCATTGTGGGCGTAAAAATGCGCATTATTTTCCAATCCTTGAAGGGTATGCCGAACTTATAACACGTCCGAAAGAAAGACGAAAAGCAGCGATCGTGAAAACACTCAAATCATGCATCCTCACCACAGCCAGGTTCTCCGATTTATTGAGTCTCTGCGCAAATTGCGAAGAGCTCTAAATACACAGTAACACATCGCGACTGCATGCCTGCAGGTCCCCACAAAAGAAAGATCTGTCCAAAGAGCTTTGAAGATCCACACGACTATGTGTGGCTGAGCACGAAATTGGTTCGCACATTCCTGTTGACTCAGGAATTAGCGCTAGCGGCAGAAGTCCGCCCGTTTCATCGGCAATGGCACAGCGACTCCCGTTACCTGTACTCTAGTCCTCTAGGGTGGGTGCGGGTGCATGGCAATGTAGCGTTTTATCCAGGGGTTCTGGGTAGGATAATGTACAGGAAAACAAACACTGACCAGTACGGCGTTCCATCTGTTTCGGTGGTCGCACGAAGAATCCAGACCTGTCTTTTTCCTTATTTCTCTTCGGGAACGTCATACCGAGATGCTCCCATACAATATCATTTGGCCAAAGCTGCGGAACGCCGCTTAGCCAGGACGCATGGCCGCAAGCTCGCGAGATAATAAATGCAGCTCTGTTATTCGCTACAAAATTTTAAGGAAAGTGCGAACGCAAAAAGGCCCTCATGACACTTCCGTTGTTAGGATACAAAGAGGTTGAGAGTGTGGAAAGCGTGAATATGGAAGTGTTGGTGCTATTAAAAAGGTTGGCCATTCTGACGTTTCGCCTCCCCGTGAAAGGCGACTACACGCCCAGTCCGGGGAAATTGAAAGCTGCTTTGGCTATGCGGTTGGTTATGCAAAGAATAGCAGTACCCGCGGCTAGCGCGATCATTCATACTTTGCACAGCGACCGAGTAACAATTGACCTTTGAGAGCAGCCTTGATTTGCATTTGATGTAGTGCCATTTTTAGGCCATTATGCTGCAAGGCAAGCCTGGCACGACATTGACACCATATGTTGGGCCAATGCAAATTTTCGTGCCCAGTTTAGAAAAGACACAAACAGAGAAGGATTTCGATTGCCATCAATAATCGAGGCTGCACTGGATTTACACAACTTCGACGTGCTATATGACAGAAGTAGTTTTGTTTTTCGCATAGCTGTTAACAACAGCTCTGTATTGGGAAGTGAGGGCTGCTTCTTTGGAGCCGTATTTTTTTGTTAGAGGAATCCTGTTTCAAGAACGAAGGTTACTACACAAGAAGAAATAAAAGTTATAAACAAGTTTCTCGGTTTAGTCAACCCACAATTATTCCTATAGGAAAGCATGCAACGTGCTCATGTTAATTAAAAATTCCGCCTATACAAAAAACTTACGCACCTCTTGTGCCACCAGATTTTATACACCGGCGTTTCTTACAATGCACATCCAAGTGTACAATTCAGCGTCGTAGCTGAGAAAAAAAATGCGAATAATAAATTTTCAAAATATTGGGCAAAACCTGTTTGGTAGCCATGAATTTCTAGTGTTGCAAACAGTAGTAGACATCTGTAAAGTCGCGTTTTCCAAAGCCTGGTGGAAGGTTTCTTAGATTGTAGCTTTGTAAGAATTAGGTCATGTTGATTTGTTCCCCTTAATATTCAGCTGAATCACCAACAAAAATACGTTTTTAGGTGTCACAGGCATCGTTCACGCAGCCACCCTTGCGAGACATGTGAAATAAAGTGCCATGGTATATTTTATGTTTTTTACGACCACACAAAAACCAGGAATCCTTCTAACACACCATTACATGCATTATAGCGATTCTTCGCTATAAGGATAGTTCCTAGATCCTTATAGCGATCCAGGAATCCTTCTAACACACCAATACATGCATTATAGCGATTCTTCGCTGTAATGATAGTTCCTAGATCCTTGTAGCGATCCAGGAATCCTTCCAACGCACCAATACATGCAATACAGCGATCCAAGAATATCTTCAAAGTCATGCCCATAATTCTCGACTAATCATCATGATTGACTTTAACCTTCCCGACATAAACTGGAACAACATGCAGTACACGTCACAGTCATCGGAGACACTTATTGATTTAATTTTAAATTTCAATCTACAACAAATCGTGCTAGACCCAACACGTATAAAAGATCAAACAAAAAGCATACTCGACCTTATATTGAATATTGGCCAGTTCCCGTTAATTAAAACAGTCGTCATTGTCTTCCGGGGATTTCAGATCACCGCATACCAATCTGTCATCTCCAACTAGGATATGACATAACACCACGTTCATCAGTAACTACTGTACGAAATTTCCCTAAAGGTGATGATGCTAGCATCGTAACCTACTTAACTCACGAATTTGAAAACTTTTCAAACTTTGCTATTCATCCAACAACTGATGTAAATCATCTATGGTCGTGCTTCAAGACAATTGTTGTGTTCTGCGTTACCCACTTAGTCCCACTGAAAAAAAAGAAAAAAAAAAACATAATCGTTGGATAACCCACAGAGTTTTACACGCAAAGCGAAAAGCTAAGAGGCTACGACAAGCAATCAAAAAGACAGACAAGAATCCAGTAAGCGCATCTTCAAACAAAAGCGCATCTTCAGACTTCAAACAAAAAGCAAACATCGCCAAAAAGCAATATTTTACTTCAATGCTTCCGGGTTACATAAAAAGCAACCCTCACCGATTCTGGAAACACTTTCGCCCTGCCACTGAAACGAAGTCGTGTTTAAGCGATAGCGATAAAACAAACCAGGCCAATATCTTCAACTATTATTTTCAATCTGTCTTTACTGACGACAATGGCACCACTCCTACAGCTATGCCTACAGCCCGAATGCCCATTGAACCATTAGTTATAAACGACACCGGGATTCTTAACCTTCTTTTGAACCTAGACCCGAAGAAAGCCAGTGGCCACGATGATATTGCGAAGGAATTTCTTTACCGATACGCTGAACTGTGCAGTAAATACCTCCCCATAATTTATCGCAAATCTATAGAAACAGCTAAACTGCCATCGGAATGGAAAGTAGCAAAGGCGATGCCCATACACAAAACCGGAGATACCGGAGTTCCTTCTAATTTTAGGCCTATATCTCTCACCAGTACGTCATGCAAGATACTCGAGCATATAATCTTAAAGCACTTACCTATTTTTCTAGAAAACAACAATCTTCTGTCCCCCCATCAACTTGGCTTCTGGAAAGGATTATCAACAACAATTGAGCTTACCGAGGTTGTACAGGACCTTGCACTTGGTATAAACAACTGTGGCCAAACTGACATAATTCTGCTTGATTTATCAAAAGCGTTCGATCGAGTATGTCATACCAAACTGATTTTGAAATTGCAGAACATTATTGGGGATGGGGAAACTACGAATTGGGTAAGAGACTTTCTCATAAACCAGTCACAGTTCGTGGTTTTCGAAGGGGCATCGTAGTGGACGGCTCCAGTTAAGTCAGGTGACCCCCAAGGCTCCGTCCTAGGGCCATTATTACTCTTAATTTATATAAATGACATCACTGATAACATAGACTGCAAAATTAAACTTTTCGCAGGTGACTGCATTATTTACACAGTAATTAACGGTTCGGATGACAATTTAGCTTTAAATCTTTCATTGAGTAAGATTGCTCCCTGGTGTGAGCAGTGGCAAATGTCAATTAACCTAACAAAAACAGTTTGCATGAGGGTAACAAGAAAAAAGAACCATCCGAATTTACCTATATAATTAACGGCGCACCTGTACAAGGAGCTACGCAGCAGAAATATTTCGGTTACGTTGACTTCCGAATTGAGATGGGATGCGCACATTAACAATGTTCCAACATCGGCTTTGCGTAAACTGTTTTTTCAACGAAGGCGTTTACCTTTCGCGCTGACAGATACTAGGCTCCTAGCTTACACCACATTCGTGCGACCAATCTTGAAGTACGCTAACACTATGTGGTTACCGCAATCTGTTACTAATATAGCAAAAGTTGAACGGGTTCAAAGAAAGGCCATTAGGTTTATACATAACAAGTATAAACGCACCGACTCGCCCACAAACCTTTTAGAAACCTCCGGTCTACCCACGCTTGCGACAAGAGCAAAAATTGCGTTTCTCAAATTTCTGCACCACATTCTGCATAACAACAGCCGGATCGATGCGTCCAGGTACATAGCTTTGGCAGAATCACGAAAACTACGACATAAACATGCATACACTATCAAAGAATACGCTTTTAACAACGACTATTTCAAGCATTCCTTTTTCCCCCTGTCAATAAGCGAATGAAATAGGTTAGATCCCTCCATTACTAACGCACAATCACTGGCAGAATTCACTTCAAAAATTGAGACTATACTTAGTATATAACAACGGCTTATTTTAACCATGAACTTCATTATTGTTTTCCAGTTGTATTTATTTGGATGTATAAGTGTACACGACGTCTCCTCTGTATAAAACTGTATTGATTCTTTTTTTAATGCATCAAAGATTCAGTTCGCTGCTTCCGAAGTGTGTGTATTTGGGGTGCACAAATACCAATGTCTCTTCTTTCTATGTAACTAGCATTGTTATTATCAATTTTAAAATAGCTACGATCTTACATGCCGCCTGTCAGAATGTACTTGTATTCATTGTATTCTCAAACTCATGCCCTTCTGCTTTGGTCTCGTAAAAGACTGGCAGTATGGTAAATAAATAAATAAATTCCGCTTGCAACGCTTGAGCTGTTTGCACAGGTAGGTGGTTCTATATGGGGAACTGAATCTCATGTGGTGTAAATAAAATGTCAGTAATTCATCGGGGTGCCAGCTATTGTGCGAAATTAAACTGATTTTTTTCATCTGCAGACTCTGTTATACATAGTGTGGGCCACCTCAGGGAAAAGAAGCTGTACTTGTAATGTTTTTTAATGCATTAAAAATATAGGTTCGTATTTATTTTGCATTATTTCGCCAGAATCCATATGCATTTTAAATACATTAGAAATGTATTGAAATATACCATCCAAACGCATGAGGACTGCAGTGAAAATATATATTCAATGCATTTCAAATTAATTTGAAATGGGCAGAAAGTACCCGTTTTTAAATGTTTACAAAAGGCGCCGGTAATGCATTTTAAATGCACCAGAAATACGGCGTAAACGATATTGTAAATGTGTTACTAGTGTATACTAAGTACAACTCCAAAAACATATAGGAAATGCTAATGCACTGAAGCTTAACGTGTTTCGTCGAGTTTGAAGACAAAAAATTTCATTTTGTGGTTTCCAAAATTGTAATAGGCTCTCGCCTAAACATATGCTCGATTGTGTAAAGCCAAACTGGCCCTGGTCTGAATAGAGGCCAGCAAACGACTGCACAGAACAGTACGTATGCACACAGATTAGCATTTTAAAATTTGTACATTGCAAACCTACGCCGAGTGGCCAATTTCTTTATTAAAATAGGCAGCATGGAAAAAATCTCCTTTATTAGCCTTTGTAGATGCAGCATTGTATATCGGGGTCCGTGTACTTCGCATTCTTCCAGGCGGGGTATTTCGCCAGAACATGTAGTACAAAGAAGAGAAAACAGAGAGAAATATTAGTAAACACTGCTTGTTAGGGCCAAATGCATGATAAATCAGTCAGGGGTTTCGTCTAGCGGTACCAACGTTCTTCAAGGCCAGTTATATTTTACCTGTCTGTTCAAAGAAAACGAAAAAAAATCTGTCATGCGCAAACAATGCCACTTTAAAGAACTAAGAAGATAGCATGGGGCGTTAAGCATATTTTTTATCACCATGTGGCAATGCATCTTCCAGACCTTTATAAAAAAGGGCTGGCGGGGGCGTAGAGGAATAGAGGAGGTTTTGTTTGGATATCATGTAGGGATGAAAATTTGTCTATAGTAGGAAAAAACGGCGCAGCTAAGATAGCAACGTTATCTAATATGCAACAAGTCTTACGCTACTTTTCTTGGTTAGGCGCTTGAGTTAACTTTAAATGGTGGTAATTTTAGTGTTTTCAACTAATTTGGCAAAACCTGGTCTGCGACCCCACAGGAAGGTAATGAAATAATAGTAATACTTACAATAACAATTGTAATATTGCGTGGTTTGTGTTTCGGCTTCGCCCGCTTCACAGATTATGTTCTTAAAATATTGGTGCGGTTTTGTGTATTTTGAACCTATATGGAGAGTATGTATAAGTACGGCATTTTGGCCATATTTAAAAATGTTTTGTTTATTTATTAAAAAATGGTAAAATAGATTTTACCAAAATACAATAAGTTTGCCAAAATAAAATACGTTTACCAAATACAATAAGTTCACCAAATATGAAACACATTTAGAGTGTAGTCGAAGTATACTCGTACGTTTTTCAAACGTACTACTTTTCGCGAAAGGGGAGGGTACCAAAACTTCATGCTTAGGCACCATTCACGACCCCATATGAGAGGTTGGCGGATAGGCTCACAAGTTCTGAAACATCCCACCGGCGAGCACTCGCGACCAGGGCCCTGACTGCCACCAAGGGCCTGGGTTTTTCCACCAGAAAGAATCCCACGGCAGGTGACGCTACCGGTCACACACGCGGCTGTTTTGACGTCTAGAGCGGAGTACGACTTGGTCACAGTATCCAAAGAAGACAGCCTGGAGTGAACGTGCTTTGAAAAAAATTCATTTCCTTCCTTCCGTCCTCGTACAATTACACTGCATCTGCTCCTTTATGCAACGTTTATTCAATCAATAAATTAGCAAATTAGTCAATCAAACTTACAACCATATCACCAATTAATGTCTGCTTTTCTCGCGCGAAGTATAAGTGCCATTCTCGTAGGCACGTTTGGCGTACTTGTAGAAACAGCCAACTGGCAAACTGATTTTGGGGTTCCACGCGCCGAAGCTACAGTTCTTCTATGAGTTGCGCTCTAGTGGAGGGCTCCGGAATACTTTTGACCATGTGGGAATCTTTGACCTGGGCCTAATTCTTGGCACGCTTGAGTTTTTCGCTTCTCTCCTCAAGTAGAGCACCATTCACTGTGGCCGTGATTGAACCCGCGTCCTTGGGTTTCACAGCGCAACGCCTTCACCACGGACCACCGCTCCGAGCCCAACTGGCAAGTTTTTCAGCTTCCCACTTTGTAACTAGTATCTACTCTTCATTGCCACCCATATTGACCACAAATGTGTGCCACGTGCTATATTATGTTTAAAAAATGCATCAGACAGTACATGTTGTACGGTTATAATATTTCTGTCGTTAATTTGTCTCTGTCACACTCCGCTATATCGATGTTGTAACTGAAAAAAAAAATGGTGCTGCATTGTCTTTCGGCCGCGACGTCTCCACTCGATGAGGGAGTCCGGTGAATGTATTCGGTGGCAGACACAATAGTGGCGTCAAGACGATGGTAGCTGACAAGATAATATCGTGAAGACGATGTCCCAGCAGCGGGGATAGGGCAAAGCAAGGTGAGGTTAAAATTTAACGTAGTTTTCGGCGCTCTCATGGTGCTGGGCTCTGAAAGGTTCCGACGTAACCGACGGCTCCTCCGGAAAGCACGGGTGCCCTAAATAGCGATGTATCGCGAACAAATTATTGCGTATTATTGCGATGTTTTAAGCTTTTTCTTGTTGGCCTTGCTGTGAGGTTACGCTGCATTTGAAGGTTTGTAAACTCAACCTGGTAACGTTACGCAAAACCAATAAATATGTTGTTACAAATCATCTTATTTCCTAACTGATACGTCGCAACAAAGGCTCTGTAACCCGTAGCGAAGGGACGGGTTATAATGGGCATAACTTGCGCGCACCACCGATCCCAACGCAGCTCGCGTTATAATTCACGAAAATTAATTAATAGCTTACAACAATTCCGTATAACCTCTCAACGTGCTAACGTAAGCCAAATATGCTTTTTGTGAAGATGGAGAGTGTTCAGCGAGTTATCTGCTTTCACAATCTCTTTCGTTGTATTTTTCTAGGCTATTTAGAGTTTTTTTTGCCTTCGTTTTGTAAGTGCGGTGCACAAAAAATTTCTTATGACCCTTTGCTTGATTTTCAACGTGTTTTAGTTATCTTTTGCTTGTATATTTCATATTATCTTCTTTAGAATAGAGTCATTTACGTTGCTATAACAATTAGAGGAGTTAACTACCTGAATTTAACAAATTCAGTGTACATGAAATACTGCGAAACGTTGGCGCGTTCGGAAAATTTTATTGTGATTCGCTGTGTGTGTTGTTGCGACATTCTTAACGTAGAAGTGTTAGATCTGTAATGTTTGGGAAACACGTGAGGTTCACAAAGTTGTTATAATGCACAAGACGGCACACTACATCGGAGCGTGTGACGGCAAAAGCTACGGAAAAACACCGGTCTGCTCCCTGAACGGTCGCAGTCGCTTTTAGAGGACGGGTGCACCTTAAAGGGACCCTGCAACACTTGCCATCGACTACTAGTAATGTATTTTGGGATAAAGTCTATTGTTTCAGAAATCTCCTCCCGCAAGAATTATGAAAATCCGTTCACAATTAACGAAACTACGCGCGATGAGAAATCGCGCATAATCGTTCCCTCTCAACTCAACCGCGGGCAACGCGACGAAAGCTGCGCGCTCTCTCCCGGTGAGGGGGGCGGCTCGCGGCGTTCTCTTCGGTGGCCTTCGATATATCACATGCCGGGTAGTTTTCTCTTTTCTCCGCAACGCGGAGGGGCCTATTTCCGGTCTGGTGCCACAAAAAAGCAGGCATGGGTGCCTACTCGCAAGTGCGCGCTCGGGCTGGTGGGGCGTTTTTGAAGCAATAAACGTTTGTAGTCGAGTGGTCGCGTTGAAAGGGAAGTATTGAGCTCATCACTCAAACTCCGAGCGCACTCAAAACACACAAGAAACGGCAAAACTGTGCCTACAGGTTCAGGCATAGAAGAGGTTCGTACGCAGCGATGACGACGACGGAAATGGGAGAATCTAGCACCGAAGTTGACCAGTGACAGCCGATCGGGCAGCCATGGCCTATGTGACGTCCCTTAGGCCATGCATAATGAGGACAACTGAAGAGAGAGCGGTTTGGTTTTTCCGCGTCTTTCACATCGATTTGCGCGCTCACCGCTTCACGTGCACGTGTAATATTTGGCTCAGGTATTCCCGGCAGTGTAATCTAAACGTCGCGAAGGTTTACTTGCACTGCTCAAAGAGTGTTGCAGGGTCCCTTTAAGTGCGATTCAAAAATTTCGGCCTATCTCCACGAACGTGAAACCTGGGGAGGGGCGAAGCATGCAGTGTTTAAGTGTGTTCTCGGCGCCTTGGCGTTTTTGCCAGCAGAAATGAAACCGCTTTAGGTAAGGTATGCAGCTTTGCTGTTAAAGTCTCGCGTCTTTGAAGCACGAAGCTCTCTAGCACAATGCGACAACGAGGTGTTTTTTTTTGTTAGTACGCGTTACGAAGTGCCCCAGCGCAAGGCGTAAACGAGTCTCCCGGTGTTTTAGTACCGTGACTACATTAGACGACGGTTGCGATGACGACATTAAACGCCGACAGCCTGAGCCCTTAAGGTGGGCTTCACCCTTAACAGCAGTCCCAGAGGAGGGCACGCCGTTTCTTCACGTGCAATACGAGCGGCGTTGAGAGGTGCAGCAACCAAAGGAGGCGAATAGGAGGCTCCTGGCGAAGGCGAGCGAGTCCAACGAGCTTCGAATGGTGGGGTCCGGGTTGCCGGCAACATAACGACGGTCGCGGCAGCAAAGTTCGACCAAACATTCTGCAGCCGACAAAGGAAAGGTCGAAGTACGCTTTCGCCTTCGATTTTTTCGGCGTTACTTTTTGTGGAGCCTGTCTACACGATACCTATTTTCGGCTTCATTAGTTGTTTAGTATATTTTTGTTATTTCTATTCTATGTGTTTTTAAAAATTCATTGGGCCTATTACCTCCATTCAGGATATTAAAACGAATATATCTGTTAACTTTACCAATTGTACATTTTCGAGCACACGCAGGAAGTAACGTGGTTGGTACTGGGAAGGTATCCGGCAAAGACTGCTGACGCGATGGTACTTTTAAGTATTCTACACTTACCAGAGGGACCGTCTAAACCGTGGTAGTTGGGCTTGCGCTTACTTTGGCGATAGTAGGAAATAGGCTGTCATGTGTAGTAGAAACAATGCGGTTAGCTATTTTATTTTGCAGTACACTTTGAAATGCTTGGGGAGGCACCGAACGCGAGGAAGCTAAGTCGACATTAATTGTAGGCAATTGTTAGGTTTTGTGCGTGAGTATCCGCACACGAGTTGTCATTGGTAACCTTTACACAGATCGTCGCTTCGGTCGCGTATAAATACTTTTTGTGGAGCTTCGCAGTGGAAGTCTCTCGGTTGCAGTCAGTTTCCTCCATTGAAAAGGCACCCAAAATGAGATAAACTTTTCATGAATCCCCACTGGCAAGACTACACCGACCAGAGCGCCGTCTGATTTATTATTTCTCCTTCGAAGCAGTCTTGCATAGGCAAAAAATTCAGAGTGTACATTACTCCGCCCACAGGGAATCATCTCCCCACGACAACACGAACCAAAACAACCAGAAGCGCTTTTACAATGACCGCAATACTCCATCGGTGCGCGATGTTATTAAATCGATTTTCAGATTTAAGATGTACCGTCCAAAAGGTTCGGAAATGGGGCAAGAATTTTCAGCAATAATTAAAAAAAAGGCACAAATCTTTTTGACAGTAAAAGTACCTTTTTGGCGTTATCTCCATTTCCCGTTCCCGAACGGAGTCACTTACAATTCTGCCGGTGGTTACACCGGACGCCGGTGGTTACACCTGGAGGGCAGTTCAGGGGTAAGGTAAACCACACAGTGATGAATACTGAACACGGAACAAAAATGTTTTTGGCTATTTGAGCCAAATCAGGAATTTGCAAACCCTTTTCGCTTGGTAACAGATCAAATTCCAACACCAGAATACAACCCAGAACTCTCATAACATAAACGTAGCTTTCTCTAAATAAAACACATCGAGGTTGAGTTACACCAATAAATCACGCGCTAAAACGGTTCAATCAAAAGGTCCTCAACGTTACATATTTTATTTTATTTTAACTTTCATAACCCAGCTTCATTTTTCCAAAATGGTTAGTGTGGTTTAATCATAGTTCTAACTAGAAAAAATACACTCCGTGCGGCAGCAACACGCTAGATATATGCAGGGTCTGTTTAGGGGCCTCAAGTAATAATACAAAATATTCTGAGGCAGGGTCGGTTATCTTGGCAAAGATATCTCAGTAATTTAGAAAAACGTCAACAAATCAAAGCTTCCGGCATTGAATCACTTTGCTAACAGAAACCACGCGATACTTTGGGCAGCTATCTCTCATATTAGTGTTTCTGTAAACAGAGGCAAGCGTACATAAGGATCGCAAACTCATATAAATCACCGCTCTTTGGTCATTGAGGTTTTATCAAAGCACCTCAACTTACAATTTTTCGGCTTTCAAGGGCAACCTCCTGTGCAATGCGTATAATGTGCTGCCGCGTCGAAATTACGTTTAGTCGGCGCATTACAAAGAGTTTTTTTTAATCTTAACATAAAGTTAACCGTGGTAGATTACACTTAGTGTTATCCGAACACACGAATATAAACGAAAGCAACAAACTTCCGCGCTGGGTACGAAATCCGCAACGCATATTCTCTTCCCTACGCACACAAAGCCATAAAAAAATGCTCCTTCGGCTGCGCGTTACGCCGTACATTCTATTCTTCGCCCCGGCAGGACCTCGTGAGGCGAGATGGCGCTTGTGCGGCTATGCGCATGGTCCTTTGAGACCTGTAATTGGGTTCCTTTTCTATCGCCCTACTTTCGGGCGTCATCGTGCCCTTCTCTGCAACGCTATACCTAAAGCCGGCTCTAAGATATGGCTTCGCTCAACCTACCCTTTTCTTGTTTCCAATCTAACAGTTCATCACTGAATTGCCGCCTCGTTGTTTCTTTTTTTGGCGAAGATACTACCACAGTCCTTCAATGCTTTACTGGTCACGAAACTTCGGCGCTCGTTTCATATAGGGACTGCGGGCGCCACTACAGGCGCCGCCGTCGCACGAAGGGCATCCAGCCGCGAGCGTGCGGCATATCGGCCAGCTCTTGGCGTGCAAACGCTCGCTGATTTTGGTGTCTGCGCGGTGATGAAGTCTGCTTTTTTTTGTAGTAGTCAGCGATGAATAGTTTAGTTATTGTGTATATCACCTGCCTTCAATGGAGTTTTATTTTTCCAAGTAAATTACCGTAGACTTCGGCCGCGAGCGGCAACTGCTTCTGCGTCCTCTGGCACAAGCGCTGCGCCGTCGTGTTTGCGGATTTTAAATCGCTATTGCTGCTTTTCCTAAAGCAAAAGTTGTAAATACCACACATACGGTAGCTCCGTAGTCACGGACTGCTGCGTGGCTATCGATAATACAATAAAAAAACGAAAGAAACCAAGTGCGCGTCGTTCAGGCTACGCTATAAATGAATCCGTTGATTGCTCTGGAATGCACAGAATGCTAAAAGAGATGGCCCATTAGTATTGTCGTTTCTAGGAGTTGGTACATACTTTAGAACATCTAAAAACACTGCAGAAACGCGAAGGATCAAAACACGAAGAGATATATGTTGCACCGTGTGCCTTTCCACTTCCGCATTTTGCAGTCCTTGCAAAAAAAGGGAGCGAAAAAAAAGAAGAAAGACCTGATTTTATCACACGCCACAAAAAATTTTAATATTATGAAAGGAGACAAAAGAGCGCGGTCCAGCGTACAAAAATATTTTTTTTGCGCTGCGATGTGCAGCACACGGAGGAAACAGAATATTGCGAAGTAGCCAAGAACGACGCAAAGCTTTTCGAACGACGTTTAATAAAGCGACCTCCTGCTCTACGAAAGACTAGAAAGAAACACAAACGTCGAAGAAGCAGTCCGCAGTGCGAAGTGCACAAATGAGCGTCGATAATGTGGGTAGCGCGGCGTTTGCTATGCATGCATTACTCTCGGAACGTTATTTAAAGGGGTCGAGAACGTTGTTCTCGATCCCTTACAAAAGGATCGATAACACTGTCGAAGAAACAAAAAAATCAAGTAAGCGACATGGTGACACCCTTTCAATAGCAAACAATATTGCCCGACGGGACTTACGACAAAAAGAGCCAACGGGCGCTTCGGTTAAACGCCAGATAAGAAAACCAGATAAGATAAGATACAAAACAATAAAAAGGAACCCTAAGGGATAATTTGCGGAAATATGAAAAGTAAAAGCACAAGGACGTCCCAAAGCTTTTTTTACATGCGAGCCTGAGCGCAAGGTAATACAAGTTTGCAAACAGGTAATGAAGCACCGCTACTAACTGATGACCTGACGAAAATCCCTCTTTAAGTTAGCCTTGTACAACTCTAGGTCCAGGATGCTTTCAAAATGGTACATCGCTTTTTTCATTCTCACACACAGTGCATTCCAACACACTGTCACACACTTATAATCGAAGCTGAAATCTCCCGTTTCTTGCCTTGGAATGGCGTGCCTCCAATTCTCACGCAGCTCCCCGTCGCTCGGCAAACACAACAATGAAAGATTTTCTGTTGTATCGTTATAAGAGGAACGAAATCCCGGGACGCAACACGTGTTCGGCATCGTCGTTACACTAAGTCGCATCACAACAGCTCAAGATCCACGTTACATTGTTTTCTCGCACAAAACCAACACAACTCACCGCGTCTCCGCCGTTCGAGCCAGCGCAACGCTGCCCGACGAGTGACCTCAGTGAGATGGTGGCGCTACCGCGCGGCGGACAAACGCAGCATATGAAGCTCTCCCATTGAGTTACGGAGCAGTTTCGTGGCCAGTAAAGCTTTCAAGGACTCTGGGTATTCACACTGCTCATTACTTTTACCATTTTATTTTTGTCGTCAAAATAGTGCGTAGAGTTCTTTTAAGTGCAGCGCAATTCAGGGGCTCGCCTTGTCGTCGTAGCTCGCTCGCTGTATCCAAGTCGAGCCCACGGCTTTCCGTCGTAGCGGCTGTCTTCGCGGCGTCCCATCGAGGCTTCGAAAGCCAAGCGGTTTATATAGTCATCAGCGTTCGAAACTCGTGAACCGCTGGCGCTTGTCATACATCACCCGTTGTTTAGCGCAAACAAAGCTGAAGGTACATTTGAGGTAAAGTATTGGTGATTAACCGGCAGCACCCGTGTTCAGTTAGATGGCTAGGAACGTCTGTTGGGTCGGTTTTTTAAGATACTAAGCGAACAAAATTGGCTGGCGAGTACCATACTCCCTGCGCACTAACAAAGTGGAAGTGCAACGCCGGCACGTGCGGGAGGAAAAGTAAGAACAAAAAATTGGGCCCATCTCCCCGCGAGGGGGACTCGAGTAAATGGGTCGCATAGGCGGTGGGTGTATTGCGTTAACGTTTAGTGTTTGGGGAGTTGGTGGTAGTGAATGCGTTGTATCAGCAGCTTCTTGACGTAGTTTGAGTGAGTCAAGGATATAAGGCGCGTTCGTAGCCTTTCATTCTGTGTCGGTTTTGTGGCGCAGTGGGTAGAGCACCGTGTACATTGCGTTCCGCCCGCAGGGTCGAGGGATCGAAACCAGGCGCCGGATAGTTTTTTTTTATATAGTGCAGGGGGAGGGGTGCGGACTACGACTACGGACGTCAACGCGGGTGACATCGTGAGTTACTGAAATACTCTGAATTTAAAAGAACAGAAGTCCCGCTGGCGCATTTTCAGGCAGGGAGCACGCGAGCACTGCGAAGGCGAAAACTTTGGAATGCATTGGACAAACCTCCGTTGAATTCATCAGGAGAGGAATTGGACAGGATGGCAAAGAGCGCGAAGGGTGGTAAGGGCGATCGAGCGGATAACGGCACCACAGTGCATCATGGCGAATCGCTGCTCTAGACTTCCGACACCTTTCACATCGACTGGAACGGGTATCATTTTTTACAGTTATATTTCTTTTACACACAACCCCGGGCGGATATCGAACGTCACTCCATATTCCTCTCGTCTACACGTAAAGGTATGAAAACGTGTTTTTTTAGGTTGTTCTAATTCAAATCTATGTTACTAAGTTCTCTGCTACGCCATAAAAATTTGCAAGATTTTAATATTAAGGCGTTTTTGGAACTAACCATTTTGAAGGCACAATTGGTGTAGGAAGAAAGGTAAGCTTAGTTGGCGCTAGTGGAAGCTCTGCGCTCGTTTGTGTAAACAAAGCGGCTACATACCGTGGAATTCTGAGCCACAGTCATCTTTATATAACAACCAACTTAACCCCCCACTTCAAACACTCAGTGCAGCCTGAGTTTAAATGACGCCAACAGCTGCGAAGCACTTGCAAACATTAGTAGATTTTAAAATCCCCGTATCTTTATGGTTTGCGCAAAGTGGGATTCATATCGCTCTTCAAACGGCCACCTGTTTGTGCTCACAACAATTATGACTGGGCTTCTTTCTTATGCACCAGTCAATTTCGGCAAAGAACCGCCACAGCATAGAGAAAACATTCCACCTTTCCCGTTCCTTCCTAATGGTTGTCGTTTGCATGCAAAAAAACATTGTTTTTATTTACTTTCATGCAAATGGTAGACAGGCAAAGCAAGACAAATACTCTTTTAACCAAACAACCTTGCCTGAGTCTCCCGCTGAAATGTAAGTAACGAGCATACGGATAAAAGTCGACGCAACGAAACCCATGTCCGAACAATGAAAAAAAAACATTTGTAAACGGTGATTAAAGTGACCGAATCTGAGCTATCATGCAGAACTTCCCCCTCTGAAATCAAGCAGTGCAGTAGCAGTGTATCTAATGATTGTAAGAGAAGCTTGCATCGCACATCCCACCAGCAAAAAACAGAGCAATAAACGAAATACCCACATGACTGTGTCGATGCGAGCTATTTGCTATGCCATAAATGAATTAGGTTTAAGCTCCACGCACAACTTCAGGAAAAAAAGAAACTTTGACAGGACTGAGGAGTTACCCTGTCAAAACTGTCAAACTGTCCTTTTAAAAATCCTTCAAAATCTTTTCATTTGAATCCTTGTGAAAAAGTCCTTTCCTTTGAATCCTCCTGAAAAAATCTTTTCAAAGCTTTTCAATTTCTTTCAGTTCATTCGAATCGTTTCAAAGTTCTTTTAAGCTGCCCTTTCAAAAAAAAAACAGCAAGCTGTTTTTTCACAATGCGATTTCAAAGCTGCCTCACCTTCTGGGAATTTTTAAAGAAGCGGGGTGTTTTCTGCAGTAATCAACTGTATCTGTGTCTAACGAAAAAAAAGTACGAGGAGACCTACTTATGTTTTTCGTATGTGAAGACATAAATGTACCGTTCAACGCGTGAGGCGTCTTGTTGGCATTTTGAATTGTCCCAGGGCTTTGTAATCTTGACGCTTGGAATACTTGGCCATCTGCCTTAAAGCGTTCTAGAGCTTTCGGTCGGTCTCCTAACGTTGCGCAACAGCTGGTTGCTGCCGCCATGCCATGGGAAAGTTGATGATTATAGTGAATTTACCTGCCTGCCTGTTTGCTCTTTGGGATATACGTTCTTAGCTCTGTAAATCTGCGATGTACAGGCGGCCGACTACCTCTCGCTGATGCCATGTTCAAGATCTGGCTGTACAACAAACACATGTGGAATGAATTTCAACAAAAAATTTCGCTGGAACAATTAAAATTATACCCGCTAGGGCACGCGCCCAGGCCGCTACTACCACTACTTAGATCTTGACAATATACAGACCGAATGGCGGGCTCCTTTTAGCAGGTGTGCCATAGAAAAAGCTCGCAATTTCATGTCACGTGACGTCACGTCACGTAAAAACGTCACGTAGGGTGCTGTGCAGCGAAGCGTTTGGAAACACGCCACCGGGAGGAGACTTGGGGTTATTGAAGTGAAGCTTTAGTTTCCTCACTGATTCCGTTGCACGCCAATACGCCCTGCACAAAAGCCAACTTTTTTGATAGTGATGATGAATGATTTGGGTGAAGCGAAAGAAAAAAAAATTAGCAGTGGCTTAGCTCGGCCATGCCAGGATATACGTAGCGTGAGCTACAGGGTTCAGCTGGTTATTCTTAGGTTTCCTGGTTGTCTGGGATTAGCTGATTATCATGCTTACTGCTGCTAAAACGATTTCCAATCCAACCAACCCAATTCAAATTCAGTCCAGTCACTGCCCCTCGCGCATGCGCAGCACGGCTCTCCAGGAGCCACGCGAAACGGCTATCAAGCGGCTCCGGCGCAGCGTCAGACGTGGCTACTGCGCAACGGAGGAGACCAGCTGGGCACGCGGTAGCGCCAGTGCGTCTGCCGCGGCTGTGACGTCACTGCTATGGAATTCACAGACCGGCGCATGCGCAGACCCAGTTCTCTACACAGCCGTACTCCAAATCCAACCCAATCCAGTAAAATGCAATTCAATCTAGTAAAATCCATTCCAATCAAATCCAATCCAATCCAACGCTCCTCGCTCTTGCTCAGCACGGCCCTTCAAGGTCCACGAGAAACTGCTCAACCTCGGCCACTGTACCTTACGCTCAAAAACGCTTTCAGTTGCCGGAATAGAACCTGGCTCTCGCAATATGCAGACGGCATCTATCCAATTACTCCATTTTGATTTTTTCTTCATTAATGCTCCATTTGGACATGGTCGAAGCAAACGCCAGTCAGAGGTACCGATACGCGCCTCACACGAAAAAAATCCAAACTTTAGGCCTACAAAGTGCATACGCGAGAGTTGCTGTGGCCAGTCTAGAAAAATGAAGGGTACCGCCCGATCAGCACACACTCGCAGTGTGGAATTGGCTGACCAAATAATTCGTCACGAGGAAGCTTCACGTTCAATCATCGTCGTCATTAGGCGCCAGGGTGCGTGATTTTTTTTAACAGCGAAGGAAATCGTAATTTTTCTTGTCCGCAGTTCAAAATCAACTGAGTGAAGTACTTCATTCCATGTACAATGTTTCATATATTCCGCTACTGCACTTTGTCTTGTAATTCTATTTCATGAGTAATTTCTTCACAGTAGCATTTACACTTTGTCATTGTCATGTCGTATTTGTTTTTGGTACGTGTTTTATTACAAGTATCAACACGCTTACATATTTTTGGCTGTATTACTATCTTTTTTTTCCTTTTGCCTTGTACACGCGTTGCAAAGGTGTCTTATGTTTGTCAGTTTTTTCTTTGTGTTGCAATGCTCTTATACCACTCACCTCAGTAATGCCCCTTGGGCATGAGGGTATCTTCAATAAATAAATAAATAAATAAATAAATAAATAAATAAATAAATAAATAAATAAATAAATAAATAAATAAAATAGCAAGAAAGTACAAAGCGCGGGCACGGGAGCGCGGGCCTCACCGCGACCGCCCAGCGTCCGCTGCGCACGTTTGGCGAGCCAAGCATATCCATTTAAGGATATTGAACAAGGCTTCGGCGACCGCGGGACAGTTTACAGAACAAAAAAAATGGCTAGCGCTTATGTGTGCATGCCTCGCGACGACCGCCCAACGGCCCCAGCGCACGTTTGTCAAGCCAAGACTGGAAAGATTGGCCCAGACTGGCCCAGACTGGGCCCAGATTGGCCCAGACTGGAAAAAAAAACGAGCGTTCGCCGTAATCGCAGCAACATTTGCTTGGACCGAGAAAGACACGTCATAGCGTACGCCCCTCCAAGGTGATGTCCAATGATTAACAGGTCGTTGCGGCAGTGAAGAAGCAAATAAATCACCTACAACCGGTGAATCAACCCGGGATTGTCGTAAAGGTCACGTACAGCTTCGCTACCTTCAAGTCTTACGCGTTAGTGCGGGCTTCATTCATTTTGTTTTTTGTAATGGCTTGATATTTTTGACAACACTAACTGACTGCTTTGAAAGTCACTCTCTAAAAAGATAGTTTCCTAATGGAAAGCCTGAAGTCATATCAAGCGTATTGTGTTAGGCACGACGCTCAATTAGTTGACTATTGCTTTACATTTCAGAAATATTGAACCATTATGAACAAGGTAAACGAGCACACGTAATATACCTTGCGTTAGCAGCAACTTGGTCTTCAGCTGCTTAAATCGGGGCCTCAATTATACGTTGCTTTCTAGAAGTACGTAGATATCCCGTTATTCTTCATCATTTTTGTTCCGCTGCCCTCGTCCGAAAACGGAGCTTTCTTTCAATCTTTAAATCATGATTATCGGACTGCAAGTAGGATAAAAGCCGTGTGCACCAGGGGCAGGCAAACGTGACAGCCTACTTCCTCTTCTTCTACTTACGGCACGGCATATAGAATAGCGTTTATAGGCCGACAAAGTCTACGCATTATCTTTGATAAGGTGAGTTCATTTATTGATTGTAGGGTCTAACCCGCCCACGCAACGCAGGCGATGAGGCGCGCGTTAGTGGAGGGCTCCGGAATAATTTCCCGGGAATAAGGCGGCTCGCGCCGCTGCCCGCGACATTTTACACCGGGCATTCTCAAGGGAGGCCGACGACACACCTCCAATCGCCTCGTCCAGCTAGTCAGTCCCAAAAACATACACGGACATCTTATATCATTATCGCCGGGAGCGCCTCCTTTACCCTCCTTCTCACCCATAACTCAAGGAAGGAAGGAAGAAAACTTTATTAAGAAAGGATGGCCCGAAGCCGCAGGGGAAGGGGGAGGGCAGGAAGGACGCTAGAAATGACCAGGCATCGACGCCGCACAGACAAAGCTCCAGAGTGCTCCCATCACTCAATACACAAGACTCTCGAATCTGGCGCAGAATCCAAACACAGACTTACTACAACATGGCAATTTTGCATCATATTTCACCAACTGTTTTTCCCTACAACTGCACAACATGCAATACACCAAACACCACCTATCACCTCGTATGGGAGTGCGTCAAACATCCCAACCCATTTCCATCATCTAGATTGGAGCAGTGGGAGCACAGGCTGACCAGCTTCCAGCTCGAGGATCAGGAGTACCTGATCTCCCGGGCGAGGGCTGGTGGGGAGCTGGAGGCGGCCTGGACTGAGGCCACCACCCACTCTCCTTTCCCCTCCTCTTTCCCTTAAAAATAAAAGTTAATCCTCCTCCTCACCTGGGAATCTTTTAAGTGCGCCGAAGTCTCGTACACACTGGCGTTTTTACTTTTGGCCTCCATCAGTAAAGTGGCCGCCGCGGCCGGGAATCGAACCCGCGACATCGTGCTCATCAGCGCAACGCCTTAGCCACTGAGCCACCATGGCGGGTATCATTGATAAGGTGGTTTTGGTGAATAAACAAAGTGATACATCTTGGCTTGAATTTTAAGGATTCAAACAACACATTGACTTCACTGTGATGAAATCGACAGCCGGCACCAAAGCAGATTAAAAGAATAAATTCCCTTCAACTCACCCACTTGCCATTCTACTGTATTTTTTAGGAGTTAGCAATGTGACCATCCCAAAATTGACTGCAACACAGATTGTAGGCGGGCCAGTTGGTACATAACTGAGTTACAGACAGCGGAGGAACAAGACGATAAGAGGATCACACAAACACGGCGCCATGTTTGTTTGATCCTCCTATCGTCTTGATCCTGCGCTGTTTGTAACTCAGTTATCCCAAAATTGTTTCTCGAGTGAACAGGGTTTTAACACATGTTATGAATCCGCAGTATGGTAAATTACCTTTCCCTAACCAGTATTTTACCATGTAAGTGATGAGCACGGTCTGGCTAGATCTGAAAAAAAGAGAAGTATAGAACTAGCAAGAGCTAAATCATGACCTTCTTTGTCATTACAAAACAGTGCAGCAGTTTAGAATCACACAACTCAAGAAATTCATGGTGTTAAAGTTACACCGAAGAGAGTTATGCGGGATTACTTTGGTGAATTTTAGTCTGGAGTGTCTAGGCCATGTTTCCTTTGCTGCGTTTAGGCAACTTTATTCACTAGAAAAATCAATTCATAAGTGCTGCCCTCCTCTCTGCATCCTGCTTGCTGATTTCCTATGATGTTTCGTATGATGGTTAGACGCGATGGCAGGGCTTGACTGGGCTACTGCACAGCTCACCGGGCCTCCGACGCAACCATTCGACCCAGCGTTTAGTCTGCCGGCCACCCGCTGGTCACCGCAATTCGTCCGCTTAGTTGACACAAAGCCACAACGCGTTTGTGCCAGATTGAATTTGTTTTAGTTTGTTCGTTTGTAGACTGTATCAAGCTCAAATTCTAAGTAGCTTCGCACAATAGCCAATGCGAAGCTACGGTGACTGGCACGCTAGTAGAAGTATCGAATATCAATTAAAGACGGGAGAAGAGTCAGCGAAGTAAATATCGTAAGGAATTAAAATGAACCCTAATTTTTATTTACTTTTTTGTTGTTTTCCCCACGCCTTTTTCCACATTCTCTGGGTACACACTAATGCTTTAAAAAGGCGTTTCATAGATCTGATTGAAGTGATTGAAATGGTTACAGGTTTTTTTTTTCTGTTCCAACACCCTTTTTTTAGTTATGGGTATCATTTTACCTACTGAACACCCTCAAGAGCCACAGCGCTGCTTTTTCGGCGCAGCGCTCATTGATCATGTTTCTTCAGGTGCTGCTCTATGCCTTTGGCCTGCTGTCACCCACTACATTTGAGAGGGTCGTCCTGCCCCAAGCTGGTGTAAAGGAGGGACCACCGAGCTTCAGCGGCCCATCCTTGGATGTGCTGTACGCCGCGCCGCCGTATTTGGATTCATCACTTCCCTTCATCCGGCAACATGGGACAGCATCGGATAACCCGGCGGTTGATAAGAGCGCACATTTCAACGGCAGTTTGGGCAACGGCGCTGCTTTTTCGGCGCAGCGCTCATTCATTATGTTTGTTCAGGTTAGTTACTATGAATCTTGTTGTTACCATGACAATGATGTCTGCCTTTTAGCAGTGCCGTGGCCACCTGAATTTTTGAAGCGTGTACGTTTGACTGCTCTGTACCTTTGGTGCCTTCTCCTGCGTAGTGGCGATGTTGAATCTAATCCCGGTCCTTTGACTAAGGCGCAAAAAGAGTAGTTTGAGATGGTGCATGAACCCGTTCTGTGGCTTGAGGCCAATTTTGCAGGCATGCTTGAATCTGTGAATAAGATCTTGCAAATACACTTGGATTTAAAGACTGATTTCGACTCATTGACGAAACGCGTTCATGTACTTGAATGTAAAATAGAGTCGGTGACGCCAACGGGAGCTTGCGGAGACAACCAGGGAATCTCGAACCTTCAGGCCAAAATTGATGACCTGGAAAATCATTCCCGAAGGTCAAACATAATATTCTGTAGAATTGATTACGGGGAACAATTCGAAAAGTTGGAAACGTCTCAGCGCCTTGTGCAAGATTTTTGCACGAACCGGCTTTACTTTTCGATCTCGTTGCTAGCTAGAGCTCACGGAATAGGTCGCTTCTCCCCAGAGAAAAAGCGCCCTATCATCGCTAAACTGTTCAATGAAAAAGAAGCGGAAACAATCTTAAGTAAGGGCTTGAAGATCAAAAATACGCCACTTAGTGTGGCACGTGACTTCTCTGAGGCTGTGCGGGACAAGCGCTGAAAGTTACTGCAATTTTCAAAAGCAGTAAAGAATAAAGGACAGCGTGTGCGTCTTGTTTTTGACAAACTGTGCCTCAACAAAGATACTTATATTTGGGACCCAAATGCTAATTTCGCAATGCATGTCGACGCATGCGCTGCAACCGCCACAATGACATTACGTGCTCCTTCAAAGTACAGGCACCCGCACCATCTCGTCCAGACGGAAAGGTGGCTTTTTTGTACACTAATATCAGAAGTGTTCGTTCTAAAAGTGTGGAGCTATCTTCGCTAATCGACTCATGCTCGCCATCTATCATTGCTCTACAGAAACATAGCTCAACGATACTGTTTCCGATGGTAATATTCTTGTCAGTCAGGCAGAATTTAATTTCTTTCGCTGCGATAGAAAATATCGAAGAGGCGGTGGTGTGCTCATTGCAATTTGTAGAAAATGCATTGCTCTACCCATTATTATTAACTCATTTCTTGAATCGTATTTCTTTCGTTGATGCTTGGCTCTACCGATTTATTTATTGCCGTTTTTATCGCCCGCCTGACATGAATGCAACGTTCGAAGGTGAATTTCATCGTGTTGTTGTCGAAGTATGCATGCGGTTTCCCAATGTGGTCCTTGTAATTTGGGATGACTTCAACTATCCCAATATATAATGGTCTATGCTATCTGTTTC
Organism: Haemaphysalis longicornis; assembly: GCF_048455015.1. NCBI lineage: Eukaryota > Metazoa > Arthropoda > Arachnida > Ixodida > Ixodidae > Haemaphysalis > Haemaphysalis longicornis. The sequence goes on along the minus strand of NW_027526361.1, from coordinate 201,269,904 downwards.
ATCCACCGACACCCAGGCAAGCGAATTTCTAGACTCTTGTCTCGATTTTTCGTTCTGCCAGCTTATCGAAAAACAGACACGTTCCTCGACCACATGCGCAAATATTCTTGATTTACTTCTAACTTCTCATTCCGCTATTTTCACTGATATAGCCCACCTGGATAGGCTTTGTGATTATGGCATATTTACGGGAGACTTAACTTGTTCACACAATGAAAGTAGAATTACCAAGAAACGTATAAGGTGTTACAACCATGCCAACTTTGATGAAATTAGTGCAAAATTATCCAGTTTGACTAGAGAGTTTTTAGATACCCATTTGTCACGTTGAATTGACGATAACTGAAACCTTTTTAAAAATGTTCTTTCAAAGTTAATTGTTCAGTATATACGAGTCATTACCATAAAAACAAGTAACATCGCTCCGTGGTTCAATAATAAACTACGTCGACTTAATAATAAAAAAGCGACTAGTCAGAGTAGCGGACAAATACAGATTATCAGACTCATGGTCTCGTTATAAAGCATGTGACAAGGCATACCAACGCCTTTTAAAATCTACTCGTCGTTGCTTCTTCAGACGTGATTTCTCATCAATGCTAAAAAATAACCCTAGACGCTTTTGGCGCAGAATAAATTCTAGTAACGAACCCAATGTATCCCGCGCTAATACCGATGGAACCCCTGTTCCCGAATCCGAATGTGTTCAGTTATTAAATGATTCATACTTATCGGTTTTTACTCGTGAGGATATTACTTCATGCCCTGACATAGATGTAGTTGCCGGTATTAATATGACTGAAATAATAATTGATGAAACTGGTATTATATCTTCACTTGGAAGGTTGAAAACTTCACCTGCATCCGACTATAATGGCTTCAACAACAAAATACTGAAAAATATTTCCTCCGGTATCTGTCGCTATTTGGCTGCAATTTTTTCTCTATCATTATTATCAGGCACCATTCCTCAGGAATGGCGAATAGCAAAAGTAGAGCCGTTATTTAAATATAAGGATCGCTCACTCCCGCCTAATTACAGACCGATATCTTTAACTAGCACCATATGTAAACTTTTATAACACATTATACACTCACAGGTGATCGAGGAACATAAGATAGCATCTTCAAATACCAGCATGGTTTTCGCAAGGGGTATTCATGTGAAACTGAACTCGCAGGAGTTACTCATGACTTGCACTCATCATGGGACGCCGGCATTCAAACTGACACCATATTCCTTGACTTTTGAAAAGCATTCGATCGTGTCCCGCACCATCGGCTCTTATTAAAACTTAGGCAGCTTAATATTCGCCCACTTGTTCTCGCCTGGCTGCAAGCCTTTCTTTCCAGTAGAAAACAATTCACGTGTGTCAATAACTTTAACTCTCCTTTTGTTGAAGTTTCATCTGGAGTTCCTCAAGGCAGTGTGCTTGGTCGCTTGCTTCTCCTTATTTATATTAACGACTTACCCTCTTCAGTCACTTCTAAAGTTAGGCTATTCGCTGACGATTGTGTCACTTACCGTACCATTTCTTCTGAAACTGATCGACAATCTCTACAATCTGACCTTGTGTCTTTACTTTGTGGTGCAACACGTGAGTAATGACACTAAATCCTTCTAAAACTAAGTTAATAAGTTTTACAAAAAAGCGTCCCGTATTCCAACGCCTTACTTACTAAATTATAGTTCAGTGGAGCTTACGACCTCGTATAAATATCTTGGTGTTAACATTCAATCTGACCTATCATGGCATCACCACATTAATGTCACCCTTGCTGCAGCAAATCGCTCCCTCGTGTTTCTTGAACGTAACTTGAAACACATTCTCTCGCACTTGTGTAAACTGGCTTATAACACCCGTATCTGTCCGAAAATAGAATATGCGTCAGCCATTTGGGATCCCGATCAAGACTACATTATTAATTACATGGAAGCCCTGCAGAACCGTGCTGTACGTTTTATTTTTTCTGCTTACTCACGTCACACCAGCGTCACTTCATTGAAGCTTCGTTCCGAACTTGAAGTCTTATCACGTCGCCGCGAAATCGCTCGCTTGTCACTACTTCATAAGCTCTACCATAACACATCACTTCACAAGGACTTATTTAGGCCGCCTTCTGCTATCTTTCCGCGCCGCGATCATCCCTTTAAAATCGAACGCTTCCCTTGTCGCACATTTCATTATGCTAGATCGTTCATACCACGCACAATAACCGAGTGGAATGACTTACCATCAAACATTGCAACCGTCATCGGTATCACTGAATTTCAGAAGTTACTAAACACGGGTGCAAATGTGTGAGCCTTTTGCGGTATTGCACCTTGTTTTCACTGCAAACCGTGGAATAACGGACTTTTTTTGCTTTTGTGTAAAAATGGGTATATTTCATGGTTCGCCGTGTTTGCCTAATTCTTTTATTCACAGGTGTTTTTGGTAATGTTGTTTCTTTATGCCTAAATGGCGCGTGTGCTAGTTTTAAGCTAGATTACGCTTTATTGTACTCTTGTTACTCTAATTGCTTCTTATTTAGTTTATTTTTGAATCTATTTGTTAATATAATTTTATTTTTTCTGACTAATATTATTAATGCTGATTATTTAGGATTGTGCGGAAAGAATATTGATCCTATATTTAACTCTAATCTATTTAGTAGATGTATAGTTCTTCACTTTGCGTGTTTTCTGTTGTAATAATCATTTTCATGTACCTGTATGTGTTCTCTGGGGTATTCTGAAAAAAAAAATAAAAAAAAAAGTTTTGTCGGGTGTCTAAAAGGTGTTGAAATGGGTGTTCAGTTGCAAATAAATTATGCCTATTGGTATTGTTTTGAACATCCCGACGCTCGTAAAAAATGTTCAAGTGTACCCCTGTAAAAGGCAAAAAAGATCTCCGAATATTCAGAGCTTTTCTACCCTTTCTCTTGGGTTAAAACAACATAATGTGCAGCTGACGCCCATGTGGCAAATAGGGAGTTGAAACAACGAACATGTTTATTGGACGGTAGAGAGAGAGTGTGGAAAGGGGGTTTGGTATTTAATAAAATATCAGGACTCGTTGAACCTAATCAATACAGTATGTTTGCCACTACGACTCACGATTAAATAATTCTATAAATCCGCATTTTTTGTGACAAGCCTAGATACTAGCTCTATCAGAGCACTTTCCTCTACTGGCTATAAAGCAAGGAAAGCAGGTGTAATTGAAAGGTAAAAGCGTATGTACTCGCTCTCCATCTGCATCCCGTCTGATTTCTTGCTCAATTCATGTGTCGTCAAATGTGCCTCGTGCGTGCCATGTGTGTTCCATGGGAAAAGATTTGTATACCCTTTTCGTCCGAAAAGGGTGTCAAAACGTTTAGTGTGTATAGTCAGGGAATCAATATAGCCGTTCCTCCTTCTAGGGAGTCTGTTATCAGGTGCAAGGTAGGGAGAATGGAATTTCTCTAAACGCCACCTGCCACGCTTAACAGGTGGAGGTTCACGCCGACGCCGGACAGTTTTCGACTTTTAGCACTCATAATGCTCCCGCATTAAACATAAGACGCCGTTGACAATATAGGTATAGGAAAAGCGTAGCAGACTAACCAATTTTCTCTTATGAAAGCACTACTGCCCTCAATGAGCGGAAATGTGGGCGTGCATGCGGGTGCATGCGCGTGTGTGTGTCGGCGTGTGTGTGAGTATGTGAGTATGTGTTGGCGCATGTGTGTGCGTGTGCGTATGCGCGTGCGTGCGCGATTGTGTGGCGACATTTGATAGTACCAACAAGGATGGCGGACGGGCAGGCTCTGTGCTGTTTAAAGTTGCCTGCCCGGCCAAGACGCTTCCCAAGAATGCATTATTTGCTACGTGGAGCCACTGTCGTTGTTTTCCTTAATAAGTAACTGTTGTCAACGCAACCCTAATGTGTCGCCCGCTTTTCAATTGGAGCGGTAGGGACTTAGTTCAGGCACTTATCCGCTATGTGTCGCGCGCCGGCGGATGTCCCGCCTTACTTCCCTGCTCGCGAGGGGCAAACGCTGCACCCACTTCTACTGCGTGTGTCTGTCATCCTTCCCACAGGGTTTCAAGAGCCGTTTCGCTCACATCTTAGCCGCGGGTGCTAGGTAGGGGGGGCGCACTGGGTATCCCGTTCAACGTGTCGCTGGCTTCATACCTGCTGTATTTTTCGAAAGATGACTGATGGAGGCGGAAGTGGAATAGTGTAAAAACCTAATTATTGTCGGGCAGACAAACCTAAAACAGAAAAACTATATTTTTGGATGGTACAGCCATTATTTTACTGATATTTTTTTCTCTCGGGAGGATTTAGTGAAGATAACAACCCGTGCTCATCTTTTATTCAAGCGCTCACTTCTACCGTTACTTTACAAAAAAAGGTCTCTTGCTTGTAAATTTCAGGAGATTATTGAAAACAAAAGCCTAAGCAGCTGAGGGTCGAGCGACGCTGTCTGGTCGCTTTTACAGTACAGTTCTCAATTTCAAAACTACGTGCCGGTGCGTAGTGCGAACAGCGCGGACAATACAAGGTGGAAATGTGGAGGGGACAGAGGGGGATGCCCCACTCAGAAAATTTCGCCGCGCGTGATCCAAGTAGGTAGTCGCGCAAAGCTGGCATCAGTCAGCGGCAGCACAAGTGGTTTCACGTCCGCCGTGGCAACGCCGCCTGTATAGATATTGCTTAACGCGTCGCCCGCTTTTCAATGGGAGCGGTCGGGACGCTTAGTTCAGGCACTCATTCGCTATGCGGCGTGCGCCGCTGGACGTTCCGCCTTACGTCACTGCTCGCGAGTCGCGAACACTGCACCCACTTCTACAGCGTGTGTCTGCCAGCTTGCCTCGAAGGAGTCGGAGTGCCATCTGGGGAACGCCAGACAAACTGTGAACTATTTTGCATAGTTTCCGAGAAGCGGCGCTGGCTGGGGGACCAGAAAGCACGTGGGAAGGCTACAGAGCGGGAAAGGGTAGGAGAGAGCAGCAGGAGAGTGGCTGCTTGGTCATTTTTCGCTCACGCGTTAGGCAAGGATTATACACGTGGCGTTGGCCGCGGCAAAGGCGGTTTTATAAGCGACAGGCCCAGACAGACAGGCATGGTGCAAACAAGAAGGTCTAGGAACGCCACCTGGGGAACGCTAGACAAGCAATCAACTATTTTGCATAGTTTCCGAGAAGCGGCGCTGGCTCGCGGACATGAAAGCACGTAGGAAGGCTATGGAGCGGGAAACGGTAGGAGAGAGCAGCAGGAGGGCTGCTGTTTGGCAATTTTTTACTGACGCGTTAGGCAATGTTTATACAGGCGGCGTTTCTGTGGACTACGAAAGTGCGCTTTTATGAGCCAGGAATAAAGTTAAACCTAACTGTATTCACGAAACTAAACAATGATTAAGTATAAGATTAAGGCCATAAAGAGTAATGCTGTCAAACTCACATCGTTAGGAGCCTGAAGTGCCCCTGCGAAGCTATAATTTTGCATCAGTTAGGGTTGTAATAGCAGGCCTCCCATGAAAACATTTCGCAGGGTATTGTGCAGTCAAGTGGGCCAAGTCAATGTTTCCTAAAAGCAAAGCTACTTTATGCGATTGTTTTATATCAACCTGACAGAGGAACGAAGAAACAAAAACGCAGCACTAAAAAGTTAAACAAAAAAAACACTCCTGCTTTTTTTCTCCAAGCCCGTTTATACTCTTTCGAATCAGTGCGAACAGGTTCAAAGCGCAACAGAAAGGTGCTTGGGCACCGAACCCGGAAGCGAGCGCTGGTTGTATTACTTGATTCAGTGCTGGCACTGGTAATTGCCGCTACTGTTAGGTGAGGCCATAAAAGTGTTTGTGAGGCGCCCACAAACACTTGTGTTCTTATTTGAATGGAAGTAAAAGCATTGCTGTTACTCGCCAATGTTATTACCTTACTAATCATTGTTATTACAACTATTACATTATTATTGTTTTTTTGTTTTCGGTTAACATTCTGTTTGAGGTGACCCTCCGTTGCGCCAGAAAGCGTGCCACTACTACGAACACCAACTATTTATTCGTGGGCGTTACACTACTACAAAAAAAAAATACTTGAATAAATGTAATAGTAATATTATTCAACTTGTGCACCTGTGTTTGTGTGGGTGCTTGTATATTTATGTGCGTGACAGAGGGGAACATTTTGTTCAGGGTTTTACCAATGCTTACCTTCCATCTCATTACTTGTGAGGTGGGTAAATCGTATCTGGCTTGATTTATTGTGCGCTAGCACAAAAGAAATCTGGCTGTTTCATTTATTTATTGACTAACGATAATTGCTGGATAATTATTGTGAAGTATATGATAGATTAGGGTGGACAATATAACCCAAGGAAACGGTCAGTTAGGGAAAGCACACTAATGTTGTCTTTTTAAAACTCGGCTTCTTTCCGCCGCGGGAGACTACTTTAAGCATAGTGCACGGATTCTGGGCCACACCGATGCGCCGTGCGCGGTTCCCGAAAACATAAGTGCCCGTGTCTTTCACAGGAACGAGAGTGCACGCAGGCTTCTCCCTTTTCTTGGCAAGAAGCGGTTGCGTGGAAGGCGTCTAGGCGCTCTCCATTGAATTGCCGTCCCGAACCTTGGAACGACGGCTCTCCATTTAATAGTGCGCCGTCAGAACAGCGCTGGTTAAGCTGGTTTCCCAACGAGCAGACGTCACATGCAGCATGGGTGAAAATCGGGAGCAGACGGATGGCCCCAAGACGTTAAAAGCGATCCCCTAAGTTAGACATGCACGGACGTAAACTTCGTAAAAAGCATTTTTTTTTCGTTGCTGCAACCAAAAGAAAGAGGCACATATTTCAGCTTGAGAGTTTCCCTGCAAGATTTTACTCCGAAGCGATGGGCGCAGGCCTGAGCGCTGCCAAATACTGAAGTTTGGGGTTTCATGAATCTCTGCTCAGACACTACCGTTCATCCAAAAATACAAATATAAGTTGGCAGCCTGCCGACCAACCGATTGACCGACTTCTCGAATCAATCAGTCATTCCCAGCAACACTGCTGAACCCGGAGACTTAATATTTCGGGAGAACATTTCGATGGTAGCATAGGGGATCACAAAACCTGCATTTTGAACAAGTTGGTCTTTTAAGCGAGGAAAAGGAGGAAACTGTTTCTTTTTTTTAAAGAAGCTTTAAATGCCTTACTGAGGGCGTCTTATGACGTGCCAAAACGCACTGCAGGAAAGCCAGTTTTACGCAGTGACTTTTAAAAAAGGATGATGATGATGATGATGATGATGAGAAGCGAAGACACATAAGGGCATCAAAAATATTTCCCGTAATCAGAATCAAAGCTGTGTTCCTCGCGTTTAGGAAGCGGACGTCTATCCGAACGCGCCATTCCCACAAATTCGCTGCCGTTTTGATTTCCGGCTTTGACTTTGATTCAGGTGGCATGGGAGAAAGGTTCGTTTTAACCATAAATCTTTTAAGAAAGGGTTTCTGATTTTGTTTTCAAATGTGCCAATACATCGCTAGCCTGTTGCGATATCTAAGTGTTCTTTTCTAAAGCATGAATTCCTCAAAAAGTAGTTTCGGGATTGCCGAAAAACATCCCTAGGTGCGATTCTGCATCTCGGAATAAATTAGGGGCTTTCTGAGATTCTTCAACATACGTTCAACCGATTCATTTATGGGATAGTTTTTTGTGATAATCGTTACACCTACAGTTACAACAAAATTCACTGCCCTTCCGCTCTGGGACGGATGGTGGCCAGCGACTCTTTGGGGCGTAATGTCCGTGTCGTCGTAGCGGGTAATTGTTACATTCTTTTTCGCGTAGTAGTTCTTGTTAAACAACAGTAAGAGCCTATTTTCTGTAACCATACGTGCTCCGTAGATGACCATGTAGTGACTACGGACACTAATTCTGGACTGTTCACGATTTAGCGGTGAACTATAAATAGTTAACGTGAATCAAACTACGAGTAATGGAAGGGTAGTCTTAGCGGTCAATTTTCGTACAGTTTGTTACAGGATACTCTCAATAACACAAGAGTTGGAGCCATTTTCTGTAATCATTCTTCCTAAATTGACCGCAATGCTTCACGGTGCAACATACAGTCCACATATAGAGAGTATAGCTACTAAAGGAGCAGGAGCACGTGCTGTTGGCATGTTTAGGCGTCTTAGCCATAGAAAGAGGGGAATGCACCGTGATTCTCTTCTGATGGTATACCGAATGTACGTGCGCCCTATTTTAGAGTTCGAGTGTGTGCTATACTCGGGGTCTGCAACGTATGAGCTCCATATTCAAGTTCTTCTGGAACGCCGGGCTCTTCGCTGCGGTTTAGGGCTACCTAAAATGCAGTGAATGCGTTACACTCTTTAGAAGCCCGTGTTCCCCCTCTGTTACACCGAGTTAGAATACTCACTGTGGATACTTTTTTGAGAGCCTATGGCGCGGGGTTTAACAGGGCGCAATTTATCTTCGTGGCTGAGCCGGCTCTGTTTCTGGTGGACCACTGGCCCGGGTCCTATCGGACGAAAGTTACTCTAGCACAAAGCTTGCTGTCTCCATTAACCAGGCACACAGCTTTGTTTGTCCTAACTCAAGCCGGTGTACTTTGATCGGTGATTTTCTGCACAACCTTTTTCCGGCAGCCGTGTTCGGCTCGTGTCCAAATGTGGGCCTTTTGGCCGTATACGGGCGTTCTCCCATGGCTGTCCAGCTGCCACTGTCCGTCGGCCAGTCCACCGGCTTACGTTCATACGGCCAGATTTCAGCCGTAGGGCCGCGGCCATTCCAAAGCCGCCCGCCAGCGGCCGAAGTACGGCCATCGGAGGACAGCCGAGATACGGTTGTCGTACTCCAGCCGGAGCAAAGCTGTCGGAAGTTCGGCCATGCTACGCGCATTGGAGTTCAGCCACAGTACTATAATTGTACTGAGGCTGGTGAACGACCACTGCATGCACCGCAATTAGACGACTTAGTTGCGCTTGGAAGCAGCACAAACCCACGATTTTCGGTCCACAGCGCACACATCAAAGTGAGCCCGCGCGCCACCACCAGCCGTCCAGCCTTCAGCGCAGCCTTGTTTAGTTATCAGCGTCTGTTGACACACAAATTAATTTATTAAACAGTGCTCAGAAAGGGCCGTTCCTTTAATTGCTGTGCCTTTTTTACTGTCGCATACAAAAACTATTCATTGCTTTGCTGAACTTGAATAGATATCTGATATCTTGATATCATTATATCCTGATATCTTCTGGTATCTTCTCTGGACCGCTTATCTGTAATAAATGGGGAAGTAGGAGGGGGGCGGAAGGCGCATACTTTAATAGGTTCAATTTCAGAAATGTGAAAGTGCCGCTTTTAGCCAATTTCTTTTAGGACAGTCTTCCTGGACACTTTCATGCTCTGACTAAATCAACTATTTTTACAACAGTTGCATGACCCCTTTCGTTGTATATAAAACCGGCGCGAATACCTTTACGAAGCGTTTTAGTACTCCACAAAACACTCTAGGAGCATTCAAAAAAATTTTCTACCCGATCACCTTTCCTGATGAGCTTTCACACAGCTGATCCCAGGCGTTCAAACAACTACTTTCATTTTCAATCTATTTTTTTGTTGTTTTCATGAGTTATGTACACGCCGCCTAATAGCCCGAAAGAACTTAATTTTCCTATAATGTCGTACTACGTTAAAAAAATTCTCGAGGCGTTGCGAATGACGCGCTGTTCAGGTGGCTGTCGTTGTATCCCTCTGTGTTCACGCAAGGAAAGGCGTAAGACTAGACTTTCATAATTTTTTCAAACCAAGAACATAGCAATGGTAGTATTGATACAGCAAACCTTGCGTGCTGCAATGAATACAGCAATAAATATTTCATTGGTGGAGTTTGAATGTGTAAGGTTGTCAACCTGTCGGAGGTAAACTTGTGGCTCCGCAAGTTTATTTATTTATTTATTTATTTATTTATTTATTTATTTTTATTTGTTTGTTTGCTTGTTTGTATGTTTATTTATTTATTTGATACCTGCTTCGCCTTTGCATGCATTACATCAGGGAGATACATACCACTAAGAATCAAATTGGAGACCAAATAACAAAATAATTCTACAAAGCGCGGTGAAAATCGTCATTATAAACAATGGATACAATCATACGTGGAAATTAATAAGATAATCACACTCTCGTATTGATCTAAGGCAAAATGAATCGCCCAACGCCACACCTTTACAGTAAACTAATAATTTGCTTTAAGCTTTAATAATTTGCTTTAAGAATGGCTCTTTCATATACTTCTCAACTTCTATTCCAGTTTCTGAATGATAGAGATTACGAAACAATTCCAACCTGAGGTTTCGTCTCTGATCTTTCGTCTTACCACTCAAGTTCACTTTTACGTTCCTTTATGCTAAGTTGACAGTGCCCATTACCTAACACGAATCGCACTGCCCTATTCTGTATGTTTTCGAGCATATAAACCAGCTCTTTGGTGTAGGGATTCCAGCAAACACATGCGTACTCCAACATCGAGCGCACATGAGCGCAAAATTGTTCTTTTGAACTAGGTGAAGGTTCGCTGAAATTTGTCTCCGAAAGCCAAAGAAGACACGTGCAGAAGGAACTTTTATGTTGTGAACGTGCCTATTTAAGCTCTAACCACTCGTTAATAATTTCCTAGTTATATATATTTCCCGACCATTCCTAAAGCAGTGTAATTTACGCTATACGTATTCAATTGGAATGAAGGTTTTCTTATAAAGTTGATGTTAGCACACATTTTAACATTCAACGACTTTTCTGAATCAGCACACCAGGGCGCTATTAAATTCGAATGTTGCTGCAGGTATTCGGAATCACGTTCATTCGCTATAGTCCTGTAAACTACACAGTGATTCCCGAACATTTCATTTTATTTCATTTATTATACCCTTAAGGGCCCGGAGGCATTACATAAGAGGGGGGTAACAGGGTTTGCAGGAGTACTAAGAAACAGAAACTATGCGGCATATAGGTCTAGAATGCAAGGGTATCCATTCAAGTCTACATGAGGGAAATATTCCGCTTCCAGAAGCTCTGGGATTTAAAAGTAGCGCAGAGAAAGTTAACTTCAAGGCTGTCGTGGTGACGAAAAGAAGATTACAATGATTGTGGACGAAAAGCAGAAAGGGGAATGTTGCCTGGGACAGCTACCACATGTAACATGGAAAAAAAGTATCTTGTACCTGCCCTTAGAGCAACGCTAGAATTAAACCATCAGTACAACATAGGTATACATTGGAATCTCGATGATACGATTCTGGGTGATAAGAATTTTGGGATGATACGATTTTCTTAAAAGTCCCGTCTAAATCGCATTGTTTGCAATGGTAAAAGTTTGGCTGTTACGAACGGGCCTACGCGGCGCGGCGGATGATCCGAACGAGCCGGCGAGGCGGCCGACTTCCGAACGAGCAAGTGACGGCTCACTCTCCCCTCTTTGTCACTCTTTCTCCAGAAACGGGGGGGGGGGGGGTGCGGTAAAGGAGCTGATAATGTGGGCAAAAATGGTGCTATAAAACATCATCCGCCGCTAGTGAAAGCGGGCATAAAATATCTACCGGGGTGCTAAGCCTAACCATCTCCGGTGGAGCCAAGGCGGCTGTCTCGAGCGCTTCGCAAGTCGTCAGGCTCCTCCATTCTGCCGCGCGCGTCGTGCGTAATTTTCTGACCGAGGTAAGAGCATATGTCGGCGTACTCACTCGTGAGTACACTCATTTGTACCTATTTGTACTCAAACTCAGGAGTGAGTACGATGATGAGTGAGTAGACACCCAGAAAAAAAAAGTGAGTACGACGACGAGTGAGTACAGGGGTAAGTCCGCTACTCGTGAGTACAGTACTCATGAGTACACTAATGAGTATGAGTACTCATGAGTACAGTATTCATGAGTATGAGTACTCAAGAGTTACAGTGCTAATGAGTATGAGTACACAGTACTCGTGAGTACACAGTACTCATGAGTACACAGTACTCGTGAGTACACAGTACTCATGAGTACACAGTACTCATGAGTACAATACTCATGACTACTGGTTTTGCGAGTGCTTGCACACTTGAGTATGTGGACTCGTGAGTACAGTAGTGCAAACAAATTTTATCACGAGCTCGAGTTTGGACGCACGTGTACGAGTCGCAAACATTTAGCGGTGCCGCTGTGCAGCTTAACTGTCAAGGATGGCAAAATTAGAAAACGAAAACTGTACCTCCCCTCTTTCCCGGCCCCTGTTTGGCGCTGTAAGCGTTTCTCGGCGGTCGCTTGTAAAGGGGTCACGGTGAGGAGGGAAAAACGAGGGGGTAAGGTCCCGGCGGGAAACGCGGCCGCAGTTGCTCTTCTCCTATGGCACTTGTTGACTGCCGCAGTTATTTTTGTTGACGCGGCCTGTGAACGCGTGGCGGCTTCATTGCGCTAGCTCCCTTCCAGTTGTTTCAGGGGAGAGGCGGTGGAGGCTGCTAACAATGCACACACTAGGCGTACTTAAGTCCCTCTTTTTCAGTCTTCAGAAGTTTCCATAGAGGCACGTCACGCTGTGTAGTCGTTTCGTGAGCCGAACCGCTCATTTCAACAGTCGCAGTTAATTTACGTAACTCGTGTAAAACCGACTGCGTGGTTTGTAACATTGGTCTTACAGAAATTGTCCGCACCATTCCGCTGTGAGTATTCAAGCGGAAATTTGGCTGATGTACTTGCACCCATATGGTTTTATTAGGTTCCCGTTTTGAAACGTTTTGCTCAGGTTCTCTAGTAATATGGTTTCGTGTAGTGCCATTTACAAGTGAGCATATAGCCCCACCGTACAGGCGCGGCGACGGAATTTGCCCAAGCAGTGTAAATAAATTATCCGAGTACACCTAAGCACGTTTGTGAGTTGTGAATCGGACATCATAATATCCAGTTGAACGCGTGTGACGCCTATTTAGCCTCGCATGTTTTGTCGAAGAGCTCTGGCATCTTGCCGCTGGAGGAGCGTTTTGCTGTCTAATGGCATTTCTTTAGAGTGGTAACCCCATTCGCCGCTTCTCGTTTATGCCACCGTGTAATGACGACGCTGACGATGACGGTGAATGTCGGTGGTTGTTATTCCCCTACCTTCACTACTGTTTACAGGCGGACGACCACCCCTCGCTAGCAGCTACTGCCGAGCTCAAGCTCGGAGTGTGGGAGGCCTCGTGAAGGAATCGTTTTGAAATGATGAACGCCAACGCCAGACGCCGGGATTGTCGCTTAAGCTCGCGTCTTGGGACGTCTCGTAAAACATGTGGATTGCACATAACGACGCAACCGCACTTTTTGATCGATCGCTGTCAGCTTCATCCGCACTGCTTGAGATAAGAGCTGCAGATTTCCACGATGCAACGAACCCGCCAACACGGCAATCCAGTGACGTCAGTGCAAGCTATCACGCCTCCGAAAAACGCGTCTTCAAACTTTGTTCTCGAGTACACGAAGCACGGCAGCGCATTTCGACACTGCTGTAACGGCTGCCAAGCACCGTCAGCAACTGGGTGCCCTGCGGCCTTCAGCTCCGAGCGATACCCTCAGTCCGCCATCGACGCGGCGCAGAGCAGAGCGATGAAGTTGTCGAGCCGACGGTGATTTTAAGCTGCATTTATATACAAAATATACAAAGGTAGCAAGAGCGTTACATGGCTCGCACAAAGGCGATAGCACTTCTCAACTCAGTGCCTCCTATGAAATGCCGCCGCCCAGCCGCTGCTTCAGGGCTGGTTTTATACCCCCGGGGTTCCGCCGCAGCTGCGTGCAGTTCGAATCTTTCCAATCAGGACTATCACTGGCCGCAGTTTGAAAGCGAAGTGATTGCGTCAGCCCAGCCACGACAAGAAAGGGAAGGCGACTCAGCGGCGCCGTCTCCAGGGTCTACTCGTTGCATGTCTTTTTCGGGCCCGTCGTCCCAGGCATGATTTGGTGCGGCCGTCTCGATGGGAAAAGGAGAGTAAACTCGGAGGCGCTGTGTGCCGCCAAGTCGCGGCACGTCTGCCGCGGGCTGTTTGACCGAGGCGCGAATCGGGCCCACCGTCGGCGCGTCGCCAGGTGCAGCAAATTTGTGTCGGACGCTCTGGTTAACCGCACACACGCACACAAAAATTAGTGACTAAGGTCAGACCCGTGGGGGTTTTGACCGTGCTGTTTACGGAAATCGACACAACGACGCGTAGCGCCCCTGCCCTGTCCCTTTCTCGCGGCGGGTCCTCCTTCTTTGGCTTTTCGCGCGGTAGCCGGTTTTCGTCTTTCTGTTTATCTGTTACGTTGCGGTCTGGCGGCGGTTGCGAGGGGTACGGTTGCGCAATGTTCGCAGAATGCCGAACAGTGGCGGCAGCGTCTCTTTCCAGCTGGTTTTAAAGACAATAGCCTTTCTTTGGCCACTTGAGCGCGACAACGTTGGCCTGTCAGTCTGTCTATCTGTGTCTGTCATAAAGATAATTAATTATTGCAACCTAATATCACGCCCCGCTGTATACATGGGAGCTACTGCGGTCACCGTTACGTAGCTTTATGTATATAATGTGCCCTCTCTAAAACTGGCCAACTGCCCCGCGATTCAGCCGCTCGGCCAAAAGTTAAAAGAATCCTTAATCGAGGGCTTCATATTGGCAAAATATTCCCTCGCAACAAAAGCTGGTACCATGCTTCCTATTTATGAGCTTTGTTAAACAGAAATAAAACATTATGGATATTTGAACCCAGACATAAATACGAAAGTGATATGACAGTGAAAGTCTCAGGCTACCACCCCGCGCGCTTCGAAGACACTTAGAGTCTCGGAAGTTCTTATTTACAGACATGAATTATACACGGAACCGTAGCCATACAAGCTTGGCTAACAGCCGTGCGCTTTGTGACGCTACCAGCGTTGACAGTGCATTATTTATATGTACAGTGGAGCACACAACGATTAAAACGTTGCCGCGCTTTCGAGCTATTACGGAAACTGTACGTCAAGAAAGTAAGAAAAATAAAAACACCAGAGCGCGGCGTCAGAAATGCATCAGAATGGCGATTTTTTCCCCCTCTTCGCTGAGCCGACTCGCTTCCGCGCCGGCACCGGGAGCGCGAGCGTGAAAGTAAAAAGAAAGCGTGTGCAACCGGCGGCACAAGGCGGCGAAAAATCCGCTTTTTTGTTTGTTTGTTTGGCTGACCTCGGTTAACCCACGCCATCGACCAATGAGAGGCATCCCATTGCCTGTTGCTCTCAGCTCTTTTCCTGGCACCGTGATATCATCCCTGGAGAGAAAGAAAGAAGCGTCGCGCCACCCTGACGCCTTTCCCTGCGTCCCGATACACATGACGGACCGAGTCCGTGGTCCGGTCACGTGATGAGACGTCACGGTCCTCCGTGGTCCGATCCAAAGCAGAGCGCAACCACATGGCGGCCCGGCTGAGCGGACCGCCAATGGCCGACCGCCTGAACTCACAAGCTAGAAGATTGAACACAGGCGCCGTTTGGCCGCGACAAAATGTTGTAACGCACAAGCCTGCACGAAACGTTTCATCTCCACAATAACGGCCACCCGCATGCAAGCCGGGGGGGGCGTGCTCACGCAGCCGCCGCCGTCGTTCGCACGAAGGCGACACGACGAACGGCGACGGCGGGGCGATCCGGACTGCATACGGCTCGTCACCGCTCGCTGGAACCGAACTCTTCCCTAAGTTGAGGTCCACATGCGTGAAACAAAGTGATAATCACAGCTAACATCGCACTAGTAAGAGTCATAGGACTCGCAAGAAAAAGCGCGAATGAAATATGCGTCGCGATTGTAAGCCTAGCCCGTCGCTTATCCAACCGCGGATAATTGACAGGCTCCTTCGAGCGCTTCGAAACAGCCGCGCTGCCCGCGCTGTTCTCTATTGGCGCAACTGGACGCGGCTCCGCCCACGCGACGCGGCCGCTGTTAGACCACGGTGATTGATGTCGCGGTCCGCCGTTGAGACTGCGGACCGAAAAGCCTCGGCGAATATTTGGACCGCGAAGGCCGCGGTCCAGCGCAGTCCAACGGCGGTCCGCGCGAACTGGTGACGTACTATCATGTGATGCGCGGACCGCGGTCCAAATACTCGTTTTAGTCCGCCATGTGGATCGGCGAACACGCAAGCCGTTGCCAAGAGGTAAACACATCTGGGAGGGAGTACTTGTGGCTGTTGCGCCTTGAAACTTGCAACTTCGGGCTGGGTAGCGCGAGGTATTGCAGTGTCGCCCGTTCCTCTGTCGTACTGTCCCGGCGCCGGTCCACGCAACCAATGACATCGCACCCGGATTGGTGGATATGGCCCCGACAAGCGAGGAAGACGCAGGGCGCCCGAAATGCACCATACGTGGCGAAAGACCGCACACCAATCATAGGCGGGTTTCCTAGATAAAACGAGACGCACAGCGCACGAAACGCACCAGAGGTGACGAACGACATCCAACTTGAACCAGTGGAGCTGACCACGGCGAACTAAATGCACAGCGCACGGAACGCCGCCAAGCCAGCACACACGGAGGAAACTGCCATTCGCGACATCCTCCGTTTCTGCTGCTGCTATCCGGACTTGGCCAGCGAATGTTACAACCGCAGAAATCAGCTCGCCACAAGCAACAAAAGACCCAGCGCACGCGGTTGAACCCTACCAGAACGTACGAGCTCTCCGACACCCGCTGCTCCAGCACGAGTCCAGCGGACGAACGACATGACACTCGTGCAAGTAGGTCCGTCAACGAGCAACGACACGGCCAGCGCATGCGGCATGTCCGAGCCAGAACGAAGAAGATCCCCGGCACCCGCGCTCCGACCGAGACTCACACGATAAACCCCATTTCGTACAAGAGGACGAAACCTCGAGCAAGCGGACTCGGGACGAACGGAGCCTGCTTGTTTGGGAGAGATAGCGATTATAGCATTCTCGAAACAACGGGCAAAAGACGAGGGCTTGAGCGACGACACGGACACAGCAAGAACGGCAACGAATGAACCCGAACAAGACGAAGGCATCGAATGCCCTAACGATGAAGTCACGCTTGCGACGCCAAATATGTGGGACCGAACGGACGGCACGAACTACGCCCGCTTCCCCACCACAACGGTTTCACTTCCGAAACAACCAAGGCGACTGCGAGCACGGAGCTGCAACGACTTTGACCGATCAGCCATGCCTCCCTACGAAAACGCCACGCTACCGCACACTAAATGGAAAGCCAATCGGCTCCCGCACCATACGTAACGCACACGTCAATTCAAGAGCAACGTCCTCAACGCGCCGAATTATGCCATCCCTACACAGCGCAGCTCGCCACCGGACAAACCGGACGTCTATGCCCCATAGAGATAATATACTGACTCCTACGCCCCCACAGGCATCAAGCACGCGACGAGCTACACAAACACAATCGCCGACGGAAGCGGCGCGACTAACGCAACGCCGTAAACACTGTCAAGTTCAGGTCTGACGAAGTGAATCCCATGGCACACACACAATAAAATAAAGCAGATTTCAAATTCACCGAACATCAACGAGACGAACACCCTCTTACCGAAGTTTCTAGTATCCGGAACAACAAAAAACAAACGCCAGCCTCGAGCATCTGTGAATAAGCGGACAGTGACCTGGATACGAACGGACGTCAATCTATGGAACTTGCTTCATTGTGCCTGGGGGCAGGCACAATTCAGATTTGGAGCACGATTAGGAGCGTATGAGCGGGCCCGGAAACGAAGACGGACGACAAAAGCTGCCACCCGAAGACACGCAGAAAATAGCAGTTTACGGCCACTGACAAGCCCCAAGCTCCCCTGAGCCTGACCCTGTGTTTTTCTAATCTGTTAAACATTTTATTTTTCTATTATTCTTTCATTCGACATACGACCTGGCTAACAGTGCAGATAAGTTGTTTATTCGTGAGTAATACAAATTGAGTACTCATGAGTACAGATTGAGTACGCATGAGTGCAGAATGAGTAGTACTCATGATTGCAGAATAAGTAGTACTCATGAGTACAGAAGATTGAGTACTCATGACTACAGATTGAGTACGAAAGCTAGTGAGGACAAATGAGTTTGAGTACAAGTGAGTATGATTACAAATGGGTGTTTGATGAGTGAGTACGAGAGATTTTGCGAACAGACGAGCTTTTTGAGTCTGAGTTTGATTGAGTACAGCGTGAATGAAAAAAATTGTGATTGAGTTTGAGTGAGTTCTTTCTGTTTTGCCGACCCATGGGTAGGAGCTATCGCGGGCGCGAAACCGTCGATGCGGGCGTGAAAACAGCGCCCGCAAAGCCAATCCGCGCGAATTGCGTGCAAAAACGCACCATGCGCTTCACGCTTAACTGTTTCGGCGTGTTGCGAGCTTGGCCACCGTGAGGGAGGAGACGAGCGCGAAGCCTTACACGCTTCACAAAGGACTGCTTTGCGACATGGGGGTTAAAAAAAAAGCCGAAATAAATCACGAATTTGTTCACGCGAAAGCAAGAAAAGAAATGAACGAGAACTTTTGTCAGCGCTCAATTTTTTGGACTGTGATGGTTCATACGAATTTCGGATGATACGAATATTCTTCGTGGTCCCGCGAGATTCGTATCATCTTGATACCGGCTAAATTGCGTGTTTCACCAATTTCTCAATCAATATACACATCGTAATATTTACAATGTGTTTTTGCTTGCAAATGCCCCACAGAAATGCCCGAAAACAAATTTTACTTTTTCCCAACATTGGTGTAATTTGGTGAGCGGCGCTTTTGAAATTACGCCCCTCACGCTGCGAAAATAACAAAGATGTGACATCCACACCCAGCATCAAATGCTGTTTCTTCAGACGTTAAATTTCGGGAGTAAATTACTATTATGGCGAAGGCGCTCAATTAAACCTGATTTCTTACAACGCCCCAAAGGGAAGTGAGTATACAATTGGCCACGTATCTGCTCGTTTTGTTGCAAAAAGAGGCTTCAACTGTAACTGCCCCGTAATTCTATACCGCTAGTCTGTCACCTCCAACCCTTCCTGTTTTTTTCTTTGCCTCTCGCAGCTGCCGAAATGACGCAGTGAAATTTTTTTACATTCATATTTCCTCCGTTCGCACTGTTCGCGAGCCACCTAATGTAACACAACACGAATAATTTATGCTGCGTTTAACAGCGCAACTCTTTAACACGGCCGTAAGTTGTACAACGTGAACGAAAAACCTCCAATAGGAAGAAAGAAACGCTTCCCGTGCTGGGAATTGAACCTAGATATATTACATTATATAACCGTCGTCCATCCATTTGAGCCATCGTCGCATGCCTGGCGCACAGCATTATTTCCTTTCGCCTATTGGTAGCGTTGAAGAGGATTGCAACAGGAACGGAATGAAGAAAATAGTCCCGGCTTGCCTAAAACGTTTTCTGTAACGGGGGAATCTTAATTTTTGTTTTCTGTTGTGCATCAAAGAACGTGGTCTACACCTGGCTACAACAACAATTTATAACCATAACAAAGTGTCGCAGTTTAAACCCTTACCTGCTCTCTTGCCTCATACCAGTGGTGTCGGCGGAATTATTTGCCTAGCAATGGCAGAATATGTGCCAAATCTATAGCCATATGTTCCAAAATAAAGTTGAGACAAGCGCGAAACCTTTCTAGCATCAAAACTGCGTTACGTCAAAAGTGAGTTAAAGCGTCAGATAAAAGTGTGCCAAAAACGCGTTGAAAGTGCGTCCAATCGATCGTCAAATCTTCAAAGACGCAAATTGGAAACTAAGAACGAACTAATGCGGCGATTTTTTTCGCGCACTAAGCAAGCGCATCTACGAATGATCTAAAGGGCACCGATACGTGTTTATCGGTGCCTGCATTTTATCTAGAACCGTTCTTTTTCACGATTTTCAAGTAACCATTTTATCGCAATGGAAGGACGGTTTCATGCACGGGCAGTGCATGTGTCGAGAGATCTTATCAGAGCTTTTCGTTCGACCAACACGTGTAAGAGGAAATGTACTAGTTTTCTGACAGGACGCCATCGATCCTACTTAAAAAGCTTTCGCTCTAAAAAAGAATATTTTATTTGACCCCTGATCCTTCCATGCCACTAGTATGCAGGTTTACGTTGATGAACGTGTCTGAGTTGTAGCTCATTCCGATATTCTCTTCATAGAGGCCTACACAGCCAGGCAATGCGGTGGCACCCACTTGTCGTACGGAATGTTGCGGGAGAAGTAATCTATTTTCGCAGTTCCTGGTTGACTATTTACCCTGGTCGTCCCCGCCTGTTTAAATGTGAGCGAAAAGGTCGAGGCGCGTTTATTGCATTTCGTACAATACCAGAGAGCGATACCTCGTGCACCAGCTAAGTTCCGGCCTAAATTGTCTTCCTGATAGAACGACTGCCTTTGCAGAGAACCACACACCCATTCTGTGAATTTGATCGGCTTTGTTGCATCGACATTTCTTGTTGCATCGACCCATTTCTTTGGCATGGAGGGTATGAACGTTTACGAGCAGCCACGACGTCATGTTGGTGCACCTGGAGGCGGCATCTTTGTAAGGCCCTACTCTTCCTTTGTTTGTCCATCAGAGACGTATTCTTGGTCCTTACTCACTGGTACTATCGTCTGATCCGACCAACCGTTAAATAGGGGTGGCCCACTTCGTAGCCGTGAGCCGGCGGGAGGGAAGAGGTAGGACTCTTTGGCGCCTTGCTACGCCCTTTCGCTACGCCATGGCTGGCCATAAGGAACCACATGAGCTTCATCACACGTATTACAGCATTTTAGAGCGACGATTTTTTTGGCTCTTGAACCGGTTTTACGGAGGTGCTGCTGCTTTCTGACTGGTAATAGAGAGTAACGGTCCAATCCGCACCAATAGCAAGCGGGGTTACCGAAACGGGGCCACGCTCCGCAAGCCGGCCACGCTGATCAGACCGTCGCGGCAGCTCACGCTACCGCGCGGAACTTAAAGATTCCTGCCCCCAGCGAGGCGAACGCGCTACTACGAACTGGGTTTCTTCAGTTAAAACATGAGCAACGAAAAAGCAAAAGCGGTTCTTAATACACAAAGGTGTCACACATCTCAGCGAGGTTAAGAACGGAAACGAAAAACGTCGACCACAGCGCAAGGCTGCTTCTATGCAACTCCGACAAAGACAGCCCTGTTTTGACTATTGGAAAGTTGAACAGATAGTTTTAAATTGTTTGAGACCATTATATTGTGTCAGCAACTAATTTATACCGGTATGTGAAATAACAGACTTTATTTGAGTGACCAAAGTAACAATTCTGATATTTCCTTTTGCGAGAAGTGTTGGTTTGCACATGCACAGGGCGCGAACAGTGACGCATAGAATGTCATACGGATATACGACAGAGAAGACACTGACGCTAGTGTCATTGTGAGGCGATGAATGGCGCCTTCAACCCCCATAGAGGCGGCCATGCGTGAAGGACGTGTGATTTTCGAAATTGGCCTTCCTCCGCCGTCACCTTGACTTGACTAAAAATACTTTTTTTGCAGTAGAATTGAGGTAAAGAATGTTGATGAGTGTATAAATGATTAGTCGTGTAAGCAGCTTGTCATTTACGGTAATTTATACTGGGTTCAGAAAAATCTTTTTTATTAGACGGGAAGAGATTTGCAAACTGTATACATGGCTGTGTTTAGCGGACCAGGCGACTCGAGGGCGAAGCGTTTTTTTTTTTTTGCGTGCGAGTTGGCGATGGCGTGCGGCTGTAGCAGGGCGGCTGCACTGCGTTTGATTTTGTTCTGGAAGTCTACCAGTAGAGCAGCGGCGCGACATTAACTCGCAAGTAAGTAATCACAGTGTTAACGCGATAGCTTTAATAGGCTCATTTTTTTTATTCCCCAGTGGCTCGTAGCCGTCCGCTATCAGCCGTGGTCATCAGGCGTCCACGTCAGCGCTGCCACCCGGAAGCTACGACTAAGGCAGCAAGATTCGATGGCTTCGCTGTATCTGTAATGTGGCGCTACGGCAACACATGTTCGGAAAGGTGGACAATGCTACAAAGGCGGGTACAAAAGCAAGGACACGCGTTTTCACCACGCGGCGTGCCTGCGCGGTGAAGTGTTCTCTACGCCCAGACAGTGGTAGCATGCTCAACAGACACGGTCTCCAGCCGTGTCCGCAAATTTCTGCTGCTGACGCTCTGGTTGTGCTTAGAGGGCCGTCGGAAGCGGAGCGGACCGCCAAAAATGGCTCGCTAAAACTCTGTAATATAAAGCATAACTTCTCGTATCTTCGGCACCGTCGCCACCAGCCACCTTTCACAGTTTGCGCGTGGCAACCTTGCCTGATGTACCGCTGCACCCGCGGTGGTGGCTGAGTGGTTAAGGCGTTGTGCTGCTGAGCACGAGGACGCGGGTTCAATTCCTGGCCGCGATGGCAGCTTTTCTGGTGGAGGCGACAAGCAAAAACGCCCGTGTGTACAAGGTTTCAGCGAACGTTAGAGATCCCCAGGTGGTCAAAACTATTCAGGAGCCCTCCACTACGGCGCGCCTCTTCGCCTGCGCTGCATCTGCGCGTTAAACCCTAGAATCAGTGGTGTGCCGCTGCGTTCTATATGACCCCAGATAGGACTGGCCGCTGCGCAGCGCTCCCCCATCCAAGGAAAAAGAATCACAAGGCTGTGGTGGGGGCACCTGAGAAGTTGCCCATGATAAGGCTGTCCACGGCGTATTGGTTATTGCGGGTCTGGCTAGAAGGCGACAGAGAGTTGGGGACGGTAAAATTTTCTATCTACGTCTCGCACCTCCCGATGCATTCCAATCAATCTGCTCCCCGTTTTCAAGAGTCCGCAACCAGACCTCTGTCCGGAACTACTCGAAGCCCATTAGTACTCTAACATGCCCCACGCAAGGACAGTTCTACACAGGTATGCCACGATGAAAGCTTCGTTTTAGGCCGACTCCCACCGAAGTGTTGGATGCGCCAAGTTTTATAACTGACGTTTTTCACCAGTTGTGTGTAACTACAGAGGTTTCCCTTTAAGCCCGTCACGCTCGCTTCAGTACGAGAGATGGGATGGCGTCGTGACAACCTTGACGCTAAAGGCAGGAGACTGCGCCGCTTGCGGCGGAGAGTGGGCCTCCGTCACTTGCGCTAAAGGCGAGCTAGAAGTAGATCTTGTTACTAGCCTTTCAGCGAGGGTCCCTATGTTGGAAATTTTTAAATTTGCGTGAGCTTGCTGTCTTTTGCGTAGATAAAACACAGGCAACATAACTAGCTCATGCAAAAGGCTGCGTTATGCAGCGCTCAGCATTCAACAATCTCCTTAGAGCTACCCGATATTCGTAAAAAATAAATAGAGAAACGTGATGCATTTTTAAAAAGACAGACGGGAGGGATCCCTACCAAAAAAAAACACATTCCTAAAGCGATACAGAAACCTAGATACGAATGCAAGTGAACGGCTCGTGTTTGGTAGAAGAACATCACACAGTTTTTTTCTGTTTCTGTTTACTACCTTTCATGGCTTTTCTGGCAACTCAATGGAGCTTTCTGTGTGCATGGTAATTTGCGAACGGTATTTATTCCTTGTCACTTTCAGGCCGCCGTTGCCGTCACGCTGTCGTGTGCAGTATTTGCCATGCCCACAAAAAAAGAAGATAATGGTTGGCGGTTCCGTGATTCGAAAACGAGAAAGAAACGCTACGCCTGACAACGATATTTTGCATTTCCTCTATAAAACGTCATCCCAGCAAAGCATTTCTGTATAATAGTAAAGCATACTTAAGAGGGTTTGATGCAGCTGAAGCTCGTTAACTCGAACTTGTATAGTTCGAATTAATAGATAATTCAAACTGTACGATTTCTCCACAGTCTCCACAAAGGGCTATGCATTGCAAGGCCTGTTATTTTGAACACGAGGTGCCTCCGCCGTGGATAAATCTAATTATACGCCAAGGCTTTGGCAGCTTTGGGCCTGGCGCAGGGCATGAGAAATGGTCCCGCTGCCTGCAAACTAGGCGCTGTCGCCTCCGGAAGTAAGAGATCAACGAAGACCGAAGTTAAATCGTGTAAAACCAATTTAAAAGCCTTATGGCGAGCTTGTGGAAGAAGTTTTTTGCTGTCTACGCCGATGTGGACAAGAGTTCAGTGTAAGGGCCGTGCTGACAGATGGCGCCATTTCTGAGGTCAGGAGCGTAGAACCTACCGTTACAAGTGACCACAAAGAGGTGGCCGACGAAGCACTATTGCGGCAATCGCTTGGAAGTAATGACCGCTTGAAATGCCACCCATTTCTTCTTCAGTTTTGGAGTACGCGAAAAGGGGGCCTTCCGCTACATTCTCCCGTTAGAGCAAAATGTGCTTGCTTTCGCCTTAAGGATAAAAGGCAGCCTTCCATCGCGGCATTTTTCAAGCATTCATGTTGCTTACACGCGCTACTGCTCCACGATCACACGGCACATCTTCTGCACTTCACTTTCGTAGGTAACTTTCCCTAATTAAATCTGAGGTGACCTCCCCTTGGAGTTCAAATTCATCATCATCAGCAGCAGCGAGCAGCGGCAGCAGCCGCAGCAGCCTGTCTACGCCCACTCAAGGGTAAGGGACTCTCCCCTAGATCTCCAATTATCCCGGTCCTGTGCTACTTGCCACCAATTTATCCCCGCAATTTTTTTATCCCATCTGCCCGCCTAACTTTCTGCCGCCGCATGCCCCGTTTGCCTTCTCTGGTAATCCTCTCTGTTACCCTTAATGACCAACGCTTATCTTGCTTTCGCATTACATGGCCTGCCGACGCCCAATTCGGAGGTCGAATTAACGATTTCTTACATTATGTAGTGCTCCATAGGGATTGCTATCATCGTAGGGGACCTTCATAAGTCTCCTGATTTCGGGGTATTATGAATAAGTTGAATGGATGGCATTTGGGCCTCCACAATTCTGTATAAAAATTGTGATATGGCGCCCTAAAAAAGTTCTTCTTGGAGGGCAAGTGTGTGTAGAAGTGAAGCCTACTTTATGCGGCTCAGAGTATGGCATAGCTGGTTAAGCATTTATTCGAATATTTCCACTGGGGTGTTTCCGCAGTTTTTACTCCCAGGCTGTGTACTACTCCGTCCAATTTTCTGCTTTCGTGTGGGTACACCGTCGCGTGGTCAAAGAAAGTGAAATGGTCCTCGTGGTAGTTCGTTCTAAAAGAGGAAGGGGGAATGTGAATGAAAAGTGGTGAACATTGCAAGGGCGTAAGCCATTCGAAAATGCGCGGGTTGACTGCACGCGGTCGTCACGAAAAACGAGCTAACGCTTCATAAACTTCTGCTTCACTCCAAACTCTGCGCGTTCAATGCACGTTCGCGTCACTGGCACCGAGCAGCATTTTAAGTGCAGAGAACTTTAGGCGCTTGCCTTCTCGTCCAAGCTCCCTCGCTCGACTCAAATATATAGAGCACCAAGGCGGCGTCCCAGGGTAACGCTGTTGTTTGCGGCGTACCCCGGAAGCTTCGAAAGGCAAGTGGTTTATTAGTCATAAGCGTTCGAAACTCGTGAAACGGTGGCGCTTGTCATACATCTTCCCGTTGTTTAGGGCAAAGAAAACTATAGGTACATTTGAGGCAAAATATACGAAATTAACCGGCAGCGCCAGCGTTCATGTTGTTATGGACACCCGTTGGGTTGGTTTTTTAAACGCAAAACGTGGCAATGCAACGCCGGCATGTGCGGGGAGAAAAGCACCCAGAGAATAGAATTCCCGCTGGCGCAGTTCCGGCAGCTTTCACATTGACTGGAGAGGCTTTAATTTTTTGTGTTGCCTGTAGTGCAATTGTAGATGCAATAGTTGCCGCTACGGGCAGGCTCTTCGACAGATACACGGTTGGCCGTAGCGGCTTATCCCTGCCGGCATATGCCGCGGTGATGCTCAGAAATCTCCAACTCTTGCAGGTATGCGGCTTTCGGTAAGGGAAGAAGGGAACTTGGGAACGCGTGCAGCCGTCGTACCTTTCCTATTCCCCACTTAACCGCTTTGTGGACAGAAGATACTACTGACCTTCTACGACCAAAATATTTACTGTCATTAATCTCGCTAAGCATTCTATCAGTCGGTGTTTGGCACACATCACTTACTTTATTTCATGCTCACGTGTTAACAGAAGAAAAACCCTTTGCATTCGGCAGGACTGGAAACAGGCACAACGAGTGGCAGGCGGTGACTGCATCCACTACACTATTTCTAGAACGCAGAGTTGGGCGAGTTGGTCACTAACAAAGGAATTAATCGTACTATCGAACGTTAACACAGGGACAAAGCTAAAGCTGTGTTTTGTCTCCTTTTTAACTTTGTCCCTGTGTTCATGCGCGCTACTGAGAAGAGTTCCTTAGTTACACTATTTCCCCTCAGGTAATCTACAGCGGCGCCCCCTGCGGATTTCCGGTTTTTTAAGCTTTAAAACACCCCATTAAATGCCCTTGCTTTTGCCACTATTACATTATTCCACTTCACTGTACCTAAGGGGTACGGTGCTCTCGTTGTCGTACAAATAGACACGCTGAGGCGGATATTCCTATATTCGCCAATAAAATGATGTTGACGGGTGCTCACCAGAGCAAGCATGCCAAAAAGACGCCAAAATCACGCTTCATTTCTTGCGCCCGCACACGCTTTTCGCATGCTTAAAAATGCGTAAAATACCCCAAAGTCATGTCCATAACATGCTCAGGCGAGTTTAGTTGACGCCACAACTGAATTCAGCGCGCGTCACCTTTGGCACTTTTACCAAAATGAATGCCATAACCACAGCGGACGCACAACGATGTAAAACTAAACCACATAAGGGAGAAAAACTTTCAAACAAGTTAGGCAAATATTGCCGGGTGTTGTATACCATTAAGTTTCAGACGTTCTCGATTCACAGGGTCGCTGACTATGACTCGAGCTGATGAACTTAAGTGGAATCCAAACTGAAGCAATTGAACTTACCCCGTCGGATAAAACTTTTTATGCACATCTAGGCATAGTGCAATGCTGGTTCCTTTATTAACGCAATCACGATATACCGCGTGGGTGGTGTGCATATTCGACCGTCCTACATTTTATGTTAGAAAAAATGGAGGAAGCTCACACTAACGCGTAAAACTTGAAGCTAGCAAAGCTGTACGTAAACTTCACGACTATTAAGAAGGTTTAAGTACACGAGCGCAGCTGATTTGTTTCATCTTTGCTGCCGCAACGACCTTTACTCCATTATTGTTGCTGTAAGTGTGAGCTTCTTTTATTTGTTTTGAAGTGATAATGATTGGACATCAGGGGCGTACTCAATGACGTCCCTTTTTTGTTCCGAGAATGTTTTGCTGCGATGACGGTGAATACTGGAGTTTTTTTTGCCAATGTCGGCCAATCTCTCTAGTTGGGTATTTATTCATTTATTTATTTATTTCAGTTACTCTGAATCGCCGAAGCATTGTAGAGAGGAGTGGTTTACAGAGTACACACACAAAAAAAAAAGACAGATGCGGCCAATTACACAAAATCTCTTAAATTGGCCAACTATACGTGGTCGCGACATAAATACCATAATCAAGAACAATTAGTTCACATCAATATATTCCCATCAGAAAGGCATAAAGCAAAATATATGCACATCGCAAAGGAAGAAAAAGAAAATAGGAACGGAAGGTGGCAATGTTTCATGTCAAAGACACAAGCATTAACACCGAGTGGTATATGCTGAACAAAGCATACAAAATAAAAGATAAATGCAGATACAAGGGCAACTGTGCGCCAGAACTATAAGAAACAAATTATGATTGGTCATCTGGAACCAAATACGCATATAACGAGCTTCGAAAAAGTGTGTGATCTGTTATGGATGCTATATCTGCAGGAAGGCGGTTCTAATCATTTGATGTGCAGGGTAGGAATGAATGAAAAAATGTGTTGGTTTGACAATGAGTGATTCCAACTTTATGCATGTGATCAATACGGGACGAACGATAGAATGGTGGCGGTATAAGCAAGCTGCGCAGCAAGTTATGATTGTATACTTTGTGGAACAGGCAAAGACGAAAATATCTTCTGCGCAGGGTCAGGAAAGGAAAAGATAAACTGGACTTCATTGATGTAACACTGGCTGCTCGTTGATAGTTCGACAATATAAAACGCACTGCGTTGTTTTGCACTAGCTCTAGAGACTGAATTAAGTTAGCTTGGCTCGGATCCCAAATAGATGCAGCGTATTCTAGTTTCGAGCGTATTAAAGTTCGGTAAAGTGTTAACTTTAGGGAGACAGGAGCTTGGCTGAAATTTCGTCGTAAATAGCCCAGCATGCGATTAGCCTTTGATGTGATGGAGTGAATGTGCAATTTCCAGGTTAGGTCTGATGATAAGGTGACGCCGAGATAACTATAGAATGATGCGTTTTCTAGTGGCACATCAGTTAGTGTTTAAAAAGGTGAACATACGTCACACCGAGAAATACGCATAACCTTGCATTTTAGGGGGTTAAGCACCATTTTCCATGTTTCGCACCATGTCACAATTTTGTTAAAGTCCGACTGCAGTTCGCGATTGTCGTCGTCACACCTGATTTGACGATAAATGGCGCAATCATCGGCGTATAAATTGCAGAAGGGTGAACTGAAGGGCTTGTTGGAACATCATATCGTTTGAAAACAGCGCGGAAGACGGGACGGAGCAAGTAATAGACGACACAAGCGCTGACGAACAACTGAGCGATTTAATTCGCAAGAAAATATATACATGAAAAACTAGGGGAAGAGAAGGAAAAATACGACATAAAATTTTGACAGAAAAAGGTGATAGCTACTGATTAGTAAGTATGACAACGACAATCTTTCGCCGCGTGACGATTTGAAGACAACTAGTCACGTAGGTACGCGATTTCCTTATCCAACAGTGCCACGGATGGTTCGCTGATACAATCGCTCCCTTTCCTCTTGATTTGGAAGGCCTCGAAGATCTCCCTCTCCCTCCACCCGCGGTAAGAGGTGTGTGTGGTGCATTCAGTGAACCGAGAAGTGCAGCCGCACGAGGCGCAGTGTGCTGACAGCGTGCCACCGGTAGAAGACCTGACTTTGTTGGCATGCTCCCTCAAACGTTCATTCAGGCAGCGGCCTGTTTGTCCTATATAGAAGCGTTTGCACGACAGCGGAATCTCGTACACGACGTTACTCACACCATCAACGTAACGTGTCTCGTGTTTTTTGACGCACGCTGGCGACTTGCTGCTATCTGCGTTAACGCGCTTACACAAGCGGCTCAGTTTCTTCGGTGCAGAAAACACAAGCCGTACGCCCGCCTTCCCAACAATCTTCTTGAGCGCATGGCTCACTCCATGGACGTACGGGATGACGGCTGTCTTGGGTCGGTCTGCTTGAGGGCACTTCTCCGGAGCCTTCGAAGTGAGTTCGCGTAGCAGCTTAGTTGCCAAGGCACGCAGGAGGTTTGTCGGATACGCGGCACACCGCAAACGGCTAGCTTGCGCCTCAAAACTCTGTTGTGCATGGTGTGGGCAGGACCTCTTCAGGGCATTTCTTAGCACACTCGTGGCAACTCCCCTCTTGACCAGCTTCGAGTGTGCTGAGCTGTATGGTAATAGGCCCTTTTGGGACCTAGGAGCATACTCCCAGCAGGTGTGCTCCTCCTCAAAATGCAGGCTGAGGTCCAGAAATCTTATCTGGCCGTCCGTGGGCAGTTCCATGGTCAAGGTGAAAGCCGTGAGGAGCGATTGGAACGTGACAAAAATCGCTTCCGCCCCTTGACTGGTTGTCCGCTCCTCGGTTTCAAAAATGACCAGAAAATCGTCCACGAACCTGAATACCTTTAGGACTCCGTGCTCAGAAAGGGACCCCTGTAGCTGTCTGTCCAAGCGGGCAAGCAGTAAGTCGCTCAAAATGGGGGCCAGGCACGATCCTATGCAGATTCCATCTTTTTGGATGTACAAGCCTCCTGCGTGTTCAATGAAAGTCGACCGTAGATAATACCGTAGTAGCTCAAGAAAAGCAGACACGCTGGTGCCGCATGCATTCTAGAAGCGAACCGCTCCATACTCATCTACACAGTCGCTCACCGCTTCAAGTATGGGTTCCTGAGGGAGTGAATAGTACAAATCCTTTACGTCGGCCGAGAACGCTCCTACTTCTTTTTTGCCAAGAGTGTTCAGGATTGTGTTTACTTCATTCGGGTTTCGTACAAGAAACGGGTCATCAATTGCCAAGACGGACAGTGACCGCTGCAGGTAACGACCTAGGGAGTGCTGCCAGGTACCTCTTTCGCTAACAATTACCCTGAACGGGCATCCCTCCTTATGCGTCTTGGCAGAGAAAAAGACTGCCAGATTCAGAGCATTGGCTTTTTTGACTGACGCGGCGAGGTCGACAAGCCCCGAGTCAAGGCATAGCTGCACTGCCCGCTTCTTCACCCTGGAGGGCTGAACGTCTTTGACCAAGCGAAAGTTCGAAAGCACAGCGTCTCCCGCCTTCTCATTGTATAAAGCTGAAGGCGTTACAGCGAATCCTCCCTCTTTGTCGGCCTGTAGCAACTTGAGCCCGGCCTCCCGAAGTAACGATACCACCCTGCCTAAACGAATTGTTTGGTGGGGTTTCACTTCCCTCGGTAATACGTCAACGCCAGCGCTAACGCACCTGTTTGTGTCATCTGATGACGTCCGTGAAGTGCTGGATCTGACTAGGGACAGGAGCTCAGTCCTGTCAAGGCTAGGGTGCTCGCAGAACTTGGGCCCGAGGCTCAGCACTTTTTTGGCAGGACCAGGGAGGTCTGAAGTTCCCACGAGATGCACCTTTTGGGAAGGGCGGGCCGGAGGAGATTTTCGAGGGAGCGATGCGAGGACTTTCAACCACAGGAACTCGGCCAGTTGGGTAGCGGTCCGCAGGTCTCGGTGAAACCGCTGGTGTCCCCCTCCAGGTGGGGCTTCACGGAAACATGCAGCACGGAGGCAGTCCCTGAAGAAAGTCATTTGGTTCCACGCCTCAGAACGTAAGATGCGGCACAACCGCATTCCGTGCCCTTTGGAAGGGGCCATGGGTCCGACGAGCGAGGAGACTTCAGGCGGAATTATGCAGTTCTTGATCGAGTAGGTGTACATGCGTGCTCGGCGCGTCGCAGAGACGAAAAGATTAATGCACATTGAAGGGTTAAGCAGAACATTAGGTGCAAAAGAGCCCGATGTAAGAGAAATAAATTGCAGACGGGTGAACCCTTATACTGTTTTCAAACGATATGATGTACCAACAAGCCCTTCAGTTCACTTTTCTGCAATTTATTTCTCTTACATCGGGCTCTTTTGCACCTAATGTTCTGCTTAACCCTTCAATGTGCATTAATCTTTTCGTCTCTGCGACGCGCCGAGCACGCATGTACACCTACTCGATCAAGAACTGCATAATTCCGCCTGAAGTCTCCTCGCTCGTCGGACCCATGGCCCCTTCCAAAGGGCACGGAATGCGGTTGTGCCGCATCTTACGTTCTGAGGCGTGGAACCAAATGACTTTCTTCAGGGACTGCCTCCGTGCTGCATGTTTCCGTGAAGCCCCACCTGGAGGGGGACACCAGCGGTTTCACCGAGACCTGCGGACCGCTACCCAACTGGCCGAGTTCCTGTGGTTGAAAGTCCTCGCATCGCTCCCTCGAAAATCTCCTCCGGCCCGCCCTTCCCAAAAGGTGCATCTCGTGGGAACTTCAGACCTCCCTGGTCCTGCCAAAAAAGTGCTGAGCCTCGGGCCCAAGTTCTGCGAGCACCCTAGCCTTGACAGGACTGAGCTCCTGTCCCTAGTCAGATCCAGCACTTCACGGACGTCATCAGATGACACAAACAGGTGCGTTAGCGCTGGCGTTGACGTATTACCGAGGGAAGTGAAACCCCACCAAACAATTCGTTTAGGCAGGGTGGTATCGTTACTTCGGGAGGCCGGGCTCAAGTTGCTACAGGCCGACAAAGAGGGAGGATTCGCTGTAACGCCTTCAGCTTTATACAATGAGAAGGCGGGAGACGCTGTGCTTTCGAACTTTCGCTTGGTCAAAGACGTTCAGCCCTCCAGGGTGAAGAAGCGGGCAGTGCAGCTATGCCTTGACTCGGGGCTTGTCGACCTCGCCGCGTCAGTCAAAAAAGCCAATGCTCTGAATCTGGCAGTCTTTTTCTCTGCCAAGACGCACAAGGAGGGATGCCCGTTCAGGGTAATTGTTAGCGAAAGAGGTACCTGGCAGCACTCCCTATGTCGTTACCTGCAGCGGTCACTGTCCGTCTTGGCAATTGATGACCCGTTTCTTGTACGAAACCCGAATGAAGTAAACACAATCCTGAACACTCTTGGCAAAAAAGAAGTAGGAGCGTTCTCGGCCGACGTAAAGGATTTGTACTATTCACTCCCTCAGGAACCCATACTTGAAGCGGTGAGCGACTGTGTAGATGAGTATGGAGCGGTTCGCTTCTAGAATGCATGCGGCACCAGCGTGTCTGCTTTTCTTGAGCTACTACGGTATTATCTACGGTCGACTTTCATTGAACACGCAGGAGGCTTGTACATCCAAAAAGATGGAATCTGCATAGGATCGTGCCTGGCCCCCATTTTGAGCGACTTACTGCTTGCCCGCTTGGACAGACAGCTACAGGGGTCCCTTTCTGAGCACGGAGTCCTAAAGGTATTCAGGTTCGTGGACGATTTTCTGGTCATTTTTGAAACCGAGGAGCGGACAACCAGTCAAGGGGCGGAAGCGATTTTTGGCACGTTCCAATCGCTCCTCACGGCTTTCACCTTGACCATGGAACTGCCCACGGACGGCCAGATAAGATTTCTGGACCTCAGCCTGCATTTTGAGGAGGAGCACACCTGCTGGGAGTATGCTCCTAGGTCCCAAAAGGGCCTATTACCATACAGCTCAGCACACTCGAAGCTGGTCAAGAGGGGAGTTGCCACGAGTGTGCTAAGAAATGCCCTGAAGAGGTCCTGCCCACACCATGCACAACAGAGTTTTGAGGCGCAAGCTAGCCGTTTGCGGTGTGCCGCGTATCCGACAAACCTCCTGCGTGCCTTGGCAACTGAGCTGCTACGCGAACTCACTTCGAAGGCTCCGGAGAAGTGCCCTCAAGCAGAACGACCCAAGACAGCTGTCATCCTGTACGTCCATGGAGTGAGCCATGCGCTCAAGAAGATTGTTGGGAAGGCGGGCGTACGGCTTGTGTTTTCTGCTCCGAAGAAACTGAGCCGCCTGTGTAAGCGCGTTAACGCAGATAGCAGCAAGTCACCAGCGTGCGTCAAAAAACACGAGACACGTTACGTTGATTGTGTGAGTAACGTCGTGTACGAGATTCCGCTGTCGTGCAAACGCTTCTATATAGGACAAACAGGCCGCTGCCTGAATGAACGTTTGAGGGAGCATGCCAACAAAGTCAGGTCTTCTACCGGTGGCACGCTGTCAGCACACTGCGCCTCGTGCGACTGCACTTCTCGGTTCACTGAATGCACCACACTCACCTCTTACCGCGGGCGGAGGGAGAGGGAGATCTTCGAGGCCTTCCAAATCAAGAGGAAAGGGTGCGGTTGTATCAGCGAACCATCCGTGGCACTGTTGGATAAGGAAATCGCGTACCTACGTGACTAGTTGTCTTCAAATCGTCACGCGGCGAAAGATTGTCGTTGTCATACTTACTAATCAGTAGCTATCACCTTTTTCTGTCAAAATTTTATGTCGTACTTTTCCTTCTCTTCCCCTAGTTTTTCATGTATATATTTTCTTGCGAATTAAATCGCTCAGTTGTTCGTCAGCGCTTGTGTCGTCTATTACTTGCTCCGTCCCGTCTTCCGCGCTGTTTTCAAACGATCTGCGTATAGATGCATTAAAGACGACACATGGTTAGATAGATCATATTATATATTAAAAATCGTAAGGTACCTAGAACTTAACCTTGAGGCACACCAGATGTTGCCTCATTAGGTTGGGAGTCGAAACCATTTAGCGTGACATATTGAGAACGGTTGTTAAGAAAATGTTCTAACCATAGCAGTAACTGGGGATCGAGGTTGAGGGCGGCAAGTTTAGTCATTAGTAAAACGTGGTTCACCTTATCAAAGGCCTTGGCAAAATCCAGGAAAATACAGTCAACCAAAGAAGTGCTATCAAGATAGGTATGGAGCGAGTGAGTAAAGTGAAGTAACTGTGTTTCGCATGAGAACAAACGCCTGAATCCATGTTGTGAGGAATTGAAAAAAACAATTAAACTGAAGAAAATTACAAATGTGCGAATATAGAACGTGCTCCCTAATTTTGCAGGGAATGCTTGTCAATGAAATTGGCCTGTAGTTTAGAGGTGAATGTCTGTTTCCTGATTTATGCAGCGGGCGACATTGCCAATCTTCCAGTCTCGTGGTAAAATTCCGCTATTTAGGGACTGCTGGAAAATATTTGCAAGAAAAATGGATGAGTAGTTTTTATTTTCCGTCAGAAACTTTGCGTTGATGCAGTCTATTCCGCATGAAGATGTCAATTTCAATGAATCAATGATTTTTACAATTCCAACAGACTCAGACACAACAGGAGACATGGCGCAAAAGCTACTCGGAACAAGATCTGGTATAGAGCTTAGAACGGCTCAACACAAATTATGAACAAAAACGTTGTTTAACATGGAGACACACTTCGCGGGAGGTACAGGCTCGCCTGTATCATCGAAAAGTGCGATATCATGGTTTTTTTAGTATTAACAATGCTCCAACACTTTTTCGGGTTGATACGAAGATTATCCGGCAAGGTGTTGTTCAAAAAGTGCCGTTTGGCGTGTTGTACTGACCAAGTGTATTCTGTTTGAGCAGAAAAATATGACGCCCAGCGATCGCTAGTGTTGTGAAATTTCGCTTTGCGGAATAGCCGCTTCTTTTTGTTTAACAAACGAGTACGTGTCCTATTGTACCACGGGGATCTTCCATCAGAGCAAATACGCCTCAGGGGAACTTGCTTATTGGTAAGCTCGGTTATTTTTGCAAGGAATAAGTTCCAGTTTTCTTGCACGCTACGGTCATCAAACCGTTCTAGATACGTGTCCAGATAGGAGCCGAGATTCAGATTAATGACGTCGAAGTCAGCCTTACTATAATCACGAATAAGTTTTAGCTTTTGTTTAAGGCGTTTGAAGCAGAATTGAAGATTGAAATGCAATACTGAGTGATCAATAATACCTGGAAGATAACTAATGCTCGATACGAAGTCAGGGTGAGTCGACAGGATTAAAGCAAGAGTGTTTGCGGTATTGCCACTAAGTCTAGTCGGCTCTTTAACAAGTTGAGTAAAATTAAAGCAGGCACAGAGGTCTAAGAAACTCTGAGATTGGTAAGAAAATGGTTTAAGGGTAGGGAAAGAATTTGATCAGTCAATGTTCGGAAAGTTAAAATCTCCTAGCAAAATTATAGGTAACGAAGGGTATAGGCAAACGATAGCATTTAGTACGTCGTGCAATTCCTCCACGAAAGTAGAGGGAGCGGAGGGGAGTCGATAGCAGGCTATCACAACTATTCTTGTATTGCCGAACGTGGTGCATACGCAGACAATCTCGAGATCGGTAACAAGGGGTATGGGAAAAGAAGGAATATTTTGCGATACTGCTATCAAGGTTCCACCTCCGTGCCGGCCATCTCGGTCGCAGCGGTATAGATTACATCGTTTATCCACTTGAAAAATTTCTGCATTTCTTATCTTTGCGTTAAGCCATGTCTCGGTTAGTATAATTAAATCAGCATCACTATAGGATATTAGGGCATTCAGCTGATCCCGTTTAGTCATGACGCTTCTTACGTTACAAAAAAAATCGCGCCAATCCACTCCGTGAATGTGGTTGGAAAGCAAAGCTGTAAACGGCACCCATAATGATTACCCATGTGACGTCGCTTAAATTCACTCACATCGCTCTACAAATAGCAAAACCAGAGAGAAGTGAAATGAACTTAACCACACCATTTATTACTTCAAAGAGGTATTCTTGTTAAGGTTAAATCAATGCATGAAGCATGAACGGTGTTTGGTTGAGTTGTATTGGTGTAGCACAAGAGTGGCAACTTTTTTTATAAGAATAAAGTAAGCTCCTACCCGGTGTTAGACGATCTTTCTTCTCCGTCTCTGCGCCGCGCACGGAGGCGACGAGATTTGCGGCAGAGAAAGAGGAGGAGGAAGAAATACTTCGGTTCAGATTTATGAACGGTCCAAAGAGCAGCCCTCGGGAGTGATTCCTTCTTCTGTGGGGCCCATATGCAGTCCGCGCGGCCTGTGTTCTGTCCACCCGCTGAAGCTGGGTAGGTAGAGAGGGCATGGACAGCAGCATCTCCCATTGCTCTTCTTGTGTAGTTGACGGAAAGAAAGGAGGGTGGTCAGGGCTAAAGTCGCACACCCCGATTACAGGGCGGAGTGTTCCTACTTCTGAGCAAAATTTACATTCAGCGTCGTAGCGATTCGGGTACATTAAGGGAAGACGTGTAGGCTGTGGGAAGAAGCCCGGATTGTATGAGCCGTAGGGTATACTCGGTGACAACTTATGAACGGCACCGGAAGTTGCCGCTGTGCCTTATCACCGTAACCGGATGTTTCTCCGCGCGGCGCAAGTAGGGCGTTACTGGGAATATTTTGAACACGGCGTGAGCCGTTCCCGTGATTTTTTGGACTTAATATGCTTATAAACGACTCCAGTGACGACAAACAAACTGTGTGAGACAAGGCAGACGATATCACGCATTCATAGCAAACCCCTTTCAAAACACGCGCGCACTGACGTCACGGGTCCGGCGCTTTGGCGGAGTGATACACTACATGAGGTGGTGCCGTTCTTAAGTTGTAACCGAGTATAGTTTGTTGTTCTCTGGAAAGGTCAGGGTAAGGCGAAGGCACGGTCTGTCTCAGAAGGCGATAATGCTAAGTTATCTCCCTGAACGTGACAAGCGGGTGACTGTCCTCGTGCAGCTCCATAGCACGGGACGTAAAAGCGCAGGCTTGTTGGGTGGGCGTATTTGTTGACCTCCATTGAAGCGTGAGGGAGTGTCCAGATGAGCTGAATGGAACCGTTTGGAGAGTGGTTTTTCAGCACGCGCAGTGCAGGTCAGGACATCCAACCCGACTGGTAATTCCAGTAGGCTTGCTGGGAATCGGTGACTACCCTCCGAACCCCTGGTTGAGTGAGAGCCAAGGTGATGGCTGCCTCTTCTGCTGCCGTCATTTCTTGGGTCCTAAGCGAGGTACACGCAAGGAGGTTAGTTCTCGAGGTAGCCACGATGATGGCGTATTGCTGCCCTCGATGTTTGGAGGCGTCTGTGTAGATAACTGCATGATCCCCACCGAGGGGGGTGTTTACCGCTTGAGCCCGTACTTTTCGGTGACCCTCGTCATGTGAGGGGCTCATATTTCTAAGCAAAGGGAGCATCTTTAGTTTTAGTCGCCAAGAGTCTGGGAGTACGTCAAGCGGAGTGACATTCCGGGCTGCCCAGCCAATCTGGTGAAGCATGCGGTTACCCACCACAGTTCTGAGTCGGACCTTCTGGTTAGAAAGATGGCCTTCTATCAGCTCTTCCACCGTGTTGTGGAGCCCCGTGCTAAGCAGCCTCTGTGTGGACGCACGCATGAGAAGACCAATGGCCTGCTCGACCGCCTTTCTAATGATTATATAAAGCATCTCTATGTCTTCCTTGTCAAGAAGAAGACAGGGGGTTGACGTAAGTGACTCTCGAGAGGACAAAATCTTCAATTAATCGAAAGGTACCGGATTCCTTTAGGCCTCGCTTCTTGGTGGCAACTCGCCTGATCATGTGTAAGATTTGATTACTGCTGTTTTTGAGGCGCTGCAAGGAGACGTCACTCTTGGTGTTAGCCTCGATATGTAGGCCCAGGATCTTGATGCTGGGGCTTGGATTGATGGCCTGGCCATCAAGAAGTATTTGAATGTATTCCTCGGTTTGACGTGAGGGCGGACGACAAGGAGCTGTGATTGTTTACGTGAACACTGGAGGCCACAGGCTTAGCACATTGGCGTACTAGAAGTGAGATGCCATGCATTGATGTGAGCTTCCTTTAATTTTTGTAACTCTTAGCACATGAGCAAGGTGCGCACAGGGCCGCTAGACGGGCGTGAGTGGTCGCGTGACGCTTTCAAGTGGCATTCAGCGAGAACGCAGGGGGTAAACCCGTAGATGTGCTTGGTGAGTACACCACCTGTCTTCCCAGTCACCGCGTGGGCTCGTAGCTGAAATACTGTTTGAAATACTGCAGCATGTTAACTTAGGGTCGGTAATTAAAGACGGCGTTTTAAAATGGCCTACAGTAATTGTAATACTTGAATAATTGTTAATAAGGAATTAACAGATAAAATACACGTTCCGTCCTCAGTGAGGCAAGGGTGTCCACTGAGCCCGCTACTTTTTGCCCTGTATATCGAACCTTTGTGTGCAAAGATAATTGCAAGTAGTAGCATACGTGGTTTTTGCCTGTAGGCATGCGAAGTAAAGGTGTTGCATACGCTGACGATGTGGCTTTTTTTCTGTTCAGACAAAGAAATTGTGAGTAAGGCGCTGCGCATGACGCAACGCTTTTGTGATGTAACGGGTAGTAAATTAAACGTCAGCAAAACTGTCGGGCTTTGGCATGGGGAATGGGCAGAGGTACCTGCTGTTTGCGAAAATGTCCAGTGGTTCACAACGCCGTCAAAGTATTTGGGGGTACCATTGGATCGGTATCGCGAAAATATGGCGTACTGAGGCGATAGGGCGCATGAAATGCGTGCGCAGACAGAAAAATGAGGTGGTAAAAAATTGTCTATTTTTGCGCGTGCAACTGTGTGCAACTTGTTTCTGGTGGCCAAGATTTGGTATATAATGCAGGTTTTATCGTGTTCCCGGATGAATGTGCAAAAGTTCCATCGCCTGTTTGCAGTTTTCGTTTGGCAGTCGGTTTTCGAGCGAACAAGCCGCAGCAATTTGTTCCGCAGACTGGAGGATGGTGTTCTGGCGTTACCACACCTTTTTGTGAAACAGCTTGTGTCAAGGTTTTTCTTTTTAAGGGACCAGACAGACCCTTTAATTCGAACCTATTTGCAAATGTCACTAGCGACAGCCCTGCCAAATTTTGTTGTTTCATCTGTTGACTATGTAAGGCATAGTGGTAGCGGTTTTCTGCGGGAAGTAGTCGCATCCTTCCGTTTTCTCACGGCCCGGTTTTCGATGGAATACCTGTCCAAAGTTTCCCGTAAGCGTCTTTCCAGAGACCTAACTGAATCCCTGTTCCCCGAACCAATCTACCGATCCAGATACCGTGATAGCACCGGCCGCGACGTTTTAAAGAGGGTCAAAAAAATGGCAGTGCGAGGGGCTGCAAAGACGTTTTTCTTTAAGCTTCACACGGACACCCTTCCGGTACTGACATGGGAAGAGCGAAGGGGGCTGTTTTTACCGTGTGGTTCAGACTGCTTTTTGTGCAAAAAACCCGAAAATGTGGAGCACGTTTTCCTGGATTGCTGGGACGCAGTCTTTTTCTGGGACGTCCTTCAAAGAACTATAAAAAAAGATTTGCCACTAACAGCCGAAGGAATTAGATACCTTTCAGTAAACACGGACAGTATTCCATACGACCTGCTCTTTCTTTTAGGTTTGCACGCAATATGGCGTAGCAGAATGGACGCTCGTCACAATTCAGTTGACGCGCGGGCTGTAAATAGTTATTTTGTTGAAGACGTCTGTAGTCTTCGAGATGTGGTGAATAATGATGATTGTGATCATGAATTTTTGTGTTTGTTAAATGAGCTTAGTGTAATGAAAGTGCACCAACATTTCAGCGCCAACTAAAAGTTTGGCGGAGGTTTATTGTCTTCAACTTCAAAGGTTGATTTTGTAATGTGTGTGTTGTTGACAAAATATGCAATAAATAAAAAAAATCGCGCCAATTCACCCCGTGAATGTGGTTGGAAAGCAAAGCTGTAAACGGCACCCATAACGATTACCCATGCGACGTCACTTAAATTCACTCACATCGCTCTACAAATAGTAAAACCAGAGAGAAGTGAAATGCACTTAACCGCACCATTTATTACTTCAAAGAATTATTCTTGGTAAGGTTAAATGAATGCATGATGCATGAACGGTGTTTGGTTGGGTTGTATTGGTGTAGCACAAGAGTGGAAACTTTTTTTATAAAATTAAAGTAAGCTCGTGTTAGACGATCTGACTTCTCCGTCTCTGCGCCAAGGACGAGGCGATGAGATTTGCGGCAGAGAAGGAAGAGGAGGAAGAAATACTTCTGTTCAGATTTCTGAACGGCCCAGAGTGCAGCCCTGGGGAGTGATTCCATCTTCTTTGGGGCACATATGCAGTCCGCGTGGCCTGTGTTCTGTCCACCCGCTGAAGCTGGGCAGGTATAGAGGGCCTGGACAGCAGCATCTTCCATTGCTATTGTTGGATAGGTGACGGAAAGAAAGGAGGGTGCTCAGGGCTAAAGTCGCACACCCCGATTACGGGGCGGAGTGTTCCTACTTCTGAGCAAAATACACATTCAGAGTCGTAGCGATTCGGTTGAATTAAGTGAAGACGCGTAGGCTGTGGGAAGGAGCCCGGATTGTATGAGCCGTAGGGTAGTTTGGTGTTCTCTGGAAAGGTCATGGTAAGGCGAAGGTAGGGTCTGTCTCTAAAGGCGATAACGCTGGGTTATCTCCCTGAACGTGACAAGCGGGTGACTGTCCTCGTGCAGCTCCGTAGCACGGGAGGTAAATCCGCAGGCTTGTTGGGTGGGCGTATTTGTTGCCCTCCAATGAAGCGTGAGGGGGTGTCCAGATGAGCTGAATGGAACCGTTTGGAGAGTGGTTTTTTAGCACGTGCAGTGCAGGTCAGGACGCCCAACCCGACTGGTAATTCGAGTAGGCTTTCTGGGAACCGGTGAGTACCCTCCGATCCCCTGGTTGAGTGAGAGCCAAGGTGATGGCTGCCTCTTCTGCTGCCGTCATTTCTTGGGTCCTAAGCGAGGTACACGCAAGGAGGTTGGTTCTGGAGGTAGCCACAATGATGGCGTATTGCTTCCCTCAATGTTTGGAGGCGTCTGTGTAGATAACTGCATGATCCCCACCGAGGATGATGTTTAGCGCTTGAGACCATGCTTTTCGGTGACCCTCGTAATGTGTAGGGTTCATATTTCTAAGCAAAGGGAGCATCTTTAGTTTTAGTCGCCAAGAGTCTGGTAGTACGTCAAGCGGAGTGACATTCTGGGCTACCCAGCCAATCTGGTGAAGCATACGATTAGCCACCGCAAATATGAATCCGACCTTCTGGTTAGAAAGATGGCCTTCTATCAACTCTTCCACCGTGTTGTGGAGCCCCGTGCTAAGCAGCCTCTGTGTGGACGCACTCATGAGAAGACCAAAGGCCTGCTCGACCGCCTTTCTAATCATTATATAAAGCATCTCTATGTCTTCTTTGTCGAGAAGAAGACAGGGGGTTGACGTAAGTGACTCTCGAGAGGACAAAAGCTTCAATTAATCGAAAGGTACCGGATTCCTTTAGGCCACGCTTCTTGGTGGCAACTCGCCTGATCATGTGTATGATTTGATTCATGCTGTTTTTGAGACGCTGCAAGGAGACGCCACTCTTGGTGTTAGCCTCGAGATGTAGGTCCAGCATCTCGATGCTGGGGCTTGGAGTGATGGCCTGGCCATCAAGGAGTATTTGAATGTGTTCCTTGATTTGGCGTGAGGGCGGACGATAAGGAGCTGTGATTTTTTACGTGAACACAGGAGGCCACAGGCTATAGCACATTGGCGTACTAGAAGTGAGATGCCATGCATTGGTGTGAGCTTCCTATAATTTTTGTAACTCTTAGCCCATGAGCAAGGTGCGCACAAGGCCGCTAGACGGGCGTAAGTGGTCACGTGACGCTTTCACGTGGCTTTCAGCGTGAACGCAGGGGGTAAACCCGTAGATGTGCTTGGTGAGTACACCACCTGTTTTCCCCGTCTACCTGTGGTCTCGTAGCTAAATCGGTAAGACTACGGGCTCTCGCCTTGTTAGTCTATTAGTTCCAGGTTCGATTCCCGGCGGTGCCAGTAAATTCTTTTATTTGTTCGCTGGAGTTTTCTGGTGACACCAACGGTCGCGAAAGAACCCTTGAGGGGTAGAGGTAAAAAGCTTTGCTTTAAAAAAGGGGGCTCGTAGCTGAATCGGTAAGACAACGGGCTCTCGCTTTGTTAGTCTATTAGTTCCAGGTTCGATTCCCGGCGGTGCCAGTGAATTCTTTTATTCGTTCGCTGAGTTTTCTGGTGACACCAACGGTCGCGAAAGAACCCTTGGGGGGTAGAGGTAAAAAGCTTTGCTTTAAAAATCACTGGAAGGTAATTGGAAGTTTCACGTTGACCGCATCCTCTCGCTAATTGTTATTTGTTTGGTGAATGGGTGTTTTCAGGCAATGCCAGATCATTTGCGCCTGCACGTGAGGTAGAGGTTTGGACATCGGAAGTACTGGTATTTCGGTTGTTCGATAAACCACTTTGCCGAGAAGGACTGCTACGTGCAATCTGCTGCACTTCGTCAGTTAGGGCATCGTAAATGTAAGTGGCATTATTCCCCTGCAGCTTACCATATCGTAGTTTGAAAGCGGGGGAGTGCGGGAGGGACTTCGCGAATTCAGTAAACTTTTTTCGAGCGTGTCTTGTCGTTAAGCAAAAATCTTCAGCGGTTGAAATGCCAGTGCCTTTTAGTTTCGCGCGTTGCACCAGTATCGCTTGTTTCGTCTTAAAGCTTCTAAATTGAGCGATTACAGGTCTACAACGACCATCCTGCTAAGTACCTGACAAGCGATGAGCGCGCTCAATTTCATCGGTTGTTAAGCTAGGATCAATGTACTGCACAACAGCAGCCATAACTTTGGCTTCTGTCTTGTTCCATTTTTCATTGCTATCAGTTAAGCCATGAAATACCAGATTATTACGGCGACTCCTATCTTCCATGTCGTCCAGACATGACCGCAGCGTTTCGTTAGCATTAGTAATGCCACTGATCGATTCTCACGTGGCTTGTAAAGCATGTTCAATGGTGCCAATAGATTCCGTTCTGGCTTCGAGTGCGGTGAGTCTTTCAGTGATTGCTACCAGTTTTGATACCACAGACTCTTGGGCAGCTTTGACTTCGTTTACGGCTTTCAGCAAGTCAGCTCGCCCACCAGTAAGAACGCCTGACTGGTGTTTTAAATCGCGTAAATGCTGCAAGATTTCCTTTTGCCATTCGGAATAGCTGGCGAGAGGGATCGTGGGTTCTTTAGAGGGTGCTTCAACTGTTTCGTCAGTGCGTTCTTTAGACTTCTTAAGAGGGCCGGGGCTACGCTCCACATCCCCGCTGCCCAAAAACCACATGCCAAAAACATCAATGCAATCGTTAAACAAGTTGCAAACAACGTGTGGGCATGGAAACAGCAATACGTTGCGGTTACGTGTACGCTTAGCGTACAGCGAGTAACTATTAAACACCTGAATAAATTTCAGGAACGAAGCGTTAGCCATTGGATGCGCAGCGCCGCTTCCATGCCCACTGAAGTAGCGCCGGTCGTCGATGCTTCTTATATTCGGCACGGCTCGTGAGGCTGCCGGCGATGTGACTGTGCGCCAGTTGAAACAGAGTCCAACGGTATCGCTGCAATCTTCGTAGGGGGAGTGCGTCCGAGGCCGAAGTGAATCCTTTGGTAAGGGCACGGGACAGCATGGTTCGTTGCCGTGATGTTGGTAGATGCAGAGCACAGCAGCAACCTGAACAAATGGCAGGAACGGAGCGTTAGCCATTGGATGCGCAGCGCCGCTTCCATGCCCACTGAAGTAGCGCCGGTCGTCGATGCTTCTTATATTCGGCACGGCTCGTGATGCTGCCGGCGATGTGACTGTGCGCCAGCTGAAACAGAGTCCAACGGTATCGCTGCAATCTTCGTAGGGGGAGCGCGTCCGAGGCCGAAGTGAATCCTTTGGTAAGGGCACGGGACAGCATGGTTCCTTGCCGTGATGTTGGTAGATGCAGAACTCAGCAGCAACCTGAACCAATTGCAGGAACGGAGCGTTAGCCATTGGATGCGCAGCGCCGCTAACATGCCCACTGAAGTAGCGCCGGTCGTCGATGCTTCTTATATTCGGCACGGCTCGTGATGCTGCCGGCGATGTGACTGTGCGCCAGCTGAAACAGAGTCCAACGGTATCGCTGCAATCTTCGTAGGGGGAGCGCGTCCGAGGCCGAAGTGAATCCTTTGGTAAGGGCACGGGACAGCATGGTTCCTTACCGTGATGTTGGTAGATGCAGAACACAGCAGCAACCTGAACAAATTGCAGGAACGGAGCGTTAGCCATTGGATGCGCAGCGCCGCTTCCATGCCCACTGAAGTAGCGCCGGTCGTCGATGCTTCTTATATTCGGCACGGCTCGTGATGCTGCCGGCGATGTGACTGTGCGCCAGTTGAAACAGAGTCCAACGGTATCGCTGCAATCTTCGTAGGGGGAGCGCGTCCGAGGCCGAAGTGAATCCTTTGGTAAGGGCACGGGACAGCATGGTTCCGCGCCGTGATGTTGGTAGATGCACAGCACAGCAGCAACCTGAACAAATTGCAGGAACGGAGCGTGAGCCATTGGATGCGCAGCGCCGCTTCCATGCCCACTGAAGTAGCGCCGGTCGTCGATGCTTCTTATATTCGGCACGGCTCGTGATGCTGCCGGCGATGTGACTGTGCGCCAGTTGAAACACAGTCCAACGATACCGCTGCAATCTTCGTAGGGGGAGTGCGTCCGAGGCCGAAGTGAATCCTTTGGTAAGGGCACGGGACAGCATGGTTACGCGCCGTGATGTTGGTAGATGCACAGCACAGCAGCAACCTGAACAAAT
This sequence comes from Haemaphysalis longicornis, assembly GCF_048455015.1. NCBI lineage: Eukaryota > Metazoa > Arthropoda > Arachnida > Ixodida > Ixodidae > Haemaphysalis > Haemaphysalis longicornis. The sequence goes on along the minus strand of NW_027526361.1, from coordinate 201,225,058 downwards.
TGCAGGAACGGAGCGTTAGCCATTGGATGCGCAGCGCCACTTCCATGCCCACTGAAGTAGCGCCGGTCGTCGATGCTTCTTATATTCGGCACGGCTCGTGATGCTGCCGGCGATGTGACTGTGCGCCAGTTGAAACAGAGTCCAACGGTATCGCTGCAATCTTCGTAGGGGGAGCGCGTCCGAGGCCGAAGTGAATCCTTTGGTAAGGGCACGGGACAGCATGGTTCCTTGCCGTGATGTTGGTAGATGCAGAGCACAGCAGCAACCTGAACAAATTGCAGGAACGGAGCGTTAGCCATTGGATGCGCAGCGCCACTTCCATGCCTACTGAAGTAGCGCCGGTCGTCGATGCTTCTTATATTCGGCACGGCTCGTGATGCTGCCGGCGATGTGACTGTGCGCCAGTTGAAACAGAGTCCAACGGTATCGCTGCAATCTTCGTAGGGGGAGCGCGTCCGAGGCCGAAGTGAATCCTTTGGTAAGGGCACGGGACAGCATGGTTACGCGCCGTGATGTTGGTAGATGCACAGCACAGCAGCAACCTGAACAAATTGCAGGAACGGAGCGTTAGCCATTGGATGCGCAGCGCCACTTCCATGCCCACTGAAGTAGCGCCGGTCGTCGATGCTTCTTATATTCGTCACGGCTCGTGATGCTGCTGGCGATGTGACTGTGCGCCAGTTGAAACACAGTCCAACGGTATCGCTGCAATCTTCGTAGGTGGAGCGCGTCCGAGGCCGAAGTGAATCCTTTGGTAAGGGCACGGGACAGCATGGTTCCGCGCCGTGATGTTGGTAGATGCAGAGCACAGCAGCAACCTGAACAAATTGCAGGAACGGAGCGTTAGCCATTGGATGCGCAGCGCCACTTCCATGCCCACTGAAGTAGCGCCGGTCGTCGATGCTTCTTATATTCGGCACGGCTCGTGATGCTGCCGGCGATGTGACTGTGCGCCAGTTGAAACACAGTCCAACGATATCGCTGCAATCTTCGTAGGGGGAGTGCGTCCGAGGCCGAAGTGAATCCTTTGGTAAGGGCGTGGGACAGCATGGTTCCGCGCCGTGATGTTGGTAGATGCAGAGCACAGCAGCAACCTGAACAAATTGCAGGAACGGAGCGTTAGCCATTGAATGCGCAGCGCCGCTTCCATGCCCATGCTTGGCTTGGCAAACGTTGCGCAGGGGACGCTCAGCGGTGACCTCGAGGTACGCACACACGAGCAATCGGCATTTGTTTGAATTTTTTAACTACCGGGAGGTGGTTGCAATCTTGGCCAACCTCCCTAATTGGGTATGCTTGGCTTGAAAATCGTTGCGCAGGGGACGCTGGGCAGTCACTGCGAAGCACGCACACATGACCAATCTACATTTTTTTGGATTCTTTTCTACCGTGCGGTCGTCGCAATCTTGTCCAATTTCCCTTAAGTGGGTATGCTGGCTTGACAATCTTTGCGCAGGGGACGCTAAGCGGTCGTCGCGAGGGCCGCAGCCACCAGCGCTAGGCATTTTCTGTGTTTTGTTATAACTGCCGGGAGGTAGCCCCGAGGTTCGCGCTCACGTGCGTGCGCTTGGCCATTTCTTATTATTTTTAACTGCGGGCACAAAAAATTAAGGTTTGCTAGACGGGTTTGCTGTTATTAACATTTAAAGATCCTGGATGAACTCGTCCAATCTCAAGGAGTCCGCACAATTTTTTCTTCAAGAACTGCATCTCTTCTTCTTTACGTTTCCGGCAACATTATTGCCTACAATGCGATATATACCCTTTTGCGAGGGCTCAATTGTGGTTAGACAGAGGGCCATTGCTGATGCATTTTTAAAACTGGAATTGCCATGGCCGTGACTCCTGCGCAGCCCTCGCATGAGACTCTATTTGTACTGTTTAAGCTGCCAGCATTAATGTTGCAGTGATAACTCCTGTTTGAAATGTATCTTCCGTTTTGAGGCCCCCGAGCATATTGTCACGAGACGCTGTGGTCAATCTCCATGGCACTATGAAGGGAAAGAGAAGAACGTAGGGAGAGAGGGGCTGCCAAAAGCACAGATGGTGCCGAAACCGATAGTTTTTCGAGTCTACAGGTATGCATGCTGTCCAGTGGCTTGCAGAAAGTCCATCAGCGGACTGCAGTATTTATATTCCTGCGTTCAGCGGTTGTAGTCATCCGGTTTATCCCACCGGAGACCAACTTTTCTCAGCGTATCGTCTCGAGCTGTCCTTGTTCCCGCGCACGTCCACAAAAGATGCTTGGCATCAGATTCAACCGCCGGAGACGGACACTTGGGACACGATCCGTGGCCGTCTTGTGAGTGCCCCCAAGACCAAGTGACGGAAAGTGGGAGGGCCACCCCAGCTCGAAGCCTCCTGAGAGAAACTTCCTCCACCCGTGAAAGATTAGGGGGCAGGGAGCAGACACACGGGGGAATTATGGCACGTGTGTCCCTTCTCAGGAGAGATTTCCGGGCTAGAAGACGGGAGCGTGGATCACAAGGAAGGGGGCTAGGGAAGAATTCAGGGGGAGGGTAAGGGAGGGGGCAGAAGAGTTGCAAATATGTTTCGCTAATTGGTTCAGTATATTCTCACCATGCCCATGTACCCAATGTACACGGATGGTTAGCTCTGATGTTCTGTGGAGGCTATGAATCTGCTGGCAGAGCAGAGGTGTCTTTACTTGCTTCAGATACTTCACAGCACTGAGCGAGTCTGCGCATATATGAGATGTTACGGAGTGATGCTATGAAGTGCACTTGCAGCATTGACAGCGTCATGTACAGCCTGCAGCTCCAGTCGCAGCGGGTCCAGAGTGTCGGTAGTGTAAAGGCACGACCCTTTGATTTCCAGGTGCGCGACACTGACTAAAGCAGTCCGACCTCTGCGTATTTCTATTGTACACAGTGGCCTTCAGGGAGTGTTGTATCGGAGGTTGGCGCTGGCTGGTCACGGCGACGAAGCTTCGTCTTCCTATTGGTTGTCATTGTCGTGTACCGCCATGGACAATGGTGGGAGATCGTATAAGGTTGAAGGGACGGGGGACTCATCACAAATATGTGAATGAAGTGCTGCGAACATTGGAATATATAAACGCTTGAGCTTTCTTCCTTCTTCGCGCTGGTTATAGTAGTGAGCTGGCTGTGTTCCTGTAAGATGGGTACTGCGGTAAGAAGAGGAAGGGCCGTGATGGTGCGCTCCATGCGGGCTCCTCCCCTACGCGTTGCAATCCGGCGGATCAAGTGCAAGGTTTTCGAGGAGTCCTTCCGCGCCTTTCGAAGCCAGTCAATACCAGAACCCGACTGGTGAATCAGAAGTCCGAGCACCCGTGGCTCTTCTTAGGCTGGCATGGTAGCTGAAGCAATTTTAAGTTGAAAGTTAGCCATGTAGGTTAACTTCCTGACTTATTAGCAACTTGTACGTAGCACGACTTCTAAGCTGAAATTTCTAAACCGGCTGAGTCCGTAAACGCATGAAAAATATCTAAGGCTTGCTGGAGATGATGGAACTTTAATCCGAGGTCGTGGTTTAAAGTTCCGAGGTCACGGTTTAAAGTTTAAAGTTTAAATCTCACGGAAGGAATGTCTTGTAACTTCCATGCCAAGGGTACAAATTCGATGTTGAAGGGCAGCGGTGCTAGCACGGAACCTTGCGGTACCCCAGGGTTCGATGGAAACAGGCCGACCGGCTTCCGATCCACTCGTACAGAAACTTCCTTTCGCACAGGAAGGAGTGTACCACTTTGGATACATGAAGTGGAATCTCTAAGGGCTCCATGTTTCTGAGTATTGTCCTGTTGTCCACGTTGTCATAGGCCTTGGAAATGTCGGTGGCCCCCACAGTCCGCACAAGAAGGCTGTGGGGTGAAACATGCTAGATGTCCTCAGCCAGAATAGAGAGTCCTTACTCTGTACCTAGGTGCGGTCCGAAGCCAATTTGAGCAGGATGATATTATCTGTTGTACTGCAACCACCAGGATAATCGAGTGGCCACCATTCGCTCAAATGTCTTGCGTAATGTCGGTGTCAAAGAAATAGGTCTAGTGCATTACTACCCGTGGGTGTTGTTCCGGTTTTGGGATAGGCACTACCATGGAGTGTTTCCACTCGGGTGGAATGACACCTTTCGACCAAACATCATTGAACAAACGGAGTATTGCGTCCAAGGCCTACCCCTCCAAGTTATGGGACAGCTCATACGATATTTCTTCATACCCTGGAGAAACGTGTGCTTTTGATTCTTCAATGACCGCGATGAGCTCGACAAACGTAAACGGTTCGGTTATACCCGATTCGTCCAGTGCCACAGCCGACGGAGGGGCGGCCGGAGGTTGTTGGTGGTTGGAAAAGAAACTCACGCCCGCTCTGTCCGCAAACTGCTCTGGGCTGATGTTGAGAGACATGCGAATGCTAGCTGATGGGTCAGCCAGGCTGCCACTCCTCTCCATGGCTTGGACGGGCTGCCATAAGGCCTTGTTTCCAGTGTCAGAGCGAAGGCCAGAGCGCCAGTCATGCAAACGGCGACGTGACAACTGCTTCTCGTAGCGTCGCGCTTGTGCCGCGATACGGTTCGCCGTGACTCGAGCGTTGAGTGGCGTCGGGTGGCGATTAGCAAAAATCTCTGCTCGGCGACGCTCTGCGCAAAGTTTAAGGAGGTGCATATCGGGCCTCGGTTGATCCTCGTGAAATAGAGTTCTTATTTATGTTTTCTTGTAGTGAATGCGCGTTAGGAATCACTCCAATTGGTCGTGCAGTTGTACTTCGGGATAGTATTTACCATAAGTTTAGTATTGGCCGCGTGCCGGTCTGGCCTGCTTAAGGATGGAAATCATGGTATCGCTTCCCTTTTAGATGCGGCGTATCTTATAGCGGTGGTCTGCCCCGCATCGGTGTCGTCGGTGTCCGCACTCACATTGCGCATACGCAACTCTCCTCCTTCCCTCTCTCCAACAGCTGCGCGTTACTCTCTCAACTCTCTCTCTCTCTCTCTACCAGCTGCGTGCGCTTCGCGTGCGTTCGCTTCTACTCACACCGCGCATGCTCGGCGCTTGCGCATCTCTCGTCCTCTCGTCTCCTCTCCTTCAAGTGTGAATATCAGCAGCGGTAGCGCGCTGCGCGCGTCAGTGCAGCGCTTGCTTCGGTTGACGTCAGTTGACTCCGCTTGACTCCGTGGACTTCAGATGCAGTGTGATGGAAGCAACAGCCCCGTCTGCGAGTGGGCTGACGCAACCTCATACTAGCATCAGCACAATCGCACACAGCAGCGTTACTTCCAATCAAGACAATGCTGCGAAGCGAAGGGCACGCGACGCTGAACGTAAACGTTTGAAGCGAGCGGCCGACCCTGAACTACGAAAACGAGAAGCCGCTTCGAAACGATAACGTCGAGCAGCAGTACCTGAACTTCGAGCACGTGAAGCAGCGGTGGTTCGTGAACGTCGAGCAGCGGAACCTGAACTACGACAACGAGAAGCCGCTTCGAAACGACAACGTCGAGCAGCAGTACTAGCTGCTCGCTCAGCAGTACTCGCTACTCGCTGCCCATGGTTCCCGTCGGGAAGGTGGTGTAATTTTTTTGCTTCCGCTTGCCTGATTTCACCACCAGCTACTTTTCTAGCTAGCAGCATGGCCACACACATCTGTTGTTTACATTTTGATACCAGCGCTGTGCCCCGCGCAGCTAGCTTATCCTGTGCTCTGAGCTGCGCACGCGTATGCACTTTTATCCGCGTAACGCGCTGAGAAATCTTGTTTGATAGGGAAAAGGTTTCAGCATGTTGTTGCTAACGGCGCCTCCTGCATATATTCGCAGACACGTCAGCCGCTTTACAATGGGAGCAGAACTGACGCCTCAGTCTGGGCCTCCCACCCATGTCTCCAGTGGCGGGCACCTACACCAGGGGGAGGGCGGGCACTTGGCAGGCACATTGAAATGCGGCACATTAAGCGCCTGATGAACGCACGTGAAGTGGCTACGCTCCTGCAGAGGTTCCGCGGCCGACCCAACGCGCACATGGGAGCGCTGCTTACCACCTTCGATGTGTGCATCAAGATGCCGCACGGAACCTTCCCGGAGCCCCCACCAGACCACACCGGGACGCCGTTTGGATGACGACGACTTCCGCGAGGTCCACGGCAAGCGGACCACACCGCCCCAATCCATCCGTTACGAGGAGGCCTGCCTGCTGCAGGACGAGGTGAGCCGCTACCAGCATCTTTGCACTGGCGGCCCTGTCAGGCACGGCCTGGTTGAGGCAGCGGCTGCTCGCGTAATGCCATAGCTGGAAGCAAGCCGGAGCTGCCGCCTGCCCTTCCCAGCCTCCTCCATTCGGGCGGAGCCGGCCGCACTCCAACCGGAAGCCGACCTCATCTACGACAGTTGTCTTCATGGCCACCCCAGGGCGGTTATCCTCACGGACTTAGTTATCTTTGTCGTTCGTAATGCCAACATACACCGTTTTGTGACCAACAATGTCCCGGCAACACGCGGAAAGGCTACCCACAAGTGAGGGGCCAGATAGAGCAACAGAAAAGTGGCTCTATTGCCATCATCAGCTTACGCGATAGGCAATTTTATACGGAGGGCGTTGTACTAACTTGCACCGTTATGTGATCGACAGCGTTCCGTTGTACTAACTTACACCTCTTGTTAGCCGACAACTTTCTCTTTCTTCTGATTTCCTGGTTCTGAAAATATATGCTTAGAAATAAATGCTCGCACATCAAACACCACGGACTCCGATTCGCCGACGCTTGTCTGTACATGTCACTTCGCTGACGGCTTCACGGACGCTTCTGTTTTGCCTCTGGTTTTTTGAAGAGCATGAATGGGCTCCTGTGCGCATTATTTTTACACGAACACTAATTCGCTTCTCACGGCGTGAGAGTATCACAAATTCTCCGAAGCGAACGCACTTAACATCGAGCATATTGATGCGGAACCTCACTTGGATCATTCATCACTAACGGTGCAACAGTTTGTAAACTTTTACCGTCACAGCTGCATGCATGAGCCGCCAGAGGGTTGAAGCACACATGGTCGAATCTTGAAATTTAGTGGTCCCCACGCGCAACTTGCAATGCCACAATTCAGGCATCGTTTTCTGGCCTGAGCTGACAGACACCACAGACTTCATGAGCATAGAATTCGTTAGTAATTCTATGCTCATAAATCTGAGATGCTCGGATGATGATAGAATCTGACGCAACGCAGGTGATGAGGCGCGCGTAGTGGAGGGCTCCGGAATTATTTTGACCACGTGGGGATCTTTAACGCGCGCCGAAATCACGTACACACGGGCGTTTTCGCTTTTCGCCTCAATCACAGAAGCGGCCGGAGGGGCTGGGAATCGAACCCGTAATCTCGTGTTCCGCAGCAAAACGCCCTAGCCATTGAGCCACCCTGGCTTATTTTTATTACCGTTGTTCACACACAATACACGTCTGCCGTATGCACTCCACCCCATTCTGATCCTTCTAATTATCTCTGCCTCATGGTTGGGATCTGGGGTAACAACTTGGCCTAAGTAGATATATTGGCTTACCACTTCCACTCACCTACGGGGCAGAAACTTGGACGCTCACTAAGAGGGTTCAACTTAAATTGAGAACGACTCAGCGGGCAATGGAGCTGAAAATGATAGGTGTAACATTAAGGGACAAGAAGAGAGCGGACTGGGTCAGGGAACAAACGCGCGTTAAGGACATATTAGTAGAGATAAGGAAGAAGAAATGGACGTGGGCAGGGCATGTAATGCGAAGGCAAGATAACTGTTTGTCATTAAAGGTAACAGAGTGGATCCCTAGAGAAGGCAAGCGCTGCAGGGGGTGGCAGAAAGTTAGATGAGCAGATGAGATCAAGAAGTTTGCGGGGATAAAATGGTCACAGTTGGCACAGGACCGGGGTAATTGGAGAATAATGGGAGAGGCCTTTGCCCTGCAGTGGGCGTAGATAGGCTGGTGATGGTGCTGATGAAGATGATGATGATTATGATGATGATGAATACACGTCACGGATAGATTAAAAACCGTCAAACTAACACTCTGTGCAAAGTATTTGCTCACAGTGAGGGCGTGCGGGTCAGCGTGGCGCACCGCCATCCTCGACCTCCAAATGGCATGCAATCCTAGAGCAATGATGAGGTCATACGGCACACTTTTGTCACTAGGTACGCAAAGAAATCGTATGCCTTGGGGTGAAACGGGCAGGTCTATCTTTAAGATGCTTTGGAACACCTCCCAGAAAAAGATGGCGTCCCTACACTCCGCGAAAACGTGCTCAACAGTTTCTAGTTTGTTGCGCAAAGTGAACGTTGTAGGACCAGCGACAAACAAGTCTTTCTCCTGCATCCACGTCTTAACGGGAAGTGTACCGGAGTGTAGTTTAAAGAAAAAAAGTTTTCACGGATGCTGGGACGGCCATATTTTTAACCCGAGATAACACGTCCTGGCCAGGAACATATCTATACACTGATCGGTAAAGTGGCACAGGTAACAACACATCCTTTAAGTCTTTAGTAAGATCCCTTTTTGACACAGCTGCTAAGTACTCCAGTGAAAACCATACTGCTAGAAACCTGAAAGAGTCTACAACCTCCTTCATATAGCCTTTAGGGCTGCTACAGCTTTTGTCTGCGGACGAGACAATATATGTTGGCAAGGCTTTTGACAGCACACTTTGTAAAAATGTCCGCAGAAAAGGGTCATTCGTATCCCGTAAGAACAAAAACCGATTAACAAGCTGGCGAATGTAAACGTGAGACAACCCAACCCCGCCCTCCTTAACTCGCCGGAAAAGATTGGTTCGGCTTGAACGCTCCCAAACTGAAGACCAAATGAACACGGCAAACACACGATGTATTTTCTGAACTTGGAGCCACCCTGGAAGGTGAATGCGTTTGTGTACAAAACAGATAAAACTTAACTACCGAGTCGATTGAGCTGTCAAGATGTTGAAGAAGGCGCAAGGAGAGCTAGATTTAGCAAAAGCAACCTAGTGTCTTCAGATTTCCAACGGTTAAACGTAAACTTCTAATACGCTGGGGAAAAGGACGGTTCAGCTCTTCTTGTACGTCTGTTTTAGCATGACACCCACGAGCGTTACAAAATCGCTTTCTGGAAAAAAAAAAACAACGTTGTGGAGCAAAAAAGTAGAGTGGAATTTTTAAAAATCCGAACCTTGAATGACACCCCTTCCCCAAGTTTTAGTCTTATTCCTGCTTTTTAAACAGTGTCATAGCAAATTTGGCTGGCGAAAAAAAGAATGCCAGGAGATTACAGCTTTCTTCAAGACAAGGGACGAATGGAAAAAGGCGGAGGCAAGGCACACATCTCGGCTACGTCGCGCATCGTACGCTGTGAAGGGAATAGAGAAAACCAAGTTCTCTCTTTGAGATAGCGAAGGGTTTCTTGAGAACATTCCGGACGGGGTATACAATTTCGCGTGCGGGTGTACGCGTCAATGACGTAAAGAACTGAAGCGGGCTCTATTAGTTTTTCTTTTGCATATCTTGGGCTCCATAGCGACAGCCGAAAGCAGCGCAAGCTGTAGCGCGGACACTCGTCAAAGGAAGACGATGCCCGCGGCGTCACGCCCAGCGTAACCCCTCAAGCGCAGCTGCCGGCCTTCTAAAGGGGGAATTGAATTCCCGTCAAACTTGAAGAAAGGCGCCCACACAAAGGACGCAACAGATAAGCGAAGACGGTGGTTCCCAGGCAAGTCTGAGTGGCGCAGTTTTCGAGGAAGCTCGCATTCGTAAATAAAATATGAAGGATTTTTTTCCCGGCCTTTTCACTTTCACTTTTCTTTATTGTTGAAACGCTTTCCTTTTTCTCGTCAAATAGGCTTCGAATATACCTCTAACTCGAAGCGCTCTTTTTGGGTCCGTGCCGTGCTGCGTCCGCATCAAATCATATATATTCCTAATGCCTATCGCCCTGAACGAACTACTTGCACATTGTTTGTCTTTTTCGAAGTCTCGCAATGCACCTACTGCGCCATATTGTGCACCTACAAACCTACTTTTAGATGTGGGAATAAGGTTTTGCGAGAACTGACATGGTGAAACATTTTCTTCGTGCAGCCACTCCCGTGTTTTTGTGAATAATGTATAACTTATTTCAGAACCTGTCCTTGTTTTTTCATGTTCTTTCAAAATCAGAGCACTGCTGAACAGCAACAAAAAAGTGTTAGCCACATGTGCAAAATGGCGCTACCCTCCACAACATTGCTTTCAAGTGACCGCTGATGCCTTCAGATATCATTTCTTCTGGTTAAAGTTTTTCTACCGATTTCACCATCTTTATTTGCCCCATCGATAACGGTGTTTGTAGGGTTTTATGATTAAAGCCCGAAATTACGTAAAAGAAGCGTAATATTTGTAATCTCCTTCCTCTCTTTTGTTATACACAGAAATACGTATGTGTATTTGGTGTGTGCGTGTGTTTGTGTGTGTGTGGGTGTGTGTGTGTGCGTTTCGTTGTATGTGTGCATGTGATTGTTTGTGTGCGTGCGTGTCTGTGTGTGCGCGTGCGCAGGACCTGTGTGGGTGCGCGTGCGTGTGCGTCTTTCAGGACTTAATCTTCTGTGAATACTGCCCCCTCATCTTACGGGTGCCACCTTTATATGGTCCGTATGGAAAACACACGAATAATTTATTGCCGTCAGCTCCTAAACATTGGTCGCCACTCGCGTGGCCTACCCTAACTTGTGCTTTTATAAGTTGATCCTTTATAGATTTACTCGTACATGCACGCAGCCACCAGTGTTCTACGGCACTCGGTCCGTAGACGTATGATAAAACTTCACTCCCGGTTCTATACCGGGAGCATTTACAAGCGCCTAAATAAAACTACGGCGATCCCCAAACTTCTACCCTTGTTTAATCAAAACGAATGAATATATGGCGAACGTATTTTGTAATTGAATTCAATCTCCGTGGAGACAACCGATGAAAGTAGTGTCAGTCCGGCTCTGTTAAATTATCGCGACACTACACACCGCTTCCCCCCACATGCTGGATGCTCTTGCAGAGAGCATCGCAATGCTTCCAAATAGGTAATATTGAAAACAAAAGCTTGTACCATTATTCTGCATTCTACAAGCAACATGCTCTTGTGTAAGTCCAATCAGCGCAGAAACGTAAGCGCAATTCCAATCAAGTGAACATAAGTTCAAGAGTAAGTTAGCGTGGTTTTTGTAGCACTGAAGTAATTTTTAGATGCCACGCATCTCATTCACCCGCCTTGTCCCTCCATGCGGAGTCGGCGTCGTTGTTGTCGGCGTCCGCCCATCCTCCATTCGCCTCGCCGCGCCAGCTTCGAGGGGAATTGGATCGGATTCGATTGGCTTGGCTTGGCTTGGCTTGGCTTGGATTGGCTTGGATTGGCTTGGATTGGATGGGATTGGATTTGGATTGGATTGGATTAAAATGGATTGTGTTGGATTGTGTTGCGTCATACCGCGGCAGACGCACTGGCGCCGGTGCGTCCCCTCACCGTTATGCGCGCTATAAAACGCGGTCCTGCGCCGCTCCGCTCCATCCTTCCAGCGCCGTTCCTCGGCTGTCCAACGCTGCAACGTGAACCCCCTATGCGTCGCATCTACACAGGGGTTCCCGCGAGGGGAGGTGGTAGTTTTTTGGTTTTTGATAGATAACGAGGTCGCAGCAGATATGTTGTGATTTGATTGCACTTCAAATACAAATAAAATGTTTGACGTCCAGGTGCTGTGAACTGTTCACGTCGAGGCATATTTTTCGACATTACCAGCAAGAGTAGCGTTAAAAGCCACGCTGATTTACACACGTGTTTGACAAAAAGCACAAAATTTTTTTTACGGGTGCGGTACTTTTATTGTTTGGTTTTTAGTGCGGAGCACATTGACGCCCGCTACCATGGTTTGAAGGCGGCGTTATTCTCGTAACCGAGCGAGCGTAAGAGACACTGAAGACAAAAAGAAAACAGAGGAGGAAAGCCCTGCGAAGGTGTGAGGAGGAGGGGTTGGCATGCCGAGGCGCTACGAGACGCTCCCTTTGGCGACGGATGACCAAAGTGTCAGGGGGAGGGAGGGAGATATGCTGGGCGCTCGCGACGTGCTGCGAGATGACGCCTTAGCTGCGCGCGCCGTTGTCTGCTCGGCGATGACGTGTTCACTTCCCGAGCACAGCTCGGGGTCCCTTCGTGAGGCGCAGTTCCCACTGCCGAAACGGAGGCTTACCATCGCTGCTGTCGAGAGAGCCCACGAGTGAGCGCTGCCCCCTTACGAGCGAGTGCTGATCAACCAGTGAGGCAACCGTTGGATGTGCATCGCGGCGTCCTCTCTGCGTTTTTCCCCCAGATCACGTGACATTTGCGGGGGAGGTTCAAACACGATTTAGTACTACATGCCTGGTGGTGGTGATTTTATGTGGTGTAACGGCAGGGCAGCGCGCGCCACCTGGTATTCGCTGATCACGCGATCAATTCTTGAGACGCCGCAGTTATGCCCCGAGACCGAGTTCACGCAGTGCACAAATTTCACATTAAGGAGTATAGTAATCGTCAGCCACGCTTTTACAGATCGCACAGTTGCCGGGGATGTTCGATTCATCGGTAACCTTCGAAAGTGTTACCTACAAATCACCTCAAATAATATCGTTACGATTCTCTAAATATAGTAAATGAAATTGTCGAATTGGAGCTACAATTGGCCTCCGCTATTCTCCTGCTAAATGGTAATGTTACACGGTCTCAAATAACTCCACTGTTTTTTTTTGTGTGTTCCGCAAGTCACACGGTAGTGTTTATCGCTTTTAATTGATGTTATATAAGACACCTATAAAATTATGGATCGTTTAAAGCGCAGCTTGACTTTGCTAGGGGAAATCGGTCCTGTGAACACAGAAAACTCTTCCTTAGCAACTGAAGCATGGCCGAAACGAGCACGTTGGACAGGAGTAAGCCGTAGTAAAGGGGGAGAGTTTGGCTACGTTTATACAGAGCGGGCATGCATTTGACTACTGCGTGATTCACAAATCAATCGATAATGTCTGGCAGGAATGGTCGGTGGTTCGGCTGCCAGCAGCGCCAAAGGGGGCAATGGCAAACACCCGGTGCAGGTTACCTCAAAATGGGAAGGCCAGGGGTCGTACTTGCTTTCGAGGAGAGGTAGCTTAGGATTAGCTACGCCGCGAGCTGGAACGCGAACGAAAGAAAATGCCTGACCACGTACCTTGTAGGAAAAAAATACTTTACTGAAATAATTAAGGGGTAACACATGCGTAAACAGCAGTCCCACGTGGCCGCTTTGCTGGTCAACCATCCGCACCGAGTGCATGGGCTGATTTTTTTCATTGTGACGAAAGCCTTATATGTCTAATTGAATGTTGACCTCGAATGACCCGTCGCGTTGACACAAATATTGAAAACACCCATGAACTTAAGAATTCCAGATGCGAAGCCGGCTTAAAAAATTGGGCGCAATCCCGGTCTGCGAAAGTGAATGTCCATCAAAGCTGTTGTATACCACTACAAATGGTGATGAATTAGAGTATGAAATCCTTCTCGTCGTTCGGGAGGCTTGTCGGTAGCCCCCGGCCATTGTCACTGGATAAGTGTACTTTATTTAACGGGCTCATGAACTGAAACCCTTCCCGTTCCACCGAGATATAACGGGTAAATTAAATACATTGAAAATGGACGTTTGAATGTAAAATAAAAAAAAATGTAAAAATGTAAATAAACAAGATAATTACGTAGAAAATGACTCACTACGGAACAATGATAAATACAAAAGATCTAAAAGTTATTATCGCGTTATTTGCCGCTGATATTGTTTCTGCGTGTGTTTGAATTTGTGACAAAATATTTAAGGGGTTAGTATTCTTGAATATAAGCGTTAATTAGTATGGTCATTTCATCTAAAATTGTTAATGTTTTTGTATGTTTTATTAGCTCTGGTTTCCGTCTTACGAGATAATTTCTATGGATATCAAGATGTTGTTCTCGGTGTTTGTTTGTTATTGGGCAGTCCTGTAAATAGTGGTCAAACTGTCTGCTGGTAGTGTACATTTTCATATGTTATTATTTGTAATGACGAACCTAGGAAAATAAAACTGAAATCTACCGTTTCCAGTGAAAAACTGTGACGTGTAATTGTTGGTGGGAAAGGTGTCCGGCAATGTGTGAATATTCTTTATTCATTGGAATGTGTAGCTTTCATCTCCTTCTTGTTGCCACTCAACATTCCAATGTTTTCTTAGGTTAATATTGAGCTGTTTTTTGATGAATTGTAGTGAAATAGGCCAGTCAATTTTTTCACCATATTTTGCTGCTTTTTTAGCCAATTCGTCCGCTATTTCGTTATCGACATCGCCACTGTGACCTTTAATGTAAGTTAACATTATTTTGACCAGTTTTGGTATTTTGTTTATTATTTCTTTAATTCTAAATATATTTGGGTTCTGATTATTTGTTGCTAATTGCTTTTAGGGTTGATAGGCTATGTCTAGGAGAACTCGTCAAAAGTGAACTCTTCGCAGCCAACTCGTCATAGGTGAATTCGTCACATAGGGCAAGTCGTCATAGGCCATCTCGCACTAGGGAAACTCGTAACCTAGGGCAACTGGACACGCGGACGGCCAACTCGTCACAATGTACGTTTTTCGTCTATCCTGTTGAAATGAAAGAGTAGAGAAGCTTGTATAATTATCATCTTATGCGTAAACATTCTTACACTCCTCCTTCAATTCACCATCCCTAATGTTTCCTTTGTCGCCTTCGAGGAACGCGCCAGCCAGACAGCGTATCTTTTTTTTTCTCTGTGCAGCTAATTACGTGAGCCTTTTATATTAGGTTTAATTTGCCCGTTCTGTTTTTTCTAATACATTTTTTTTTTATTTTTGGTAATTAAGTGACGACGCTGTATTAGGATTGCGATTTCGTTCTGTGTTTTCACTTTTTAGTATTTTGATCTTTTGTGTGCATGCCTGTGGACACACTATGATTGTCAAGCTGGGTAACTTTTGTTTTGTTAGTCTTCATATCACCTATATATATGGGAGCGAAAGTCAAGGCTGGACTTAAAAGTTAACCCCCCCCCCACCACACACACACACACACACACAAAAAAAAAAGTGTGAAGAATATTGTTTGGAAGGATAAGAAAAGCAAAAAAAGAAACCGGAAGTTGAGCTGAAACCGAAAAGCAATTTCAACTACCACCTGCAAACAAACAAGACGCCAACATTTTGCCCGTTTTATAGATATATACACAAGCAGGCAAAAAACTTCCAAAAATAACGCAAAAAGAAAACAACAAAAGAAAGAAAAGAAAACGCTAAAGAAAAAAAAAAGTCGACCCACCCCCCCCCCCCCTTCCACAGAAAAAGCGTGTAACAAATATTTTTTGGAAGGAGAAGAAAAAAAAACCTGAAAAGAAACCCCTTACCCACTAAACACAATTTGATTTTTTTTTGCAACAGGAAGGGAAATAAGAAAGGGACATAGGAACCTGTGTTAAAATAGACAAACCATTTCAACCACCCCCTGCAAACTAACAAAAGCAGAGGACCCCCGAACTCTGAAGTGGTCAACCTGGGAGTAATTATAAGATTAGAAGCCACTAACTTCCTGTCCCGATTTCCAGGACATCGGCCAAAAATGTAACCGCGAGACGACTTTTCCTAGCATGAGAAGGTCAGTGCTACCACTTTTCCTAGTACGGGATCACCTGGAACGAGATGCCCTCTTTGACCAGTTTCCCTAAGACCAGTTTTCCTAGGACGAGTTGGCTGCGACGGGTGGGCCGGTTCCCCAGTATACAACTGTACGTTACCTTCTTTGAAGATAGTTTGGAGGTGTTCAAGTGCTTTTAAAATCGTGATTCCTTCTGCCTCAAAGTTATTGCTGTACTCCGGAAGTTTGTATTGTTTGGTTTCTACTATTTTGCCGGATTTGTCTAGAATTATAAAAGCTGCTCCTATGTCGGTTTTATCTTGCGAGACGTCTGTACATACTACAAAATCTTTCTGCGAAATTGGTTGGGTAAGATAGGTAAAAGCTATCTTATCTGCTGGATGCAGCTGTCATATATCTACTTTGTTACTTATTTTGTCTCCCGTAAAAGCGCGGCTTTTCCAGGTGAACATTTTTCCGGTGAAAAGTACGTTAAATGTTTCGATTTCTTTTTCGATCGTCAGATGAATTGGTGGGACATTAGCTATGATGTTTAAGGCCGGATTGGGTACTGTTTTAAACGCTTTGGTAACTTTAATGAGGCTGTTCTTTGAATACTTCTTAGTTTTTTCCTCATTAGTACCACTTTCTTATACCAAATTGGAGGGCATAAACTATGATTCTTTCTATAGCTCTGATACAAATTTGTTGTAGGTGTTTGCTGGTGAGCCCCCAGTTGTGTGCTGTAAATTTTCCTAGGCGGTTTATTATTTGATTAATTTTTTCTTAAGAACAAGATGTTCTTACGTTATTTCGGGGCAAATTGGTGCCTCTGATAATGACAAACCGCCAGATTTATTCCAGGATACCACCCGAAATTTCAAATTTTGAATTGGAGGTTGGGCTTCACCGCATGACCGCGCACCGTGCATGCTAACATTTTTTTTATATCTGACAAACTGTTCCGCGCAAGTCGACATTTTTTGTTGCGCGTGTTTTTGAAATGTTTTCCTACAAAATTTATATTCTAATTTTTTTCTACTACCGGTGGTTTGATATACACAACTCCTTTTTTATCATTTTTTGGCAACTTGACAAAAATATTGATTTTGATATTTTTTTACAACTATGATATATAAAAACCTTCAAAAAACTGGTGTCATTGGAAAGGCCGTTAAATAATCTGAATTTTCTGTTTCTGCAATTAGTGCCTCACCAATTGTTTAGCAGGAAAAAAAAATGTTTTCTTGGACATCTAGAATTAGCCAATTTTCCGGCGGTAGCGAAAAAGTTCAGCCGCAGAACTGTACCCAAGGATGCGGCAAGCTGGTTCTTGCCTAGCTTGAGTCTTAAACTCGGCGTCTTGGGCAAGAACTGTTCTATGTAAGTATACTAGTCCTTGTTTAGCCTCCCAAGATAATCTGCAAACATAATCTGTACCCTACCAGGAATACATGGTGGGGAGTCTCATGATCCATAATGCGGCTTCGATGCTTGTTTTCTGGTTTCCTCAAATCAATTCTGAGCTGTATGCTGTATGTCTAATTAGCATGCCGCATGCGTTCGGCGTTAAGGCCTTGGCGCCTTGGCGTTTTTTTCCCACGGTGATGAAAACGTTGAGGGGTACAGGTATACAGGTTTGGTGTAAAAAGATAGTGATAACCTAAATTAATTTGCACTTTATTAGTAGTGCTCCAGAATATTGGATTTATACGATAAATGTGAAAATAACTCGCCAGTAAAATTTCGGACAGTTCGGATTTATTCGAGAAACACCGACGTTAGAGGGTACGGCGGCAAAAAAAAAAAAAAAAAAAAAAAAACAGCCGTGTTGGGTTAGTGGGTAAGGCGTTGTGCTCCTGAGCCGGAGGACAGGGGTTCGAATCCCGGCCGCAGCGGCCACTTTTCTTATGGAGGCGAAAAGCGAAAACGCTCATGTGTTGGAGATTTCGGTGCATGTGGAAGATCCCCAGGTGGTTTAAATTATCCCGGAGCCCTCCGATTCGACGCCCCTCATCGTCTGTGTAGCGTCGACGTGGTAAATCCCATAATGAATCAATCATGGCTGCAAAAAATGACGATCAGAGTTCGTAATTCAGGATATCCGGTATCTTATCGGCACCACTGGCCAGTCACATTTTTCGGTGATAACTACGCATGGCTACCGGTCGAACAAGGAGGCTCAATTGCCCTCTTTCAAGAACAGCGATATTGTCTAAATATGAGTAATCTAGGCTGACTTGGTTCGATGCAAATAGCTTCCGGGACATAACGTGCCGTGACATTCCTGTTTTTTTCCCTATTTTTGCAATTTTCAGGTCGGCTGCACAGTTACAATCTTTTGTATGAAAGAAAAGAAAGTGGCAACATCCCGCGTTTAAACTTAACGTCATGTTCTCCAAAGCGGTCATTGATACATCTGTCGATTTGGCCGATATAAATTTTATGAAAGGTCAACAAAATGTCGTAGACCACGTCTATCGCACTTTTAACGAAGGGCTTGAAATGCCTTTTTCACATTTTCATGCAGACAATGTTTTGACGCTCTTCGCGAGCGAAGTTTGGCAGCTTTTAATGACACGTGTCCCTTTTTCGGAAGGCTTTGCGGTAGTTCTTGCCAAACAGTTTTGGTTTTCCTTCGCCTAATTTCAGCAGGGCAATCAACATCGAACGCAGGAAGCGTGCGGTTGATATGCGGACTCCAAAAACCCCGAGCACTATTTATTATTGATTGTCAGTAGCGATTAGTAAGGCGAAAACAATTATTAGCATATTCTTTATTTAGAAGGCGTGACTAAACGTCGATTTAGGGCTGCGGACGGTAGTGCAGGAGGAGAGGGCTTCTACATTCCCTTGTACATTCTTCTGGCCCCTGAAAATTCCACAGGAACATGATTATTTTTGGTGGGAAACAGCATATGGGACGGCCATCGTTATTTTCTTTTTTGAGGGTCGGAGTGGGGGGGGGGGGGGAGGGGGGCGGTCGCGCAGGCGATTCCCACTCATGGGATATTATTGACGTTCGGTACAAGGTAAGCGCTTCTGTCCGCCGCGAGCCCAGAGCTCAGCAACAGCTTGTGGGACGTTGTTACCCTTGTTGATAAGGGACATAAGGAGCAAGTCACGATAATGGTTTCTGTGTCGTTCTCGAGAGTTCTCCGCGGGTCTCGTGAGTGGCGGGAAATGTTTGCCCACCACTTTGCGAGCACGCCTTCCTTAAGACCAGCCACGGCTTTGTTTTTGTATACCAGAACCCTGGCATTTCGATAGTACGCCTCATAGCGGTCTTGTCTTATGGGAAGGAGCGAGTAAAGGGGAATTATGATATATTAAAGTTAAATATATTGTAATTAGGGTAAATTATAAGGAACATAACAAATAATTTTAGAATAATGATTGATAGTGAGGATTGATAAAGGGTATTTATGTTTGACTAGCTGGATTAGGTAGGATGAGGATGGATAAAGCAAAATTTACAGATTAAGACAGATTAATGTTTATTAAAAATAAGTAGAGTAAATTGATATTAATTGATAGGGATTAAGATGAATTTAGACCATTTCAGGGAACGAAGGAAGGATTTTGGTGGATAAAAATAAATTAGTGCGGATTACAATGAAATAAGATGGATTCTGAAAAAAGATTAGTGTGAATTCGAGCAGATAAAGCTGGAATATTACTAAACAGAGAAAGTAAAATAGGGTAGCTGCTGTGTCGACTTTCTAGTGTGCTGAGTGAAAGGTGCACATCACAATGTTACACCACGCTTTCACCTTGAGACACCTAAGGAAACGTAAATATCCCGAGAAATTTATCAAGCAGGCTTTCTCTACAACGCAATGTACGTTTGCCCTTGATATAGCCAAAGGTCTAGGCATGGCGCGGTAAGAAAGCACGCACCTGGAATGCCGAAAGTTCAGTAAGACTTAGTACAGGCTATTCGAGGCATTATCGCTGTTATGTGGCGTCAGAGAGGAGATGAGCGACGAACATGAGCAAAGAGCAAAAACATCCGGGTGTTGCCCGGTTAGACTAAAGCGTTTACTTCCACAATCTTTAGGCCTTCTATTTGCTCCAGGTATTCTGCAAAACCCCTGAGCTGACTAACTGCTTAACCCTTTGGACAGAGCGCAACAACGTGGGCTCAACTCCTATTGAACACCCATATTTGTCTCTAGGCGAAAAATGAAGATGAAGCACGTAAAAACTCAAGGAGGTGTATTAAAGGGACCATAAATGCAACTAGCAAGTAGGTGCGGAACGAAAGCCTGACCTTCTCATTTGAGCGTTAGTTCGGGGCCGGAAGATGCATTAAATGCTGATAAATCGCCAATCAAACGCTGATCAAACGTGATGCTAACAATGACAGCAGTCATTATTTGCGTAAAGATAAACGGGAAGCAAGCGTGGCAGCGGTGATATAACGCCGCATAGCAACGGCGTACAAAGCTACCACGTACCAAGCGGTTTGATCAGTTTCGGTCAAATCATGCGGGCTTTCCCAAACTCCCACGTGCTTTGGAGCTCCGGACCACGAAGCAACAAATTCTTTCATGGTACCCGTGTCCAGTATTGACGCTTTGTTGAACACAAAATTGGCGCAGCTTGCGTTAGCGCTGCAATGCCAGAGAAACAGCGGGGGTGGTGGTCCGCATAGCTTCTTCCGGATTTGCTGTCTTCCTAGATTTTTCTCGGCTGTGCTAAGTTTTGTTAGGTTTTGCGATGTTCTTGCTATGGTAGGGTAAGTGTTGAGGGATGAGGCCAAGTTTAGCCGGATTCTTCAATGCCTTTCTCTCCCAAACCGATCGAGGATCCCAGGCGGAAGGAGCTAGGTCGTTCCCAGCGCCGCTGTTTCACGGGACTTGCACCGCTACTGCAAGCTGCACCAATTTTTATTTTGTGTTTTAGTAGCCCAAGAAAGACTACTACGTTTAAAATGGTATAGTAAGGGTTGCGCATACGCACATGCCTGTTATGGCCGACTTGAGCAGGCGCGAAAACCGGCTTCTCGGTTATGATGACCTATCTGTGGTGACGCACCGTGTACAGGCAACGCCGTTATTTTCTTGGTATTTTTTTGTAATGCCGCCGGACCAAGATCAAGCTTGAAGAGCTCCGCTGTTAAAACATTGTTCTTTTGATGCACCACGAATCTTGGCGTCGTACCAAACGATCGTGCTTAGCACGCACGCTTCCTCAAGAAACGCTACAGCCGCCCAAAGAATGTTCTAGTAGCGACATCGAGGGGCTACCAGGAAGGAAATGCATTGCGGACGTCAGATCATTTAAGCATTTTCGGGTCACGTTATGCTTTATATCCTGTTACAGCGGCACCTTCCTTCACATTTTCGCTATTTTCTACCCCATTTCAAAAGGCTACGCGTAAGAGTGGTGTATATTTGTTTTCTTGGTGAGCTAATCCATCGATCTATAGCACCGCATTCGGAATTTAGTGTCCCTTAATCACTCTCTCTCTCTCTCTCTCTCTCTCTCTCTCTCTCTCTCTCTCTCTCTCTCTCTCTCTCTCTCTCTCTCTCTCTCTCTCTCTCTCTCTCCATTACAGCACCCATGATAGTACCGTGGCCACTTCGGCACGTTTACCCATAAAAACGAAAACGCAGTGTAAGCCATCATTTGCAACGGTAGATCAAATTTATTTCGCAGTGTTTAAACGCTCGATTTTGTGGCTCTACGACGCCTCGTCCCACGTTGTAACCGATCGAACGTAGGGGACACCCAAGACAGGAGAAATAGAAGGATCAGGAAAGCGGAAGAAATAGTATAGCGAATGTGGGGGGGGGCAGTATGCCGGGACGGCGCGAGAGATGATGTGTGTAGGCGGCACGCTGCAACATAGAGTTTCTTACTAATATACATTAGAGGGAAATCTGGCGCCACTGTCTAAGGGAGCCCGCGCTTCAGCGAGCGTACCTTCATATACCGGGCAGGCACGTTCTACTTGTCCTTGGCTTGGCTCATGAACAGGCTTTTTGAAAAGTTGGCTCTTGCTGCGAAAAACCGAAACTATTACTGTAGAATGTTCATCAAAATTGCTTTGTTATTATAAAATTGAACCTCCAAAAAGATTAATTTGTCAGTGATTTAGTAGAAGCTTCATTCACGACGGACAAGAAAAAAATGTTACCCTTTGTAGTTGGTTTCGGCTTCCAGACAAAAAAAAAAGCCGTAAGGGTAGCTAAGCCAAGTAGGCGAGGAACGTCGTTGCGGCAATGGCGCTACCCACGGCGGCCCGCGACTGCAGCGACAGATTTCCCTCTAGTATATATTAGTATGAAACCCTATGCGCTTCAAGATAATCTACACATTGAAGACGCCACCGAAGACACAGCGAGCAGGAAAACGACGATCAAGTTCGGCGAACTTCTTCGTTGCGACGCGCTACAAGACAACACCAGAGTATATCGCGCACCTTTTTGCGTTTTCTGATGCAGCGAACTCTTCGTGAAACGCACCAGGTATGCGTAGTCACCCAGAGGACTGGAGTTTGCTGTGCGCACATACTTCGCTTACGACAGTATCGTAAGCGTCAGCCACATCCAGGCGTGTAGTTATGCTGAACAAATGCCGTTGCTGTGCTAGTTGCTTGTCCGAGGTTTAACAAATTAGCAAAGCTTGCACTAAGTCACGCAAGGCTTCAACATAGCGCAGCTGGATAATTTGTTTCTATGTAAGCACAGAAGGACACACCTCTACCCAATGCATTAGGTTTGAAATTTTTATACGTCCCGTAGACACTTTTCACTGCGGCAACAGTAGTCATCGGCCTATACATCTATATCGTCGTCAAACTCATTTACGACTGGCAGACCCGGATTGTTTTGTTATCATGCTTTCACATTTCCCCCAAAGTGGAACGCGCCAGCACGCGCTAGCGCCGGCGGCAAACGGCTTCGCGATTTGGGTGCCTGCAGCGCGCTCTTTCAAGCACGGACGCGCGTGCAGTGTTTTCTTGGTGTTTTCTGCGTGCGCCACGCACAAGCCTGGGCAATGCCGGGTGCCCCCAAGAAGCGCGTGCCCGACGCGCGCGGTAAACGGCGGAAGTGACTGTGACATCCGGTTTTCTGATTACGCCGCACACATTACAGTTAGCAGCAACAGCTCCGCTGATAAAACATACTCAATCCGTACACAACTTAATGAAGGAGAGCACAACGCTTCCGCCTTCGACAATGGGACAAGCAGTAGTGAAGACCTTCAGAGCTTGGTTGCTTCTCAAGCCTGGATAATGCTTAGCACCTGATGCCTTCGCTGTGCTGCTTTTTCATTTGCACACGGTGTTTCCGGGCTTCTTTTTCACCATGTTCTGACACTTTCCATAATTTTTTACTAGGCAGCCGCATGGTCACACGCACAACTCACTCACCGCTCACGAGTGAGTGCTGAGTGCGCGTCATCATCATTTTGGGCTGGCGAGTGAGTCCAAATCCGAGAGAGTGAGAGTTCCAATCGCGGTAGGCCCCACTCACCACTCGCAAGTGCGAGCGCCCCTCCCGATTAGTGCTGCTCACTATTCGCGAGTGCGATCACTCTGGCCACTGAAGAGTGGCGAGATCAGTCGCGCCACTTCCCGCAATTGTCGGGGCTTACCACGTTGGGTACCACACTTGCACTTGTACTGGCGTTTGGCTAGTCGTTTCAGTAGTCGCTCGCTGCGGTGGTTGCTGTTGGCGCTGTCCAATCGTAGGCACAGCCACTAGTTCATGACGGGATTGCGTTTAGCTTCGTCACTGCACTCTTGTCATGGGGCACCGTTGATGTAACTCGGCGGTTGCGTGTCGATTTAGGTATATGATTTGGATGGCCACATGACGCCATAATGCAGTGCTACTTTTCGGGGTCCTGACTTATGGAGGGATTGCTGCGCACACTCACGCCAAATGATGTTTCTGACTCGTAGCGCTTTGTGCAAGAATTAGTGTCGGTAACGTCATCGCAACAAAGCGGATGCACTTCACTAGCGCTGCGCGCTGCGACAGAAGCAGCAGGAAGAACCGTGGTAGGGTGTCGTAGTTCCTGGCGTACATAATTGGCTGGTCTGTGTAAAACGAAAAATGTGAGTGTCCGTACTCGTTGGAAAAGGCGTCGCAGATTTTCACGGATTCACGTATCAGGATGTCATAACGGTTCTGGTGGGCGATTGGCTTGCTGTGTACCGGGTGGGAGCGCCGACAGGTGGTATTTTTCATATTTCGCGGGGAAGCTGGAAAGCCGAGAAGCTGGTGGAATAAGGAAATAAAAGAGGCTATTGAGGAGTCGAGAAAATATAGAGAAGCAAAAGGAACTGGTATGGAACCGGAGGTAGTGAGGGAGAAATGGGATATCTACCGTGGGAAAAAACTAGAAGGGCAGAAAATAGTGCAAGCAGAGTGTGACAAGCGTGTGGCGCCCCCATCCCTCATCTTCGTTGGCCGCTAAGTTCAGTGGCCCGACCAGGCTCGGTGGGCAACATTGTGTGTTGCTGGCGAATAAACACCGCCGAGCACGGCTGCTCGGGGGTCAGTCACCGTCACCACCAGCACGCTGCATGTCATCTCTCGGCTGAAGGGTACCCCTACCCTCCCAAGTTCACGAACGCGGAGCTAAATTGTGACACTGGCGACGAGCGAAGAAGCCCGCGGAGCGGCCGAAGCCACCGTGAACGCCGCCACCGAGAACGCCGAGACACCGCCCCCTCAAGCCAGCCGCCATTACGCCATGCCGCTGTACGGGAGGCTCGAGCCGTTTGAGGTTGAAGGGTCCGCCTGGCTGGTCTACGAGGAACAAGTCGGCGTGTTTTTCCGGGCGAACGACACACCCGAGGCAAAACAGCGCGACATCTGCCTGGCCAGCTGCGGGACCCGCGTCTTTGCTCTCCTGCTTTGCTCTCCTGCTCGACCTGCTCAAGCCGGTCACGCCGCACGAGAAGTCGCTGGGTGAGCTGCTCGCGACGCTACGCTCGCACTACAGCCCGGCTCCGTCGACGCTAATGGAGCGTTTTACCTTCAACAACCGGAGCCGCCGAGACGGAGAGACGCTCGGGCAGTTCGTCGCAGCGCTGCGAGGGTTGGCGAGCGGCTGCGCCTTCGGGGAGCAGCTCGACTCGCTGCTCCGGGATCGTTTCGTCTGCGGCATCAACGACCCCGCCATGCAGACGCGACTCCTGGAGCTTTCCGACCCTTCGCTGGACGACGCCGTGAAGGCAGCACTGGCGATGGAGGCTGCGGCCAAGGACGCGGGCGAGATAGCGCGTGCGGCCGGCTCACCGTCGGCGGAGGCGGCGGTGAACAAGATGGCGGCACGGCGTGGCAGGTGCAGTCGCTGCGGTGGTGACCACCCCCCCTCCCAGTGCCAGTTCACGCCAGCGGAGTGCTTTGCGTGCGGAAGAACTGGGCACATTGCTCGGGCGTGCCGAGGGGGGACGACGGCGGACGGACGGAAGCAACAGCCGGCGTCGAGCACAGGTTGCGCGCCAGCCCACGGCCAAGGAAGTCGCCGCAAGGGTAGGCGGCGGCGGCGTGCGGCAGCAGCTTCGGGTGCAACGGCTAGGCTTCACGTCATGGCCGAAGACCCGCAGATTTTCGACATGTGGCACGCGGGCACAGTGCAGCCGTCGGTGCCACCATACATGCTGACCGTCGAAGTCTACGGGCGCCCCATCTCCATGGAGCTGTACACAGGGGCCAGTGTGTCGGTCATGGCCGGGAAAGCCTTCAAGCGCACCTTCCCTGGCGTGGCCGCCGAGGCGTCGGGCGTCATGCTGCGCAGCTACTCCGGACAGCTCGCCCAAGTCGAGGGTCAAGCCCAGGTCAGCGTCCGCCTTCGCGACAGGGAGGCCACCCTGCCCCTGTACTTGACCAAGGGGTCGTCACCGACGCTGCTGGGCCAGAACTGGATCCAAGCTTTGGGCCTGCGGCTGCCTGAGTACCAGGAAGCAGTGTGTGCTGTGGAAGACGTCCCGAGCCTCCTGACCAAGTTCAAGGCCCTGTTCTAGCCCTGGGTGGGCACATTCACCGGCACGGCGGCAAGCATACATGTCCCAGAGGGAGCCAAGCCCCGGTTTCTCAAGCCGCGCCCGCTGCCATTCCCCTTGAAGGACGGGGTCACCCAGGAGCTGCAACGGCTGCAGCGAGACGAGATCCTGGTGCCCGTCAAATCATCGAAGCGGGCTGCTCCCATCGTGTCAGTCCTGAAGCAAGACGCCAGTGTAAGGATCTGCGGGGACTTCAAGGTCACCATCAACCCCGTCGCTACGGTCGAGAAGTACTCGCTGTCACGCATTGAAGATCTCTGGTCGGCGCTGTCCGGGGGACAGAAGTTCACCAAGCTCGACCTCAGAGATGCTTACCAGCAGCTGGTGCTCCAGGAGTCGTACCGGAAGTATGTCACCATTTCGACAACGCTGGGACTCTTCCAGTACACGCGCCTACCGTTCGGCGTGGCCTCAGCTCCTGCCATTTTCCAGAGGGAGATGGACAACCTGTTCAGGGGCATGAGGCACGTGGCGGTGTACTTGGACGACATCCTGGTGACCGGTAGCGACGACGAAGACCACCTGCAGAACCTACACAACGTCCTGCCACGACTGCAGGATGGCGGGCTGAAGCTCAAGCTGGAGAAGTGCGTGTTCTTGGCCCCCAGCATTGAGTACCTGGGCCACATCATTTCCCAGGCAGGCCTAGCCCCGGCACCCCGCAAGGTTGAGGCTGTGCTCAAGGCGCCCAAGCCCCAGAACAAGAAGGAGCTGCAGAGCTAACTGTTCCTGGTAAACTTCTACAGGAGCTTCCTGCCGAACCTGTCATCGCATCTGCAGCCGCTGCATCTTCTGCTTCGAGATGGACAGCAGTGGGCCTGGAAGAAGGGGCAGGACTTGAGCTTCCAGCGCAGCAAGACGCTAATCACCAAGGCTCCGGTGCTGGTGCACTTCGATCCGGCCAAGCCTGTCGTCGTGACCGTAGATGCGTCACCGTACGGCGTGGGAGCCGTCCTGGCCCACCGGGACAAGGATGGCCAGGAACGCCCTGTATCGTTTGCGTCCCGTCGGCTTCATGCGGCAGAGCAGCGGTACAGCCAGCTGGACAAGGAAGGCCTGGCCCTCATGTTCGGGGTCGAGCGCTTCCACCAGTACCTGTGGGGCCGAAAGTTTGAGGCGGTCACGGACCACAAGCCGTTGCTGGGACTGCTGGGGCCTGACAAGGCGGTTCTAGTAGTGCAGGCATCGCCTCGAGTAGTGCGCTGGGCCTTGAGGCTCGCGGCCTACAGCTACGGGCTGGTCTACCGTCCGGGAAAGGACCTGGCACCTGCTGACGCCCTGAGCCGACTGCCCCTGCCGGAGGTGCCTGCTGCTGTTCCTGAACCTGCCGAAGTGTTCATGCTGGAGCACGCTTACCTGGAGGTGCTGTCCAGGTCGGCAGTGTCGCAGGCGACCAGCCGGGACCCAGTCCTGTCGCAGGTGGTCAAGGCGGTGTCCCGAGGGGAGGAGTTGGCTGAGCGGACGTACAGCCACAAAGCCGGCGAGCTGAGCCTGCAGCAGGGCTGCCTGCTGTGGGGCTCCAGAGTGGTGATTCCGCCGAGCCTGCGGTCCAGGGTCCTGCAGTTGCTGCATGCGGGTCATCCAGGCGTGGAGAAGACCAAGATGGTGGCCCGGTCCCACGTTTGGTGGCCTGGCCTGGACCAGGACATTGCTCACATGGTACAGAGCTGCCAAATCTGCCAGGAGAACCAGCGAGCCTCGCGCCATGTGGAGATCACCCCCTGGCCGTTCCCGGAGAGACCCTGGTCCCGCCTGCACGTCGACTTCGGAGGCCCTTTCAAGGGCCACTACTTCCTGGTGGTGGTGGACGCCTTTTCCAAGTGGGCGGTGGAGCTGCCGGTCACCACTCCCTCGGCAGGAGCAACCATTGCGGCGCTGCGGCAAGTCTTTGCAGCCCAGGGGTTGCCGGACGTCATCGTGCCCCACAACGGTCCCGCTTTCGCCAGCGAGGAGTACCTGGCCTGGCTGACGAAGAACGGCATCCGTCGGATGATGGTTCCGCCGTAGCACCCTGCGTCGAATGGTGCTGCCGAGCGGGTGGTGCAAACAGTGAAAGACAAGCTCAAAAGAGCAAGGCTGGAGATTTCCGGACACAGGTTGCCCGGTTCCTCTTCTAGTACCGGACCACACCCCACGACGTCACGGGACGTGCCCCCTGTGAGCTCCTGTTGGGCCGGATGGTGAAAACACCGTTGGACGTGTTGCACCCAGACCTCCGGCCCACAGCGCTCCTGAAACAGGTGAAGCAGAAGCTGGCGGCTGACCGAGGTTGCCGTCCTGGGCCCTTGCCGGAGTCTGGGACTCCGGTCTTCCCCAGGAACTTTCAGCCTTGTCCACGCTGGTCTGCCGGGCACGTGGTCTCTCCTGCCAGTGCATCATCACTGCTCGTTCGCATGTTGGACGGGACCGCGTGGCACCGGCACGCTGACCATGTGAGGCCTCGCCTCGCGACCTCAGCCGCCCCTTCAGGAAGCCAGCAGCCAGGGGAGCCAACCACACCGACCGCTGCCAGCACAGCACCAGGGGCTGGTGCTACTCGCGCAACTGTGGCGCCACCTGCAAGCCCGGTGTCACCTGCAAGGCCGACAGCTGGTGCGAGTGTGACCCAGGTAGCACCTAATGCTGCCACAACAGCTTCGACACCTGTGCTCCGGCGGAGTGAGAGGCAGCGGAGACCGCCGAACCGTTACTCGCCGGGGTGACAGGTGTTGTTTGGTGTTTGCGTAAGACAAACAAACTTGGGGGTGAGGGGTGTGACAAGTGTGTGGCGCCCCCATCCCTGATATTCGTTGGCCGCTAAGTTCAGTGGCCCTACCAGGCTCGGTGGGCAACATTGTGTGTGGCTGGCGAATAAACACCGCCGAGCACGGCTGCTCGGGGGTCAGTCACCGTCACCACCAGCACGCTGCATGTCGTCTCTCGGCTGGAGGGTACCCCTACCCTTCCAGGTTCACGAACGCGGCTCTAAATAGTGACACAGAGATCAAGCAGAAAAGCGAACAATGGATAGCAGAAATACGGAAGAAGGACAAAAGCGCATCCAAGAAGTTTTGGAATCATGTGAAATCACTACGCTCAAAAAACGATAACCGTCAAAAAATCGTGATTGATGAAAAGGGGGACATTTAGAAGGAGAGCACGCGTTGGCGCATATTCATCGAGTGATTAGTGAGAAGTTTAAGACAATAGTGGTAGGGAAACCAGCACCGATAACATCAGCGCCACAGAAGACTGCGGAAAGGGAAATAAGTTTGAGCAACCTTGATTGGAAAAAAGCAGAGCAAAAGGTTTCCCCCCAGACAGCAGTGGACCTGGACGGAATACCAACGCAACTGATAAACCTGCTTGGACCTAAAAGTAAGTAATCGTTTATGAGGGCAATAGATAAGGTGATAGAAACCAAACTACAAGAGGACTGGTTAAAAAGTAGGATGAATTTAATATATAAGGGCAGAGGAGACAAAGCCAGTATTGATTCATACAGACCACTCACAGTAACGTCAGTGGTGTATAGATTCGTAATGCGGGCGATAAAATCAGAAATTCAAGCTTTGATGGAAGAAAATGAAATACTTTGGGAACTGCAGAATAGATTTAGACAAGACAGGTGACTGGATGACAATTTCTTCGTGATAACGCAATGCATTGACATTGCGAAAGCACAGAATAGACTACTATGGATTACGTTCTTGGACATTAGAGGGGCATATGATAACGTAAACAGAGAACGGCTGTGGAGAACGCTGAAACTCCAGGGATTAGATGACGAGATAGTACAGTTCCTTATGGCAACCTATAAAGAAAATAGAGTGCGCCTTACTTGGGAAGGACAGAAATGCGGCCAGCAGATCAAAATCCATCGGGGACTGAAACAGGGATGCCATTTGAGCCCACTACGGTTTATGCATTACATGGTAGGGTTAGAAAGAAAACTGGAAGAAAGTCAAGTAGGGTTTAGCCTAACCCATATGCTGCAAGGCGAAGTGGTACAACAGCATATTCGGGGAATGTTATACGCAGACGACATTGTTCTTTTAGCTGATAACCAAACGAATATGCACCGGCTAATAAATATTAGCGGCCAGGAAGCCACCGACTTCGGGTTAGATTTCAGTGCAGAAAAACCAGGAATAATGGTTTTCAATGACGCTACCACTGATGTAGTGTCTATCCAGCAAGGCGGATTACCTAGAGTGAAGAACTATAAATATTTGGGAGGGTGGATAAACGAAGGGGATAACTACTTAAGAACTCACGAGGAGCAACTTAAGGTTAAGGGAAAGCGAAACGCAGCTATAATGAAGCATAGAGCTCTGTGGGGGTATAACAAATATGAAGTAGTAAGAGGAATGTGGAAAGGAGTAATGGTTCCGGGTCTCACGTTTGCGAATGCTGTACTCTGCTTAAAATCAGACGTTCTATCAGGCCTTGAAGTAAACCACAGAACGGTAGGACGTTTGGCCTTAGGCGCGCATGGAAAAACAACTAACGAAGCAGTTCAGGGAGATATGGGCTGGGCGTCGTTTGAAGTTAGAGAAGCTCAGAGTAAAATATGCTTTGAGATGAGGTTGAGGGAAATGGACCAACGAAGGTGGGCAGCTAAGGTTTTTAGGTATCTATACTTGAAAAGCGTGGACACGCAATGGTTAAGAAAGACTAGAAGGCTAACGATGAAATACGGAAAGAACAGTGGAAACTCCAAAACAGCCAAGGTAACCAAACAAGAGGCAAGGCAGAATGAAACGAATAAATGGAGGGAAAAAATGGAAGCTAAAACGTCGTTAGAGATGTACAGGGCTGAGAAAGTGAACATCAGAAAGGAAAATTTCTGCGATAATTCCCAGGGCAGTGCTTTGCTTTTTGAGGCTAGAGCAGATTGCCTGCGAACTAACAGTTTTGTGGGGAAGTATTCACAAAATGATGGGGTATGCGTGGTCTGCGGAAAAGAAACAGAAACTATGCGGCACATAGTGTTAGAATGTGAGGGTATCTATCCAAATCTACATGAAGGGAATATTGGGCTTCCAGAAGCCCTAGGATTTAAGGGTATCACAGAGGAAGTTAAATTAGAGGCTGTCGAGGGGACGAAAAGAAGATTAGAATGCTGGTGGACGAAAAGCAGGGAGGGGAATATTGCCTAGGACAGTTACCACCTGTAACAGGGAAAAAAACATTTCGGGCCTAATAAGCTTTAGTGCCTGCCCTAAGCAGCGCTAATATTAAACCAAAAGTGTAAAACATGATTATATTAGACTTTTTGGTAAGATGACATGTCATCACCCCGGTTCAAAGGGGAGACCAATAGCAATCATCATCATCATAATCGGGGTTTGTTTATCAGTACGAAGAAGTGAGTACGCAATTACTTCGTCGCCGAAAATAGTGCAGTTACATGCCTCTGCGTATCTAGAACACCCTTATTGACACTTTATTGATAAGGAAAGTAGGAAAGTAGTTGACGATGTTTACGAGATACTGCACACCGATCAGCTAGTTGTTCTGTGTCTACAGGAAACGCATTTAAATTCCAAGCATACAAAGTTTTTGAACAGTTACCTGGTATTTAGAAAGGACAGGGATAGTGGTAGTACATCTTTAGAGGGTGTGGCAATCATTGCCCGAAAGTCCTTGGCGTGTCACACTATCTAGTTACAGACCGTCCTCGAGTCTGTTGCCATTTGTACCATAATTTTTATAGGCTAATAACACTATGTTCTGTTTACATCCCTCCTGATTCCCAGCTCTCGAGCTCGGATTTCGAGGGTCTTGTAGATCAGCTACCCGCACATTTCATTTTCTTAGGGGACCTCAACGTACATAATATACTCTGGTGCTCTTCTCGCACGGATGCCCGAGGTCGCCTTATCAAAAAATACCTGACAACTTCGGGAGCATGCCTATTCAATAAAAAACAAGCCTACATACCATAATATAGGACACACTTATTCACACCTCGACTTGGCTATTGGCTCTGCAGTACTCTTTCCTTCTCTTAAGTGGGATGGTGGTACAAACTCACATGGTAGTGACCACTTCCCAACCACATTAACATACATAGGTAAAGGCCCGAATAGTTCACATTCCCATAACAGGTTTAATGAAGCTAGAGCGAACTGGAGTACACTTGAGAACTACACCACACATCCATAACACACCTACACGTTGAAGAAGCTGCCCAACTCCTCACGGCGCACATCCTCGCCGCCGCCGAAAAGTCCATTCTCTAGGCCTCCGGTGCCCTGTACAACCCAAGGAGGCCCTCTTGGAATGGACTGTAGGCTTGTGCGAGAGGCTCAGAACAAGGCGTGGGGTATCCTTCGTTGGTACCCCACGTCCAGTAATCTTGTATTGTTTAAAGGTGCGAAATCACTTGGTAAGCGTGTGCGCCATAAGGCGAAACGAGCAAGTTGGCGTTCTTTCCTAACATCAATTAATTCATACACGGACAGACGCAGAGTATGGACATGAATACGAAAACTCAAAGCACAACAAACATACAGCCTATTCCTGGTTTGCACAACAGGGAATACACTTAAAGACCAGGTGAATACACTTACACAATACTTTCAACACGCGTCAAGCTCTGCACATTACACGAAAACCTTCATGCAACATAAAATATCTATCGAAAAGAGCCTGCTGGGCGATAGCAACAGGTCAGATACGTCTTACAACTCAGAGTTTACATTTTGAGCTGAAGGCTGCTCTGAGCACATGTAAACCTTCAGCTCCGGGCGCACATACCATTACATACAGTATGATACAGCACTTACACACCGACACTCTGAAAACACTGCTACAACTATGCAATAAAATATGGCTTTCGGGACACCTCCCAACGTCTTGGAGAGAAGCCATTGTTGTGGCTTTTCTTAAAGAGAGGAAGGACCCGTCTTCCCCAGCAAGTTATCGTCCTGAAGCCCTGACAAGCTGCCTGTGCAAGCTCATCGAGAAGATGATTAACAGGAGGCTCTTGTACTTTTTAGAGTACAAGGGGCTTTTCGATGGATGCCAGGCAGTCTTCAGTACGCGCCGATCAATAAACGATCAGCTGGTTGGCTTGGAATCTTACATCAAAGATGTATTCATCCATAAACAAAATTATATGACAGTATTTTTTACATTCAGAAGACTCACGATACTGCATGGCGCTACGGTATCCTTAGTGACCTTCAGTTTTCTGGTTTGTCAGGCAGCATGTTGAACACGCTTGCAGGCTGCATGTCAGAAAGAATCTTCCGAGTGAAAGTGGGCTCTGCACTTTCGCGTGTTCGTGTCCAGGAAAACGGGGTGCCTGAAGGGGGAGTTCTAAGTTGCACATTGTTTATAGTAAAATAGAACTCACTTGGGAACGCACTACCGCCAACAATTTCTTACTGTATGTATGTAGATGATGTTCAAATGTCCTCAAATTCTCTCATATGTCCATAGGCGAGTGCCAACTCCAGCTTGGTGTTAACAAACTTGATGACTGGGCCGACAAGAGTGGTTTTAGGCTTAACCCAGAAAAGTGTACTTGCGTTGTGTTTTCAAGGAGGCGTGATTCACATTGAACCGTATATTAAACTTAAAAGTGTTTTCATTCCTCTCAAGAATGAACAAACATTTTTAGGCGAGGTGCTTGATAAAAAACTGGCATTCATTCAACATACAAAACATCTAAAACCTAAATGCTTAAAAACATTGAATATACTGAAGGTCCTCTCGCACTGATCCTATGGAGCAGACAAAGAAATACTCCTCCGTGTTTTCACTAGTCTTGTTGGCTCACGGTTGGACTATGGGAGTGTCGTCTATGGGACAGCCTGTAAAACCGCATAAAAATGTTGGACCCAGTGCTGCACTTGGGGTTACGTCTTGCATCCGGAGCTCTCCGCACGAGCCTCATTGAAAGTCTATTTGTAGAGTGCGATAAATGGAGCCTTGAACACCAGCGGACTTACATATCCCTGCTGTATCCCATTAGAGTGACCTCCATAAAAAATAACCCTTGTAATTTTAGTCTTAACGACATATCAACCGTTCATTTGTACTCAGCGCGTCTATCTTCACCTGATCCATTCTCCTTGACAGTGACAACCCATGGGGAGGAAATTTGCAGAAAGCATGAAGTAATCTATTGCTAACTTCGCTCCTCCTTGGGAAAGGTCAGCAATCTGTTGTGACATATTCTTCAAGTCCATTGACAAGCAAAAGGCGCCCACAGAGATCTTAATGGAACATTTTTTTACAACAAAAAGACAAATACCCGTAAAATCCCTTTTACACAGATGCATTCGAGTCTTCTTCTGCTGTGTCTGGTGGTGCACCTGGTCCCCACTTTTCCAGCACAAGATCAATAAATATAAACAGTAGTATATTCACAGCAGAAGTGTATGGCATTATACTTGCAATACATCACATCACACAAACCATAACGTCCCTGTCGAGTACGGCTGCCCGAGAGGATGCAACGCACGGCCACGTTGAGGTCGGCCCGTCAACCGCGCTTTACCTACTGCAGGATTTACTCAATAAAGTCCTTTCCATCCATCCATCCACTCCATAATCTTTACCGACTCTTCAAATGCAGTGACAGCTTTACAAGCCTTCAAAGAAACCATAAATTGTGTTCTCAATTGCATAATTAGGTCACTAATGTCGGCCTATAAGTACAAACTAAAAGTAATTATTTTCCGGATTCCCGGACACAGCGGCATTCTGGGAAACGAAATCGCTGACCAGAATGCTGCTGAAGCCGCTCTCCGCAGCACCGTCGATGTGCCCTATGTCCCCTGCCTCGACCTGAAACCATTGGTAAGAAGGGCTCTTCGTAAATCTTGGCAGAAAATATGAAATACACAAACAGACAACAAGCTACACACTTTAAAGCTACGTTTTGGCAAATACATTACTGACAGACAAAACAGACACACGGAAGTAGCCTTAGCCAGGCTACGGATAAGCCACACTCACGTAACACATTCACACATGCTCACTGGGTCTTCGAGACGCCTGTGTGGCAGGTGTAAAGAGGGCCTATCCGTAGTTCACATACTAATCACACGCAAGGCACGCGACACCACACGACGCAGACAATTTTCAGAAATCTACAGACGACAGATCCCATTCCACCGATTACACTTCTTGGGTGATGAAACAATGTTTTCAGTTCAACGCGTTGTTAAATATTTATCAGAAGTTATAGTTCTGAATCTTATATCGTATCATGCATAATCACAAACTGGCCCTCTACACCAGCCATCTCTATGGACTTTATTTGTTTTTACCTCTGTTTCTGATCAGTTTTAATATTCACTTTTAATCTATGCTAGCTAACCATCTGTTTCTGGCACTCTTTGCTTTAGCTGGCCTTGCGCCATTAAAATGCAACCATCATCATCAGTTGTTGACTTTGATATTTATTTACAAAGCGTTTATTAAAACGTATTAACGACAAGCTTACTGGCGGCTACTCCACTGTGCTGACAACATTATGCACGAGGTTTTCTTCTAGTAACGCCATTGCTCTTTTGTAAACTCTCGGTGCATCATAGCTGGGACGCTCTGTGTAAATGAACTTTGCCCGTAGAGCACTAAGAGGTTTTTTTTCAGTTAGGAAGAGCCCCGAGCACCTGCTGGCGAACCACCACACCATGTTACGACAACTGACGCAATTGCGGACGAAAACCCTGGCTTTGGATAAACCGCGGTTCTGCAGAAAAGGAAGTTTCATAACTAACTGCTTCCATCTCGTTTTCCACAAATAGTTACGGTTCGAAATAGAAACACAGTGCATACTGCACGCGCTGCGATTGTACTTTACTTAACCAATACCACGGCATAAGCGACTTTTTTACACACGGAAATTTTTGTAGCAAGTCTGTGTTATTAGACGTCACGTGGCAAAACTTCAGACAGCGGGAAAGAAAATCGCTGAACGTGAATTGAGCCGTGCATGCCGGCTGTTCGCCGAAGCGCTAATTAGTAACGAGCATGCTACAGACGCAAGCTACCGTCCGTAGTTGTGCAATTTTTTCGAAAGTTGCAGGTCCCCCTTAATAATACGGTTGCTTGCTTCGAATCGCTGTACAGCACGCGGTATCA
Organism: Haemaphysalis longicornis; assembly: GCF_048455015.1. Taxonomy (NCBI): domain Eukaryota; kingdom Metazoa; phylum Arthropoda; class Arachnida; order Ixodida; family Ixodidae; genus Haemaphysalis; species Haemaphysalis longicornis. Next base: position 201,189,304 of record NW_027526361.1, on the reverse strand, counting down.
GCATTTATTGATCGTGTACGCTTTCGCTCCTCGCACGCTCGGGTGCGTTTGTTACGAGTTGGTAAAGTCTACCGTGATATACACTTTGGCAACTAAATCGAATTTTCGCCTTTCAATGCGGAGTTTCAATTAATTGCGAGATGTCAAAGAGTCCGTAATACAACCGACAAAAATACATGATCTGCGCTGTTTGGCAATGCTGCAGGATTTTCATCTTCTGATTTGAAACCAAATAGACTCAGCTACATGCTATGCACGATGTGCGTGTTTACGTAATTTAATCCCGTTTAAATGGGTGACAACATGTCAAAACCCGGGGCCTCCAAAAAGATTTACAATGGGTGTTAGAAGACGAGAACATTAACGTTTTAATTACTAATTAGTGTATGGACTTCAGGCAGCGCAATAGTCCACGTGTCACGCAGTTGTGCGCTCTCGGCCGTCCAAAGGGACTCAACCTGATTTTCCGTTCTGGTACTGCGGCCTAGCAAGCGCCATTTAGAAATCGGTGTTATTTAACATTTCTAGACGCTTGACGTGCTTTAATGGCTGCATAGGAATTTCTGATGCGCAATAGGATAAACTCGAAATACGTGCAATGATTGGAATCAGGCCCATAGCCATTCGGGCTAGTGGCTCAAGACATAAGTCACGGACGAGGCTCAACGCGCTTTGGTACATATACGGCATTCATGTTTGCGAAGGCGTTGCTCGAACGTGGTCTATTTCGTAGCTTGTACACCTTTTGAGGCACTCGCGGTGGCCTCCCCAGGCGCACCGCGAAACAGTGAACACAGCTTAATATAACGGACGCAATACGTTGCTCCGGGCAACAAACACGGCTGAGCACCGCCAGCTCGGTTTAATTAAAAATCACTGGAGCCAAACGGCCCTGTCCGGAGCTTCTCGCGGACCTGTTTAGGTAGGCAATAGGTTGGATGTAAGCGTTGGTTGCTACACAGATACAGGGACGAGTTGGGGTTTAAGCCCGTCGGTTTTCTCTATGCCGTTCTTCAACGTGAAGAGATGAAAACATTATACCGGGCAAAAATATTTAAAAGCAGGTCTGCCTTCTCGTGTGCATGTCTTCCTGCTTCTAAATGCGGGGTAACCACGTGACAAGACGGCAACAACGGGTGCCTGAGTGGGAAAGCGCCTACTTGTGCCAACAGTAGAACTTGGTTCTGTTTCGAACTTTTTACGATTCAGCGCGCCGTTACCCTCTGCGCGTGGACTGAAAGTTTTGTGCAGCGCTTCGGCGCTGTTTAAGAAAGCCTTCCCTCCTCGGACAGGCTGTAACATGCCGGAGAGCGGCCGAGGCGTGGGCGCCTCTCTGTCGGTGAGTCAACCTCGGCCCCCACAAACTGTGAAACAAACTGTTCTTCGTCTTGAGACTTCCACCTGCGAAGCGAGCGCCGCCGCCGATATCTCCTTTCCGCCCTTCCTCAGACTCGACAAGCCCCGCAACTACTGGCCTTCACGAAATTGCGAAAGAGTGTTTGTGTCTGTACTATTTTCGTGCCGCTTGCAAAGCACAAGGAAAGCTGTTTGACCGTTTGCGCTTCGGGGATAAATACCGGTTCCTCCGAGCACAGATTGCAGTCAATTGACGGCGTCTGATCCCGCTGTCGCTCAATTCGTGTTATGCTGCAAGCTCTACCGGAAGCATGGTGTTCCTGTATTATCGCTGATCATCGATCGCTAAACCACTTAGGTTTTGCTTTCGGCTTTTTGTCGTCACCACCGAAGCAGCAACTTTTGTTTGACGCTCGCCACCACTCTACCACTACATGATGGAGGGGATTTAACCCGGTTCGGTGACGCCTTCCCAAATGTAACACGCTGCTCTAACAGCAGTCGAAGGCTGTTCTACTTAGCGATGAAGTCGTACGTGAATTCATCTTACGCACAGTATTTTCTTCCCTCCGCGAGCATAATAGTGTTTTATAAGAGGGCGTCTTCCAGACGATAGTCTTTCTTGGTTTACTTGAAAGAGAAAACTTTACTCTGTCTGTCTGTCTGTCTCTCTGTCTGTCTGTCACTCGATTCAGCCAGCCAGCCAAAGTAACAGATGCTGCGCAATAATCGCAGCATCTGCTCGCAGCCTAATCGAGACGTCTAAGTCGGTGGCAATGTTTATTCTTGTCAACATTTTTGAATAGAACAAAACATTGCTCAAATATGAGGCAGTAAATCAATACACAGGGGGCATCTGCAGTGTTCCTTTATGGACGCTCGATTATTGCTATAGGAAATTAATTACTATGTTCACTGCAGAACAAAAAGCACTCCGTCGCCTGCTGTCCTCCGAGCCGCTATTACAGCTGGCGGCATTTTAACAAACCAAACGGCAACAGTTACGAAAGACCCCACTACTTGGGTTCCACGTTCCGCTTGGAACGAACGTGAAATACGGAATTGTGGTTCAAAAATCACATCTGGTCACATATAGAATCAATATAATCTATAATCACATCTAGAACATCACTGGTCAAAGACCAACATTCCTTTCCAGTGACGACAGGGTGATACATCGTTACTACAAAATCAGATATCCTGCGCGGGATGCAGAAGAAACAGACGGAAACGTGCGCTTCACTTATAAATTAGATAAGACAGCTGGGCGCGGCGAGACGGTGGCGGCAACGCAAAAGTGAAGAAAACAAAACGCTTGGTTCACGCCGATTTAGGGTGCAAAGGTCCTCTGACAAACATATCTGAAGTCTCCTTCGTGGAAGCGAAGGCAAGTGTACATGGTAGAATAAAAAGTGCAACTCTCTCGGTTAGACTCTATATAGTTGAGCAACAAACATTCATGGTATTACTTCTATAGATGAACTCAAAACGCATGAAATTGCATTTTAATGGTAAGCAGTATATATCTAACCCCCTCCCAGTTTTCATTCCGGTGAAGCAGCTTTACTCAGCGCCCCAGAGGCATTTTTTTACGCTACCGCTGACCCTTCTTTCACAACTGTTATTTGCCGGTGTGTTTCACGTTTATGTATGCGGACATAAGCGGTGGCCGGTTGTTGCGTGGAAGTGCGGGGAGTCGAGGGAGAGGGGGGTGAGGTGCATGCGAGGCTGTAGGATTCATGCTCTTACTGATGACATGTCGGTTGAACTGGCGGGAGTTTCACACCAGGACGTCAAACAGCCGGATGCTGCCTGTCTGGTATATTCACTAATCAAGCAGATTGCGTAGCGTGTTAAACAACAGCAAGATGCCAGCGAGGCGGAAGAGAAAGTGACAGCCTCATTTTTGTTGCTTAGAATAAAACTCCAGTCATTGCAAGTTGCATTCAGCTTAATGGCTAAGAATTATGCTCAATCGCAAATCACAAACGGCGTGGTGCGTTTCTCGCACTCCGACAACTGCGTCCAGCGTCGCAGGTCATCCGTCTTCGCAGAATGAAAGGGCACTACTTTTATAAAGAGTAACGCTAGTGTAGCGTTTCAGTCGTATACTTATTAATTTGGACAGGGCACCTGCCGCGGCAAACCTGCCATTCTATATTTCTCGCAGTGGAAATCGCATGAAATTTAGTATATGTTTATACAGGATTCCTTTCTCCTAGTCGGCAGTCTGCAATGGTGTTGCAGACTATCTCTAGAAACGCGTAGCCGTATTTTTTGTAAACGCTTCATTTCAAACTAGGGAGGCCTATAGTTTGAAGCAACACAAAGTATGAATCATAGACAATGCCCTTACCCAGCACGGGGCATCTTGAGTAATCTTGGTGACGGTGAGTGGCGACACCGCGTACCCCGAGCCCCCCATACTTAAGCTGTCACCTACCGTTGCTAGAAGTTGAAAGGTGAAGGGTTAGAAGCAGTGAACGGTGGCCGTCGGAGCCTTGGTCGTGCTCCGGCCGATGGGCTCCCTGCCTGTCTACCAGGCAGGGAGCTCCGGGACCTTTTTGACTACCAGGGTAAGGTCAAAGGAGAAGGTACCCCCGTCTCTCTGCTTTCCAATGTATCATATGCCATTTTCCAAACCCCTCCGCTCCCCCAAACGTGATCGGCCCCTGTAAAGGGGCCGCTAAGAAGTTTCTTTTCCTCCTCTGCAATCGATCTCTCCCAAAGCCTGATAATTTCTCGCGGTTTTTGATCATGGAATCTGTTGACAAGACAAAGCCCATCATTTCCCTGTCTGTGTTTCTAATCTCCAAGTTTCTTGAAAGCCTTATCGGAAAGTCGTACAAGGCTAAGAAACTCACAACGGGAGACGTTTTGATAGAAGTAGAAAACAAACAATCCTCGAACCTCCTCAAGCAAACGCGCATGGTAGATGTTGACATCAAGATCACGCCCCATCGCAGCCTCAATAGCTGCCAGGGCGTGATCTCTGATCGGGATCTAATGAATGAGACTGAAGCAGATCTGCTCGAGGGCCTCCGAGATCAGGGCGTGACAGCAGTGAGGCGAATCACCATATGCCGAAATGATGAAATAATTCCAACCAAGCACATAATCTTGATACTTGACCGCTCTAACCCTCCTGAGTCGGTCAACGCAGGTTTCTTGAGATGTCCAATCCGACCCTACGTGCCGAACCCACGCCGCTGTTTCAAGTGTCAGTGGTTTGGGCACAGCACAACGTCTTGTCGTGGTAAATTGACATGCGCAAAATGTGCAGCACATATTCATCTAACAGACAATTGTAAATCCGAGAACTTCACCTGTGCGAACTGTCAGGGACCACACGCTGCCTATTCTAGGAGCTGTGAAAAGTTCAAACAGGAAAAACAGATAATTGCCTTGAAAGTCAACGAAAACATCACCTTCCCAGAGGCGCGGAAGAGGTTCGCCTATTTTCCTTTGGGGAGGTGTGCCGACGCAGCTCGCCGGGGGGCGGAGCGGCGTCAGCGTACCTCCTAAAGAAGCCTATACTAGATAACAATAGGACAACATCTTCTTATAACTCACAGTTTTCACTGCATGAGCTGAGGGCTGCTTTGAGCACGTGTAAACCCTCAGCTCCAGGCCCAGACAACATCACATACACAATGATACAACACCTGCACGCAGACACTCTTCTAACACTCTTACACCTATATAACAAGATATGGCTTTCGGGGCACATTGCAAACTCTTGGAAGGAGGCTATAGTTGTAGCTTTCCTGAAGTAGGGAAACGACCCATCGTCCCCCTCAAGTTACCGTCCTATTGCCCTGACGAGCTGCCTGTGCACGCTCTTCGAGAAGATGATCAATCGCAGGCTCGTGTACTTCCTCGAGTACAATGGTCTTCTCGAAAGCTGCCAGGCAGGCTTCAGGGAGGGGAGATCGACGAACTATCAACTCGTAGCTCTTGAATCGTATATAAAGGATGCCTTCGTGCATAAGCAGTATTGCGTAACTGTATTTGTCGACCTCGAGAAGGCCTACGACACCGCTTGGCGTTATGGGATACTTAGTGACCTCAGGTCATTCGGTGTTTCGGGTAATATGTTGAACACCCTTGTTAGTTATTTGTCAGAGAGAACGTTCAGCGTAAGAGTTGGTTGTACACTTTCAAAGGTTCACGTCCAAGAAAATGGCGTGCCGCAAGGTGGCGTGCTGAGTTGCACTCTCTTCATAGTAAAGATGAACTCTCTTGAAAAGCCACTGCCACCAACAATCTCTTATTCTATGTATGTAGACGACATGCAAATATCTTTTAAATCATGTAATATATCAATATGGGAACGTCAAGTCAAGCTTGGTGTCAAGAAGCTTGCCGGCTGGGCAGACAAGAATGGGTTTATATTGAATCCTGCAAAAAGCTCCTGCGTTGTGTTCTACAGGAAGCGCGGGGTCCACCTGGACCCAGACATTACTCTTAATGGCGTGTCGCTTCCTGTGAACAAGGAGCACAAGATCTTAGGTGCTCTGTTTGACCAGAAACTCACATTCATTCCACACATCAAGGAACTTAAACATAAATGTCTTAAAACGATGAATATACTTAAGGTTCTCTCCCATCAATCGTATGGTTCTGACAAAGAACTCCTACTACGGCTCTATACTGCTTTGGTTGGGTCTCGTTTAGACTATGGCAGTGTGGAATATGGGTCGGCGACTAAAACAGCGTTGCGAATGCTTGACCCAGTGCTACACTTGGGGCGTCGTCTCGCCTCGGGTGCTTTTCGCACTAGCCCTGTCGAGAGTCTGTATGTCGAGTGTGATAAGTGGAGCCTTGAGAACCAACGAACGTACATGGACTTGCTATATGCTTTTAAAATTTCATCGCTGAATAACCATCCTTTTTATCCTGTCTTTAACGACACATCCACATCTTTGCTTTTTGTAAATCGCCAATCCGTTCCTGTGCCCTTTTCACTTAGAGTGAGAGAGCGAGCCTCGGATCTGAGCGCTTCGTTTTTAAATGAGTACAGATCATCCTTTTCAGACATTTTACCTCCTTGGAAAGTTCGTCCTGTGTCTTCCGACCTTTCTTTTCTGAAACTTGAAAAAAATCGGGTACCGCGACCTGCAATACTGCAGCACTTTCTGGCTCGGCAGTTTAAATACCCACTTGCAGAACTTTACAGTGACGCGTCTAAAACCTCCACTATGGTATCCTGCACTGCTCATGGTTCGAATTTCAGTGCAGCCAGAACCATGAGCGTCCACACAACAATTTTTTCAGCAGAAGCCTATGGAATTTTACTGATTGTATGACACATCCTTGAAAATAAATTTCCGAAGTCTGTCAGTTACACAGATTCCTTGAGTGTTGTTCGCTTACTGTCAACGCATACACCCCCCAAAAATCACATAGTTAATATTGTATTTAACACTATCAAGCCTGTGTATGCGCAGAAGCATCAGCTGCTCCTCTGCTGGGTCCCAGGACACGTTGGGATCGCTGGGAACGAGTTGGCAGACGAGAGGGCCGCTGCTGCTGCACTCAGGAACACTGTAGACATAACAACCGTACCATATACAGACTTCAAGCCACACATAAGGCACCACTTGTGTAGAACATGGCAAACACACTTGAGTGAACAGACAACAAACTACATGTAATAAAGCCACACTTGGGAAGGTACACCACCGACACACGCAACAGACACACAGAAGTCGCCTTGGGTAGGCTGCGGATAGGGCGCACCCATTCGACACACTCGTATCTGCTTGCGGGATCTTCTAGACCCCAGTGCAGCAGGTGTGGAGAGGCCCTATCCGTATTGCACATACTAATTAAATGCAAGGCACTTCACGCAACAGGACACAAACACTTCAGAGAACTCTACAGACAACATATTCCCCTACATCCATCGCTGTTTCTGGGTGACGATGCGATGTTTTCCGTGAAACGTGTGTTTGAGTACTTGTCAGACGTCAAGTTTTTAAGCCTCATTTCCTATCACCCATAATCAATCTGGCCCTATACACCAGCCATCACCATTGCCGTTAATTGATTTTATCGGAATTCTGGCTTTAGTAGCCACCATTTTCTTTTAGATACTTTTGTTTGGCGCTCTCTACCCCAGGTGGCCTTGCGCCAAAAAACTCCAACCATCATCATCATAGACAATGCCCTTAATCAATTTAGCAATTCTATGCTCCCGTATACCTTTCAAACAACCCCTTTGATGTTTTCTGTAGTGCATTGCTGTAGTTACGACACTAAATCTATCTAAATATATATATATATATATATATATATATATATATATATATATTGTAAGGAGACAGAAGACCCGGCACAAGTCGGCACCAGTACCAGGGGACTAGGTTTAATGAGACCGTCGGTGACTCCACGAAATCAGCCACTCGTGACGATGATTATGTACAGATGATGATGATAATGGGTATGCACAGATGAGGGATTGGTCCTACCGAATGACGGCGATTGGCCAGAGCACGTAAGTGTCCCAGCGCAATAATTGTCCAGTAATGTTGACTGCGCTTACACACGCTCACAATATCCCCCTCGGCTGGAAGCGGCCTCCTGGTCGCCCAGAGTCACGATGTACGCTGGTTGTAACGTTTCATGCGAGAGACGTGCACTATTTCAGTTCCTCGCCGTCGGCGGTTAGTAGGGGCAGCTGCCGGAGGCACCAGATAGTTTACAGGAGATGTCTGCTCAACTACGATGTAGGGACCAATGTACCTATGCAAAAAGTTCTCGCCTAGACCGGGAGAGCGTAGTGGCGTCCACAGTAATACTTCTTCCCCAGGACGGAAGTGAACGGATCGGTGAGTGGAATCGTACTAGCTTTTGCGTTCTTGCTGTGTGAGTTCAGTGAGAAGACGGGCCAGGTGACGACAGTGGTTAAGCCGAGAGATGAACACGTCAGAAAACGGGGCGGCAAGGGAGTCCGGGGCAGAAAAGAAAGCCGTGTCAATGGTGAAAGAGGGGGAGCGTCCAAAAACCAGGAAGAAAGGTGAGTAGCGAGTGGTGCGCTGGAAAGCCGAATTGTAGGCGAATATAACAAAAGGAAGAATTCAATCCCAGTTAGTGTGGTCCGGCTTAATATCCATGGAGAGCATGCCGGAGAGGGTACGATGAAATCGTTTGGTGATGCCGTTGGTTTGAGGATGGTAGCTAGTGGTAGTTTTATGCACAGTATTTGCTGCTTGAAGCACTTCAGCCAGAATTTGAGAAAGGAATGCCTTGCCTCGGTCGCTCAAAAGCACGCGAGGTGCACCGTGGCGCAAGATCATGCTCTGAAGTACGAAATCTGCAATTTCTTGAGCGCATCCAGATCGCAGAGGTGATGTTTCCGCGTACCTGGTCAAATGGTCGACCGCCGTTGCAATCCAGCGGTAGCCGGTGGGTGTGCGTGGCAGTGGTCCATACAGATCAATGCCCACCGTATCAAAAGGAGAAGGGGGACAGGGAACTGTTTGTAACGGACGAGCTGGGGAAGACGTACTGCGTTTCCTATGTTGGCATTTGGCACATGATGAAATGTATTTTGCCACCCTTGTGGACATTCCAGGCCAGAAAAAACGACTACGGATTCGGTCGTACGTTTTCTCAAAACCAAGGTGTCCAGCGGTCGCGTCATCGTGGAATGCCTCTAAAATGACTGGCCTGAGCATCCGAGGCAAAACAGTGACCCATCTACTGCCTGCAGGGTGATGGCTGTAACGGCAAAGAACTCCACTAACGAGCTGAAAGTTTTTGAGCTGCCGACGTAAGCGGCTGTTGGGTGGTCGTGCGGTGCCTTCAAGTCTTTCTATGATTCGGCGACAATAATTATCGCCACGTTGCAAGGCCGATAAGTTGAGCGTGTCTTCAACCATGGCGCAAGGAATGGGTGCGATGGGCAGGACAGGCTGCGTCGACACGGAGACAGGGCTGGCGATTTGGACAACGGTCAACGTGAAAGGGCGTCCGCATCTAAATGCTTCTTGCCGGACTTATAAGTAACAGTAAAACTGTACTGCTGCAGACGAAGAACCCAACGGCCAAGGCGTCCGGAAAGGTTCTTGAGTGTCGGAAGCCAGCACAACGCATGGTGATCGGTAACGACAGTGAAATGCCTGCCGTATAAGTAAGGGCGAAACTTTTGAATTGCCCAAACAACGGCGAGGCACTCCTTTTCCGTTATGCTGTAGTTTTTTTCTGGCATCGTAAGCGAACGACTGGCATATGCAACCACTCGCTCTTTTTTTGGGCGTCTAGTTGAAGCAAGACGGCACCAATGCCTTGCCCACTGGCGTCCGTGTGTAAGATCGTGGGAGCGCTGTCGTTAAAATTGCAAAGGACGGGGCTCGACGTGAGGGTATCTTTGAGGGCCTGAAAAGCCCGTTCGCAATCTTCTGTCCAAACGAAAGGGATGCCAGGGCGTAGAAGGTGATGTAGCGGGGAAGCAACTGTTGCGAAATTTTGTATAAATCTGCGGAAGTATGATGCGAGGCCGATGAAGCTGCGGAGTTCCTTCTGCTGTTGTGGACGGGGAAAATTCAAAACTGCCGTAATCTTTTCGGGGTCCGGTTGAATTCCTTTTTTGCTCACGACGTGGCCTAATACTCTGATAGATTTGCTGGCGAAAGTGCATTTCTTTGTGTTTATCTGCAGTCCCGCATTGGAAAGACAACTCAGTACTTCGTCCAGATGGCGTAAGTGTTGGTCAAATGTACCTGAGAAAACAACAATGTCGTCCAGGTAGCAGAGACAAGTTTTCCACTTAAGACCACGAAGCACAGTGTCAATCATTCGTTCAAACGTGGCAGGCGCGTTACAGAGCCCAAATGGCATCACGTTGAACTCGAAAAGCCCGTCTGGAGTGGAAAACGCCGTCTTCTCTTTGTCATCATCGTGTATTGGGATCTGCCAATATCCCGAGCGTAAGTCTAGACTCGAGAAGTACCCCGCTCCTTGAAGACTGTCCAAAGCATCGTCGATGCGGGGCAGCGGATAAACGCCTTTTCGAGTGAACTTATTTAGTGCACGGTAGTCGACACAAAAGGGAACTGATCCATCCTTCTTCTCAACCAACACAACCGGCGATGACCAAAAGCTTGACGATGGGCGGATAACGTCGCGCTTGAGCATCTCAGCGACCTGCTCTTCAATAATTTTTCTTTCGTGAGAAGAGACGCGGTATGGTCGCCGGCGTACAATCGCTGAGCCATCTGTCTCAATTCGGTGAGCGGTCACAGTCGTCCGTTTGAGTGTGTTAGCAACCACGTCAAAGGATGCAAGGTGCTTCGCCAGTACCGTGAGCAGCTATTCTGTTTGCTCAGATGTAACGTCAGGGCTGATGGTTGCAGCGATACTAGACATACCACCCGAAGAAGCAAGGTCACACGCACGCGAAGGTGGTACTGCGTTGGACAGGACAGAAACAGGCTCTCTGTCAACCACAGCAGCGACGGTCATGCCTTTAGGCAACAAAATTGGCTCTGTGGTGGTGTTCCGAGCGGCCAAAGCTGCAGATCCTTGTGAAAAACGGACGAGGCATGTTGACATAGCAATTCTTCGGGAAGCATACGGCTTGATGGAGACGCTATCACATCACCTGCAGAAGTGCTGCTCGAGGACACCAAAAGAACTTCTTCACAACCCGGCGGCAAAAAACAGTCCCTTCGTAAGGTTAAGTTCTGCTGTCGTGAGTTTGGTGAAGGAAACGGCTCTGTGCTGGAAATGTGAATGGCCGGTTGGCGACAGGAAATAACCGCAGAAGCTGAAGAAAGAAAGTCCCATCCAAACATTATTCATGGGCGCATTCTGGCAAAAAGGCAAACTCAATATGGTGACAATCGTCTCCGATGACGACACGTGCTGTGCAAGATGCGGCAGGCTGTATGATATTTCCATTTGCACTGCACAATGAAGGTCCAGAGTAGGGCGTCTTCACTTTTCGTAGCCGGCCACACAGATCACTATGCATGACGGAGATACTAGCACCAGTGTCCACTAAAGCTTGTACAATTCCTTCCACAATTACAGGCAAAATGTTCGAGAGACGCGGTGAAGGAGTTGTAGACAGTTCGCACGATGCAGTTTCCCCTCCGTAAACTGCAGCATCTAATTTTCCGGAAGGTGGTTGGCGTCGTTCGAAACGGGGCGAAGAGGCGAGACGAAACGACGTCCGGGCGAAGGGGAACGGCGTCTGGGATCCAGTTGACGGAGCGAACGGTCTGGAGAAAACTGAGGCGACGGAGAGCGGTCGTGAGGTGGATTTCCAGGTCGTCGAGGTCCGTAGCTGTAGCGAACGTCACGTTCGTAGGGGGCGTAGCCTCGCCGCTCATCTTGCTGGCGCCGTCGGCAAAACCGCGAGATGTGGCCGCGGATTCCACAATAGAAACAGACCAGGCGTTCGTTAGGCCGGAAATCCATACGCGGTCGCCAGATGGAATATCTTGGTGACGCATGGGCCGCTGAGGAGATCGCTGTGAGCTGTTCGTAACATTGGCGGAGGTGCAGGAACTCCGATCGGTGAGACCGGGGGTCGCGAAGCAGCGTCCGCGTAGGAGGCTGCGGCGAAAGCCACTGGGGGCTACAACGCGGGCTACACGTCATCGACGCCAGCTCCTTTTTATTAATATCCCGCAAATCAGTCGCAGGCTGAGCACACCGGTCACCATGAGGGCACGATGGGCCTTACCTTTGGAGTTCCTCACGAATGATATCGCGTATGAGAGCGCGAAGCTCCGACTCAGGAGGATGACAAGCTGATTCCTGCCGTGGCTGCAGGCGGATCGCTTGTAGCTGGTCGAGGCGCTGACACGAGGTTCGTACGACCTCCACGGAAGACGGATTTTGTAGGGCAAGCGAGTTAAAGGCGAACTCTGCGATTCCCTTGAGTAGATGGCGAACTTTGTCAGCCTCTGCCATGTCTGGGTTCACCCGACGGCAGAGAGCTAGCACATCCTCAATATAAGACGCAAATGTCTCGTCTGGACGCTGCCAGCGGGCATCTAGTTTTCTTTTTGCCTCATCTGAACGCGCAGACGGTGTGCCAAATATCTGGCGGATCTTCTCAGTGAAGGAGGCCCAATCAGTTATGGTATGTTCGTTGTTGCGGTACCAGGTCTTTGCAACTTCATGCAGGGAGAGACCTACGTTATCGAGCTTGAACTTCTCGTCCCACCTGTTAAATTGGCTGACTCGGTTGAATTCGTCAAGCCACTCCTCGACGTCTTCGCCACGAAGACCAGCGGGGCCGGGAGGGTCGCACTGGCGGCAAGTCACCATCCATGCCGGCGTGGTAGGAGCGGCAGCATTCGGTGCGCCTTCTCGGTCCATTGGACTGGATGGCGGTTGAACAAGGCGACCTGAACGGAGCTTCAGGGGTGCAGCTAGGTCAGAGAGAGGTCAGGGTCGAAAGAAGCACCCTCCACCACTTGTAAGGAGACGGAAGACCCAACACAAGTCGGCACCCGTACCAGGGGACTAGGTTTAATGAGACCGTCGGTGACTCCACGGAATCAGCCACTCGTGACGATGATTATGTACAGATGATGATGATAATGGGTATGCACAGGTGAGGGATTGGTCCTACCGAATGACGGCACGTAAGTGTCCCAGAGCGCAATATTGTCCAGTAATGTTGACTGCGCTTACACACGCTCACAATATATATATATATATATATATATATATATATATATATATATATATATATATATATATATATATTCGTCATTCGGCCCTATTATATATTTCGAAAAAAAAAAAAGCCGAATAGCACTGGCAATGACGACTGCAACCTTGATATATATATATATATATATATATATATAGAGATACGGGACGAGGGACTCGGTAAAGATACATATCAAGGTTGCAGTCGTCATTGCCAGTGCTATTCGGCTTTTTTCGAAATATTTAATAGGGCCGAATGACGTGTGCTTGTCACGTTTCTTTGATTCATTGATAAATAAGCTAAAATATAAGTCGAGAAAAAATCCGCCGTTTTTCCGGGAGCGGGACTCGAACCCACATCTCCGCATAACCGGTGCGGTGCGTTAACCAATTACGCTATCCCGCAGCGGCTTCTCTCTCGACTTTTAAAGCGGGGGTTTATAGTTACAAGAGCTCTGAGGCCGGTCAACTAGCGCCGCCCCTCGACTACCGCGGGAGACGTAGAACGTCTTCTTTCCCAGCGGCCGCCACGTAGAACGTGGTCGGAGGTCGGGGTTAGCAATTGGCATATCCGAACTGCTGGAGCCAGTGCCTCGTAATGCATGTAGCAGAACAGAGAGATACGGGACGAGGGACTCGGTAAAGATACATATCAAGGTTGCAGTCGTCATTGCCAGTGCTATTCGGCTTTTTTCGAAATATTTAATAGGGCCGAATGACGTGTGCTTGTCACGTTTCTTTGATTCATTGATAAATAAGCGAAAATATAAGTCGAGAAAAAATCCGCCGTTTTTCAGGGAGCGGGACTCGAACCCACATCTCCGCATAACCGGTGCGGTGCGTTAACCAATTACGCTATCCCGCAGCGGCTTCTCTCTCGACTTTTAAAGCGGGGGTTTATAGTTACAAGAGCTCTGAGGCCGGTTAACGCACCGCACCGGTTATGCGGAGATGTGGGTTCGAGTCCCGCTCCCGGAAAAACGGCGGATTTTTTCTCGACTTATATTTTCGCTTATTTATCAATGAATCAAAGAAACGTGACAAGCACACGTCATTCGGCCCTATTAAATATTTCGAAAAAAGCCGAATAGCACTGGCAATGACGACTGCAACCTTGATATGTATCTTTACCGAGTCCCTCGTCCCGTATCTCTCTGTTCTGCTACATGCATTACGAGGCACTGGCTCCAGCAGTTCGGATATGCCAATTGCTAACCCCGACCTCCGACCACGTTCTACGTGGCGGCCGCTGGGAAAGAAGACGTTCTACGTCTCCCGCGGTAGTCGAGGGGCGGCGCTAGTTGACCGGCCTCAGAGCTCTTGTAACTATAAACCCCCGCTTTAAAAGTCGAGAGAGAAGCCGCTGCGGGATAGCGTAATTGGTTAACGCACCGCACCGGTTATGCGGAGATGTGGGTTCGAGTCCCGCTCCCGGAAAAACGGCGGATTTTTTCTCGACTTATATTTTCGCTTATTTATCAATGAATCAAAGAAACGTGACAAGCACACGTCATTCGGCCCTATTAAATATTTCGAAAAAAGCCGAATAGCACTGGCAATGACGACTGCAACCTTGATATATATATATATATATATATATATATATATATATATATATACACACACAAATAGTTTCGACCACGGTAAAAAAAGAGAACACATTTAATACCGTTTCGGCCGAGGGACCGGCCTTCGTCAGATACAGTGATGGCAGTTGTCGTACAGCTTATATATGTTTCAAAACTACAAATCAGCTAGGCAGTTGAATGAGGGAAGGGAAGAAAAGGAAAGAGGCAAACACGAGATACAGGCGCTTGTCTAAAGCATTACATAGACGCTATGGTGCCCAGAATTATCAATAAAGGTTTTCTGCACGATGTCTGTGCTTATACAAAAGCAAGGCTATCTTTACAAGGTTGTCTCTATAAACACCAAGAACATGAGCAACGACCCTTAACAGTGATAACATGAACAATTGCCTATGAATATTCAGTTCAACAGCAGAACACAGTGTTATCACATTACTGCGTGTTCAGGCAGCTTAATTTCACCGGACTTTCGTTTAAACCAGATACTAAGGTGTTAAATTTGTAAATTAGGAATGACTCGCGAACTTCTCTATCATGGTGGGTACGAAAATCAGACTGAAGGATGGTGGCTATGATACGATGATGGATATGGTCAAAGAAATGGCCTGTAACGTTCGCGTGTTTGGATAGCGGAAGACGCAGAAGGGAGGTCACATGTGCCCTGTGGTTATTGAAACACAGTCTAAACGATAGCGCCGTTTGACTAATGTATTGCAGGTTGCAAAGAGAACATTCTAACATATAGATTACGTTTTCACTGTCACAGCAAAGATCGCTATTTATTTTGAGGCAGTACTTCGAGGGTGAACTGGTAACCGATCGGGTAGTAGTCATGTGTGCGCAAACCTTGCAACGGGGCTTGTTGCAAGGATGGCTCCCAGATGGAGCCACACGTGTGGTTTTTGATGAAGTTAAAATATCACGAAGGTTTCTAGCTCTGCAGTATACTACTCGTGGCGGTTCGGGAAAAATTGCTTGCAGCCGATCACTCGGCTTGAAAATATTGTAGTGTTTACTTAAAATGTTCCTAATGTTAGGCATTGACGCGTTGTTCGTAACCACGAGGTTAGTTTTTTCGGGGGGTGAAGGCCGGGCTCGAATATCGAGGAGGTCATTACGGTCAAGAGTATCGGCGCGCCTAAATGCGTCATCAAGAATTTCGGCAGGGTACTTTTGTTTAGTGAGGGCGTCACGAAGTTGTAGGCAGTTGGACTCGAAGTCAGATTGCTTAGACAAAACTCTTTTGAAACGGATGGCTTGACTATACGGGATACTAGTTTTGCAATGCTTAGGGTGACTATTGTCAAAATTGAGGTACTGTTGCCTGTCGGTTGGCTAGCGGTAAATTTTAGTCCCGATTTCACCATTATCTACAGTCAAAGTAACGTCAAAAAAATTGATGCTAGACTGGGAAAAATAATGGGAAAATGACATAGAAAGACTTAGAAAATAAACATAAGTTTACTGACGTTTCAGGGAGAGGACTTCCTTGCTATTTATATTTACTAGAAGTGTATCTGACGCTTGAGGGTGGTAGCCAGCACCACTCTGACTACACGGGGAGAAGGGGACCTTCTTTCAAACCCCCGGGGCGTGACTCGAGCGTCTACAGCCTGTCAAGAGCGGGTAACTGGCGGGAAGCCCTCTTATGCTACCTAGGCATCAAGGCTGCCAGAACCGAGACCCTCGCTAGGCTTTTCGCAGAATAATATAGTAAGGAAATGAGGGGCTCGTTGAGGAGATACAAAAAGATAGGACAGCAGTCTACAACGCCAAAGGAGGCATAGGGGTGTGGTTAGGCTCTTTTCTTTTTCACTACGGTTAATGAAGTAAACATTTTTTTAATATACAGAAGAAAGAAAGAAAGAAAAACACGCGCCCAGAGTGGGGACCGAACCACGCTCATGACCGAACCCAGTTACCCGCTCATGACAGATGATGATGGTTGGATGTTTATGGCGCAAGGCCAACTGGGGCAAAGAGCGCCAAAACAATAGTCATATATGAGGGGTGAAACCTTAAACACTAAGTAGAGTCAGTAAAAACAAAAGTGAAATCACAAAATGACAATGAGCATGGCTGGTGTATAGGGCCAGATTTCATGATGCGTGATAGGAAATGAGGTTTAAAAACTTGACCTCTGACAAATACTCAAACACACGTTTCACAGAAACAATGGCATCGTCACCTAGAAAAAACAATGGATGTAGGGGGGGAGGGGAATATGTTGTCTGTAGAGTTCTCTGAAGTGTTTGTGTCGTGTTGTGTGAAGTGCCTTGCATGCGATTAGTATGTGCACTACGGATAGGGCCTCTCCGCACCTGCTGCACTGGGGTCTAGAAGATCCCGTCTGCAGATACGAGTGCGTCGCATGGGTGTGCCCTATCCGCAGCCTACCCAAGGCGACTTCCGTGTGTCTGTTGCGCAAGTCAGCTGTGTACCGTCCCAAGTGTGGCTTTATTACAAGTAGTTTGTTGTCTGTCTGTTCGTCCCAGTGTGTTTGCCATGTTCTGCGCAGGTGTTGTCTTATGTGTGGCTTGAGGTCTGTGTAGGGTACGGTTGTTATGTCTACAGTGCTCCTGAGTGCAGCAGTAGCAGCCCTCTCGTCTGCCAACTCATTCCCAGCGATCCCAGAGTGTCCTGGAACCCAGCAGAGGAGCAGCTGATGCTTCTTTGCATACACAGACATGATAGTGTTAAACACAAGATTAACTATGTGGTTTTCGGGGGGTGTATGCGATGACAGTGCGCGAACAACACTCAAGGAATCTGTGTATATGATAGACTTCGGAATTTGATTTTCAAGTATGTGACGTACAATCAGCAAAATCCCATACGCTTCTGCTGAAACAATTGTCGCGTGGACGCTCATGGTTCTGGCTGCACTGAAATTGGGACCATGAGCAGCGCAGGAGACCATAGTGGAGGTTTTAGACGCGTCATTGTAAAATTCTGCAAGTGGGTATTTAAACTGCAGAGACAGAAAGTGCTGCAGTATTGCAGCTCGCGGTACCCGATTTTTGTCAAGTTTCATAAAAGAAAGGTCGGAGGACACAGGACGAACTTTCCAAGGAGGTAAAATGTCTGAAAAGGATGATCTGTACACATCTAAAAACGAAGCGTTTAGATCCGAGGCTCGCTCTCTCACTCTAAGTGAAAAGGGCACAGGAACGGATTGGCGATTTACAAAAAGCACAGATGTGGATGTGTCGTTAAAGACAGGATAAAAAGGATCGTTATTCAGCGATGAAATTTTAGAAGCATAAAGTAAGTCCATGTATGTCCGTTGGTTCTCAAGGCTCCACTTATTACACTCGGCATACAGACTCTCGACAGGGCTAGTGCGAAAAGCACCCGACGCAAGCCGTAGCCCCAAGTGTAGCACTGGGTCAAGCATTCGCAACGCTGTTTTACTCGAATACCCATACACCACACTGCCATAGTCTAAACGAGACCCAACCAAAGCAGTGTAGAGCCGTAGTAGGAGTTCTTTGTTAGAACCATACGATTGATGGGAGAGAACCTTAAATATATTCATTGTTTTCAGACATTTATGTTTAAGTTTCTTGATGTGTGGAATGAATGTGAGTTTCTGGTCAAACATAACACCTAAGAACTTGTGCTCCTTGTTCACAGGAAGCGACACGCCATTCAGAGTAATGTCTGGGTCCGGATGGACCCCGTGCTTCCTGGAGAACACAGCGCAGGAGCTTTTTGCAGGATTCAATTTAAACCCATTCTTGTCTGCCCAGCCGGCAAGCTTCTTGACACCAAGCTGGACTTGACGTTCGCATATTGACATATTACATGATTTAAAAGATATTTGCACGTCGTCTACATACATAGAATAAGATATTGTTGGTGGCAGTGCCTTTCCAAGAGAGTTCATCTTTACGATAAAGAGAGTGCAACTGAACACGCCACCTTGCGGCACGCCATTTTCTTGGACGTGAACCTTTGAAAGTGCACAACCAACTCTTACTCTGAACGCTCTCTCCGACAAATAACTAACAAGGGTGTTCAACATATTACCCGAAACACCGAATGACCTGAGGTCACTAAGGATTCCATAACGCCAAGCGGTGTCGTAGGCCTTCTCGAGGTCGAAAAAGACAGTTAAGCTGTACTGCTTATGCACGAAGGCATCCTTGATGTATGAGTCAAGTGCAACCAGTTGATCGTTCGTCGATCGCCCCACCCTAAAGCCTGCCTGGCAGCTCGCGAGAAGACCATTGTACTCGAGGAAGTACACGAGCCTCCGATTGATCATCTTCTCGAAGAGCTTGCACAGGCAGCTCGTCAGGGCTATTGGACGGTAACTTGAGGGAAACGACGGGTCCTTTCCCTCCTTCAAGAAAGCCACTACAATGGCCTCCCTCCAAGAGTGTGGAATGTGCCCCGAAAGCCATATTTTATTATATAGATGTAGAAGTGCTTCAAGTGTGTCTGCGTGTAGGTGTTGTATCATTGTGTATGTTGTGTTGTCTGGGCCTGGAGCTGAGGGTTTACACGTGCTCAGAGCAGCCCTCAGCTCATGTAGTGAAAACAGGGAGTTGTAAGAAGTCTGTGATTTGTTGTTGTCGTGTAGGGACTTATTTTCACAAGAGGCTTTATACTTCAGGAAAGGGTTGGTGTAGTGTGCTGAACTGGACACGTGTTGGAAGTGTTGTGCGAGTGTGTCAGCCTGATCTTTCAGAGTGTCCCCTGTTGTGCTGACCAGGGGCAGGCTGTGTGTATTTTGTCTTTTGAGTTTGCGTATACGTGTCCATACCTTGCGTGTGTCTGTGTAGGAGTTTATTGATGTTATGAAGGAACGCCAACTCTCTCGTTTTGCCTCACGACGCACACGTTTTCCTAACGCCTTGGCCCGTTTGAACAAAATGAGGTTACCCGACGTGGGGTACCGACGAAGGACACCCCACGCCTTGTTCTGGGCCTCTCGCGCCCGCCTACAGTCCTCATTCCACCACGGCCTCCGCTGGTTGCGCGGCGCACCAGAGGCGTGGGGAATGGACTTTTTGGCGGCGTCGAGGATGTGCGCCGTGAGGACGCGCGCCGTGAGGAGTTGTGCGGCTTCATCTACGTGTAAGTGTGCTATGGATGTGTGGTGTAGTTTCGATGTCTCTGTAAATGTGTTCCAGTTAGCTCGTGCTTCATTGAACCTATTATGGGAAGATGAACTGCTTGGGCCTTTACCTATATATCTAAGTGAGGTGGGGAAGTGGTCACTACCATATGGGTCAGTTCCCACACCCCACTCGAGAAGAGGAAAGAGAACTGCGGAGCCAATAGCCAAGTCAAGACATGAGTATGTGTTGTGTCCTATGTTATGATATGTAGGCTGTTTATTGTTGAAAAGGCATGCTCCAGAAGATGTCAGGAATTTCTCTATCAGGCGACCTCGGGCATCCGTTCTGGAAGAGCCCCAAAGAGAGTTGTGAGCATTAAGGTTGCCTGTAAGGATGTATGTTTCGGGCAGCTGGTCAACCAGCGCCTCGAAGTCGGAGCTCGTAAGTGCAACATCAGGAGGCATGTATATGGAGCATACCGTTATCAACCTATTAAATATTATTAAGCGTATTGCTACAGCCTCAAGGACGGTGTTCAAGGTGACAGTGTGGCATGCTAAGGATTTGCGGGTGATTATGGCAACACCGCCAGAAGAGTGTGTGCAGCCATCCCTGTCTTTCCTGTATATCATGTAACTATTCAAGAAATTTGTGTGTTTGGAATTCAGATGTGTTTCCTGGACACACATTATACTTGGCTGATTGGCATGCAGAATATCATAAACGTCGTCAAGATTATTCAGAAGGCCTCTGCAGTTCCATTGAACAATATTTTCTCTTCCCATTATTATGTGTTCAGAGCTACTGGAGTGTGACTATTTATGTAGGGTCTTTCGGGGCTTGGACTCTTGGAAGGGGTTTTCTGGCCTTCCCTACTTACCTGGACGTCGTAGCCCGTTCCTTCCGCTGCGATGAAAGCCGGAAGGGCTCGACGTCCATGTCGTCATCTGAAGGCAAGGGGGTGCCCAGCGGACTGGGCCCCCTTGACGTGGTACCCTTTCGGGTGTTCTTTGCCTGCGCTGCCAGTGCCGAAGGCGTGGGGAGCACCACAGATGGCACAGGCAGTGAGGCGGGGGAGGGGGTCACTGCGACTGCCTCCGTCTCCATCTCGTCCGGGCCCTCGCGTGTGCTTCGGGCCGGTGGAGAGGGGGAAACGGTGGGTGCAGCAGCATCCCCACCGGACGTGGATGCCACCACAGCCGCTGCTGGCTCAGGGAGCGGTGCGGTGGCGGGATGGGCTGCCAGAGGCAACCCAGGGGGGGGCGGGGGCGGGACCAAGTCCGACTCGCGGTACTGGGTCCCCGCCGAAACCAGACGCCGCTCCGCCCCCCGGCGAGCTGCGTCGGCGTACCTCGCCAGAGGGAAAGAGGCGAACCTCTTCCGCGCCTCTGGGAAAGTGATGTTTTCAGTGACCTTGATGTTAATGATTTTCTTTTCTAATTGAAACTTTTCGCATTTTCTGGAGTAGGCCGCATGTGGACCCTGGCAGTTTACACAAAGAAGTTGTTGCACGTTGCAGTTTTCGGCCGGGTGATCGTGCTGGGCGCATTTTGCGCAGGTAAGTCGGCCGCGACAGGTGTTTGTGCCGTGCCCGAACCGTTGGCACTTGAAGCAGCGCCGTGGGTTCGGGATGTAAGGCCGGACTGAACAACGGATGTAACCTGCGTTGATGAATTCAGGAAGGGTCGCCTTGTCGAAGGTTAGGATGAGGTGCTTTGTCGGTATTTGTTTATCGTCTCTGCGGATGGTTATGCGCCTGACCGCTGTTACGCCCTGACTACGAAGGCCCTCCAGCAGGTCAGCTTCAGATTCGTTGATTAGGTCATATTCGGAAATCACGCCCTGGGAGCTGTTTAGGCTGCGGTGGGGCGTGACTCGGATGGCCAGATCGGCGATGCGGGTTTGTGCAAGTAGTTTATCAGCCTGATCCTGGCTACTGACTTCAACAAGGATTTCACCGGTTCTTTGTTTTTTGGCTTTATATGATTCGCCGATGACACCTTCAAGAAATTTGGAGACGAGAAATACTGACTTTGAAGCAAGAGGGTTCAACTGGTCAACTGATTCTATTACTAAGAAGCGAGAGTAGTTGTTCGGTTTTAGAATACTCAAGTTGGGAAGTGGTGGGAACGAAACTTCGGTGCGGCCCCTTTTCGGGGGCCGATCACGTTTGGGGGGGGGGGGGGGGTTTGGAAAATGCCATATGATACATTGGAAAGCAGGGAGACGGGGGTACTTTCTTGTTTGACCTTACCCTGGTAGCCAAAGAGGTCCCGGAGCTCCCTGCCTGGTGAACAGACAGGGAGCCCATCCGCCAGAGCTTGACCTGGGCTCCGACGGCCACCGTTCGTGGTTTCTAACCCTCCACCTATAAACACATTGCCACGGTTGGATCCAGCGTATGTTTGGGGGCTCGGGGTCCGCGGTATCGCCAGTACCGTCACCAAGATTGCTCAAGGTGCCCCGTGCGGGGCGCTCATGACAGGCTGTAGACGCTCGAGTCACGCCCCGGGGGTTTGAAAGAAGGTCCCCTTCTCCCCGTGTAGTCAGATTGGTGCTGGCTACCACCCTCAAGCGTCAGATACACTTCTAGTAAATATAAATAGCCTAGAAAGTGAAGGAGAACACAGTCGCCCAGATAGCCGAATTGGTAAGGCATTCGACATGTAATCGAAAGGCGTGGGTTCGGTCCCCACTCTGGGCGCGTGTTTTTCTTTCTTTCTTTCTTCTGTATATTCAAAAAATGTTTACTTCATTAACCGTAGTGAAAAAGAAAAGAGCCTAACCACACCCCTATGCCTCCTTTGGCGTTGTAGACTGCTGCCCTATCTTTATATATATATATATATATATATATATATATATATATATATATATGTGGGCTACACGCCCACATCCAGCCACGACAACCAAGTAGTGGAACGCTTCTATGAAGATGTGGAATCGGCAATGGCTAAAGTAAAAACACAGTATACCGTAGTTATGGGGGACTTCAATGCTAAAGTAGGCAAGAATCAGGCTGGAGACAAGGCAGTTGGGAACTATGGTCTGGGCTGTAGAAATAGCAGGGGGGACCTACTAGTTGGGTTTGCAGAATGGAATAACCTACGCATAATGAATACCTTCTTCTGTAAACGGGAGAGTCGGAAGTGGACCTGGAGAAGCCCGAATGGGGAGCACAAAAATGAAATAGACTTCATATTATGCGATAACCCTGGCGTCGTGCAGGATGTGGAAGTGCTCGGAAGGGTAAGGTGTAGTGACCACCGTATGGTAAGATCCCGAATTAGGCTAGATTTGAGGAGGGACCGCAACAAGCTAGTACGAAAGAATCCGATAAAGGAGCTAACAGTAAGACGTAAAGTAGAAGAAATCAGGATCGCGCTGCAGAACCGATATTCCGCTCTTAACGAGGAAGCCGAGTTTACGACGCAGGAAGCCAGCGACAACCTTACACGCATTATTACGGAGTGTGCAGTAGAAGTCGGGGGCACTATGGCTAGACAGGATACTGGTAAACTTTCACAGGAGACGAAAGATCTAATCAGGAAACGGCAAACCATGAGAATCTCCACCGCAGCTGACAGAATAGAACTAGCGGAGCTCTCCAAGCTAATCAATAAGCGTAAGACAGCTGACATACGGAAGTATAATATGGAGAGCATCGAATACGCTGTAAAGAACGGAGGTAGCCTGAAAGCAGTGAAGAGACGTCTTGGCGTGGGGAAAAATCAGATGTATGCACTTAAGGATAAGCAAGGCAATGTCATCACAAATAGGGATAAAATAGTCACAGTGGCCGAGGAGTTCTATAGGGATCTGTACAGTAGTCAGGACATACAGGATAATGCCGAACGAGACAGTAGTTCACAGGAGATAGACATCCCACCAGTAACGACCGAAGAAGTAAGGAAAGCTTTGATAGAAATGAAAGGGGGCAAAGCACCTGGTGAGGATCAGATAACAGCAGACCTCTTGAAGGATGGCGGAGAAATTGTACTTGAAAAACTGGCAAACCTGTATACGCAATGCCTAATGACCGCAATGGTACCGGAATCTTGGAATAACGCGAACATCATCCTAATACATAAGAAAGGCGACATGAAGGACTTGAAAAATTACAGGCCGATCAGCTTACTGTCAGTTGTCTACAAGGTATTTACCAAGGTAATCGCTAACCGAATTTCTGCAACCTTAGATTTCAGTCAACCTAAAGAACAAGCAGGGTTCCGTAAAGGTTATTCAACAATGGACCATATTCACACGATCAATCAGGTGATAGAGAAGTGCGCTGAGTATACTGAACCCCTATACATAGCCTTCATAGATTATGAGAAAGCATTTGACTCGGTCGAAACCCTAGCAGTCATTCAGGCATTACGGAACCAGGGGGTAGATGAGCATTATGTAAGAATACTAGAGAATATCTACAATGGGTCTACAGCTACGATCATCCTCCATAGGGAGAGCAGTAAAATACCTATAAGAAAGGGTGTCAGACAAGGAGACACAATCTCTCCAATGCTATTCACAGCATGTTTACAAGAAGTATTCAGAACGTTGCATTGGGAACAGGTGGGAGTAAGGGTTAATGGAGAATACCTCAGTAACCTCAGATTTGCTGATGACGTTGCCTTGCTAAGTAACTCGGGGGACGAATTGCAAAGCATGCTTTCCGCACTGGGCGAACAGAGTAGAACCGTGGGACTGAAAATTAATATGCAGAAAACTAAAGTAATGATCAATAACCTCGGGAGAGCACAGCGGTTTGACATAGGTGGCGAGGCAGTGGAAGTGGTAAGCGAATATATCTACTTAGGCCAAGTTGTGA
The DNA here is from genome assembly GCF_048455015.1 of Haemaphysalis longicornis. NCBI lineage: Eukaryota > Metazoa > Arthropoda > Arachnida > Ixodida > Ixodidae > Haemaphysalis > Haemaphysalis longicornis. The sequence continues at coordinate 201,164,783 of NW_027526361.1, read as the reverse complement.
CCCCAGATCCAAACCATGAGGCAGAGATAATTAGAAGGATCAGAATGGGGTGGGGTGCATATGGCAGACATTCTCAGATAATGAATAGCAGCCTACCATTGTCGCTGAAGAAGAAAGTGTATGACAGCTGCATCTTACCGGTACTCACCTACGGGGCAGAAACTTGGAGGCTCACTAAGAGGGTTCAACTTAAATTGAGAACGACTCAGCGGGCAATGGAGCGGAAAATGATAGGTGTAACATTAAGGGACAGGAAGAGAGCGGAGTGGGTCAGGGAGCAAACTGGTGTTAAAGACATATTAGTAGAAATTAAGAAGAAGAAATGGACGTGGGCAGGACATGTAATGCGAAGGCAAGATAACCGCTGGTCATTAAGGGTAACAGAGTGGATCCCTAGAGAAGGCAAGCGTTGCAGGGGGCGGCAGAAAGTTAGATGGGCAGATGAGATAAAGAAGTTTGCGGGGATAAATTGGTCACAGTTGGCACAGGACCGAGGCAATTGGAGAATAATGGGAGAGGCCTTTGCCCTGCAGTGGGCGTAGATAGGCTGGTGATGATATATATATATACATATTCCTCCTCGCGGTACCGGAGGACAGAATCCGTCGCAAATCTGTTAAAATCATTTACGCTAGAACCCATGCAAGTGCGCCGCGAAAAGCAAAGGTTAACACTCCTGTTTCAAATTATAAGAGGCGAAATGAAAATAAATAAAGACACATACATACAACCTGCACCCAAACGAGGAGCTCGTTTGAACCATAGTCACCCATTAAGGCCTTTTTGGGCGCGTCTAGATGGCTTTAAGAATTCTTTTTTTCCTTATAGCATAGAAGTGTGGAATAGACTTGCAGAGTATGCTGTTACTAGTTCAAATGTCAAAGCGTTTGAGTGTTCGCTAGAATTGTACTACGGGCAGCACGAAACCGAATGTCTGTTTTGTCAGTGTGTATTGTTTTTATTGTATTCCTCCCTGTCATCAATAAATCAATAAATAAATTTATATATATATATATATATACATACATATATATATATATATATATATATATATATATATATATATATATTGTAGTGAAGAATATTAGCTATGCTCCGCAAAAGCATCGGAGGCGTGATTACCCAGAATGGGTCATGTTGACCAGTACGAGCAGCGTCATCATTAGCAAAAAGACTGTCGGAAATCCTCATCGCCATCGCCTAGAACGACGGGGTTCACTCGGACTGCTTCGCTCGGCTCGTGTCTGCTTCCCTGGTCCGCGATTCCTGACCTCTCGCCTTCAGAAAGATGTTCGGCAATAAATCACCTTTCAAGTGGTGGAGGAGCCGGGGTCACGCCTTAATCCTGGAACTCCGGAGCCGGAAGTTACCCTCGGCTATGAACAACCAACCGAACCAGAGTGCTACGCCCTCATCGCCGACGGTGATGTGCTACGGTGCTATGCAGCGAGAACCTCCATTCTTCAACGGAACCGATAATAACGGCGCCGAGGATTGGCTGTCCGTGTACGAACGCGTAAGCACTCATAACCGATGGGACGACGCCATGAAACTGAATAACGTCGGCTTCTCTGAAGGCCGCCGCCGAGTTATGGTATGGGAACAACCAGCGCGACTGCCGGACGTGCTCTGAGTTCAACGTAAAGTTCCTTGCGGCCTTTGGCCGTTCAGCGGTGTGCAAGCTTGAAGCGGAGCAGCGTCTGCGTGTTCGAGCACAGCAGGCTGGCGAGAACTTTATTAGCTGTATTGAAGACGTCGTGGACCTATGTAAGCGCGTCGACCCATCTATGGCGGAAGCTGATAAAGTGAAGCATATTTTAAAAGGCATAGATGACGACGCCTTCCAAATGCTTTTGTCCAAGGACTTCAGCACGGTTGCCGATGTCGTCAAGCTGTGCTTAAGCTTTGATGAGCTGAGGAAGCAACGGGCCCTCACTCGAAAATCTCTTGCACGGGATGACTCTGGGTTGAGTTTGGCAGTGATTTCCACCGATTCCGCGCTCCTTACGCAAATTGAAGACTACGTGCGTGAGGAAGTGGCGCGACAGCTGTCCCTCCTACCCTCCACGACGACGTCGGTGTCCGCGCTAGAGCCTGCCCTCAGAGATATCATCCGGGGTCAAATTGCTGAAGCACTTCCGCCGCCGCCTCCGCAGTACGTGCCCGTAGCTGCGCCAGTCACTTATGCCGAAGTCGTCGCCAGACCATTGCAGCAGCCTGCCGTGACGTTCCAGCCGACATTCCCAGTTCGACCTCGGGTTCCACCCTCGGTGCTTCCTCAACCTCAGTTCGTGCCGCAACCCCGGAGTGTATGGCGTACACCGGACAATCGCCCTATCGGCTTTGCGTGCAGGATGCCTGGGCACGTTGCACGCTATTGTCGTCGTTGTCCGCCGTCAACCTGGAACTCTGCGCCTGCAGACTTCACTCAGTCGCCTAAAGTCCATGTGACGCCACGCTCGTCGTTCCCGACCTCCTCTTCGAACCGCGCCACCTTTACCGACCACCGTTCGCCGTCACCACGCCGTCGCTCGCTCTCCCCGATGCGGCGCCGTCCTGGTCCCGGAGATACGGAAAACTAGTTGCCGCAGTTCCTGAGGCACGAACTGCGTCGACGTCGAAAAGTCCAAGGCCTCATCCCCTTCCGTTCCCTACCAATGTCATCGATGTTGTTGTTGAAGGCATTCGCACATTAGCTCTGGTCGACACAGGAGCCGCCATGTCCGTTATTCGCGCTGATCTCTGCCGTTCCCTTCGCAAAGTAAAGACGCCTCTGGATGGACTATCGCTCCGAACCGCAAGTGCACAATATATCGCGCCAGTGGCTGCATGCACGGCTCGGGTTCTTATTCAGGACGTCGTGCACCACGTTGAGTTTATAGTGCTTCCGGCTTGCTCCCACGAAGTAATATTAGGATGGGACTTTCTTTCCCGCAATAACGCAGTGATTGACTGCGCCCGCGCACAAGTGCAACTTTCAGCCTCTTCTGACGTTGTTTGGCGACGACCATCCCATCTACGCTGCTAAAATTGTCGTGGCAGAAGACACTCACATTCCGCCCTGTTCTTCTGTATGTGTGCTTATATGCTGTGTGTCTGTGACCGACGCCACGGCGCTGTTTAGACCATCTGACACGTTTTACCGCCGCAACGTTTTTCCACTGCCGTTTGCCGTTCTGGATTTCCACTCCGGGGGAAGCGCCATGTTCATCACGAACACATCGACCGTACCGTGCGCCCTCCTAGAAGGCGAAAATCTTGGAAGTCTAGAACATATCGACCCTGGCCTTATTTTTAACGTTGCGGATGGCGTGTCACACATTGACATCGACGGACTGGATCCGTGTTCGTCAGATCCAAACTCAGCGACTGACGTGTTTCGTGCCTCCGTGGATGATGCTCTAGACAGCACCCAACAAGCTCAACTTATGGCTCTACTTCAGCGATTCCGTTCGTCTTTCGATTTGTCGCACAACGCGCTTGGTCGTACGTCCACTGTGGAGCACACCATCGATACTGGAAGCCATGCTCCCCTTCGGCAACGGCCGTATCGCGTCTCCCCAACCGAGCGTCGCACCATCGAGCAACACGTCGATGACATGCTTCAGCGTGGCGTTGTTCGACCCTCAAGCAGTCCCTGGGCATCTCCTGTCGTTCTCGTACGAAAAAAAGATGGCTGTATTCGATTTTGTGTAGACTATTGCCGCCTCAACAAAATCACGCGCAGGGACGTCTATCCTCTCCCTCGGATAGATGATGCTCTGGACAGCTTGCAGGGCGCAGAATTTTTCTTGTTACTTGATTTAAGGTCCGGGTATTGGCAGGTTACTATGGCAGACGGTGATCGCCCGAAAACGGCATTTGTCACACCAGATGGGTTGTACGAATATAATGTCATGCCGTTCGGGCTGTGCAATGCCCCTGCAACATTTGAACGCATGATGGACAATGTTTTGCGCGGCCTCAAGTGGAAAATCTGTCTTTGCTATCTAGACGACATTGTCATCTTTTCTGCCGATTTTAAGACGCACCTTCACCGTTTGGAGCAAGTTTTAACATGCCTTTCACGAGCTGAGCTCCAACTTAACCTGAAAAAGTGTCGTTTTGCCGCCACGAAACTTACCATCTTGGGTCACGTTGTATCCAAGGACGGCGTGCTCCCCGACCCAGCCAAGCTTCGCGCTGTCGCCGAATTCCCGAAGCCAAACAACATAAAATCCCTTCGGAGCTTCGTAGGGCTTTGCTCGTACTTCCGGTGCTTCATTCGCAACTTTGCTTCCATCATTGAGCTATTGACGAAGCTCCTCGGTGGTGCCCGTGACTTGCCTGCCTGGTCTCCGGCCTGCGACCACGCGTTCCATACTTTGCGCCGTCTCCTTACATCGCCACCCATACTTCGACACTTCGACCCTACAGCGCCCACCGAACTTCATACTGACGCCAGCGGAGTTGGCCTTGGGGCTGTGCTTTGCCAACGTAAACAAGGTTTCGACGAATATGTCGTCGCCTATGCCAGCCGCACCCTAACGAAGCCAGAGTCCAATTATACAGTTACCGAGAAGGAGTGCTTGGCCATCATCTGGGCGCTTGCTAAATTTCGACCATATCTGTACGGCCGCCCATTTGATGTGGTCACTGACCGCCACGCCCTCTGTTGGCTGTCTTCTTTGAAAGATCCGGCAGGCCGTCTGGGGCGATGGGCGCTTCGCCTCCAAGAATATGATATACGGGTGAAATACAGGTCTGGTAAGAAGCATTCGGACGCCGACGCTCTCTCCCGTTCACCCGTACCTGCTAATCTATCGGACTCTCCGGGTGACCTGGCTTCCCTTGCTGTGACTGACATGGCAGCTGAGCAACGGAAGGACCCATGGATTGTTGCCCTTCTCACCTCACTCACCAATCCTTCCAAAACCTTAACGACACGCGCTCTCCGTAGGCAAGCATCTCACTTTGCAGTACGCGATCAGCTGCTTTATCGACGCAACTACTACTTGGATGGCCGCAAATGGTTGCTAGTGATTCCACGGCATTTGCGGTCCGATGTTTGTGCCTTGTTCCACTCTGATCCCACATGTGGTCATGTCGGCCTACACAAAACCTATGAACGTTTGCGTCTTCGTTACTTCTGGCGCGGGATGTACAACTTCGTGCGAAAATACGTTTGATCGTGCCAAGATTGCCAACGCCGAAACTCGCCGGTACCTCACCTATGTGGTCCGTTACAGCCGCTGCCTTGCCCAGTGAAACCATTTGACCGTGTGGGCATTGATCTGTACGGACCGTTACCATGCACAACCGCCGGCAACCGCTGGGCTATAGTTGCCATCGACCACTTGACGCGCTATGCTGAGACCGCCACTCTACCAGCTGCTACCGCACGGGACGTCGCCTCGTTTCTCCTGCGGCGTTTTATACTCCGTCACGGTGCGCCTAAGGAGCTGCTCAGCGACAGAGGCCGCGTATTTCTGTCTGACGTCGTCGCGGAGCTTCTTAAGGCATGCAGCGTCATCCATCGAACGAGCACTGCCTACCATCCGCAAACGAATGGCCTCACGGAGCGCTTCAACCGTACCCTCGGGGACATGTTGTCCAAGTACGTTGCGTCTGACCGTGGCAACTGGGACCTTGTACTCCCTTACGTGACGTACGCCTACAACACCGCCATACAAGCGACGACGGGTTTTTCTCCGTTTTTCCTCCTATATGGGCCGGTGCCATCGTGCATGCTGGACACCATCCTTCCCTACCGCCCTGATGTATCCGAGTGCACGCCGATTTCTGAGGCTGCCAAACACGCCGAAGAATGCCGCCAGCTTGCCCGTTCTTTCACCACTGAAGAGCAGGAGCGACAAAAGTCCATCACGAGTGGCGGGCCCGCACCCGACTTCGTTCCCGGTTCTCTCGTGTGGCTCTGGGTACCCACCAGGACTCCTGGCCTGTGCTCGAAATTCCTGTTGAACTATCAGGGGCCGTACCGTGTTGTTGAACGCACTTCCCCGGTGAACTACGTCGTCAGGCCGCTAACACCTTCCCAGGATCTCCGACGCCGTGGACGTGACACAGTGCATGTTGCTCGTCTCAAGCATTATTATGACCCGCGCGTCTCGCCATCACCTTGAGTGGCCAGGATGGCTACCCTCTTTTCTGGGGGGTGATTGTAGTGAAGAATATTAGCTATGCTCCGCAAAAGCATCGGAGGCGTCATTACCCAGCATGGGTAATGTTGACCAGTACGAGCAGCGTCATCATTAGCAAAAAGACTGTCGGAAATCCTCATCGCCTTCGCCTAGAACGACGGGGTTCACTCGGACTGCTTCGCTGGGCTCGTGTCTGCTTCCCTGGTCCGCGATTCCTGACCTCTCGCCTTCAGAAAGATCTTCGGCAATAAATCACCTTTCAAGATATATATATATATATATATATGTATTTATATATATATATATATATATATATATATATATGTGGCGAATTAGAAATGAGGAACTGAGGGACTCGGTGAAATAAGACAGAAAATAACGGTTGGCAGTCAAAAAAACCTCGGAAAGGGGGGTTGTGGCTGGTCATAGAAACAGATGAATTTTTTGAGTCAGAAAGAAAGTAGTGAAAAAATTCCCGCCGGGTGGGATCCGAACCCACCATAAAAAAAAGTTTCCTGCATTTTGGCAGCCGCTTATTCCATAGGGGCGATTTCCCGTGCAAGCCGGGTGAATTTCCCAAGCATTGTAGTCCCACAGAAAGGCAGAGCGCCAGGCCGGGGAGTCGCTTGTAACTAGTTTACCCGTAGGTGCCCGGCGCCACCAAGGCGCACGAATGCACATGGTGCCTTCCACATCCACGGTGGACGCTCAACTCACAACCGCCTGTGGCAGGACATGCCGCCAGACTCTTTCACCCCGGCAATGGCGCAATGCGGAATAATGGCTGGGGGCCCCGCCTGATGGACAAGGGTCAGGGGCCCCCGCAAGGGTAAAGGCGCCTTTCCAGGCGGGGATTCCCCTTTCAAGGGTCCGCACTCGACCAGGGACGTGTACCCATTAGAGAAACCGGTGGGTGCTCAGCGGTACCAGGATTCGAACCCAGTACCTCCCGTATACGAGGCGAGTGCTGTACCTCTGAGCCATCGCAGTGGTATTCTTCCTTTCTGACACCACTTTCTTACTGACTCGAAAAATTCTTCATCTGTTTCTATGACCCACCACAACCTCCCCGGCAATGGCGCAATGCGGAATAATGGCTGGGGGCTCCGCCAGATGGACAAGGGTCAGGGGCCCCCGCAAGGGTAAAGGCGCCTTTCCAGGCGGGGATTCGCCTTTCAAGGGTCCGCGCTCGACCAGGGACGTGTACCCATTAGAGAAACCGGTGGGTGCTCAGCGGTACCAGGATTCGAACCCAATACCTCCCGTATACGAGGCGACTGCTGTACCTCTGAACCATCGGAGTGGTATTCTTCCTTTCTGACACCACTTTCTTACTGACTCGAAAAATTCTTCATCTGTTTCTATGACCCACCACAACCTCCCCTTGGCTTTCCAAAGTTTTCTTGAGTACCAACCATTATTTTTTGTCTGATATCTGAGATAAATAAATAAATAAATATATATATATATATATATATATATATATATATATATATATATATATATATATATATATATATATATATATATATATATATATATATATATATATATATATATATATATATAGAATTCGATAATTCGATTAGTTTTGCAACGGGCCGGAAGAAACATTCAGGTAAAAGTTAGGAACCACTTTCCGATTAACTTGTTTATTATAAATTAGTCCAACACTTTCGGAAGTGGAACTTCCGACTTCTGGGACAATGTTTGAATGCACTCAGAACCCTTATGCACACTGCATGCGAGGGATTTCTCCCTTCCTCTTTCTCTTCAAGGAGGGGAATACGCCAGAAGAAATAACAAATCCAGTAACAAGAGGACACTTGCGGGGCTTGGTGCTGAGAACGAGAGGGTAAAAAGTAAGGGGGAAAAGGAAAAAAAGTGGGAAAAAAGCCGGAAAGGCCGTGGTTTTAGTGAGAAAACGGCACGGGTGGGGGAAGGGAGCGGGAGCAAAGTTTTGTGTCGGCCACCTGCGGCTGGGATGAAAAGGAAACTGACAAACCAAATACAGCCAACGCATGTACACAGATGGGAAAGGCGGGGCGGTGCTGTAGTAACTAAGGACGTGGTCTTGGCCCGGTACTTGTTTCGTGGGTTAACACAGGACAGACCATTACACGGAGAGGCATTGCTTTTACCAAGAAACCGCGGTGATAATTCTACTTTGTTTGCCCTTTGAACGTCCGCGACACGGCGACAGAGAAAGGCACTAACGGCAGCCATTGGCGAGCTGCAGATCGGTCAGACGGCGCGAAAGACAGGGATCATGTTTACACAGGGGGACGGTGAGTTCGGAGAAGGTGAGGAGTGCCCCGTCTGTCCTCGGCGGCAGCGTAGAGCAATGTAAACGCACACATACGGCGCGGCATGCGTGAAGTTGAATGGAGGGCCGAGACAGGAAACCACTGAATTGCGCAACCGCTACGTCTTAACAGAACGTGACAATCTCAAGGTACGGCCAGACTGGCACTGCCGTTCAACGTCACCTCCCTCTCTCTTCGATATTGTCCCAACGTGGACAGCATTTATCGCGCAGCAGGTCCAGTGCGAGGCTTCGGCGGCTTTATTGGGCCGCACTCGCGGTCGGTATCGCCCGTTGTCTGAACGAATGGTGGGTTTTCCTGCAGAAAAAAAAGAGAAAAAAACCTTACATTATGGGGGAAGAAGGTGAAACAATGTGCATCCGCGTCCTGTTGTCAATCAACGTCCGTGGTGCTCCGGAGGCACGACATGCTGCCAGCGCTCTCGGTACTACCCTGCGTCAGCGTTTTGAACCTATAAATAAAATACCATTCTTTTTTGTTCGCGGTCCCATTTAGTGTGAAAACCAGTCTTTAGCAGCGGGACTTTAGTTTGGTCGAATGAATGTCATGGGAGGATGACATGTCTTGAAATGGGCAAGTTCGGTTGTGTTTTAGCTTGAGAATGGTGGTTGTTAAAGCGTATACAGATGGCGGTTTGTGTTTGTCCGATGTACTGCATGTCACAGATGTCCCTGTGAAGCATGTAGACGACATGTTGGCTGTCACAGTTTAAATGCGCATTTATTTTGAATACGTAATCTGAGGAGCTGGCTTTAGCAGTAGTGGTGGTTGTCATGTGTGAACGGTCCTTACAAAGCGTTTTCTTGCATAATGGCATCCCCGTTCAGTGTCCTTAATTGCATTCGTCTTGGCTCTGAGTAACATATCCTTCAGGTTTTTTCCACGGCGATAAACCACTCGGCGGGCTTTTGGAATATTGAAGACAGCCGGATACTTTGTTGCTGTATAATAACATGAGTCGAAAAAATATTAAGTTTAGGCAACGCAGATGAGTGGGGGAGGACAAGTTTTGTCTGGCTTTTTTCATTCCTGGGATTTCCTCCATGTAGAATTTCATCGCGATTTAGGGTTGCGAGCTCTGTTGATGCAGTCATCGACCACTGCTGCTCGGTACTTTAGAAGAATGAGGGCATTTTTGAGTAGTCGGGAGTTGCAGCCAAAGTCGGCGTTGTTAGAGTAGTCTGCGGTACCTGTGGGCCTGGAAATAGGGAACGCTCATGTTGCAATGATGTGGATGGTCACTTTCAAAGTGTAGGTACTGCTGCAGATCTGTGGGTTTTATATATAGTGCTGTGATCGTGGTCTTGCCCTCTACCTGTATGGTGACGTCGAGAAAGTTTACCGATGTCCTTGAGATATTGTGCGTAAAAGATATGGAAGGGTGGACTGCATTGAAATCCCAAATGAACTTATGCAAGCTTGCCTCGTCATGCAGCCAGACAAAAAAGATATCATCGAGAAATCGCTTGTAAATGAGCGGATGAACGGGTGGAGCTTCCAAGAAGGGTCCCTCGAGTGCCGCCATAAACAAGTTCCCGTAATTTGGTGCAATTTTTCGCCCATAGCTGTGCCGCTAATTTGAAGGTAATGCATGTTTTCGAACGGAAAATAATTGTAACGAAGCACCAGGTCGAGTAGGGTAGCAAGGGCGTGCTCATTAATCTCTAGTTCCATATCAGCATTTCGACATGCCTCCACGGTATACCTGATGCCGTCTGAATGGAAAAAATTCCCCGCATTTCTCCGAGGGGAAGAATGTGAAAGTGCGAATGCACGAGTTGAATTTGCGCGGTTCAGTAATGTTCGCGAAAGAGAGATCACACACACACACACAACTACATAGAAAGAAAGATGCATTTATTCACAGGCACCTATTTGTGTTGTCGTTGTACTTGATTGCTAGAGCGGATCTCAGCTTTGAAATTTCGTGTCAGTACTCCTTGAAGCGGGTGCATTAGCCCTGCTCACGCCCGATTCCTGGCCAATCCCCCTCGTGGGTATGTGCGATGTCAGCGGCCAGGCAGCGCGCGCCCATCTCCCCCCGTTGCCAAGGAGAAGACGAGGAGATTCCTGGCCAATCCCCCACGTGGGTATGCTATGCGGACATTGCCGGTGGACGCAGGTTCAGGGTCGCTTAAGAAGTGCATTCGCACTTAAAATATTAGTGTACAGCGATGAGGCATCCATTGTATCCAGGAAGCTGCCAGGGGGGATTACCAGTCCCGACATCTCTCTCAAAAAATGGTTCGTGTCCTTGATATAGACCGGAATTGTGGGAACCGCGTTTTTCAAAATAAAATGAAGAAAGCTGGAAATTGATTCAGTTGGAGTACCATTGCAAGAGACAAAATGGCGGGCTGGATTTCCAGTTTTGTGAATATTGGGAAGTAGGTAAAAGCGTCCGGGTGCTGATTGGGAGGGTGTAATTGCTTTTAGCATCTCCTTTGTTGTATCGCCATTTTCAAGAAGCCGTCTGAGTTCAAGAGTGATTTTCGATACGAACTGTTGTGTTGGGTCCGCAGGAAGTTCCTCATACAAGTTCTCATCAATCAGGTGTCGGAGCACTTTTTTAATCTAGTCGGTTTTGTTAATTACGACTATTGCTCCGCCCTTGTCCGCCGGCTTTATAACAATGTCATCACGATGGGGGAGGGAGAGAAGGGCCTTGCGCTCATCAGTTTCAAAGTTGTTGCGGACAGGATTTGTTTTCTTTAATGCATTGAACACGTCTTCTTAAACAGCCGAAATGTACAGCCGGTAAAAGGCTTGCCTATAACACAGCGTTCGTACTCTCAGCCCTATCCTGCCCCGCCGGAGCGGAATTTGAATAAAAACACTGCGGAATTCTGAAGTCTTAGCCCTTCGCGTTTGCCTCCGACATGTTAGGAACGAGTATGTTTCGGCAGTTTTCGAATGTAGCTGGTTGAAGTTGAAATCGATGTTATAGACAAGGGTTTTACCGGCTGTACATATCGAGATGTGTCTCCCGACCATCGCTCGGCGTGCAACATTTGTGTGAGGCTCACAGAACTTTTTTGTCTGGGTTTGTTTCCCGGTCGTAGAAATATTTACGAAGGCGCAAGTTCCTCGCAAAATTGTCTAAGTCCCAGTACAGCGGAAATTCATTAAATTTACCCGTAGAGGGACAGAATGTGATCCTGAACCGGACCCTGAACCGGCGCCGACGAGGGGGAGACTGGCGATTTGACAGATTCTTTAACGGCGAGGCCTCCCGTTTTGTGCGGGACGTCCACCGCCTGTGCCAGCGGAAGGAGTTGGGGGCAGACGGGCGCTACGTCGACCCCGCTTTTCACGAACTACCGGCACGGAGGGTCTTTGCTGCTGACGGGCTCCACGCGAGTTTTGAGGGCGTTGCGCTGCTGGCGGAGCACTTCCGCAACGCTACCTCCTACAGGGCGCTCGGCTGGCACGAGAGACCATTCAAACCACGAGCACCTAACAGTCGAACACCAGGTGCAACGCCGGCACAGCAGGAATGTCAGCGGGCTTCCCCTTCTCCAGAGGTCTCTCCCACCGCAGCTGGGACACCGAAGACTGGGCCATGCCTGTGTGACGGGACACGCCGGGCTTCCCCCCAGACGACTGACGCGGGTGTTCGTAACGACTGACTCAGCACAAGTAAAGGTACTGTCCGCACGACGCAACCCTCGTCGCACGCCTTCCTCTATCTTCGCAAAAGCATGTATAAGAGCGTGCGCTACAATTTGCACAGGGCTAGTTTAAAATCATATGCAACACCACGTAAAATACCTAAACGACTGCGGCTAAGGCTGACACCAGCAATGACTGATCTAAATGCAGATGAAATGGCACGGTTGAACTTTATTCTCGAGGACTCATCCTTGCAGCTAATGCTGGTAATAATAGGACACGGTGAAACAAAGACATCAGAATAAGAACGATTTGAAACTCTCTTCGGAGCAGTGCGGAGATATCCGAAACGGAAAGAATGGAACTCAAGAGATACGAACCACTAAAAGAAGTAGGTATAATGAACCAAAAATTTAAAAAGATGCGGAGAGGCGATATCCACATTCCAGATCGTTCCTTTGGGTAGCAGGCAGTTGGATGCTCAGGAAGCTAAACCAGAACTGAGAATTCTTTCATTCCTGATAATCCGACTGCTGTACCTTTGGGGGACAGAAAAGCGTATCTCCTGTGAGTCAAACCAGAACTAAAAGTTCTGCGCATCCAGGATCCAACGTCGTCAACCTATCCGACGAACCGCTCCTAGAACCGGAACTTAAACTGCTATCAAAAGGTCTCACATTTTGTCCCTCTACGGGTAAATTTAATCAATTTCAGCTGTACCGGGACTTAGACAATTTTGCGAAGAACTTGCGCCTTCGTGAATACTTCTACGACAGGGAAACAAACCCAGACAAAAAAGTTCCGTGAGCATAAGACAAATGTTAGACACCGAGCGATGGTCGGGACAAACATCTCAATATGTACATTTCGGCTGTTCAAAAAGACGTGTTGAATGCATTAAAGAAAACAAACCATTTCCGCAACAACCAATCAACTGATGAGCGCAAGGCCCTTCTCTCCCTCCCCCATCGTGATGACATTGTTATAAAGCCGGCGGACAAGGGCGGAGCAATAGTCGTAATTAACAAAACCGACTAGATTAAAAAAGTGCTCCGACACCTGATTGATGAGAACTTGTCTGAGGAACTTCCTGCGGACCCAACACAACAGTTCGTATCGAAAATCACTCGTGAACTCACACCGCTTCTTGAAAATGGCGACATAACTAAGGAGATGCTAAAAACAATGACGCCCTCCCAATCCGCACCCGGACGCTTTCACCTACTTCCCAAAATTCACAAAATTGGAAATCCAGGCCGCCCTATTGTATCTTGCAATGGCACTCCAACTGAGTCAATTTTCAGCTTCCTTGACTTTATTTCGAAAAACGCGGTTCCCACAATTCCGGTCTATATCAAAGACACGAACCATTTTTTCAGAGAGATGTCTGGACTGCTAATCCCCCCTGGCAGATTCCTGGTTACAATAAATATCTCATCACCGTACACTAATATTCCCCATTCAGACGGCATGAGGTATACCATGGAGGCATGTCGAAACGCTGACATGGAACTAGAGATTAAAGAGCACGCCCTTGCTACCCTACTCGACATGGTGATTCGCTACAATTATTTTGATTTCGAAAAAAAACATTACCTTCAAATTAGCGGCACAGCTATGGGCACAAAAATGGCACCAAATCACGCGAACTTCTTCATGGCGGCACTCGAGGGACACTTTTTGGAAGCTCAACCCGTTCGCCCGCTCATATACAAGCGCTTTTTGGATGATATCTTTTTGTCTGGCCGCACGACGAGGCAAGCTTGCATAAGTACATTTCGGATATCAATGCAGTCCACCCTTCCTTATCTTTTACGCACAATATCTCAAGGACATCGGTAAACTTTCTCGACGTCACCATTCAGGTAGAGGGCTTGACCACAATCACAGCACTATATAAAAAACCGAAAGATCGACAGCAGTACCTACACTTTGAAAGTGACCATCCACGTCTTTGCAAGATGAGCATTCCCTATTCCCAGGCCAACAGATACCGCAGAATTTGCCCTAACAACACCGACTTTGACCACAACTCCCAACAACTCAAAAATGCCCTCATTCTTCAAAAGTACCCAGCAGCAGTGGTCGATGACTCCACCAACAGAGCTCGCAACCTAAATCGCGAGGAACTTCTACACGGAGGAAATCCCAGGAATGACGGAAGCCAGACAAATCTTGTCCTCACCCACTCATCGGCGTTACCTAAACTTAATATGCTTTCGAGACATTTTAATATACTGCAACAAAGTAGCCGGCTGTCTTCAATATTCCAAAAGCCCCCCCGAGTGGTTTATTGCCGTGGAAAAAACCTGAAGGATATGTTAGTCAGAGCCAAGACTTGTGCAGTTGAGGGCACTCAACGGGGAGGCCAGTCATGCAAGACAACGCGTTGTAAGGTCTGTTCACAGATGACGACCACCACTATCGCTAAAGCAAGCTCCTCAAATTACGTATTCAAAATAAATGCGCATCTAAACTGTGACAGCCACAATGTCGTCTACATGGTTCAGTGTGACATGTGTGACACGCCGTACATCGGACAAACAGAAAACGCCTTCCGTATACGCTTTACAACCACCGTTCTCAAGCTAAAACACAACCGAACTTGCCCATTTCAAGACATGTCAGCCTCCCAGGACATTCATTCGACCAAAATAAAGTCACTCTGCTAGAGACTGGTTTTCACACTAAACTGGACCGCCAACAAAAAAGAATCTTGTCTTATATGTTCAAAACGCTGACGCACGATATCAACGGGAGCGCTGGCAGCATGTCCTGCCTCCGGAAGATCACGGACGTTGATTGACAACAGGACGTGGATGCATATTGTTTCACCTTCCTCCCCCATTATGTAAGGTTTTTTTCTCTCTTTTTTTTTCCAGGAAAACCCACCATAAGTTCAGACAACGGGCGCATACCAAGCGGGAGCGCGGCCCAAAAAAGCCGCCTAATACCCTAGTTACACGGGCACCCTTAACCATGGTTAGCCTAACCGCAGTTAGACGTAACCATAGTCGGCCGGAGTTATACGGCATACCTAACTGCAGTTAGTCCGCTAACCATGGTCCGCGCTAACTTCGGTCGGGTACCTAAGTTTGGGCTTTCAAACTGCCAACATTGCGTCGGACGCGATTACAGGCATGAAGTAGTGCAGCGCGGCGACCGATGCAAAGCGCGTGTTGTGGACGACGGAGACAACGAAGGCGCTAATACACATTTGGCAGAACAACCTCGAATCCCTCCGCTCCACATGCCGCAACGCAAACATTTACATGAAAATGTTAGACGAACTCAACAACGGGCTACCGGCGGGTGAGGGGCCGTACACAGTTAAACAATTGTGACAGAAGTTGAACAACCTAGCAAAGCGTTTTAAGTAAGTACCCCTTGATTGAGCTCTGAGTCTATTTTTTAGCAATGCAGGCTTAACTTGGAAGCTTCGCGAAGTGCACATAGTAGTACGCCCGCGCGCATGCGGAGTGGCACCAGTGGCACTGCCGCGCGCGCGCCATACGATCCAAACAACGAGCCACACTTTATAAGCGGCATGACATCTGCTAGCATGAGTCCAGTGAGGTCATCTCTGTATGGCATGCAGGCCATACAGAGATGGCATGCAGGCTAACCGCAGCTTGTATCTCTTTTTGAAACAGTGTATGCCATGATTTCTATAATTACATATTTTAAAGGAAGGAGCACCGAGACGGGAAGAGGACTGGCGGGGAGCCAACAGGCTGGCCCTTCTACGATCTCCTCCGCAAATTCCTTGCGAGCTTACTTCTCAATGATGACGACCTAGTGGAGGAGAACGTGGAGGTACTTTTCATTTTCTTACATTATTGTAGCACGCTATTCGTACTAGAAATTATTTGTACATGTACATATGAGTTGAATGTAGCTGAACATGTAGATTTCCGTCTGCAAAATATTAAAGCTTACACCTTAATTAAATGTATTGCATGTGGATACACATTTTCTTGAAAACACCGGTCTTGGACTTTGTTCATTTTTATTTGATGGATGCAAAATTTGACGATTTGTGCTGCAGAGCAGCTTTCATACATTTTACAATGTATATGCACTGAATGCAGGCCTGACACGCACAAAAAAAAATTGGCTGCGTATCTGCTCCTTTCGTTGCAAATGACGTCAAAAGACGATAGTCTTTATCGGCTTTTGCGAAGTAAATGCCTCCCTTCGCTTTACCGCTCAACTCTCATGTTGTTCCTCTTGCGTCGCGCTCCTCCCAAGGCAAAGACGCCAAATGTTTGCTTAAATCATTTTAAATTTCCCGCGTTCCACTGCTCCAAACCGAGTGTCTCGATGCGAACGCTGCCGTACGGCGAAGACGCGCGTTAATCGAGGCACCCTACTTCAACGTTTATAGAACCGCGTTTCCCTACTCCACGTGCGTTGCAAGCAGAACGTGGAAACTATCTAGTGGAACCTTGCGTGACTGTTGCCGGTTGATTTCTTAAAATGGCGCCAGAAGCTATAGTGGCGCGGGCGACAGCAGGCGACGGCGGAGTGAATTCTTTTTCTGCAGTTGATGAAGTATTTAATTTCGCAAAAGTCAAGCATGTTTTAATTTTTATAAAGGTACACTGCAAATATCACTCCTGTATTGATTTGTCGTCTCATATTTGCGTAATGTCTTGTTCTTCTTCAACAAAGTTGACAAGTATGAACATTACACCGGACCAAGGCGGGTAGATTTAGCTGTGACTATATAAGACTATTGCACAGGCATTGTTTTGCTTTGGCCGGGTGGCTGAATCGAGTCACAGACAGACAGACGGACAGACAGACATACAGACAGACCAAAATTTCTGGGTTTAAGTAGCCCAAGAAAGACTATCGTCTTTAATAAACAGGAATCATTGCAGTAGTTGTGACGGAAATTCAACTCCCATCGCTAAAAGTCAGTCCTAAGCCTTCGCTGCATGTGAACGAACACACTGGGTAAGCCATTGGGTCACTAAAGCTGAGCACCAATCAAAAGATGTGGCTCATCTCAAGGGGTGCCAACAGGCATTAAGGATTGAGAGAGGCAAACCTCATAATAGTAGTGCAAGCTTTCGTCATCCGCTCCGTACGTCAACTTACAAGTCACTAAAAATACGCAAATCGAACACATCGAAAAGAGATATGAGCCAGTTGGACCTATGAGCCGTAGAGAGAGAAGGATGAGTCCTCCTTACAAATACGTGGGCAAAAAATAAAGTTTTCTCTCTGGCTGCACTGTGTGGCGCAACGAGTTTGACATGAGGGAATGATGATGTCCTGTAGTGGAATGGCAAGTGCGAGTTAATGGAGCCATGTTGTTGTTCACAGGTGCCAGTCGTGGACGAAGCTCCAGAAGAAGCTGAAGTAGTCGTGTCGTGGGACGACGCAGACGCTGCAATTGATGGGGGACATTCGCCAACTGAGCCTGCGGAAGCCAGCCCCAGTCATGGCGACACCAGCAATGGGCTCGTCGAAACTGCTGGCCAAGCCGCCCAAGTGTCAGCGCAACTGCAGCAAGCACTGCTGGGCCAAGCCAATCACAAGCCAGCCCAGCCCATGGTACCAACCCTAATGGAAGGGCTAGGATGCGGCCAAACGCCTCTGTTTTACAGCAGCTGCTTGCCCTCCACAAGGAGGACTCATTGCGGACCGCCAAAGCGGAAAAGAGGCGCCACCGGCTACAAGCCCAAATGCTGAGGCTGCAGAGGCAAGCCACTACAGCACAGAGAGGCATGATGGAAATGATGAAACAGTTTTTCGCATCAAGGGCAAACAACTTGTAGGCAGGATAGGCAGGAAACAAGCTGACCAACCCCACGTGTATTTTTCTTCACTGTAATAAAAGCCAAGCCCTAAAGGAATAGCACTAGCGCAAGCTGTGTAGTTATATTTTACCTTGAAAATACACAATGATTTCTTTATAATAAGCAATGTTGATATGTATGATGTACGCCCCTAGGTTATGTAGTTTGAAATGGTCTTGGCAAATATTTTTATCCACGAATGCTTTTAGTTTTAGCTGAGTGGCTAAATCAAGAGACAAAGAGAAAGACACTAAACTTTTCACGTATAATTACCTGAGAAAGACTATTGTGATTTAAAAAAGCTGCAAGAACAAATAACCCTGTGAAAGACAACACGATTGCTCGAAAAGAAACCAGACACAGCAGCAACTCTTTCTCAGCAAGACACCACATTTTGGTCAGCGAAAAAAATCAGAACAAACAACTCCCTTTAAGACAGAAACGAATGCTCTAAAGGAAAAGAGACAGAGCAGCCATTCTCCAAAAAGATGGTACGTTCTGGTGGCAAGTTAAAAAATTACAGCACTTCCACTCAACGTGAAAGCTGTCGGAAGTGCAGAGTAGTGATTCACCAGAGGGGCTCTGCTGCCATTTTCCACAATTTCATTCTCTTTCTCCCTTTTCCCTTAATGAATTGAACAGAAGCTTCTTAAATGCAATTCAATTTTCCCCCTGTCGCAGTGCTTGCACCCCTTCCCCTGAGACAGGCCACATGCCTTTTTTATTTGGTTTCTTGTCTGAAACAGCACGAGCGGGAGCTCCGTTCTTGGTAGCCTGTCTCCGTCTGGATAGCCTGACCGTACAAGAGCCAAGAGGACAGGCTCGGCCCCTCAAGTACCATGCACTCCAAAAAAAGTGGAAACAGAACTTGGCACAAGACAACACCAATGCTGTAAGCAAACCTAGACCGAGCAATAATTCTCCACCAAGACTCAACGTCCTGGTGATAAGTTTAAAAAAAGAGGTGGAGAACAGACAACTCTGCGCAAGACAATACGAATGCTTATGCTTGAAACAAAACCAGACAGACCAGCAATTGTTCTAGAGCAAAACAACATTCTAGTGACAAAAAAATGGTGAACAAACAAGTCTTCACAAAACACGAATGCCCTAAATAAAATTAGAGCAGCAAACATGACGATGGCACTGCCATAATACGAATGCTCTAAGCAAACCAAGACCGAGCACCCATTCTCCGACGAGACATGACGTCTTGGCGGTAAGTTAAAAAAAACAAGAAACAGACAACTCTGCGCAAGACAGCACGAATGCTCGAAACAAAACCAGACAGACTAGCGATTCTTCTAGACCAAGACCCAACATTCGGGTGACAAAAAAAAGGTGAACTAACAACTCTGTACAAAACACGAATGCTCTGAATGAAATTGGAGCAGTAAAAAACGATGGCATTTCCACAGATGGAATTCCCAGAACACGAATGCTCTAAGCAAACCAAGACCGACCAGCAATTCTCCAACAAGACGTGATACCTTGGTGGTAAGTTAGAAAAAAAACAAGGAACAGACAGCGCTGCGCAAGACAACACGAATGCTTCAAACTAAACTAGAACGACTAGCCATTCTTCTAGACCAAGAACCAACATTCCGGTGACAAAAAAAAGGGTGAACCAACAACTCTGTACAAAACACGAATGCTGTAAATGAAACTAGAGCAGCAAACAGAGCGATGGCACTGCCACAGAGAAAACGGAAATAACACGAACATACGTTTGCCGTGCCCTACTGACTTTTAGCTAGATGCTGAGCAAGGGCCTCCCTGACTGCCACCCCTAACGGCTCTCTCCGGTTACTTGTGCGGACTGGCTGAGGACGTCTTTCATCGTCACAGCGGACTGCATCGACACAGCTTGTGTCGCAGTGGTCCTTGAGCTGCTCACAAATGTTGTGAAGGACACAGGCGGCCCGAACAACACTATTGACATTATTTATGTCAAATTCAAGGCCCTTGTGCACCATTCGGAAGCGCGCCTTGAGCCGTCCAAAGACATTCTCGACAACGCGCCTAGCGCTTGACAGTCTATAATGGAATGTCTGTGAGGGAGATCCACGAGGACCAGGGCGCGCAAACGGTTTCATGAGGTGTGGCTGCAAGGGGAACGATTGATCTCCGAGGAGAAGCGGACAAACATTCACACCTTCCACAACCTTTGCCTCCATTCAGAATAATTGACTAGCCAGGACACCTGGCAGCTTCGACCTGCGGAAAACGTTGGAGTCATGGTTCTTCCCGGGTGACCCAACATTTGTCGGCAAGAACTCGTAGTTGTGGTCAGCAACCGCGAACAGAATGATGCTGTACCAGCCCTTGTAGTTGTAGTAGTCGGAAGCATTCACTGTGGGGGGGGCACACTTCCAAGTGGCAAGCGTCAAGGGCACCAACTCCCTGGGAAAAACCCAGTACTGCCTCGAACTGGCGCAGATGGTCCGCCATTTCGCATGGTCGAAGGAACCTGATGTACAGATGGTCGAAGCGCTGCACGACCACCCGACAGAACTCCCGAAATATAAGGTTTACCGATGGCCGGCTGACCCCAAACAGGTGGGCCACAGTTCTCTCCTCTGCTGAGCTGGCGAGACGGTACAATCCAATGGCCACACGCTTCTCCAAGGGGATGGCTCGACGCTTGTTGGTGTCTTCTCGCCTCATGCACTCGCATGCGTTCACTATGTATGTGAACGTCGTGCGGCTCACACGAAAGTTTTCTCTGAAGGAAGAGTCGGGGAGATTTGGAAGTGTGGTATCATACCACGAACTGCTACGGTGGTACGACCACACATGCCGCTCACGGGAGCAAAGTCGCATGATTGCCGCCATGCGCAGTTTACGCCTCTTGGCCGTCTGCCGCAGCCCTTCATCTATTTCGTCAATTTCAGCCTGCAGATGTTGCTGTTGCATCTGTAACTGGTAGATAGCTGCCTCTTTAACGGCAAAGGCAGTCCAAAATTGAAGCTCACCGTCGCCGGACGTATCGTTGAATACCGGTCGGCTAAGAGCCATTGTTCGCTCATGGGACGAAGTCGTGCGGACGTCACCCAAAACAACACACACTACGCACCTCAAACAAGACGCACTGGACACTTAAACGGAGGCGAAACAGTACCACGCCGCATGAGCGTGCCGACACTTAGCCGACGTTCACTTATGTCACTCAAGTCATGTGGACGTCACTTAAACTACCACACACACACACACACAACGCGCAGCAAACAAAGCACAATGAACACATCACGATAGGTAAAACAGCCCCACGTAGCAGAAGCGTTCCGACGCTTTGAGCCACCGTGCTCAATGTGACGCAGTCACGCGAGCGTTACTTGAAACACACACACACACTACGCACATTAAACAAAGCACACCGAACACTTCACGACAAGTGAAACAACAGCACGTAAAAGGGTTCCGACGCTTGCAGCCGTCGTTCGCTCATGGGACGCAAGTCATGCGGACGTCACACAATACACACGGCAAACACGTCATACTAAATACTTGACCCAACGCGAAACAGTGCAAGCGGTAAAAGGCAGCAGAAGCGATCCGGAATGGCAAAAATACACTCCAGCAGCACGACGACGACCCACGATAACGTTTTAACAGCTTTGGCTTTGGCTGACCTCGGCTTGTTGAGTGGCTTCGTTGACAGCGTTTACGGGTTGTTTTTACATTCGCGCTGTCTAAAGAAAAAAAAAACGTAAGCGTGTGCGCTAAAATAGATAGTTTTGCAACTGCTGTTTTGAATAGTTTGTTATAAACTTGCAACATCTCTTTTTTTGTCATTACAGTAGCTGTAACATATTTTTATCTATCGCAATTGCATTGACCGCTTGACACACACGCTCGGATTGCGTGTAACAGCAGCTGACCATGGTTAGCTCTAACTGCGGTTAAGCTGGGTAACTATAGTTAGGCGTAACCATGGTTAGGTGTGCCCGTGTAACTAGAGTATAAGCCTCGCACTGGACCTGCTGCGTGATAAATGCTGTCCACTTTGGGACAATATAGAAGAGAGAGGGAGGTGACGTTGAACGGCAGTGCCAGTCGGGACGCTCTTACCGGCCATCAACAGATCGAGGACGTGACGTCACAGCCAAAAGTCACGTGATAAATACATTTTCGTCACTTTCTCGGCCGTGGGTTTTTTTTGTTGTTTTTACTTTTTTCACGAAGGCACTGCGCATAGTATCAAGAAGCTATGCACTTCGGTAAGGTGTTTTTTATCACCGTTGCGCAAGTGCGTCCTTCTGCAGCGGTGGGTTCGCTTTGGCGTTTGTTTGATGACCGAGCATGTGTAGGCGATTGCCAAAGGCAGCGTGTGTGAGCGCTACGGTCGCTTCGCCGTTTTTTTTAATTGTTATAACGTCATTTTTCCCTGGGAATTTGTTCTGCGCCCAGGTTCGTTTCTTTCAACGTAGATGATACCGGCGTGATACGTTGAAGTGTATCGTCGAAGTGTCCGTCGGCGTCGTGTTGTCTGCTTCTTTGAGCCAGCTCATGAATGAAGCCGTCACCTTGAGCTCTCGCCGGTGAAACGGCAACAACACGACGACACCGATCTTTTCCCTACAGAATCGAAGACGAAGTGTGACACCACTAGTTGTGCGCCCCCATATCCTACAAGTATACAAATGACGTTGCCGTCAGCAACAATATGCAGCAAGCCATTTGCAGTGTCGTGGTATTTTATTGTTTCTCCGTTTCCTTAGTGCAGGAACACCAAGCGAGGCTCTGCCGTGCTGTGATGCAGCGAATTCAGTGTGTGCATTGGGGTGCCAAGCTGGACGTACCACATTCGGCTTGTTATTTCGGCGACAGGTAAATGCGCAAATGAGACATGGTCGAGTTCACTGTGTTCTGGTATATCTACGAATTCTACGGTGACAGAGAGAGAGAGAGAAAACCTTTAATGAAAGCGAAAGTTGAAGAGGTCAGTCCAACTAACGGACAGTTTGTTTTGTGGTAAAGGCGAGATCAAGGTAAATATAAATGGTAGCTGAAGTTGAACAGGACATTGCAAGATCCTCGAGAAATTGAATTCATCTAAAAGTTTCGGAGAGTAGCGAAGCTTCGGGCGAAAAGCGGTTCAGAATCTATTGCCAGCGATATCAGCATGGGGGCTTATGGGACTGGCGATTGAAGCGCGACTATGTGAGGAGGGAACAAACGCTAGTAACAAAAAACCAAGTTTTGTTCAACAATAAAACAACATTTATATTTTACGAACAATATTTATTTCTGAATAACATTTATTTAGGCACAGTGTGTAAATAATTTATGAAAATGTTGTTCATTCTCAAAAACCTTTTTTGTAACGCCCTCTGAAGAATGGCACATGTCATTGCTCTGTGATGCAGTCCTTGTAGTGTTCGGAAAGACGCTCCTAAAGTTCGTCTGCTAGGAAACGCCCCTCGCGTGTTTTGGTGGTGCGGATTTGCTTTCGTTTTTCCTTGTTAATTTGGTGTGCACTTAATTTTTGCTGTGCGTGGAGTTGCAAGATGCGTTGTATCGTCGGTGAACACGTTTAGTACCGTTCCTGGAGGGCACGGTGAACTACGGGACGATGCTGCCAACGGTTGGAGCGGATCGCTTTCCACGGTACCTACGGAAACGATGTGCTGTACAAGGAACAGCAACTCCCGTACGCCTGTAGTTTTACTGCACCATTTTCCTCTCATTTCCACAGGTAACGCGAAACTATAGTACTGTTAATACGTGCACGGGGGTTGTGTAAGGGGACGTGGTGGTGCTTCGAAAAAAAAATGGGTCTAAAGCTGTTATGTCACAGTTGTCTCTTGATTTCAACTCAGGCTGGCTCGGAGCAAGTTATGTCAATTACTGTAGGACTTCTCAGCGTAGTACCACTCGAATTTAAACGAGTCGCTTTAATTGTCTATCTCAGTGTCTTCTCTATTGTATTACAACGCTTGTAGTGCTCGTTGGTTCCCGCACTTGCACGCGCCTCATCGCCTGCGTTGTGTCGGCGCGTTAAACCCTACAATAAATAAAATAAAAAGTAAATTTTTCGGCGCGTAAGGAAAATCACAATGCATCTAGTGCCCACGAACATTTTGTACTTTTGTATACGTGCTGATTTTGTGCAGTGTGGTAAAGCTGTTTTATGTTTATCCTGGAATAAAATTCAAATGTCTTGATTATAGCATGACTATGCGCTATTTCTTCTCTTAGAACAGAAGTACACAAACTGAGCAAGCATTATGTAACCTTGATCTTAAGGCACGCACGCAACCTGCTTATGTGCGACGCGATTAAACCCAGCAGTGTCGTTCGTAGAAATTGGTATCGGGGTAAGGAGTGGGCACGTTTTTTATATGAAAGGAGGGCCGGGGAGAGTGGTCAAGTGTCATTTTGTGCTCTGTATCCCAAGGAAGAAAAAAAATTCCGGCCGGAGGGGGGGGGGGGTACGTTTGCCATCCACTGCAATCAAAATAAACAACAGATGGCTTTTATACAGCAGTGGAAGGCATGAATACAGAATAAAGGTTCAGAGAAGATGCAAGATGTTTTTAGAAACACCGAGGCGAATCATATGACAGTATGCTAAAGTGCGTTTCTCTAGTCACGAGTATAAGCTGGCGTTGACTTAAAGCACACACGCCAAGGGCTCGCGAACTTGCGTCAGATGGCAATCACATGAGCCCTCAGCTATCAGAGGCCTGCTAAGGCTATTTTGAAGTCCGATTTTCCCGCTAATGCCACCAAAATGACGTCACTTTCTGACCGGATCTTGCGTCACATCCTGTTTATTTTTTGTTCCGCCGGAAGTGTTCCCTCCTCACACAGATGGCGCTAAGCCCCATGAGCAGCTTAAGAGCCGCCATTTTCTGAACGTATGGGCTTCTATGGAAGCTTCGCTACCAGTTATATTTACCTTGGCGAGATTAGCCAAGCCATTGCACTTAACTTGTTATCGACACTGATGTGTGCGCTCTTGGTGGCTGAGTGCGATGCTTGCATAGGCAGCAATTTTTGCAGGCAGGTCTATGATGCGGGCTTATCAATACAAGTGCCTCACATACTATTTTACATTAACTAACTGGGGAAAAGAGCAAACTATAAATCACAAATTTGTGGGAAGCTAAAGACATGTAAAGTGTAATAACTGCACCTCGCAGGCAGCCAGTGGTTGATTGATTGATTGTAGGGTTTAACGCGCCGACGCAATGCAGGCAATGAGGCGCGCCGTAGTGGAGGGCTCCGGATTAATTTCGACCACCTGGGGATCTTTATCGTGCGCCGAAATCTCGTACACACGGGCGTTTTTGCTTTTCGCCTCCATCAGAAAAGCGGCCGCCGCGGCCAGGAATTGAACCCGCGACCTTGTGCTCAGCAGCGCAATACCAGCTGCTTGCCTTTCTCGTCTGTTGTTCTTGTAGAGCTCACATTTTTTTAGCTCCTTCCTCCTGTTTGTTCAAACCTCCCCTTAAGAGGTTTGAACATTCGTAAAGCAATTTCAATCTTTGCAAAAGGCGAGAACGGCCTCAGGCATAAGCTTCGTCCAATGCCACATCATGCTCAAGAAAAGTGCAAGTTCTGGTGCAATTCACAACTACATCCTCTTTGGAAAGAACTTGATGGCTATGATATAATTCCCCCTTTTCAGGAATAAGTATGCGCACAAGTGGCGTAGATAAAATTCGCACCCGCTGCGGTGGCTCAGTGGCTAAGGAGTTACGCTGCTCAGCACGACGTCGCGGGTTCGATTCCCGACTACGGCGACCGCTTTCCTGATGGAGGCGAAAAGCAAAAACGTCCGTGGGTACGAGGTTTTGGCCCACGTTAAAGATCCCCAGGTGGTCAAAAAAATCCGGAGCCCTCCACTACGGCGCGCCTCATCGCCTGCGTTGCGTCGGTGCGTTAAACCCCACAATCGATCAAGCAAATGAAATTCGCAAGGCACCAGATGAACGTTCTAACGGTTTGCTCTGCTTTTGGGAGCTCCACCACCATAGACTGTGCATTTAATGGAAGAATTTCGTGACATATGATGCATGAATGGAGAAATGTTTTGTAGGATGCAGACGCCAAACACAATCCATGTACTGGCTATTTGGGTGCATTGGTTGGACACAAGAGAAAAAAACTACGTAGCTGCAATGACAGATATGTAAGACGTGACCCACCCAACACTCGCTTGTGTGGTAAATTGCGTGCTCATGCCCTCTCCTTCTCGCCAATGCAGACATTCAGTTCAAGTGCTTGGCATGAATGCTAGTACAACAGTCTTCACGGAAGAGAGTGATTTAAAATGAAACACTCATAATCCCCAAACAAGTACTGAAAAGCATGAAGTCAACATTAAAACATTTTTCGTTCATCCGCAGTGTCCACAATGTCTTTGGCACCTCACTGCACCTAGCCTAGCTAGGACTTCATGCTGTGGAAAGCAAAATTCGCTTGCTTGCGCACGTGCCTGTTAAACATTAAAGCACGCTGTTGCAAGCCAGCAACAGCAAAGACCAGGGCCGTAGCCATAAATTTTTTTCGGAAGGGGTTATGGGCTATCGGAAGGCACGAGTTTTGCCCAAGGGAACACGAATTCTCACTTAAGCACTGCCCCCCCCTTACCCTCTCGCAACGTTACTGGCAAAGTCTGTACCCAAGGTCTGATGAATCTAGCACACACGAATGCTCAAGTTCACCGCCCTGCCACGGCGCTTTTTTTTTTGTTTTGTTTTGGTGCAGTACGATATCGGTCATCCAAACGTTTTATGGGCCTGGTACTGGTACTACAACGCAGTTATAGTGAAGAGAGAGAGAAATAACATTTATTTGGTATCCGGCATGTGGGAAGTCTCCGGCCACGCAGGGCGCGGTTGATCCCTGTCTTTGAATTATGGCTAATACGCCCTATAGTTCCGGGCTTAGACCCCGAGGATTGTGGCTCCGGCTAGGCGTCAGGTACTCGGGCTCCTCTACTCCCGTTTACCGGGGCAGAGGTTCCCTTCCTCGTCTGCTTCGCTAGAGCCTCCTCGAGCCGCTGGATGGCCCTGCGTTGTGTTGTTGGATCTTCGGAACGTAACCACGCTCCCACTTCTTCGGGGTATGTCGCATCCAGGCACTGCGCATGGAGTCAGTCACTGCCGAACAGGCAACATGAGCGACACGCTTACAGCAGATACGCGACGCGTTCACCGTTCAACAACTCGACGCAACACTTGACAATCGCGTAAGCACTGTCCACAGCGGCTACGTTGACAGAAACTCCGGCATCAAACAAAACGCCAAAGCGAACCAACCGCTGCAGAAGGGCGCACTTGCGCAATAGCGATAAAAAAACACCTTACCGCAGTGCATAGCTTCTCTATGCTATGCGCAGTAACTTGATGTGCAGTGCCTTCGTGATAAAAGTAAAAACAACAAAAAAGGCCAATGGCCTAGGAAGTGACGAAAACGTCTTTATCACGTGACTTTTGGCTGTGGCGTCACGACCTCGATCTGTTGATGGCCGGTAAGAGCATCCCGTGCCAGTGTGGCCGTACCTTGAGATTATCGCGTTCTGTTAAGACGTAGCGGTGGCGCAATTCATTGGTTTTCTGTCTCGGCCCTCCATTCAACTTCACGCATGCCGCGTCGTATGTGTGCGTTTACATTGCTCTACGCTGCCGCCGAGGACGGACGGGGCACTCGTCACCTTCTCCGAACTCACCGCCACCCCCCCCCCCCTGTGTAAACATGATCCCTGTCTTTCGCGCCGTCTGACCGATCTGCAGCTCGCCAATGGCTGCCGTTAGTGCCTTTCTCTGTCGCCGTGTCGCGGACGTTCAAAGGGCAAACAAAGTAGAATTCTCACCGCGGTTTCTTGGTAAAAGCAATGCCTCTCCGTGTAATGGTCTGTCCTGTGTTAACCCACGAAACAAGTGCCGGGCCAAGACCACGTCCTTAGTTACTACAGCAGCGCCCCGCCCTTCCCATCTGTGTACATGCGTTGTCTGTATTTTATTTGTCAGTTTCCTTTTCATCACAGCCGCAGGGGGCCGACACAAAACTTTGCTCCCGCTCCCATCCCCCACCCGCGCCGTTTTCTCACTAAAACCAGAGTCTTTCCGGCTTTTTTCCCTCTTTTTTTCCTTTTCCCCCCGTAGTTTTTACCCTCTCCTTCTCAGCACCGAGCCCCGCAAGTGTCCCGTTGTTACCGGATTTGTTATTTTTTCTGGCGTATTCCCCTTCTTGAAGAGAAAGAGGAAGGGAGAAAGCCCTCGCATGCATTGTGCATGAGGTTTCTGTGTGCATTCAAAGATTGTCCCAGACGATGGAAGTTCCACTTCCGAAACTGTTAGACTAATTTATATTAAACAAGTTAACCGCAAAGTTGTTCATATCTTTCACCTGAACTATATATATATATATTTATATATACAGAAAGATAGGTCGGCAGTCTACAATGCCAAAGGAGGCATAGGGGTGTGGTTAGGCTCTTTTCTTTTTCACTACGGTTAATTAAGTAAACATTATTTTTTTTATTATGCCCGCCAGGTGGCATTCGAACCCACGACCTTCAGTATACCGGTCTTATTTCTGTGTTGTTTCTGCGAGCCCCTCATTTCCTATTCTGATTCGATATATATATAGATTTATTGATTGATTGTAGGGTTTAACGCGCCGACGCAACGCAGGCGACGAGGCGCGCCGTTGTGGAGGGCTCCGGATTAATTTTGACCACCTGGGGATCTTTAACGTGCGCCGAAATCTCGTACACACGGGCGTTTTTGCTTTTCGCCTCCATCAGAAAAGCGGCCGCCGCGGCCAGGAATCGAATCCACGACCTCGTGCTCAGCACGATATATATATATATACCCTCAAGCGTCTGATACACTTCTAGTAAATATAAATAGCCCAGAAAGTGAAGGAGAACACAGTCGCCCAGATAGCCGAATTGGTAAGGCATTCGACATGTAATCGAAAGGCGTGGGTTCGGTCCCCACTCTGGGCGCGTGTTTTTCTTTCTTTCTTTCTTTCTTCTGTATATTTAAAAAAATGGTTACCTCATTAACCGTAGTGAAAAAGAAAAGAGCCTAACCACACCCCTATGCCTCCTTTGGCGTTGTAGACTGCTGACCTATCGTTCTGTATATATATATATATATAAATAGAAAATAAGTGTTGGCAGTCAAGAAAACCTCGGAAAGCAAATGGGAGGTGTGGTAGGTCATAGAAAGAGATGAAGAATTTTTTTAGTCGAAAAGAAAGTGGTGAAAAAATGCCCGCCTCGTGGGATATATGTATATATACGTATATTATAAATACACGAATGTCTTCATTGCACCCCTTTTTCAACGGGCAAATGACCGCTAGGGGGGGAAGGGGCTCTACAGTTGTCTGAGGCGAGAGTGAAAACCCCTAAAAGTAGGAGCCCTGACAAAGGGCGCAAGGGTCTTCACCCAACTCTCCTCTTCCCTAAACATCTACCCTACCCTTGAGCCATAAGCTGCGTCTCTGAATAAAGAAAATCAGTCAATCCGTTCGCTTTGTTTAAATGTCAAGTACCCACCTCCCGTCTACCCTCAAAGCGTTTTCCTAGTTGTCGGCGCGATAACGGCGGGCACCCTGTGGCCGCTCGTTTGAATTCCAGGGTCACACAGTGCCTCAGTGCACAGTCACATAATCCCGAAAAGTACACTTCCGAAGTCCTGTACGGCTCGGTTGTGGTCGCGTGCTTCATCTATCGACCGGGCGGCAGCACAGTCCACACAGCAGGAGCCGTGAGTGCTCTGTTGCATGACCTCTCACTGGGACAGCTGCAGTGGCCTACGCTCGGAGCAGACATACATACCGTTCACTTCCTGCTTCAGTGTATTATTCGTAACAAAATACACAGTGTGTGAAAAAGAATATACAGAGAGGGGTACCGGAGCTTAACACTGTAATGGGGCCCGTCGTAATTTACTGCGTAGAAAAAGCAAAATTATTATCGGTAGCGGACGTCATGAAGAGTGGGTTATTCAAGGAACGCCATGGAGTTGCCCAAAAGTTATACAAAACAGTAACAGAAGGAGTAACAGTCAGGAAAATATTGTGCACAAAAGTTAGCTGTGAAGTCACAGATTGAAATCAAATAAAACTGAAAAACACTGTCCATAAGGTGCGAAAGCATTTTGATGCAGAACGTATTGTCATGCGACGTGGCGGCCAATGCCCGTGGCACCATGGCCCACCACCATGAACTATGACTACAAGGAAGAAGCTGTGTGCGGGGCGCAGTCAGCCCGGGTTTCTAGAATTTGAATGTGTGACTTTTTCAGGAAGCCCTCAATACAAACTTCGGCGGCTAGTAATACTAGAACGGCAAGCCCTAATACAATGCCTGGGTCTTCCCCGACTTGTACAGATCAACATTTTGTATATGGAAGCCAGAATTCCCCCATTACTTTCCCGCATGCATGCTTTCACTGTTGACGCATTCATAAGAGTAATGGCGTCGCCCATATCCATACCGCGAACTGCCTTCGTAACATGGCCTTTGCTGTTTTTCAGCAGCCGGTGGCCCCGGTTCAAACGCCCCTTACATGTGGCCCTTTTGTCTGTCCCTGTTCCTAATCATTCAGTATCATCTCTAGAAGTAGCCTTTGATGAAATTTTTCAAGCGAATGCGAAATTACTCCCATTGAGTCTCTTATCAGGCCTTTTGCATGATCATCTCACCGGTTTGCCCTCCCGTGTAATCATAGCAACCGACGCCTCTGTGCGGAATGAGAAGGCACAGTGGGCATTTCTTTACCCGGTTTAGATTGGGCCTTTTCCCACCGATTGCCTGACTTCACTACATCTTTTCATGCTGAATATCTAGCGATTTTTCTGGCCCGTAGAAAGCTACATTCGGCTACACAACACGCAATTGTGCTTACAGATTCTCTTTCTGTTTGCCTGCCCTATCGTGCTCAAAGTCATCTCCCCTACGTCGGTCCCTTGGGTATTACAAACTCCGTCTTTACAAAAACTTCGTTTGGTATGGGTGCCTGGGCACGCAGGCATCTGGCTCAAACGAAGCGGCCGACACTCTGGCGGGCGTTGCATTGGATGGCCCGGGGATGGAGGTTCTGTCACCCATAAAGTTTGTCACCTCGGCACGCTTTCGAAGATTAGGCCTGCTACAAAGCACGGCTCAGTCGGCGTACGCAAGTTCTGACCTCGAGCACCTCCGGCACTTATGGAAGTGCCGGATTAGTCAGTCACGAGCTTGTGAAGTTGCCCTCACCAGTTTTCGGTGTGGTGTTCCAAATTTAAACTATTACTTGTACCGCTGCAACCTAGCCCCTTGACCACTCTGCATTTTGTAACGAATTAGAAACAGCTGAACATTTCTTCCTCTCCCGCTGACGGTACTCCTCCAAACGAAAAAGATACTTAGAAAACAGCTTTAACCAATTGGCCTTCCCACTGTCTGTTCCTCTAATCTTCTCATTTGGAGCGAAGGCACTGGGTTTTAGCCGCGCAGATCTTTGCTCCACCGTGCACGTATTCTTCTCGCAATCTGGCCGTCTCCCTTGCTAGCCCCAGGCCATGCCGGGCTTACCTCAACAACATGCCTGCATGTATGGTTACTCCTATCAGTGCCTTCCCGCCCACTGCCTCTCCTACACCAACTTCCCGCCTTGTTTTATTTCTCTACCTACTTTTTATGTTTTCTTTCCTTTATTTTTATTTTTCATTTTATTTTTCATCATCGCAGTCAAGTGACAACAATAGACGGCAGCCGCATCGCGAACGCTTGGAAGGAGGAAGAAGCTGCCTCTCGCTTTTGCTCTCGGACAACACTGCAGAGCGGGCTCCGTGCTCCTGACTCCTAGAGCTGACTTTGAGCTGACCATTCCTTTGGCCTTGGAATAAATCCTCCTTACAATTTTGGTGGAGTGTGCGGGTCCCTCCCAGTCCTGGCCCCAGCTTCCCACCTCATTGGCCTTCGCACAATCGTCGAGAGGGCGTGACCCGCGTCGGCAGTCGTTTTCTTACCCTGGAGCTCCGCAATCGGACACTTCAACCTCCTACAATGCCTCGCGACGATAACCCGCCGCCTACGCCAACACCCATCGTCTGCTCTGGTACGATCCGTGAGCGGGACCCTCCCAAGTACAACGGCACCGATGAGCAGGACGTCGACGACTGGCTTGCCGCGTTTGAACGGGTGAGCACTCGTAACAATTGGGACAACCGCATCAAGCTCAATAACGTGGAATATTCTTTGACTGGGCTCGCGGAGAAATGGTTCCTGAACAATGCAGCCCGTCTTGAAACGTGGCCAGAATTTAAATCCGACTTCCAAGCAGTATTTGGACGCCCCGCTGTACGAAAGTTCCGGTCGGAGCAGCGCTTGCGCGAACGTGCACAGAAAAGTGGTGAAAACTTCATTTCGTACATCGAGGACGTCGTGGATCTGTGCAGGAGGATCGACAGCGCCATGCCCGAAACGGGCAAGGTCAAGCACATCCGGAAAGGCATCGAAAACGATGCCTTCCAAATGCTCCTCGCGAAAAACCCCCAAACTGTGGCAGAGGTCGTTACCATGTGCCAGAGTTTCGACGAGTTGCGTAGGCAGCGGGCTCTCACTCGGCGACCCGTCGCACAAGATCAGTTTATGCCCAGCTTGGCTGCTAACGACAGTGACGGTACATTATTTCAGAGAATCCGGCAGTTTGTGCGCGAGGAAGTGGCTCGTCAATTGTCTTTAACGCCAAACCTTCCGGAGTGTAAATCTTCCCTCAGCCCTGACCTAAGACCATTGTCCAACAACAAGTTGCTCAGTCCTTTCCAACTGCACTGCAGTCAACTCCTGTTGTTGTCGCCCCCGTGCCCTATTCCATACGCTACGCCGACAGCCCCAGTCACCACAACTCTGGCTTATGCCGATTCTATACCCTCCATGCCGATGGCCGCTCCACCGACCTTTCTTGACTCTGTCCCACGGCGACCTTATGCTGAAGTCGCAGCCAGGTACATACATCAAAGCCCCGTCTTTCTGCAGCCCCGCGTACCTGTACGCCCCCCGGTATGCTCTGGTTCGCAACTCACTAACCCTTGGAGGACGCTGGAGAATCGTCCAATTTGCTTTGCATGCAGGGCTCTTGGCCATGTCGCCCGCTATTGCCGCCGCAGTATGACAACTGGACGCAACCCTCCCACGGCTTATTCCTACGCCCCATCGCAACTCATTCAGGAGGGCGCCGCGTATTCGCCGGTGACATCTATGCCCTCCGAAAGCCGTGACTTCGCCGGCCGCCGATCTTCGTCTCCGCGACGACGCTCGCTGTCGCCCATGCGTCGTCGTCCTATCCCAACGCAAGCGGAAAACTAGGCACCGCAGTTCCGGAGGCAAGAACTGCGTCGTCGTCGATCTGCCCAAGACCTCCTCCTTCTCCCGCAAACATCATTAGTATTGTCATAGATGGCGCCGAATACTTAGCCCTTGTCGACACTGGATCCGCCGTTTCTGTCATGGACGCCAAACTCTGCCGCCGCTTAAAGAAGGTCACGACGCCGCACCTCGGGTTCTTATTGCGGACTGCTACGGCTCATCCCATAGATCCACTCGGCGTGTGCACTGCCTGTGCCGTTATTCGAGACGTCCTATACGTTATCGAGTTTGTTGTCCTGCCTTCGTGCTCCCACGATGTAATACTGGGGTGGGACTTCCTTTCCCAACATGGAGCTGTAATCGACTGTGGCCGCGCCAAAGTAGAGCTCTTCCCGTCCATAGATCCTACCGCTGATGACCCGCCCGCTTGTTCTGCCGTAAAACTGGTTCTCGCGGAAGAAGTTAGCATTCCTCCTCATTCCGCCGTCCTTGCTTCTTTATCGTGCCCATCTCTGTCCAATGCGACAGTACTGTTTACGCCTTCTACCCTGTTCTACCAACGCCGAAATCTCCCGCTTCCTTTCTCCCTGCTTCCAATCCGCAACAGCCAAGCTACACTTCTCCTTTCTAACTACGGCTCATGTCCCTGCACCTTGCAACGCGGAGAGTGCGTCGGCCACGTCGAGACCGTAGCTTCTGTTGTGGCTGTGGATTTTCCGGATGATTTATCAACCCTTGACGTCAGTGGACTCTGCGCTCCTGCAGCAGCGACACCCCCACCGTCTGCAGATGTCTTTCTTCGCGCCGTTGATGACAAGCTTTCGTCGTCCGAACGAGACCAACTTCTTTCATTGCTGCACCGATTTCGGACGTCTTTTGATTCTGTCCAGACTGACCTGGGGCGTACCACCACTGTTGAACACACCATCGACACCGGGAGTCACGCACCCTTACGACAACGTGCCTACCATGTTTCTCCTACTGAACGCCGCGTAATTGACGAACAAGTCGAGGACATGCTCCAACGTGGTGTGATTCGACCATCCACGAGTCCATAGGCGTCACCGGTAGTGCTTGTCAACAAGAAGGACGGTTCTATTCGGTTTTGCGTCGATTACCGACGGCTTAACAAGATAACCCGCAAAGACGTATATCCTTTGCCAAGAATCGATGACGCCCTCGATTGTCTCCAATGCGCAGAGTTTTTGTCTTCAATTGACTTACGCTCAGGTTATTGGCAGGTCCCCATGGCGGAGGCTGATCGTGCAAAAACGGCCTTTGTTACTCCAGATGGCCTCTATGAGTTTAACGTCATGCTGTTTGGCCTCTGCAATGCGCCTGCAACCTTCGAGCGAATGATGGACAACATTCTCCGTGGACTCAAATGGCAGACATGCCTTTGTTACCTGGATGATATTGTGGTCTTTTCTCCAGATTTTTAAACACATCTAATTCGACTTGAGCAACTTTTGACGTGCTTAACTACCGCAGGACTACAGCTAAACCTTAAGAAGTGCCGTTTTGCTGCCCGACAGCTTACCATCCTCGGCCACGTTGTCTCTAAAGCGGGGGTCCTGCCGGATCCTGCTAAGTTGCGTGCTGTGGCAGAGTTCCCGAAGCCGACATCAGTGAAGGCCCTTCGCAGCTTCGTTGGGCTGTGTTCGTATTTTCGCCGCTTCGTACGGAACTTTGCATCCCTCATCGCGCCACTGACACAGCTCCTCAGCAAGGAAGGCAGTATCTCTGAGTGGACAAGGGCTTGCGACGACGCTTTCGCTAAACTGCGTCATCTCCTCACATCTCCGCCAATCCTGCGCCATTTCGATCCCGACGCCCCTACCGAGATTCACACCGATGCGAGCGGAGTCGGTTTGGGGGCAGTTCTCGCACAACGGAAGGCAGGTTATGACGAGTATGTGGTCTCCTACGCAAGTCGTACGCTAACAAAAGCCGAAACCAACTATTCTGTGACAGAGCGAGAATGCTTAGCTGTTGTTTGGGCGCTTGCAAAGTTCCGCCCGTATCTCTACGGCCGCCCTGTCCAGGTTGTTACGGACCACCACTCACTTTGCTGGCTGTCCTCACTAAAAGATCCGTCCAGTCGCCTAGCACGCTGGGCTTTGCGACTCCAGGAATATGATATTCGCGTTACCTATCGGTCAGGCCGGAAGCACCATGACGCTGATGCCCTTTCTCCCTCCCCATTGCCGCATAAAAGTGAGCGACTCTCGACTACCGATTGTTACCTCTCACCACTGGAGATACAGTCCATGTCATCCGAGCAAAAGAAAGACGCCTGGATTTCCTCCATCTTCAAACTCCTGTCAGGCTCATCGGCGAAAGGTGCATCTCTAAATCTACGCCGGCAAGCGTCGCACTTCGCCATTCATGACGATCTGCTGTTTCGACCCGAAGGTCGCAAGTGGCTCCTAGTAATTCCACGCCACCCACGTGCAGAAATATGCGCATATTTTAACGACGAGCCGCACTGCGCCCATGCTGGTGTACCCAAAACCTACCAACGTTTGCGCCTGCGGTACTACTGGCGGGGCATGTACCGTTTCGTTCGTCAGTTCGTTCGTTCCTGTGTTCACTGCCAACGCCGCAAATCTCCACCTTGCCAAGGGATTGGCCCTCGACAACCTTTACCATGTCCAGAACGACCCTTGGACCGCATCGGCATCGACATCTATGGGCCTCTCCCTTGCACGGCAGCTGGAAACAGGTGGGTTGTTGTGGCTGTTGACCACCTGACCCGATATGCGCAGACGGCAGCACTGCCGGCTGCAACTGCGCCTGAAGTTGCCTCTTTCCTCTTTCGGCACTTCATTCTACGACATGGAGCGCCTAGAGAACTACTCAGTGACAGAGGAAGGGTTTTTCTGTCTGAAGTTATAGAAGCCCTCCTCACAGCCTGCCGAACCATCCATCGCACCACAACGGCGTACCACCCACAGACCAATGGTCTCACCGAACGTTTCAACCGGACGCTAGGGGATATGCTCGCAATATACGTGGCATCTGATCATTCTAATTGGGACACCATCCTTCCATTTGTTACATATGCGTATAACACCGCCACGCAAGCCACGACTGGCTTCTCTCCGTTTTTCCTTTTGTATGGACGCGAGCCCTCTTGTACGCTGGACACAATACTTCCTTATAGCCCTGATGACTCAGAGTGCACGCGCATCTCATACGTTGCGAAACACGCCGAAGAATGCCGCCAACTGGCACGTTCACTAACCAAGGAAGACCAACAACGACAGAAGACACAGCATGACGAAAAGACCTCTGCACCAAGCTTCTTAACCGGATCACTTGTTTGGCTGTGGCTGCCAACGAGTTCTCCTGGATTGAGCAGTAAGCTCATTTCGCGATACGATGGTCCCTACCGTGTCATCAAACGCACCTCCCCTGTCAATTACATTGTCGAGCCTGCTGCCCCATCACCCGACCAGCGACGCCGCGGCCGTGATATAGTACATGTCCAGCGCCTCAAGCCTTACGTTGAGCCTCTCACCATTTCGACTCCCTGATCGCCAGGATGGCTCTTTTTCCCCGGGGGCAATTGTAAAGATGCCCGTCGCCAGCGCAATTCACGAAGGAGCAACCCGAGTATAGGAAGCACTGTCCACTCGCCATGAGAGGGTACGTGCCGAAACAGAGCATCATCATCGCAGTCAAGTGACAACAATAGACGGCAGCCGCATCGCGAACGCTTGGAAGGAAGAAGAAGCTGCCTCTAGCTTTTGCTCTCGGGCAACACTGCAGAGCGGGCTTCGTGCTCCTGACTCCTAGAGCTTACTTTGAGCTGACCAGTCCTTTGGCCTTGGAATAAATCCTCCTTACAATAATAATCAATCAATCAATCAATCAATCATGTTTATTTACGTGCCCAGGAACAGCCAGAGGCCTGAGTGCTGGCGCACGGGTAGTTACATGAAAACAAAATACAAGAACCATATAGCAAGAAACAAACAAGCGACAAGACACACACAAATTGAAGTAGTGAAAATGACAGAAATAAAGCACAGGCGGAGCCTGGGTACAGGTAAAAAAATAAAAAAAGAAGATGCCTATGTTGCTCTGCCCGTCGTAAAGGCCACACGACAGGCAGAGCAACAAAGTTTGACAGTAATACAGCAAAAACAACGGCAAGAGTGTAGAGACAAATGAAAAAACGAACAAATGACAGTAAACAGTTTCAAAAATAGGCAACTATCAGTTGGATAGACACAACCGCAGAGAAATCAAATTCCAGAAAAAAAAGAACGACAGACATATCATAGGTGTTTAACATACTGTATTCAACAGCGTTGTACGGTAAACTGTAAAGGATTTCTGAAAGATGTCAAGGCGTTCAAAGAAGCGGTTGTAACAATTGTAATAATAATAATAATAATAATAATAATAATAATAATAATACAAATAATAATAATATAATAATAATATGACTTTGTTTCGACCGCACATAATGATGCGACCGCACTGTGTGTTGGGCTAAACCTTGACGGATTTCAGCACTTCAAATCCAAGCTTCAATATTTTTATTAGTGGCAAAAGATTTTGGTAAATATCCGCAGGGCTCCGCGGCCAAAGCACTCGTGTTCAACAGGTTACACTGAGGAAATTTGAGTCCTGCCTGCATACGACTAATAAAAGTGTCGAAATATTCATTTAATTATTGTGCAATGGTCTTACGGAGATGAGTCAAACCCATAGAGTCCTGATTTATCCGAATGAACTGAGTGTCTTGATTACATCACTAGACTTTCACCATTGTTGAACGTTCCGTCGGTGTGTACCTTTCACCTGCATGGATATTCAGGCTCGACTGGACCTTCTGACTCGATCGATCATCTGTCTAGGTGTGAATTCGGGCTCCATTGGATCTTCTGAATCGATGGATTTTCCGTATCGGTGGACATTCAGGCTCGATCGGACCATCCCTTTTGGTGGATCATTTCGCACATCACGTGCCCTACTGGATCTTCCGCCTCGGTGAATCTTCTGTCTACATCGACCTTCAGGTGACAAGCAAAAATTTTGGAGCCTTCTCAGAAAATTGGACCGCGCTATACGATGAGCATGCACCAGTGCAATAAAGTCGTCAGGGTTTGCAAAGTTTACTTTTCAGTCCATACTTCGAATCATTTTGTTTATACGTAGTTTATTAGCTGTAATTTGAACGCGCCATTTCGGAGAGTTGAAAGCTAGGGCATCCATAGCTTTCACTATCGCAAGTGCAATGAAGGCGCTTGCGAAAGAATTCATTCAGCTTAATATCGGCGTTTTTGAGAAAGATTCTCCAGCGTGAGTACTGTTTTGTCAACTTTGTATTCGGGTCAGCGAGCAATGACCAACGAGCCTCTAACCTCGGCCAAAAGTCTCGGCACCGAAAAACGCTGTTCGACAAAAACCATTCCGTGGTGCGTGGCGCGAAGTTTATGGGCTCGCAGAAGCTGTTTGCCGCCTTGGTCTAAAATTTCCATTATCGACTCAGAGGTCATTATCGAAGTCCGATAAGAGCAGCACCACATTAACGCTTTACGGAAATTCAATTTACTTTGGCTGTGCAAAAGAGGAAAGAGAAAAGTTGTGGCGCTTCGGCCCACTGCATCTCCTTCGACGCGTGTGTTCCAAAATTACATGTTCCAAAATTTTGAATTATAGTTAAAGTAACGACAATAAATTCTCCAACCGTAAACTTTGAAACGATGACAAACCGTATTGGTCAGTGAATTTTTGAGTTTTTTTTTTCGAACTTTCGCTGTTCCCCGATTCTCAGAATATTTATATTTCATCCAAAGGGGACTGATGAATTAGCTCTTGGTACATATACTTTATGAGCATGATTCATTTCAATATAACTTGGTAAAACACTCTCGTATCGCATTTTTAGTGCAAAGTCACCATTAACTTGTTTCTTCCAGCGGAAAATTACGGAAGCGCGTTTTGTGAAACCCGTTTTGTAAAGCGTCCCGCATTCTTCGCTTCGAACTCCTCTCGCAAATGTTGATGCAGAGTGGAGGGAGGCGCTGATGCGGGCATGCGACGGCCCAGCGTTAGGCTAACGTTATGGTTTAGCGTGGTAAACTGCTACCCGCAGCTAGAAGCCTGTTTACACAACGGGGAGTAGGCGGGCACATCTGCTTTCGGGAAACAGGGAGACCGCTAACGTGGCGTTTTGGGCTTCGCCCGTCTCCTCGGGTCCCCTTCGGATTCTCACGCTTGAAACTAAAGACGTATTTTTTTCCCACAGCCTCCTAGAGTCTCCCTGAAATAGCGGCCCAGCCCTATACTCTAAAAAGTGGCACCCCTCTTAAGAATATCGTTCTGGTCCGGTATTTCGAACGTCCTGGATTCGGGTCCCAGGCCAAAGCACGTATCTCTCCACTTTCTGTGTTTCCCTCAAACCTTTCAGAAATATGCAAGTTTAAAAACGAGCGCACCACTTCTCCTGTGTCTTCCTTGGCGTTCTTCACTGGCGACCTTTGTTCTATGACCATTCAAGGAGCCCCCCCCCCGATTCTGGCAATCTCTGTGCCATAGTTAGCTTTAGAGGTCTGTCCGCAGGTTGACAGCTACTAAACCTTTAGACGCTCGAGTCACGACCGACGCCTAAAAGAAGGTCCCCTTCACCCCGAGTTGTCGGAGCGGCGCTGGCTACCACCCGCAAGCGCAGCATACTATTACATTGATATAAATACCTAATGAGTGTGGACTGATGGGCGAGTTGGTATTTCGACATTCTTGAATTACAGCGCACTACAAGCAGGACACAGGGAAGGACGCAGACACAGCGCCCACTAACAACTGAGGGGTTTATTGGGAAAGTGAACATATATACGATGCAATCAAACACAAAACCAATATCAAATGTGAATAAAGTATGCACTCTCATCTCATTGACGGTTGGCCAGAAATTTTAGTTCTTTTTTGGATAGCGCTACAGAAGGCATGCTGATGCACTTGTCACTCTGCCGATGAATTTTGAAGGCCTCGATGATTTCTCGGGTGATCCTATGATTTCCTTTTCCTATCAGCTTGCACTTATCCTACTGTGGTTTGCACCCGCACTGCTTACAGTGGGCGGCTAGGTGCCCCTCCGCGACAAGCTTTTCTACTTTGTTGTGATGCTCTTGAAGCCGGTCGTTGATACATCTTCCCGTTTGTCCTATGTAGCTCCTCTTGCAGTCCAAGGGAAATAAGTAAACTACGTCCTCCTTGCATGCCACAAACTGATTGTGGTGCCTCGTGCCACAGTCCCGACGCTTTCTCTCCCTTGTGTTTACTTTTGAGCACAACCGAATAAGTTTTTCCGGTGCCGAGAACACTACATTCACGCCTGCGCGCTTGCCCGTCTTTTTTAGGTTGTGGGCAACTGCGTGGATGTACGGCACTACGAGATGCCGGAAGGGGATTCGATAAGGTTTCTTGACCTCAGGTTACATTTTAAATGCGAATGCATTTCTTAGTCGAGCCATGTCAGGCGCCGTGCGGCGTCCACGCGCCCGCAGGTGTTATGTCTCCTCTCTCACCCCCTTTCCCATAGCCACAGCTGCGAGCGCACGCGCTCCTCCTCTCCCTAAGCAACCGGAGCAGGTGGTGCGGGCGGATCAGCGGCGAGTGAGTGGAGAGGAGGAGCGCGCTCGGGCGTGTGAGGGCGCTCGCATCGCGGGAGCTCGCCGGAGCTCCCGCGTGGTGTTAAATAAATGGTTACGCTACAAATCACTGACTCCTCATTAATTATAAATTACGCGCACTCTCGCGCAAAAGAAATGCATTCGCATTTCCTCGATTCCCTTCGGGGAGGAGGGGTGAATTTTTTCTGAGTCACATTCTTGCTGGTGCTATGAGCCACGAAGCATGAAACCGATCCTTTCCTTTTCATCTGCGCACTCTAAGCTTGTCAAGAGAGGCATTGTTAAGTCATCTTTCGAAAGTGCTTTGCGGAAGACTTGTGCTCATCGCACGGAATTGGCGTTTCAACAACAGGGCACCCGCCTTCGCTCAGCAGGGTACCGCTCGCATCTTTTATTGATGGTTGCAAAGGAACCGCCACGGTGGCTCAGTGGCTAAGGCGTTGCGCTGCTGAGCACGAGGTCGCGGGTTCGATTCCCGGCCGCGGCGGCCGCTTTTCTGATGGAGGCGAAAAGCAAAAACGCCCGTGTGTACGAGATTTCGGCGCACGTTAAAGATCCCCAGGTGGTCAAAATTAATCCGGAGCCCTCCACTACGGCGCGCCTCATCGCCTCCGTTGCGTCGGCGCGTTAAAACCCTACAATCAATCAATGAACGGTTGCAAAGGCCATGCTCAAAGCAGCTCGCAGGAAGGTTTCAGATGAAACTGAAGCTGCAAATCAAGAAAAAGAGAAAATAAAAACTGTAGTTGTAGTGCCGTAGATCCACGCAGTTGCGCACAACCTAAAAAAGACGGGCAAGCGCGCAGGCGTGAATGTAGTGTTCTCGGCACCGGAAAAACTTATTCGGTTGTGCTCAAAAGTAAACACAAGGGAGAGAAAGCGTCGGGACTGTGGCACGAGGCACCACAATCAGTTTGTGGCATGCAAGGAGGACGTAGTTTACTTATTTCCCTTGGACTGCAAGAGGCGCTACATAGGACAAACGGGAAGATGTATCAACGACCGGATTCGGGAGCATGACAACGAAGTAGAAAAGCTTGTCGCGGAGGGGCACCTAGCCGCCCACTGTAAGCAGTGCGGGTGCAAACCACAGTACAAGTCCAATCTGATAGGAAAAGGAAATCATAAGATCACCAGAGAAATCATCGAGGCCTTCGAAATTCATCGGCAGAGTGACAAGTGCATCAGCATGCCTTCTGTAGCCCTATCAGAAAAAGAACTAAAATTTCTGGCCAACCCTCAATGAAATGAGAGTGCATACTTTGTTCACACTTGATATTGGTTTTGTGTTTGATTGCATCGTATATATGTTCACTTTCCCAATAAACTCCTCAGTTGTTAGTCAGCGCTGTGTCTGCGTCCTTCCCTGTGTCCTGTTTGTAGTGCGCTGTAATTCAAGAATAAATACCTAAGTGAAGGCGAGGATAAGCCCCTGAGTTGTTTATTTGTTATGACATCAGAACGGCATGCTCAACGTCCTGGGTTCGGCTCCCCCCGGGGAACTTTCTTTTTTCTTCTTTTTCAAACATTAACAGAAATCTTCCTTTTTCAACAAAAAATCACGGACCAGTTTCCCTAAGCTTTCTTGGCGTTCTTAACTAAAGGCCACCTTTCTGTGATCGTCCAACGAGCTCCCATTACAAATTTTGAATGCCTACACTCAGAGCGACGGGGTCGGTTTTTGTAGTCCAGGTATCATATGTAGCATAAGAGCTGGTTATGTAACCCGCTAGTTACGAGCTGCTAACGCTGTAGATGCTCGAGTGACGGCACGAGACTTAAAAAGAGGGTTTCATTCACCCCGAGTTCTCAAGGCGCTAACTAAAACTCACAAGCGCACCATACCATAACGTTGACTGAGGTTGCTACGAAAGTGCGTGGTGTTGAGATTTGCCAAATTATGTTCGACCAATTGATATATCAAGTTGATTTTTGCAGAAAAATCTTAGTCATAGAGAGCACGGAAATTACTGTAAGGTTTTTGCTCGACTATAAAGTAAACAGGTGATATGGGTTTTTGAAATTACGGCCCAACTAAGAGAAACGGCCAAGGAGATGATATCAATGCCTAACTAAGCAGCTGGTTTTAAATGTTTGAAATTTAATGACTACCGTCCTATCTTGTTGTACGAGCTCACCTTTGGTGAATTTAAAAAAAATTCGTCCTTAAGAGAATCAACGGTGCTGAATATTTTTTCACATATTGTATATTTATCGAATGTATGTTGACATGTCTAACTGGTATTTGTTGACATAAGTAACCTATACTAACGTCAGCAAGCGATTTTACAAGGTTTACAAGCCCGATGCTTGAACGACAGGGCCCGAGAGCACGCCGTATTGCTT
The DNA here is from genome assembly GCF_048455015.1 of Haemaphysalis longicornis. Lineage (NCBI taxonomy): Eukaryota > Metazoa > Arthropoda > Arachnida > Ixodida > Ixodidae > Haemaphysalis > Haemaphysalis longicornis. Next base: position 201,121,577 of record NW_027526361.1, on the reverse strand, counting down.
CAAGCAGCCTCGTCTGGCCACTTTCATTTTCACGTTGGTTATGCACCCGTGAAGGGAGCATCCATGAGATTTAAGTTATCGGCTCTTACCTCCCGACCCATTTATTGTTGTATATATCGGTGTTGTCCTAATTAGATTTTCAGTTGCCAGCCAGCGATACAACCTGTGTAACGACTCAGCGCGCCGCTGCCCGGTACGCGCGTACTACAAGTTTGGTGCAGTGCAGTGAAGTTTTTGGTGTTGCGGAAAAGCCCGCTCTCCTCAAACTAGTTTCGACAAGCCGGAGCATGTTTGTCACGGAGGAACTCTTTGGCAACGATTCACTCCCGAGGTAGTGGAAAAATCCGGGAGAAAGTGATTTTAGCGGCGTTTTGCTCATACTTAGCCGAACAGCCTCCCCCCGCTGAAATATCTTTTCCGTCCACTCTCATACTCAACGTCCGCAGGGTATCACGAAACCGAGGGAGGGCGTTCTTGTCTGTTTGTACTTTTTTGTGCGTGCACGCAGTGCTGGAAAGGCTGTTTCCAATGGCGATTGTGTGTATAAATTCTTCCCTTGCGGCGGCTTGAAGCAGTCGGCATTGCGGGCCGAGTTGAGAGCGTAGCTCTGCCCGTCGACTTCTATGCTGTTCCTGTATCGTTGCTGTTCCTCTCTCGCCGTGCAAAAGCAGTTAAGTTTTACCCTCAATTCTTTGTCTTCAACGCCAAGGCAGCTCTCCTGCTCATCGCTCGTTCACCAGGCTTCTATATATGACGGAGGCCACAGAGCTTAGTACAGGGACGCCTCCGCCATTCAAACAACTGGTGCCAGTGGTGGGGCCCAACCTAATGAACGTCAATGCGGCTCCAACTTCGCAGAATTCACGGCAGTAAATGCTGAATGCTGAGTGCGGCACCTTTCTTCACTAAGACAAGCTGGCAGGGCGTGTTTTGTTGCCGCACGGGTTCTTCGCAGAAGACTGTTTTCGGGCTGTGGAAAAGTATCATTTAAACAGCCGTGAATTTGGGACCGTTGAAGAAGCCGCAGTTGTAGCTTGCACGAGAATTCTGCTGGTATATTTCGGGCGCGCTGAGAAAGTCATAGCTAATACAGGCTACATTTACTGTTGGAGCTGATGATGACGTGCTTTCGGAGTGCATTGAGCAGATCCATGAACGGGAGACAGATAAACGTCAGGCTGCCTGCAGAGTCTGAGCGCCAGCGACAGAAAAGCGAGAACGGTAACTCGTGAAAGAGAAACCTCGAGCGAGAAAAACTGAACCGGTGGAAATAAAGCGAAAACCGCTATCCAACTCTAGCCAAAAAGCGACAGCAAGAAATTGAAATGAAGGGTCTCGAGTTCGAATGGTCGCGCCCTCAGTTCCAGAATGACAGCAGCATGCAGTAAGCGGCGACTGAGCAACTTTCGCTGCGAATGAGTGACCCTATGCGACCGTACAAGAGAAAATCGGTCTCTTTTTGGTCAATTTTAAGCGCACGTGCAAAAAGCGAACGTATTCGAGCGTACGTCTTTTTGCCAGGAGGCGCGTCCTGCGTGACAGCCCGCTTGCCGAAAATGGAGGGGGAAGGTTACGAGTAGGTAAAGTCGAGCCTACTACGTAAGTGGAGGCTGTCCGTCGAGGCGCTTCTCCAATAATTTTGTGAGGTCGTAAAACCCAGACTTCTCCTATAAGCTGAGGGTCAGCATGGAAGAGTGAGTCAAAGAAGCGAAGGCTTTCGGCGAGTAGGAACAGGTGGTATAGTGCGTCGGCATAGGATACTTTTACTGCCGAATACTGAAAAATGTGGGCCACTGGGTGCAGCACTGGCCAGATTTAAACATTGTGGTTCATGCAGCAAAGCTGACCGATGAGTTCTTCGCACGTCGAGGTGCGCAGGGGCCGAAGAACGGCCAAGGATATTTCAGGCAGAGGCCGGAAAAGTCCGGGCCGCGAGGCGAAATTTGCAGGAAAACTGCCAAGCAAAAGTACACGTAAATTCGGACTGAGAAACTGGCCGGGAAACGGGAAGGGCGTAGGTGCAGATGCACTGCACCTAAAGTGATCTTTTGCAACGCCCAAACAGGCCGCGTGTTCTAACGGTGCTGAAACAGGACATTTTGCTGCGAGCAGCAAAAACGGCATGCTTGTTGTCTTTGACGTAATAGACAACGGTGAGCACCACAGGCTCCTTCTGGAACCCTACACACGCGATCTCGTACTCAACGGTAAAGCGTATAAAGAATATTTCACGACTCCGACTCTGCAGCGACAGTAGACATGGTCCACCCTTCGTATGTCGCGCCAGATCACTTGACGGGACGGAGTGTTTGGGCGAAACAAGCTGTAGAAGCGCGGAGTATGCCCGAGCCGATTTCTAGAATTGGCATCGTAGGTATTTTTGGCGACAGTTTAGACACAACGTCTGCCACAATATCCGTACATTTTATTGAACCGGTCCGATCAGCTTTTGCGCAAAAGGGCATTCAGTTTCAAAACCGCTGCCGAGAAAACGAGCCACTGAGCTCGTTACGAAAGACGCGACCAAGGAGAGTTTCAACACCTAGGAAGAAAACGCTCGCAATTAGGGAGATAGAGACGCATTAGCTCAGGTTCCCGAGAGAGGGCAGCATGAGCCCACTGGGCAGGATAATGTGTTGGCCTTGGTCTCAGTGGCCTGGGTAGAGTGTTCCGATTCGTGTCAGGCCTCCGGAACGGCTACTCCCCCAGACGAGTTCAGTTTACTAAAGCAGAAAGGGACAGTTGACAGTGATGTTGCTAGAGAGCACGTCGAGTCATCCCCATTGCAATCTCAGGCTCCCGACGGTGGGCCAGCATCGGCTGGACTTCTAGGGCTTCTTGCTTCACGACTAGCGAGTGGCTGAATCGGAGTTGGAAACCGAGCGGCAGGGGCCTAGGAGAGAGAACCATAACGCATTTTGGTGTTTACTTGCCGAGGGTGTTGTTAAATAGGCGATATACGGGAGGAGAGAAAAATTAGCAGTGGCTTAGCTTGGCTATGCTAGGGTATATGTAGCGTGAGCTAAGGTTCATCTGGTTATTCTCAGGTTTCCTGGTGGTCTAGGATTGGCTGATTATGCTTACTGCTGCTAAAAAGATTTCCAATCCAATCCAAATCAATTCAGTCTAATCTAGTCCAGTCCAGTGCAATCCAATCCAATCCAATCCAGTCCAGTCCAGTCCAGTCCAGTCACTGTTCCTCGAGCATGCGCAGCAGGGCTCTCCAGGAGCCACGCCAAACGGCTACCAAGCGGCTCCTGAACAGCGTTAGTTTTAGGTACTGAGCAACGGAGGCGCACAGCTAGGCACTGGCTGGCGCCAGTGATCTGCAACGTCTATGAAGTCACTCCTCTGGAATGCGCAGACCGGCGAATGTGAAGACTCAATTCTCTACACACGCGTACTCCAATTGGCATTGCTTTCAATCCAACACGAGATGGGACTCCCACCAGGGGCCTGAGCGGAGCAGTCACTCGATGCATGGGCTCCCGCGTTTCCGTAAGCATCTGCGGCTAGAACCTGCGGATCTTCACAAGTATACTGCCTTCGTAATTCTTAAGGCAAGTCGATTCGAGACATACCTAACTTCTCGCCGGTTAGTGGATTTTCCAAGCGCTATCGCTCGACTGAACATTGACCACGCCGAGCGCTCTCGCGAAGCTTAACCAAGGAAATTTGGAACGGCTGCCACGAATGACGAGCGCACGTGCCCCGAGCGCCGGCCTCCTCGGGCTCGCGGCGCACGTTTGCCTCAGGCACGGGCCTTCGGGCCTCGCCGTACTACTGATATCGGATGCGCACCCATGCTACCGGAGAACCCGACCCCCAGCAGTGACTCTCAACACATCGCCAACATGGACTTAGAGGAAAGCAGCGGGCGCACAATGCACAGTCCTGGCCCCTCGGTGCAAGTGCTCAGACAACGAAGCAATGCAAAGAAGAATCAACCGCAAGCCGCAACCATCGCTTCCACTATCAAGCATGCGCCTAGTACTTCAATCACCCGTTCTCAAGGCTCAGAAGAATCTACAGGCTCCCGGGCCGCCCACACGTCTCATCTGTCGTCGGTTAACCCTAGCAAGTACCCCCCTCAATGTTCGAGAAAATACATCTTGCCGAAGCTAGCTGAGAACGAATACAAGATTGTTTATCGCCCAAGTACAGGCCTCAAAGTGTCGGCATGGCCAGACCAAAGCATCGCGCAAGGCTTAGCGGTCGCAGGAGGTTTCGACATCAAGGACTTCTCCGCACACGTCACCATTCAAACACAATGAACCCAAAAACGTCATCGTAGCCGGCACCGCGGACGAGCACTATGCCATGAAGCTCAGTGCAATTACCCACCTTCAGCTCGGCGCGGCGGAATACGAACTTTCCCCATACCTTAAGCCTTTACCCGGCACTGTGCGTGGCGTAATACACGGCATCGAAGCGGCTACAACTGAAGAACACCTAGCTGACCCGATCTCTACTACTAATCCAAGAATTCTTCACGCACCTATGCTCGGACGTTCAACATCAGCCCTCATCAGTTTCGACGGGCCACATGTCCCCTTCTACGTCAAGTTTAGAAGCACCCACATCCGCTGCCGCCTCTACCGCCGATCCTTGCAGTTCTGTTCTGCATGTGGAGAATGCGGCCACCGCCAGGACGTTTTCCCCAACCCAGAAAAAAACGCCTGCAAGCTCTGCGGTAATGAAAATCCTCAGCTAAGTCATTCGTGCAAACCAAAATGCAATTTATGTGATTTACCACTCAAACAGCCGGCAAGGACTGTAAGAAACGCCTTTGACCAAGCCCGCCACCACTGAAAATCCGTGAGTACTTCGTCCGGTATCCGGACTCAATACAATTGACAGTTGCGCTAGTTGGTTTTGATTCATCGTAAGTAGCGCTAGAGACGGGACACAGAAGAGAAGACACACACGACGGTATCCGGACTACACCGGGGAGACCTCCGATCACTGCCCACCCGCCCAGGAGGCTCGGTCAACGCTACCGCAATATAACACCAAGGTCAGCTGGTCAAAAGTCCTTGAGCACTCCCGCACTGCTCCGAAACCCTTTCCCCCCTCCCAGGCAGATCATCAAACACCAACACCCAACATTACGAGCAGACGATCAGCACCTTACGCAGTCAAAACGCGTAGTTGACTAAAAGACTTTAGAAAACCACCCAAAGCAGAATCGAAGCTCTAGAACGCCAAATGGAACAACTTATCACCCGAATTTAAATATCTCAAAGCAGCTCAGTGACCAAGCACCCCCTCCAACAAGACGCACCCCCGCCCACCCGTGACGCCCCACAGGTCCCTGCACTACCGACATCTGAGCAGCTAAATCTCATGATAGAACAGAAGGTCGACCAGAAGCTGACGCAATTCAAGGAAGAGGAAGAGCAACGCCTCACGTCCCACTTAGATAATGTCCACAAAACGTTTTTGAGAACACTACCCATACCATCCTCAATTAGGAGAAACACTCAACGTTCGAATGACTCGTCTCGGAGAAGCTCTTTACGACTAAGTTTACAAGATGGGCTTGAACTTCAAGCAGCGCGTTATAAGTCTCGAGGAAGAGAACCAACAATCGCACGAAAAGCCCAGATCCTACCTCTTGCACGAAGCCCATATGCAAGAAACCGGCGAACTCCCCGACAATGACTAGCGACCTCTCCCACTCAGATACCTACTCTACTCTCACCATGTGGCTTTCGATAATTCAATCGAAAGCGACTGTCTCTCCCCCACTTCAGCCAGCAACACAATCCGGATGTCATTGTCCTACAGGAAACTCAAACAGATCCCGTTAAATTAAGTGGATATGATACGCACATCGCTCCGGGTCGTTTTCGCACTCCCATTCTTACGAAGAAGCAGCACACCTGCCAACAGCACTCCTTTGATAGCCCTATCGAACACACCCTCGTTGAAATACTACCACGAAACAAGATTCACGCAAGCTTTTTTATCCTCAATATCTGCAGCCCACCATAGAAATTCCTTGTGGGCTTCGACAAACTCCTCCCAAAGACCACACGGACACAGACTGCTCGTCCTTGGCCATTTTAACGCCCCGCACGCCGCATAGGGATACACCAGTACAACCAAGAAAGACGCTGATGTACATAACACTGCACAGGAACCCCATCTTACCCTCTGAACCGACCCCACTCTGCCCACTTTCATCGGCAACAGCGTTTGCCGTGACACGACGCCCGACCTCACCTTCTCCCACAATACCAAGAACATCCAATGGACAAGACTGGACGAAACCCTGGGAAGCGACCATCACATCCTTCGTATCCTAGTAACACATAATCAGATCCCCCACAGAATCGGGAAGCGAAGATCACGAAGTGAACCGCATTCCGTGAGTCCGCGCAACCCACAATTCTCACTGATATCGAAAAATGGACTAAACCATTTTTGGATTCTGTCAATGAACACACTAAAACAGTTGAGCTTACGACGGGCTACCCAGCGGCGGACACGCACCTGCTTCATATCTGGGACGCCCGGCGGAATTTGATCCGTCGCTGGAAGAAAACAAAACACAGCCGCAAGGTCAACCTGCGAATAGCGCAGCTGAGAAATATGCAAAAACCCTCAGCCGACAAAACAGGAACCAGCTTTGCGATCAATTACAAGGTACCTTAAGTAATAGCCGCTACTGGCTCATTCTCGGGTCGCTTCTTGGGCGCACTGAAAGGAAAGCAACTACAGGACAACACCTCCACCGGCTCATCGACAACTATCCCGGGACAGATGAACATCTCCTCCGCGACATCACTGCCCATCATATTGGCGCCTCTCTTAACGCTACTTCCACGACAACGGGCCTACCCGATTACGCTGGAAGACCCAATCCGGACCTAGATGTCATTTCACAACGACAGAAATTATCGCTGCTATCCGCAAACTCAAATGCAGCACCAGGACACGGTCGCATCAACAATAAAACACTCCGAAACCTTGATTACAAAACCATTGATAGCTTGCTATAATACGTCAACGAAAGGACAATTACCGGCGCAGTGGAAACATGCAGACATCACCACGATTTCCAAGCCAGGCAAACCCATTACCTTCCGCAACTTGCGCCCCATTTCTTTGACCTCTTTCGTGGGCAAACTCTACGAACACATTGTGCACGACCGACTATCGCCGTACTTGGAAGACAAGGAGTACCTCCCGCACACCATGTTTGGCTTTCGCCCCGAACTTTCTTCACAGGACATCCTTCTTCAAATTAAAGAAGATTCATTGAATAAACTCAGCACAAGAGCGCTAGCGTGGCGTCAAAAGCGCGTTAGACAATGTGACGCATCAATCTATACTCAATGGCCTGCAATCCACCCGCTGCGGAAAGAGAGTCTACCGTTATGTGCGCGCCTTTCTCACCGACGGCACGGCCACGATTGGCGTGGGACAGCTCCGCACAGCAACTCTAAAAACTCAACAACAGGCACCCCCCAAGGTTCTGTCATTTCTCCACTCCTTCCTGGTACAAACTGCCAGTATGTTTCCGGTCTTTGGTATGTTTCAGGTAATCCATTTTGTGTCTTGAAATCTTCTTAGCCATTCTGAGCACGGAAAATGAGAACAAAATTTGTTGACGACTGCGAAAAACAATGCTGCCTTCTTTTCTTGTGGACTACAAGGATATTTTTGAACCATCGCGGCTTTCTGTCACTTCTTGCAGCCAACAATTTTAAGATAGCATGAACGTATTTTGAACGTATTCTGTTCACAATTGGCGGTGAGATGGTTGAGTGGCGCCCTCTGGCTCTGACGTCAGCTTACGGACTCGCGCTGCTGTCGTCTGTTACAGCCCACTTGTGAGGAGCAGCAGCAGCACCTGTGCTCCGAACCGCCGGCTTTGATGTTTTAGTGCATTAAAAAGAGTATTTCGTGTTGTGCACGTATTTTTGCCAGTTTCTGGCAACTCTGAATAATTTCATGCTGTGTCCCGCACAAGTTCGCGACAGACGAGGAGAGAGAGAACAACTTTCTTCGGAGCATCGGTGAGACGATCGTCTTTAACTCGTTTTTCCCAGCTTATTTGCGAGGCTCAGTGCTCAGAGCTTCTCGATAAGTATTCAAAATTTGTAGTCTTCCCTTCAGTATGTTTGAGATGCTCTTATGAAGACTCAACGATCTAATGCTACGCACTAAGCAGAGGTTCCCTACACGCCGATCGCAGGGCAGGAAATAAAGCGGCTGTATTTCTTCTGGCATGTATCAGATGAATGCTTTTTTTCTGTGCCCAACGCTTCAATATTTCTGGACCGCCACAAACGTCTTATTAGGAAATTTGGGGAGATTTTGAAGGCTCACAGAGTTTGTGTGAATATTTTCTTCGGGACTTACGCATACATACCATTCTTCACAAATTGGCTTTCGATGTCTGCGTGGAAGAAGGTACATATCCGCAGCGTGCGTTGTTTATTGACATACAAATACAATGAGGAAGTTTAATTGTGCTACGCCGCCGCGGCACGCCGCAGACCACGTTGTCCTGAAAACTCGAAGGCGGCTTTTATACCCCGAATTTCTATTCTAACCTTCCACGCGTAACGAACAAATTATGGCCTACTCTGGATGGCGTGCTATTTATTAAAGAAAATTACTCTGAGTCTCTTGTGATGAACTGGACCACTAACCAACTAGATTTCACTGTTAAAAAGATTTCTCCTCCTCCTCGTTCTCTCCCCCTCATGGGTGCAGTTTTACTTTACACATATCTGTATATTGAAAACATATGGCGCTAGGAAATGTACCGAAATATCCCTGGGGCGCGATCGCGGTGGCGTAGCACCGCGATCACGCCCCAGGCAAAATTGTCCAGAGTACTTGAAGGTGGCTTTTGTGACCCGAACTTGTATTGCAACCATCGTTATCATAACGCACTGACTCTCAACCCGAACAATTATGGCATGATTACGGTGGTAAAGGCTTTGTACAATCGCTAACGAACGTAATAACAGTATACGTGCATATTTTACAAGAATCGAACCCGATTAATATTTCCGAGCAGCTCTTAATTGTTTTTCAACCCATCCAGGCGTAAAGAAGAAATCCTGGTCTACTTGAGTAGGCGTATCTATGAATTGAAGGAAATTTCTCTTACTCTCGTGTCCTGGAGTGAGGACCCGTCCCACTAATCAGCTAGACTTTACTATTAAATGAATGAATGAATGAGAACATTTATTATAGAAGGGATGGCACTCTGGCCTGTTGGGGGAAATAGGGGAAGGGTTTCAGGGTAGATAAAGCTTAAGTTCTGTTGACGAGATAAGCTTCCTTCACGAAGGCCCACAGTCCAAGTAGCACGTCGTTGGCGTTATTCCTTGGATAAAGCCAATCCTGCAGAGATGTAACACCAGGGGGCTTGTGTCGTGCTCGGATTCCTTCCAGGACCCTACACGACCACAGCAAGTGGCTGATTGTGGGTCTATCTTGGTGGCACAGGGAGCACAGAAGCTGGTCTGGTGGAACTTGTGCGTTCTTGTGTTGGTAGTAGTGTTCCCAGCAAGCTACGATGTCTTCCGTAAGGGCGTAACCCGTGCGGGCCTTTGTTAGAAGAACTTGTGCAGCTCATGGGATGTTGCGGGGTATCGGGTGCTGTAGCTCGGGAATCGTTGCTCTGAGGTCTTTCTTGCTTTCTTGTCGAAGTGTCTTCCTGAGTTTCTCAGGGGAAGGGTTATGTGAAAGAGAAGGCGCTGCAGACTCCGAGGGGTGGTTGAGAATTGTCTCCCTCGCGAGCCTATGGGCCTCCTCATTCCCGGGGTTACCTGTGTGGCCAGGTATCCACTGCACTTGTATGTCGATGTTATGGTCACGCTGGAAGGTTCCACAGAGTTCTTTTATACGATGAGGTGTAGTGTGTCGTCGTGGCGGGGTGCGTAACGCTTTGATGGCTTCGAGGCTATCCGTGAAGATTATAACTCGAGTTGTATTTTCAGCTATAACGTCTGGGATCATCTGGGCACCTAGGAGAATGGCTTGCAGTTCGAGTTCAGTAGTGGAAATGAGATCAATAATTGAGAAACACTTCGTGCTCGTTCGGCTTAGGTCGGTTGCAGCAAGTGCTATGAGGAGGCGAGTTTCGTCCATGGACCCATCTGTGTAAATAGTAGCTCCTGTTGATTGCACATTACACGTGACAGTCGTTTGTGTCTTTCGTTGATGGGTGTGGCTAGTCTTGTGGGTCTTTGTTGGTAACGGCTTCGAGTGGGTAACCAGTACATCTTCCCATGGAGGTATAGTTGGTTCGAACGCTGTAGCTTTGAAGGAGCGGTCGTCGAGTTCCAACAGACGTTGACCTTGGGGTGTGAGTAGGCGCCTGTCGTGATCCGTTTGTGTCCGGTGAGTTACAATTTTATGGAGTGGAGGAAGCTGGCTGTACCGGTATAGCTCTTCTATTTTAGTATGGTGGGGTAGCCCGGTGATTACCCTCAGGGCCTGCAGGTACAAACTTTCCAATTTGCTCATCTGCACTTGAGTAAGGCGGTAGTGAATGGCTCCGTAACATGCCTTCGATAGCAGAACAGCTTGCACTAGTGTACGTGCAACGTCGTTTGTGGCGCCCCCAAACTTGTTAGAGATGCGCTTGATCAAGTGTAGAAGTTTTTTCCACGTTGGTGTCAATTGGTCAAGCCATGTTTTGCCTCCACCTTGCGTATGTATCGGTATGCCAAGGATTCGTATCCAACCGTCAGAGGGTTGTGTTAAGGTGCGACCCTGCAGTGTGAGGGGCACCTTTTGCTTTTTCGACTGAGTAGCCCCCTACCGTCAGAAAGTGTGTTTTTTCAGATGAGACTTGCATGCCAGTGGGGCCAGTTGTCTGTTCAACTATGAGAAGTGCATTCTGGAGTTCCTCACATGCCCGTTCAGTACTTTCGTAACCGCCTGATTCTGTCCACAGTGTTATATCGTCCGCATATATTGTAAAACGTACAGTGGAATCCTTCTCAAGGGCTGTGGCAATTCGTCTCATGACCACGTTGAATAGGATCGGGGAAATTACCGATCCTTGTGGTACGCCGACATTATTACTGTACACTCGTAAGGTTGAGTTCCCATTATGTACCTCGTATGTACGGCCACATAGGAAGCTTTTGATGAAGTTGACCATTCGTTTCCCTGGGTAGGCATCTTCAAGAGCACTCAGAATGGCTTCATGAGTGACGGTATCGAATGCCTTCTTCAAATCTACGGCGACCAAAATGTGCGGTATTTTTCTTCTATGTTTGCCCAAAATCCTTCGAAGTAGAAAAAGGCTGTCCGAGGTGCCCATGTTTGGCCGGAACCCGGTTTGTGCAGGGTGAAAGAAGCTGGTGGACTCTTCCAGATGGTGGTTCAAACAATTGACGCACATTAATGAGTTTGCATATGGTGGGGGTCAATGAAACTGGCCTCAAGTTAGTTACTGTGCTCGGATCTTTGCCTGGTTTAGGAATCGGAGTGACGACGGCATGCTTCAGGTGTGGTGGCGAGTGGCGAGTGACCCATATGTGATTGATCGATTTAAGAAGAGCTTATTTACTGTCCTCGGAGAGGTTTCGAAGAGTTGTCCACGTAATACCGTCTTTCCCAGGTGAACTTCTGACCCGGACTTGATCCAAAGCACGGACTAATTCGGCCATCATGAACGGACTCTCTAGAGGGTTAGTTTCATCTACATCAAGGTCCAGAGCATATACAGAGTCAGGAGGGGGCGAAGCGGGCTGAGGGAAGAAGGCTTGTGCGGCCTCGTGCGTTATTTCCATGATCGATTTGTTTTGCTTGAGTGCAATTGTACGAACTAGATTGTGAGTCTTTGTCTTTCCCTGCAAAGCCTTGAAGGTATTCCACAAGGTATGTAGTGCCGTCGTGTTGCTGAACGATGCACAGTGGTTTTGCCAGCGGTCTCTTGCGACCATTTTGGCATGCCGTCTTATCTGTGCAGTTTTTTGGCGCACTTTCAGGAGATATTTATACCCGCGGCCATTGGCAAGGTATTGCGCATGAAGTTGTTCTCGTGTCTCCCATAAGTTTAGCATGTGTTTGTCTGGAGTGGGAAGTTCTTCGGGAAAGTCTATTTCTTGAGTTGCAAGAATGATCGCTTGCTGCACAGCCTCCACGAGTGCACTGATCTCACTAGAGTTGGAAGAGGGGTCGGCTAGATGCTGCCGAAAAAGATCCCAATTCGTGCAGCGGACTTCGCGTTTGGGCTTTTTAAGCCCGTGTTTTAGCGAGACCCATATAGAGTAATGGTCACTGCCCCATAGATCATTTTCACAGGACCACGAAGAACAGAGATTATGCGATGTCCACGTGAGATCCGGTGTGGTACCCTTTTGACGAGAGTGCAGTGCCGTCCTGGTGGGAATGTCAAGGTCGTTAACCAAGGTAAGGTTGGCTGCTTGGGCTTCACGCTCCAGCTGAGCTCCCCGGGGGGTATTTCGAGTATATCCCCAGATAACGTTAGACGCGCTAAAGTCCCCTCTAATGAGGATGGCGTCACCAGGATAAAGGGAGCGTAGATGCATCATCCAAGCGAAATCACCCCTGTTGGAGCGGCCCGTTTCGGGACGTAAGTATGCGGACACTAAAATTATCTTTTGTGGCGAGTTCAAGTCAATGCGTACTGCTACGACTTCCTGGAAGGCCGTGCAGTATGCTGAAGTATCCAGCTGACAGTGCCAAATATTTCTGCTGATAAAAATTTCCGCTTGTGCTGTGGGTTCAAGTTTTCCATCATGAAGAATGCTTGGCTGGAAGTAAGCGCGGTATCCATTTATACTGGGTGTTGTACCCCTGGTTTCTTGAAGTAGAAGTGCCACGGGTGGTGAATGCATGGTCCGTAACCTTTCGCTCAATTCAGTGCCATTAGCTCGGAGGCTACGGCAGTTCCATTGCAGGACTCTATTGGCTGCGGTCATCCTGGCGGCGTCGAGGTGAGCGAGAAAGGCTACCGTATGAACGTCGCCGTTCCCGGCGTTCCAGGGTCGATTTAAGATGGCTGACTTCCGAAGTCAGCGTGCCCAGCTGCGTCATAATCATTTCAAATTTGTTTGCCAAACTGTCAAGTGCTTCCGTTGCCAGTGCTTGCTTCTGGGTAAGATCTTTAGGCACTTGATTATGTTTCTGGATGGTGATTGACATGCTTTGTATAGTCGGCACCTCAGAATTCAATCGTTCATTCACTATTCCTTCATCGTGTCTGTTTTTTATATTTGTTTCAGGGGCTGCAGGCTGCGATGACGATGACTTTTCATGGCTATGCCATGATTTCGAACCTGCTGTTTTGGAAGCAGGTCGGTTTGGTGTAGAACGCCGTGGTTTTGACGATGATCGTTGTTCGTTTGCACGCACCAGCTGAAGGGGGTCATCTTGAGGGCTCCGTAGTTCGGTGTCCCGGGTTTGGTGAGGTGTTTGTACAGATACTTGCTGTGATAGGAGCTGTGTGAGACGCCGAGATGCTTCCTCTATCGTTTTTCGTAGAGCAGCGATTTCCCCTTCTATGTTGGCGTGGAGGCCCATGGAAGCCTTGGAGGCGTAGCTATCTTTGTCGTTCGCGAAGCTGACTGCTTTGGGCGTTGCAGACACCATCGTTCCGGAGAGTACGGGATAGCTATCCAGATCTTTGGAGCCCTGCTGTGCCATTTTGGAATTGGCGGTTCTTCTACGAGAGCTGCTCCGAGAGCGGCGTTCCAGTCGGTCTTTGTTTTCTTTCAAGCGCTTGTCTTTTTCCGGGCAAGTGGCGTCTGTCGCCAGGTGACCGTTCTCCTTACACGTGACGGAGTGCTTATCTTGTTTGTCACATTCTTTGTCGGTGTGACCCGTGCCACATCGACTGCATATTTCGTCATTGGGGCAGTACTTTTGCATATGGCCTTCTCCATGGCAACGGTAGCAGATCAGCATGCGTGCAACGTATGGAGTAACTTTGCATAAATCGCTGTAGTATTTGATTCGCTTCGGCAGTACAGGTGAATCAAATGTAAGGAGCGCCCTTCCGCTTTTTCCCATCTGCCTTGCCTCGAGCACATTAGCAGTTTCACATCTCAGCACACTACGAAGTTCCTCGTTGGTATCATTAGGGTCCGTTGTGATGACGCCTCTTGAAACATTATGGCCATAAAGACGAAACATTTCGACTTCAAATGTGGTCCTGTCCGTAACTTGGATGGTGCTTACCTTGCACAAGTTGTCGGCGTGAAGTTCGTCGTACGTGGTCACAGTAACAGTGTTGGACCGGACGTTGGTTTTACATGTTGCGTAGTCCGCTACTTTGGCGTCCGGTGCCGTGGCTTGAATCAACTTATGAAGCGTCACCTTAGGGATGGCAGTTACGGAGCAGTGACCTTTCGGGCGGATGAGGACCGTTGTCCTTTGAAGCTTTGTGCGTTCCGCATCTACCTTGCGGTAGGTCTGCCGGGATCGCCGACGGCTGCGGGAGTGTGCGTCCGGCCAGGGTCCATCATCTGCCGAATCTTCACCGCGTTGCTCGTTCATTTCTTCGTCGTTGGTCGCCTTCTTTTCGTAGACCTTGTCGGTAATCTTTCGTTTCTTTTGCCGTTCTTCAGATTCGCTGCGCGTGACGAAGTGCATCGCGGCTGGCGAGCTGAAATCCATGGGGACCGCCACCGGGGCGCCCGCCATCTTACCGGCACGGCGGTAGGGCTGCCGTACTCGTAGCTAGGCCTACCCCGCTGGGTTAGGCCTACGCGTGGTCGCTTTGTGCTGCCGGTCGTAGATCTTCTGTTGCTGAAACAGCCACAGTCCACTTTGCAGAATGGAGTCCTTAGGAGCTTAGGAGACACTGAACCAAAAATTACAGTAGCATGAGCTTTAAAACGGCACTTACAGCGTGGCGCCACCCTACTATTAAATAAAGTTTTCTCCTCCTCCTACTCCTGCTCCTCTTGACGCATATCTGACTACTGGGGCGATATTGCTGCGAGCAATGAAACTGAAATATCACTCCAGGTGTGAAGAAACATAGTGTTACTGTATTTTTACAGTAATGAAGTAGTTCTGCTCAATAAGCCTGCATACTGATTAGAAGCCTGGTATAAATTTAGCACGCGCCTATACACTCAGTAGGTTATTTGGAATTCAACGTACCATTTTTGCGTCCCATAATGCGTCTCGGCATACTTTGATGCAGTGACAACATAAAGTAATGTGATACAATACTTTCGAGCTTTCACTAAGGTTGCAAAAACTGTTTTACTTTACATACGATTAAATGCCTTCTGCCAAAGCCGAGAGCCCCGGAGGGCTGGAATTTGTTCTGGTTTTGTATTTCAGCTGTTGTCGGTTATTAGTAGCTAGCTGTTGCCTTTGTTCCAAAGATTGCTGAATACAGAAGCTGACGCCTAGCTCCGACCCTTTGCGTTCCGCACAGGACCGGCTTCGCAAGGAATGGGGCGTCGCCGGCAATGTTTCATCCGCAGCGGTATCTAGAACTGTACTTCCAATCACGCCTTGAGGTAGTGTATGCGATTTTAAGTCTATTATTCTGATAAAAAGATACGCACACGTATAATCTGGTGCGGACAAGCATCAAAAGTCAACCGAGTGCAAAGAAACAGCAGGGAGAGCGAGCCCGAGTGAAGCAGACGACAAATGCGAGAATCCCTAAGCCGACGTCACGGAGGCACGCTTCGCAGCGCCACCCGTGGTAGCGCTCACCGCCAATTGCTATTATTAACGTATTTTGTTGGGTATTGTGAACTGCCACCCATTTTTTTTATTTCGGAGCGAAGCCCCGTAGGGGCACGGAATGTCGGCGCCTCACGTCGTCGTCTCATGCCATCGCCGATGTGGTCACGTTACCAAAACACCGGGCAACTTGTTTAGCCGTGCACTAGCACGCGACGCTAACGAAAAGAACACACAGGGACACTCGTTTTCCACGCCTCGCGCTAGAACGCTTCGTACTTTAAAGACACGAGAGAGAGAGAGAGAGAGAGAGAGAGAGAGAGAGAGAGAGAGAGATACTTTTATTTTGCTCAGCCCCTTGCGGGAGGCGCAGCAGCTAGGGCGTTGGAGTCTCAGCAGCGGGCATCAGCCGGTGCCTATGTTGCCAAGCTCCCTCACCTCAGCGACCCGTGTGAGAACACCGAAGTCCCCCTGGCCCAACGCGCCCCGACCCCCCGACGGCCTCGTGAGGACGGGCCGCCGGTGCCGGCGCGTCCAGTGCCAGGAGGACCAGCCACAGTTGGATCTCCGGGTCGCTGATGTGCAGAGCTTCCTCCCAGTCGTGATTACTCTTCATGAAAGTCGGTGGCGCCTTCGGGCAGGCCGAGATTATGTGTCGGAGTGTGGCTTTATCAATCTTGCATATTGGACATTGATCAGTATACGACACTGCGTATATGCGGCTAAACAGTTAGGGGTGTGGGTAAGTATTAGTTTGTGCGAGTCTGAGTGTGGTAGACTTTTGTTGAATAAAGTGGCGGGGGAGTTAGGGAATTGCGGACCACTTTCACGGTAGTAATGAATAATGTCGCTGTACTTGAGCTCTAATGTCGCTCTAATGTCGCTGTAAGTGAGCTTTTTTGAAATAAATTTAGTATTTCATATCGCAAAAGTCAAGCATCCATGAATTTTTTAATAAAGGAACACTGCAAATGCCCCTTATGAATTATTTTCTGCCTTATATTTGCGTATTGTCTTGTTCTCGTTCAACGATGGTGTCAAGTAGGAACATTTAAACCGGACTTTGACGTTTAGAGTCAGCTGTAGGTATAAAACACTATTGCCCAGTTTCTGTTTCACTTCGGTCGTGTGGCGGAATCGATTTAAAGACGGACAAACCGACAGACGGAGATGCATACAGAAAAAAGTTCTGCGTTTAAGAATTGATTTATTGATTGTAGGTTCAACGCGCCGACGCAGCGAAGGCGATGAGGCGCGCCGTAGTCGTGGGCTCCGAATTAATTTGGATCCTCGGGGATCCTTAACGTGTGCCGAAATCTCGTACACACGGGTGTTTTTCTTTTTCGCCTCCATCAGAAAAGCGGCCGCCGCGGCTGGGAATCGGACCCGTGACCTCGTGCTCGGCAGCGCAACGCATTAGCCACTGAGCCACCGCGTCGGTTTCTGCATTTAGGTAGCCCAAGAAAGAGTGCTGTGTTGAAAAGCGATCATTGCCGTTGTTGTTGTCGTCCGGTTAAGAAAATGGCCGCCGCTTTAAAGAGGTAATTGAATTGCATATGGGGTTGGATGAGATGCTAACCCGGGTCACCAAGCCAGCAGCCCTGTGTGATACCACTGATTTATATTCCCACGTTGCACCAGTTGAACAAAAGTTGCCGTTGTTGTTCCTTTGTTGTAGTCACAGTGTATCTTGCTTTGTCTTGGTCAGAAGATTAGTATTTCTGTTATATTTTTTTATGTGTGCATTGGGGGTGTAATTTGTTATAAGCACTAATTCTGTCTCGTGAATCGCTTGCGGTGTTACTGGCCACGTGCTTGTGTTTGTGCGTTCTTATTTTTTTTTATCTGCTCTGCACAACTTCTTCTCTGGATTCCAAGGCAGGCTGACAGTATTGAACAAGAAAATGCACAAACACTTCGAATATTAAATGATTTATAATATTCCTTGCAGCGGGACACCTGAACATAATAGCACGTGAGTACAACGCAGCACATGCAATGGCCAAAGTGCTGACTGTTGGCAAGCTGTGACGTGCACCATTCTGCTTGGTAACATAGTTCGCACCCGAAAGCGAAGAAAATACATAATCAGAGAGACGGAAACTTGTTGTATCAGGTAGTAAAGACAAACAAACGAACGCGAAGAAAAAATGAACATACAACATATTGCAAATACCACCAGGTTTTCGCTTTCAAAGAGCGTAAGCAGACTCAGGTGCCTAAACAATTTCTTTTTACCATTTGGTGTACATGAATACAAGTTCTTTAATTCGAAAGCCTTAAGTGCCCCCTTTTTGCGATAAACCCTCGCTGGTGTGGCCCGGTCCAGAAAGCCACGCAGTTTTACATAGTAAATAAATGAACTGTACAAGAAGGGACAACTGGGCTTGTTGGTAATGCATATGGGACATCTTGAAGGTAGCGAACTTAAACACGGACACTAGGAAAAGAAACGACAAACCACAGCGCTGTGGGTTGTGGTTTGTTTTCTTGGTGTCCGTGTTTAAGTGCGCTACCTTCAAGTTCAAGATGTCCCATATACATAAACAAAAACGCCTGTGCACGCCCGTCTGGTTTCAATGAGTGTCGCTGCAGTAGCAGCCCGATTGTGCGATACCGCTCTATTATCTCCGCTTTTTTAGTCCATTGCCATACTTTGACAGGAAACAAGCGCACAACGAAAAACAAAAACAAGTACACAAAAGAAAAACATGCACTTGTAAAACGGCTGACGGTCTCCATGCTAGCAGAGGAGAGCTAAAACTGTTTAAGCTTTGTCAGTCCTTCTATTCGGACAGCCATTCTGGGTGACCAGGCTGGCTCTGCACTCTCCACACATTGATTTGATTGATTGTGGGGTTTAACGCGCCGATGTAACGCATGCGATGAGGCGTGCTGAAGTGGAGGGCTCTGGATTAATTTTGACCACCTGGGGATCTTTAACGTGTGCCGAAATCTCGTACAGACGGGCGTTTTTGGTTTTCGCCTCTACCAGAAAAACGGCCGCCGCGGCCGGGCATCCACCCACGACCTCGTCGTGCTCAGCAGCGCAACGCCTTAGCCAATGAGCCACCGCGGCGGGTCTCTGGGGGCGGCAATAGCGCTTGCCTTAACGCACCGGCCGACTCCCACAATTGTGATCTCCGATTGGAAAATGGCCATTCAAAATTTCGCCAGGGGGCTGCTATCCCCACGAGCGCTCAAAATTCTCTCTTAAATTCTCCCCTCCACCTCACTAGACCTCATCTGATGCCCTGCTCACTCGGGGCTGGTGGGTAATGAGGCGGCCCATTCTGCTGCTAGAGGGTTCACTTTCCGAGCCGGCCTCGTCCCTTCGCACGGTGCCAGATCAGCTAGTGATAGCCTACTCAGCTATCACGATATAGCGACCCATTTCTGCCTCGCCCGCCGTGTATACCCCTCTGCTCACGTCAGTCTCGACAACGTGTAAGAACGCACGAGGCGTCTTCTGCAGATAGGCAGCCTCCCATGTCGCGCGCTGCTCCATCACATTCACCCACCCTTATTTCCCCCCCCCCCTCCAAACTGCCCATCATGCGGCATTCCCACCACCTTGTCCCACTCTAAGTGGGCTTGTCTCAATGATCCTTCTGCCTCCATTACCAGCGACGACCACTAGAAGAGGGCGCTGGGCAGCTCTTATACGGAGGTTCAAGCCTCCCTGACAAATCGGGCTGCCCTTGTCACCGCCAGGATAAAGCCAGCGGCCAACACGTCCCCGAAACAGAGCTTGGCTAAATAAAGTTCACCTCCATCTCCTCCTCCTCGACACGTTGCCAGCGAAAGAACAAAAGTTTTCATTTTTTGTTGTTTCTTTCTTCATGGTACACAACACGTCGAGGATTGACCAGGAATCGGCCGCATTGACGGGGTCATGTGCTTTCTTTGCAAAATCCACACAACTATAGATTGGAAGAGTAACACTTGTAGAATAATCCCGGCCTGGTGGCAACTGAACGTGGTGTCACGTGAGTAGAACAGTGCGTACCAACCGCGCAAAGCCGTGAATCTAGGGAAGCTACCACGTGTGGTAGTCTGCTTGCTTGCGTAATTTGCGCCGTAAGCCAAAGAACGTAAAGAGAACAAAGAGATGCATACATCCTGTAGCAGAAAAGAAGCCGGTCGAAGTAATTTCCACCAAAAATTAACGAAACGAACACAGAAAGCGACACAAATAGGAAGTTCCAGCGAGGCGGTTAATAATAGGTATCGCAAGGCTGCTCACAAATTGCCTGGCTGACGCGAATAATGCGATCACCATTTTCGGCAAACTTCACTCAGTTTCAGATATGTATGTCGTCTTTTTCTAGCCTTTAACGTATAGAAAAGGAGTAAAAGAAGCAGGAAGGAATAAAGCCGCGTAAATGCAGTTTCCGTGTCGTAAGTGGTGAGCATCGAGGCCGCATCTGATCCGGTGGAAACGGGAGCATTACCTATTGGTTATACAACAATAGATGGCTGGCTGGCGGTAGGAGGGTGAACAGATGCCTTGCTAAACGTCATCGCCCGGTAGATGTTACCTTTTAGGAGCGAGTGACGCAACTTGGCGTATTGCCGCGTACCTAAATTGCCCGAGTCAGAGGAAGCCCGGCACTAGTTGGATGCGTACTCACATATTTGGTTATGATAGCACGTTTAGCCTTTGTCAGTAAATTCGCAGTATAAGTGTCCTTCTACCTTAGATGGGGTAATTAATTTTTAAAGGCTCGGTAACACCTCTCAGGAAAGTAACAGAAAGAACAGTGTCGACGAAGGGCGCAGGGAGTGTAATTAAGTCCGCTCATCAACGCAGATCTGTAGCAGAACCGGAATGCCATTGCAAGCGCATGCACCAGTGCAACAATGAGGACGTTCCAAACTATCCTTGCACCGCGCTTCCACCGTACGCTGGTTGTGGACGAGCAAAAACTTTTTTTATGGCTAACTAACAGTTGTTTGTCACCCGTATTGGACCACACGAAGTACAGTTTTGGCTGATTCCAGTGGTAACGCAAGCGCAACGTCATCTATCGCATAGCCGGGCCCCCAATACGAAGGTAATAAGTAGAGGCCGGATCTGTAGACATTAAAAAGAGCGGTTGAGGCGAGAGAAGGAGGCGGGCAAAGTTACGTGTTAGGTCTCCAACATTGTAAATGAAGGCACGATATATTTTTACAAAATTGCAAATAATTTTAAATGATGGCGTGCGTGATATGTACCTACGACTGGAGCACCAAATTGTTTTTGTTTGCGATTGTACAAATGCGCCAACAGTTGAACACAGCCGTTTAGTTATCTTAAAAGGCACTTTACTAATGGCGATGCCTCGGGTAAATTCTACAAGCTTAGTGATCACATTTTTGTTCAACAGCCAGAGTCAGTTGCTAAAGCCTCGAATATAGTGAAACAGGCATTGAACACAATGCTCGAGAGCTGGAAATGCTGATTAAAACGTGTTACCTTATGCCAACATGGCGCAGTATAGGTAGGACACCAGAAAAGCGTTCACGCATAATGAGCTTGACAGACGACAATTTACCAAGGAATTACCTTGCTGTTACAAAAGAATCGTATGTACATTTCAGCAATTTGCTCGTATTCAACAATATCGTCCGAATAAAACAGGTAATATGCGTCCATACTGCCGGAGATATTTCCCCAGATTTCCAGAGCAGTTATCGAAAGGTGTTTACCAGGCGATAAGATATTTGACGGAAAAGCGTATTTTATAGCATCTTGGCAGTGTAAATTTTGGGGTGTCAGGATATCTACTTGTAGAGTAATGTTTTGCCGTCGTTTCTTCAACATAGCAGTGATGTGCTAACAAAGTCATGTTGAATGCTCAACCCTGCGTTGAAACTAGCCGTACATTTGAGAATGCTTCAAGAAACGAGTATGCGACTGCCAATGTGTGAATACAGCGGTTTCGATAGTACGCGGAACGTAGCCTAACAACTAATGTAGAAATTGCGGAGGCAATTGCCACTACCACAATTTTGGATAAAAAAAGGATTCAAAATTGTGCCTGTTCTCCCTTCATCCCATCCACTGCTGCTAGTGGTCGTTTCCCTGTAATCGGTTGCACTACAGGACTGGGTTGAACCCTATAGATTTCCGAATAATCAATCATAGATGCCCGGTAACATAAATAGCGACTTCGAAGTGCACTCGAAAGCGAAAGTTGAGGCGGAATAATTCTCCTGTAGGTTTCAATTTTGAAAACCGGAATTTCGAAGCAATTATAGGACATTATGGGCGTTGAGACACAGATGCCAAAATAGGCATTTATCGGCACTATCATCATCAGCCAATCTACGCTCAGTGCAGGACAGAGGCCTCTCGCTTTATTCTCCAGTTATCCCGGTCCTGCGCTAATTGCGACAAATTTATCCGCGCAAACGTCTTGATCTCATCTGCCCATCTAACTTTCTGCCGCCCCCTGCAACGATGGCCTTCTCTAGGGATGAGCTCTGTTACCCTTAATGACCAACGGTTATCTTGCCTCCGCATTACATGCCCTGTCCATGTTTATTTCGTCCTAATGTCTACTAATAGGTCCTTAACCCGCGTTTGTTCCCTTACCCACTCGGCTTTCTTCGTGTCCCTTAACGTTACACCTATCATCGTCCGTTTCATTGCTCGCTGAGTCGTCCTCAAGTTAAGTTTAGCCCTCTTAGTGAGCCTCCAAGTTTCTGGTGCGTAGGTAAGTACTGGTATTATGCAGCTGTCATACACCTTCTTCTTCAGGGACAATGGTAGGCCTCCATTCATTATCTGACAATGCCTGCCGTATGCACTCCACCCCATTTTTATCCTTGTAATTATCTCTGCCTCATGGTTTCCTCATCAAGTAACTCGGGGGACGAATTGCAAAACATGCTTTCCGCACTCGACAGTGTAGAACCGTGGGCCTCAAAATAATATGCAGAAAACTAAAGTAATGATCAATAACCTCGGGACAGCACAGCGGTTTGAGATAGGTGGCGAGGCAGTTGAAGTGATAAGCGAATATATCTATTTAGTCCAAATTGTGACCCCGGATCCAAACCACGAGGCAGAGATATCGGTACTATAAAACACGATTCAAAGTCCTTATTAAGCAGTCATTCGTCCTCATATAGCAAAGTGGCATGATTGCAGCTCGGGGAGCAAAAAAGGCGTTTGCCTAAACTCCGGTCTCTACAGCAATAACAATGACTTAGACAATTAGCCCCTAAATTACACGAAGAGTCTGAAACATTTCAATGCCAAATGGTAGAGGCTTTTCTTTGTGAGCGGATAACAGGCCTTTTTACTTCTTTCAGCTCCTCTTCTTCGTGCCCGGCTAAACTCAGGTATTTTGGTGCGGGTTCAGTGTTAGCAAAAAAAAGAACAGTGGCTTGTTCCAGGTTTTCTGGTCGGGGCTGGTTATGGTTCGGCACCCTAGAAACGACGAAAACATTTTGCTGGATAAAAAATAAACAGATGTCAGGCACTGGTAGTTCGACATTCAGTATCAGCTTGAAAGTAATACTCGTCGTAAAAGGTGGGTTTGGGTACGAGCGGGTCTGTAGGACACTGCTAACTCGAGTGTCGAAGATGTCACTAATGGCCACACATTCAGTAAAAATTAGCAGTGGGAACCCGGGCTTCTCAGCTTCCGCATGGAAGATCAACTCCGGGCCGTCCAGCAGGCTGAGGATGCTGCCAGAGCCCAAGCGCTCACGGTCAACGGCAAAGCATCACAGTTGGCTAATTTAATAAAGTTTATTCTCTCTCTATTGTAGCAACATCCCGATACTGCATGAATGAGCGTGATCAAAGTGTTTTTGTCAGGAGGTGTAGAACAAAATCCAGGCCCTCCAAAAACACGCAACCCGCCGACCCAACTCGGGGATTAGGAGGTTACAATGTGCGATAACGATAGCCACTCTGTAGTGGAAATGCTTCGGGACCTTAATAAAGATCGTTCCACCAAAATCGAAGAAGGCCAGCTGCGCATCCTGAAATAAATTCAAAACCCCAATCTCACCAAGCGGAAACTAAATGAAAAAGTTGCAAGCATATCTGAACGATTAGTGTGCGTGAAAACGAAGATGGGATCCTTGGACTGATTCCGCAATGACGTTGCCATAGACAGTGACAAAATTCGGAGTATAATAAAAAAACGAAGCTATCCGAGCAAGCCTTCGCAATCTTCACGACAGAACTTGCCGAGATAGACTTTTTTTAACATTGTTGACTCGCCAGGTGAGCAATGGTAACATTTGGGAGAAAAGTTTAGGAAGATAATTCCTGCGAAAGTGGCATTAACCCTATCGTGCGCTTATATTGCACGCGCTCATAGGATAGGCGCAGCACAACCTACAAAAATAAGGCCCATAATAGTGAGTTTTCCTAATTTTTAAGCCAAGTAACAGGCATTGCAGGGAAAATCCCAAGTTAAGCGGTCAGACTTCACCATTAGTGAAGAGCTTTCACCATAAACCAGGCTTGTGTGAAAAAAAAACTGGTCGAATTCGCTAAGCAAACCTAGCCAGGTGAGCCGTTCCGCCTATAGTTCCGATGAGCTCATCCTCATACAAATATGTTGAGCGTATTGTCCCGATATAGCAATGCTGTTTACGAACACACAAACTCAGAAACCATTACTAACGCTTTGCAACAACAAACCCGAATAAACCTCCTCACTCGCAAAGAAAATTGTCGCCTTCTATCGCCCCCATAGGCATCAATTCGACGCACGATAAAGATACAGAGGGGGTCAAAAATTCATCCTGAGTCCTCCACTACGGCGCCCCTAATAGCCCAGGTGTAGTTTCGGCTAGTTAAACCCCACAATCAATAAATAACATAGCATAAGAAAACATTATTGCAGGAGGTGTTCACGTCGGTTGGCATAGGGAATAAATGAAGGTGGGGTGGGTGTTTAAAGGTTACATTCGGTGGTCGACGCCTGAGGAGCGCGAGTTCGCGCGCTCAAGAAATAAATAAATAACTAAACAAATAAAAAATTAAATAAATAAATAAATAAATCACCCCCCCCCGTAGGTGTCCGGGCGCCATGGTGTCCGACAATATTAATGCTAAAATTCTTACAAACCCGAAGGCCTTTCCAGCCAATATATTCACTAGAATATTTAAGTATTCGTTGCAACTCGGATATCTACCTGATGACTGGACAATTGGTAAAGCGGATTCACTCCATAAATCCAGTGACCGGAATTCATCAGGCAATTGCCGTGCACTTTTTTTAGCCTCTGTCTCTTGCACGATTATAGAACACGTCATATTTACATAACTTTATATTTATTTTTTTACTCCAGTCCAACAATGCTATAGAAAAGGCTTTTGCTGGGAAATACAGGTAGGAACATCTATGAACGACAGCCATTCTGTACTTGACCAGGCTTCTGATGTTTACTGTATATTTTTAGTTTTTTGCAAGACATACGACAGATTTATTTGATAGGGAATGGAGAGCGATAAGCTCTTCGGGTCCCACGTAGCGCTGGCTGCCATCTTCTCTACAAATTTCGACCGGTCGCGAAGTTAGTTTGTAGTTATGCAGTACCTAAACTCGTGTCTGCAAGATTCATATTGTGCATGGCTAGTTTGTCTATTAGTGCATGGTCATTCCTTGAGGAAGTTTCCAGGTATTGACACGTACATTCTGTGCTAATAAGTGTAGAATCTTTATCTCTCTAATTATCAAAAAAAATAACTTAACGAAAGCGGTAATTGCTTGGCAACAAGTTGGGAGAAAATGAATCTACAGACTCGTATTTAGATGCTGGTGGTGTAAAATGACGGGTCTCTCCAGATTGTTGCGAAACATGCGGTAAGTAGATGCAAATGGCTCAGTGCAACTTGTATAGATGCATTATTAATATATTCTATGAAAACCATGAAAGCCCACCGGGATAATAAGCAAGGGTCCAAAACATTTGTACCAATGGTGTGCATATTGTTATATTTACGACGACAGAAAAACACTATCACCAATCGACAGGAACGCATCCATTCCACGTATTGAGGATAATGGCAAACAGTGCCGCGAGCCAACTGAACTCCGCGAGCATTAAACTGCCAAGTCATGAAGAATTTATTCCCAGGTAAACATTGATCATCTCTATTGATGCACCATAACTGCGCACTTAAACGTAAGTCCCGTGTTTATGTATAGAAAGATATAAACATAAATGGTGTAGTTTTCTCTGCAAACATCTTCCACCCATACCGGGTCTTTCATTGTTTGAAGATCTGAACGACTTCCATGCAATGACCTCTCCACAACAGCACACTGTTCAACAGGAGATGTTTTAAGTGCACCTTTCATGAACATCACGAACGCAGCTAGCCACTTTCCTCTACGAAGATGGCCAGCAGGACCTTTAGTAAGGTACGACAGTGAGGGTGGGTTGAGGTTGCTTAAATGGAGTTTGTTTCCACACTTAAATGGTACACTTGAGTATGTCACTGGGGGCTATGCCGATAGAAATACCCCACGCTGATTTGGTACAGTTGGCGCTGGCACTCAACGGATTCGTCGAGGAACCACGAAGGGCGCCATGCATAACGAGTCAGCCGGAAGTCACAAAGCGTGAAGACCTCTCATCATATCGCTATATGAACAACATGATTACCTCTAAACGTTTACAAGAGGGCATTTGGGAAGGGTGACCCGTATTAGTGCGAATAATTGGGCTGAATGGGCATATTTATTCTTCCGACCCAGCAAAGTTTAGTACAAAAAAAAAACTGGCCCCGATCCACGCTGTAACGGTGGTTGAACTGCGAAGCTGTAAACGACACCCTCAACGAATACCCATGGCGCGTCACTTCAATTCAAACAGGTCGCCTTACAAAGGGTGAAACCAGGGCACCTGCGAGCCATTACCTGGGATTCGCGGGGGCGGCGTCCCGAAAGCCGCAGCATGGGTAGAAAGAAGACGATCGGGGCTTTCGAACGATGAGGAGGGAGGCGGCACTCGTGGCTTTGGCGTCATCTTCCTCATTGCATCCTCTTCACTCTTGTTTCGTGTGCCCCCTCCAGGAAGTGCCTTCCCCTGACTCAGACGCTGAATTGAAACCACCGTATGTCTCCTCGTCTCCGCGTATGGTGTAGCTTAGTTTCCAAGACGACGGACGGTCGCTCCACTTCTTTTCGGGCCCAGGTTCGTTCTCTGACGGTTCATTAGACTGTGTAGCTTGGTTATAGCCAGTTGCCAATAGTAGCCCGGGATGTTTTATGTGTGTGTTGCCAGTACTAGCCTGGAAGATTTCTGCTACCGCGGACACGAAAACTTCCTTGGCTGGTTAGAGGTACGCTGCTTCGATGAACTATATGATACCGATTGGTCATGTGGCAACACACGAACGCCAGAGTGAAGCTTAGATTCATGCGTGAATAAATGGGCTTAAATAGACGCTCGTTTAGCTGCAGTCAAGGACCTCGTATATGCTCTAAGAACTCCTCGCTCTTTTCTTTTCAGTTAAGTGGAACAGCACACCGTTACAAACAAACATGAATGCAGCGGAACCTAGTTGCCCAAAACTTTGTGCTCAAAATGTTTTCAGTTGAAGGTACCGCTCCACAAGAGAGATTTCTGAATTGTCCGTGCACCCCCTCAAAAAAAAAAAAAAAGAGTCGGCGAGCATTTTTAATTGCCTTCTCGAAGTTAGACAGTTCGAAGGTGCGGCCTCCTCGAGCTAAGGTTGATGAAGCACGGCCGCCTGATGGAAACAAGGTCCGGCCAGACCATTATCCCTCTCCGTCGGTCCGGCCAGACCATTACCCCTCTCCGTCGGGGACGGCGGTAGTTTCCTTTTCCGCCACAGCGTCGGCCCAGGCGCTGCTGATCGATGAAGAACCGCAGCGGCTGCATCCACGGAAGCTGCTTCGAAGCACTGCTACCCGCGTAGACGAACGGCTGTTATTGATTACATGGTATTTTAACAACTATTCGGTGACTCGTGAGCATTGCAAAATAATCAATATTTCTACAGTAGTGTCAGAACCAGTTTTTAGTGTGGTCGGTCGCAGAGCGTCATTTCTTTCCCTTGCAGCGCGACTTAGTACAATTCCGTGTAATTAACACGTTCCGCCCGAGGCGGTTCATTTCTTCAAAACATTTCAAGGATTGTGCATGTGATTTTTCGCGCGTCATGGTGTTGTTTGGATTAAAACTGTGTTTAATCATTCTTTTGTTGATATTTTACAACCGCCTGATCATCAAAAAACCAACAGGGAGGACCACAGTCACATTGGTACTTCTGAGATGCAAAAATCAGAAAAATGTTGGATTCTGTGACGTGCTGCCCACTTTTTACAGCGCGTTTTACAACAGCGAGCACATTTTCCCCGTCTTCCTTTATTCACGTTTTTTTTACAAAACGGTTAATAGGCCTTTTTGGGTAATTTTGCTTGTTTATTACCACAAATTAGGAAGAAAGATATTTGGTTATGGTTAAATTGCTGCATATTATTAACAAGAAACACTCAGGCAATATTTGAAAAAACCTCCATGTTTCCTATATATTCGGATACAGTAATGCCTCTTTAAGCCACAGCCGAAAGGATTCGGACGGTTTGTTTATCCTGTGGCGCATTGTCTTTATACCGAACGCACGTGTAAAAATGCAGCTAACCGTCAAATGAAAGTTCCCGTGTAGCACAGTTGTAAAGCTCTTCGCCAGAGGGTGCTCCAGTGGATCTTACAAGCAGTAGAACTTTGTGGGGTAGCATAGGAGGACGCAGGGGACCAGGAAGAAGAGGAGGAAGAGTTTAACTTAACAGAACTGGTCAGAAAGGCGTTTTGGGGACGTCACCAGTACAGTTGCAAGCATCGACCTCAATAGTTTTCTTAGGAACATTTTTCATTATTTATGACTGGGTTGCGTGTGTACCTGCTTCTGGCACAACACTTAAGCTTGCAGTCTGCGAGGCGTAACACCGCGGCGTAACAAAAAAGCCTGCAAGTTTTTCCTCCGAGCTGAATATTGTCACGTGGCGAAAGACGACGCAGTTGTCTTCAAGGAAAACAAGTTTATTGCAGCAAGCTTGTGCTCCCCTGAAAACGCAAAAACACAGGCGGCGAAGCAGCAGTCAACAAAGAGACGTGAGAAGGCGAGCGTCGACGATTCGAATGCCATGGCGACTCCTCTGCAGGCTTTTGGCGCCAGTGTTACTGGAACCGTCGATTTGCATCCAGAGCGTTGTAGATCAGAGAAGATTAGTCTGGGCTAGTGAGGTTAAGAGAAAACAGCCTGCTCATCTGAATGAGATAGTCCGTGCGGCATAAAAATAAAGAATGGAAGACGCGCTCGCTTGGGACACAGGTAACAGACCCTGACGTTGCCGCGCAGTAAAAACAAACAATAAATAAGCAAAGCAATATATACCTCGCGGCATTACTACCCCCTCCCCCCATTCAAGAGTGCATCTACCTGATGCTAAAAGAAAAGTCAATGTGAACAAAAAACAAAAATAAGTCCGTCTTCTTGCATAGTAAGGTTTCAAGCGACCACGTGGACGACTTCAGGCCGCGTGCGTCGTCGTGATGTTCCGCAATCACCATCGGGGATTACCTCGTAGGTAAGTTGGCCGACACATCGTAGAATCTGGTAGGGTCCGAAATACCGTCGCAGAAGCTTCTCACTGAGCCCGCGTCGTCGAATAAGAGTCCAAACCGAAACTCGATCCCCTGGGTGGTACTCGGCATCTCGGCGTCGGAGGTTGTAGCGCCCGGTATCCACCAGCCGCTGGTCCGTTGTACGAACTTGAGCGAGCTGACAGGCCATCTCCGCACGCTGTAGGTCTCCTTAGACGTCAGGGTTGAGGTGGTCTTCTTCTATATGCGGAAGCATGGCGTCAAGATCGTAGTCGGCCGTCTTCCGTAGACAAGCTCGAACGGCGTCATCTGCGTAGTTTCCTGGATAGCCGTGTTGAACGCAAATGTGACATACGGGAGCACTTCGTCCCAAGTCTTATGTTCAACGTCGACGTACAATGACAGCATATCTGCGATTGTCTGGTTCAGACGTTCGGGTAGTCCGTCCGTTTGGGGGTGGTACGCCGACGTTCTTCGGTGATCCGTTTTGCTGTAGCGTAATATTCCTTGAATCAGCTCCGCAGTAAAGGTCGTTCCGCGGTCCGTGATTATGACTTTCGGGGGTTTATGTCGCAGCACAGCTTGGCTTATGAAGGACTTTGCGACTTCTTGTGCAGTCCCCCTTGGAAGAGGCGTGTTCTCTGCGTAGCGCGTCATGAAGTCTGTCGCTACGACAATCCACATGTTCTCAGATCGGGATGTAGGGACCGGCCCCGAAGGTCCATTTCAATCTGTTGGAAGGGTCTCGATGGGACGGTGATCGGCTTCAGAAGTCCGGCAGGTCTCGTCGGTGGCGTCTTTTGTCGCTGGCAGTCACGGCAGCTCCGGAC
This sequence comes from Haemaphysalis longicornis, assembly GCF_048455015.1. Classification (NCBI taxonomy): domain Eukaryota; kingdom Metazoa; phylum Arthropoda; class Arachnida; order Ixodida; family Ixodidae; genus Haemaphysalis; species Haemaphysalis longicornis. Next base: position 201,091,497 of record NW_027526361.1, on the reverse strand, counting down.
GTAGTGGGTGACGTCGGATGTAAGGCGGGGCCAGTAGTACTTCGAGTTGATTTTTCCAATTGTGCGGGCTGTTCCGAGGTGTCCTGAAGTCGGGTCGTCGTGGCACGCTTCCAAAAGTTCGTCGTGAAGGTCTGCGGAGATGACAAGAAGGTAATTCGTTCTGGTTCCGGGGCGGAAATTCTTCTTCACGAGAACGGAGTTTTTGAGTCTGAATGCGGGTAGGTTGCGTTTGAAGGTCGTAGGCACGGCGACGTTGCATCCTTCGAGGTAGTCGGGGTCGGCACGCTGCTGGGTCGGCGGGGTTGGCACGCTGCTGGGCGGCTAGTTCGCGCTCCGTCAAAACTACAAAGAACGGGCTGTCTTCATCAGAGTCATGTGCTGGTGGGTGCACGGGAGCGCAGGACAGGCAGTCGGCGTCGAAGTGTTTCCTGCCGCGTTTATAGACGATTGTAACGTCGAACTCTTGCAGGCGCAAGCTCCACCGCCCAAGACGTTCTGAAGGGTCCTTCAAAATGGCGAGCCAACACAGCGCGTGGTGGTCTGTCGCAAACTTGAACCGTCTCCCATAGACGTATGGGCGAAATTTGGAAATCGCCCATATAATAGCGAGGCACTCTTTTTTAGAAGATGAGTAGTTTTTCTCCTCCTTCGACAGACCATGGCTGGCAAAGCCGATTACTTTTTCGCAACCGCTTTGTTTTTGGACGAGGACAGCATCCAAGCCTATATCACTAGCGTCCGTGTGCATTTCTGTTTCGGCGTCTTCGACGAAATTAGCAAACACAAGCAGGCTTTGCAGAGGGTTTCGCAGCTCCCAGAATGCTTTTTCTTGGTCGTTTTCCCAGCTAAAAGGGGTGCTATCTTTCGTCAAGCGTGTGAGTGGCTCTGCAATGCGTGCGAAGTTTTGCGACGAAGCGCCGGTAGTATGCGCAGAGTCCGAGAAATCTTCGCACGACCTTCTTGTCTTTTGACTTTGGGAAGATAGCAATGGCTGAATTTTATCCGGGTCAGGTAGGACTCCCGCGGCGCTGACGATGTGGCCCAGAAACTTGAGTTCCTCGTACACGAAACGGCACGTTTTAGGCTTCAGCGTTAACCCCGACGTACGAATTGCCTCGAGTACAGACTCCAACCTTTCAAGGTGTTTGTCGAAAGTTCGGGCGAATACCACAACGTCGTCGAGGTATAGGAGGCAGGTGTGCCACTTCAGGACAAAAAGAACAGTGTCCATGATTCTTTGAAGCGTTGCTGGCGCCGTGCACAGCCAAAACGGCATCACATTGAACTCGTACAGGCCGTCCGGGGTTATAAATGCGGTCTTCTCTCAGTCTCTCCCGTCCACCTCAATTTGCCAGTAGTCGGTCTTCAGATAAATCGATGAGAAATATTTCGCATGGCAGAGGAGGTCGAGGGCGTTGTTGGTTCGGGGCAGGGGGTACACGTGCTTTTTGGTGATTTTGTTCAGTCGCCGGTAGTCAACACAAAACCTTACTGCGCCTTGTTTTTTCTTCACCAGTATGACCGGCGCATACCAGGGGCTTTTCGATGGCTGTATAATGTCGTCGCTGAGCATGTCGCCGACTTGAGTCCGAATGGCTTCCCGCTCTTGGGAAGAGACGCAGCACGGTGACTGTCGGGTAGGTCAGGCTCCCTCTTCTGTTATTATTCGGTGCTTCACTAGAGGTGTCTGACGTAGTTTTGAGTTCGACGAAAAAAACTCCCTGTAGCGACGCAGCAAAGCCAATAATTTGTTCTATTCTGCTTGCGGTAACGCCGGATTCACGTCGAAGTGAGTCGGAAGCTTGAAGGTATCTTCGGGTGCGTGTTCAAAGTCGGCAACCACGATCACTTGAGTTGCTTTTTGCATTTCTTCGAGGAACGCAATTGCAGCGCCCTTGTTTAAATGGTGGTACTCGTCGGTGAAATTAGTGACCAATACGTTGGACGGGCGTTGCTCAAAGCGCGCAATGCATCTTGCGACAGACACAGGGCGTCCGAGAAGTAACCTTCGGTCACTCTCTACGATATCGTCGACATCCGGAACCGCATCTTCACAGTAGACGCTGATCATCAAGCTTGCGCCGCGTGGCAGGGTGGCATGATCGTCGGCGATCGTTACAGCAGCAGTTTTCAGGGTTTGGTAGAGGCGTGAAGCAGTGATCGGAGGAAACTGTTAAGACTTGGCCTGTAGATCAATTATTGCACCGTTGTCTGACAAGAAGACCATTCAGAGAATTACGTCACGGGAGCAGTTATTCAGAATAACGAACGGTGCGTGGTAAGTTGTGCCGTCAATGGTGAGTAGCGATGTGCACGTTCCACTTGACGTCAGCAAGTGGTCTCCTGCTGTGCGTATGTGTGGACCGTCCAATCTGGTGATAACTTTCTTCAGCTTAGAGGCAAATGGTTCGCTCATTACTGAGTAGCTGGCTCCCGTGTCTATGAGGGCGACTACATCAAAGCCGTCGATGGACAGCTGAACGTCGGAGGCCGCCTTCCTCGAGTTCCGGGTACGTCGTGGCGTCGTATCTCTGCTTGTAAGTGTTGACGGTCGGGCACTATGCGTACCCGTCTTTGTCGTATTCTTGGTGGCACGTTCGGTCATGTCGGGTACGCGTAGCGCCATGTAACTGTCGTCGTGTTCGGGAGTCTCATCAGGGTTCGGTCGGGTCGTCGGGCTGAGGGCATGTCGTGAATCATGGTTTTGAACGAGTCGTTGCATCGTTGGAGGGTTTTCCTTTTCCCCCGGTCATGTAACTTTACCTCCAGAAGATGCTGGTTTTAGTTTCCCCTGCACGGGCTGGGAGACCTGCCCTTTGAGGAGGCTGCAGTTCTGCGGCGGTTTGGCGACTGGTACGGGTAGGGTGATGATGAATGGTTGAAGCGGGCTGATCCTTGGTTGGTGTTGGAGAGGTATTCTTCGATCTCAGTAGGGCGCTGGCCGGGTCGGGGGCGTGGGGCGTCGAAGGAGAACCCTCGCAAACCGAGCCTCTTGTAGGGACAGCGACGGTAGATGTGGTCGGCCTCTCCGCATTGGTAGCACAGAGGACGTTTATCGGAAGTTCGCCATACGTCTGTCTTCCTCGGCGTCTGGTTCCGGGCTACCGAGGGTCGGGCAGGGGACAGTGGGTTGTGGTAGGGCGGGTCCTGCTGACGACGTGCTGGAGCAGGGGGAAGTCGGCGAACTGCCGCAAGAGGACATAGCTTGTAGCTCGCGGGGTACTTCGGATGGCGTAGAAGTTCCCAACGCTTGTTGCACTTATTCCCTAATCACGCCGGTAAGGGAAGTGACGTGGGGCTGTGGCAGCATGGGGAGAAGTTTCCGCAGCTCCTGTCTGCCTACTGCGCGGATGGTCTCGCGTAGGCTACCAGCCGGAATCCGCAAGTTGTCGACATAGTTCGCATTGGCCGTGCCAGCAAAGTTGCGGTCATACTGCTTAGCCCGCATTTCGAGATCCTTCTCAATCGTGCTGGCTTCGGTCACGAATTTGGCGATGGTTTTGGGTGGGTTGCGGAAACGTCCAGCAAACAGTTCCTCTTTCACACCGCGCATCAAGAAGCATAACTTCTTTTCTACCATCACTTCGGGGTCTGCGCGGCGATATAGTTGCTTCTTCTCCTCAACGAAGGTCACGGCTGGTTCTTTCACGAAGGTCACGGCTCGAAGGTGACGGCTCACGAAGGGCGGCTCGTTCTTTCCACACTACGGTGGCGAATGTTTTGAGGAACTTCCTCTTAAAGAGAGTACAGTCGGTTAGGGAGCTTTCAATGTTTTCCAACCACGTTCAGGCCGTATCTTCTAAATAGAAGAAAATATGGCGGAGAGTTTCTTCGTCATCTCACCTGTTAACGATCCGGACGCGCTCCACTTTCTCCAACCATTCCTCAGGGTCTTCTCCGGGGGATCCGCGGAACGATGGTTGTTCGCGGGGCTGTTAAAGAACGAGGGCAGGATTAGTAGTGCTGGTCATGGTGCCTGCGTTGATCAAGGTGGTGGTCAGTACGTCTTCTTCCTTCACTTTATCCGGAACCAGTCTAAACTTCGGCTGAAGACCTTGCTGTCGGCGGCTGGCACGAGTGGGACTTGCTTGTCGGCTCAACGAGGGCGCAGGGTGCATTTACTCAGCACCTTTACCAAATGTCATGTGGCCAAAGACGACGCAGTTGTCTTCAAGGAAAACAAGTTTAATAGAGCGAAATTATGCTCCCCTAACAACTCAAAGAATACAGGCGGCAAAGTAGCAGTCAAAAAGGGACGTGCGAAGGGGAGTGTCGACGATTGGAATGCCGCGGCGTCTGCTTTGTAGGATTTTATCCTTCGGAGCAAGTGTTTCTGGAACCCTCGATTTACATCGTGAATATTGCAGATCAGAGAAGAATATTCTGGTCTAGTGGTGGTAAGATGCCACAGTCTCCTTATCTGAATGAGATAGGTCGTGCGGTATAAAAATAAAGAATGGAAGATGCGCTTTACTTGGGACACAGATAACAGAGCCTGGCGTTGCCGTGCAATAAAAACAAACAATAAGTAGCAAACCCAGACATGGTTCGCGACAATATGCGTGGATTCTAGAAATTTCTCCGTTGATGTGCCTACTTGTTTGCACAGCCCGACAGCTAGCGCATGTGGCTAGCTAATCCTGCCTTTTGAAGGACGCAAAGACTTGAACTCTCATCAGGGTGTGCATAAATTTGCTTTCAACTGAACTTCTTATTTGGTGCACGTCACCGCCATATTTTCGATTGAAAAGTCCGTTTTTCAAACGAATATTCTTGCTGCTAGTCGTCATCACCGGTCACAGTAATTGGTTCAAATATTAAACCGGCTAATCGGCGTCGACGAAAAGCAAAGCAGTCGCGAGTGTGTCGACAAATAAGAGACGTTTAGCGACAGCTCAATACCCCTTGGAGTACATGCTGTCAATACCACCACGTATTTCAAGAAATTACTGCACGCTTAGCTTCAATTTACTGTTTTTGCGAACGCGGAGCGATTCGGCGCCTTTGAATACTGCTGCTGTGTGGTCAACACGCTCGGTTTGGTCATTAAATTCAAAACAGAGACTGAATGCCTAATTCCGTCGTATCTTGGCTGAGAAGTCTGATGAATGTAAAATTTGTAAATAGATGTCTGGGAACAGCAGCTTCTGTATTCATTTTGATTGATTGCGATGTTTACGCGATGAAGGTAAACAGGCGGTGAGACGCGCCGTAGTGGATGGCTGAGGTTAAACTTTGACCCCTGGGGATCTTTAACCTGCGCCAAAACCTCGAACACAGGTGTTTTTTACCATTTAGCTCCATCAGGAAAGCGGCTACCGCGGCCGGGAATCGAACACGCGTCCTTGGACTGAGCAGTGAGCCACCGTGGTATGTTATCATCTATAACTTTGGCATTTAATGTTTGTGTGTCTCGGGAGGGGGGGTTTATTTGTATATGTAAGCAAAGGAAATATTATGTGGAAATGTTTTACTGGACTTATTTTACCTAGACAGTATGTATACTACTTAGACCGCCGTCTTCATTGTGATGACGATTGTTTCGTGGGTCTCTTTGGTGGGACACTCCGTCCGAGCCCTCGTTTTTGTGTTTCATATCTGCACTTTCAACATCGAACCACACAAGCATCTCGTGGTCACTTTAAACAGAGCATCGTGCCTGGGTTTCCACCCGCCCTTGTTTTCCAGCCCGTCAAGAAAGCTCGGCCACGAGACAAAAAAAAATTTACCTACAGTTGTTGAGCCAAAATATTTGTATTTCTGAGCCATATTAACTTGCACGCCAAGACAGCTTGACCCCTAGGCAACTGTAACTACGTTGGTGAAGCTTAAAATACGCCTGTTCCTAAATTGCGCTCAGAGACAGCTTCAAATAATTTAGCGTAATAAATGTCAGCAGTCATATTTTCATTTCACAGCATACACCAAAAGGAATTTTTAAACCAAATTCGCATTACAGGACGCTGCACAACCGTTTTCCCAAGCACCGTGTGGCCGCTGAAGGGCTCCTGAAGCGGCAGCGTCATCGCAGCCGTCTTAAACAACGATTACCATTTACTGACGGCATTCCATACGTTTTTAGAGATTACAGATTCATCTTTCCGACGGAAAGTGATAGTTTACTTTTCATATACGCGAGACCGGACGTTAGTTGAAGCCGCTTTCATGCCTCTTCGGAGCGCCTTCAACTCCGAAGGCGGTCCGAAGCGGGAGCTGGGTGATACTTCACTAGAACCATTAGATCAGGCTACGTCACCGATGTGGGGTGCCCCCCTACGAAAGTAGCGGCCACAACTCGAAACACTCCAGTCACAAGGTCGCCCATTGCCGACGAGCGATACGGCAGGCCGGGCTTTGTTTCCATCGAGCGGCCCCTGTGAATTCTTCGGTATCGGTGGCGACAATAGCCATATAATGGAATGTGGGCAGTTAAAGTGGCTACCTTTGTTTACTCATTATCTGCAAATTACGCTAAAGATACTTTGAGGACGTGCAGGCCTCCGTAAGGGCAGTGTTGGCGGCGGCAATAGCGAACCCCCATTTCACTAAGCACCGAGAATTCCGCCTCAAACAACGCCCTTGGTGGTGGCCTCAATTTGTGTGAGCAGATACGTTGGGGAGACCTTTAGTGATGCCGGTAGCTGTGCGAGGACACCCATCAGACTGTTGGCGTCTTCGAGAAAACAATGCACATATTTTAGCCTGCTCGGCGACTGCCTGTGTGGTTAATTCTCCGTGTTCCGCAACTGCTTTTGCTCTCACAGCTGAGGAACTGAGGGATTTTGCGGTGAGAAAAATCGCAATACAAATAGACAAAAAAGGTGGCCTACAGGACCACGCCTAAGTGACTTTGCAGATGGCTGAGCTAGCTGCAAATGGAAGCGTGGGCTGTCCGGCGGCGTGGGTGGCCACCGCTCGTTCCGCCAAGCCGGCCGCCGGAGCAAGCCAGCTAGGGCGTTTGTTTCGCCTGATTGCTCTTTGAGCACTTGGCGACAGGCACAGTGTCGTATGCTAAGAAGTTATCTAAGACATTCGTGAGTGATTACCTAGAACTTTCTAAGAGCTACTTATCGTGTCGCTGTTGCCTTGGCACTAAGTTAGTAACGACAGTATGTTCCTAACAAATGTAGAATATGGCAATTTTCGCGGAAGTAGGCATTTACACAGTGAGGCCATCAGTACGAAATGCAAGTTTCGTTGAATGAAAAGCAGAATTCGTCCAAATAACAATATTTGTAAATTTACGGCAAACTTAGAAAAACCTTCGAGGTATAACGAAAACAGATGAATCACGAACTACTCACCTGCCAGGGTCCTTGTTACGCCACAGCATTTTTCTGCGTCCACCAAAGTCAATATCTGGAAGGACCACTTGCCGATTGTAGTAATGACTCCAGCATTACTTCTACAACTACTACTACAAACGAAGCATTGCAGTAGTAATGCTTGGTTCCATTTCAATACTTACGCGCAGTTAACGCAGGATAAGTGGCATCAGTCTTTCTACTTTGCGTCTCTCTTTACGTCCTGTAGAACACAAATTGATTTCTTGATTTCTTTATTTCTTTGTTTTTCCTTGTTCAAAACCCTTCCGGTTATGAAAGGGAGTTCAATTTTGCGCTACCAATGGCTGGTTATTTTAAATTAGGCCAATTTATGTTTCGTCTTCATGCGCTCTTTGCAAATCTGGCGACCTCACAATACCAAGGTAAGTGAAGCACATTGCTTGATTACGGGGTTTAACGCGCCGACGCCCCACAGGTGATTAAGCGCGCTACAGTGAAGGGCTCCGAATTAATTTTGACAACCCGGGGATCTTCAACGTGCGCCCTAATCTTCAACACACGGGCGTTTCCGCTTTTCATCTCTATGGGCGGCCGCTGTGACCACGTCGAGTGCATTGTTCATTTGCTTAGGGTGTAGCGCCTCCACCGATTTGGCATTTTGAGGTTTGTCCCGTCGCATTTCCCCCGCGCGCCTTCCCCCTTCTCTTAAAGAAGCCATGAAGACAAAATACAAGTTTGTTTTATACGAAAGATTTCGTGTTTTTTAGTGCCCCCAGCGCTTGTCCGGATACAAACGATGCTTTATTCATGGAGAAAGTATTCAATTTAAGTGAAAATTTTGATTTTCCCGCTTAATCGTGTGTTTTCGGGGTCTGCAAAGACATCACAGGAACCGATCAATCTGCAGCCTAGGGTGCCTTGAATCCCGATCCGTCGTACCGGGTGGAGACACATATACGCTGGCGCCGCCATTTTGTGTCGCTCGCGCGCCGCCGAAGCAAGTAATTGCATAAAAACCGCGCTAAAATGATCGCTGCAACGCAGTTTACTGCCGAAGTTTGAATCATCTTATGTGTTCCGCGTTGCTGGTTCTCGTGGGAAACGAAAAGAACAACGCGTTGAGCACGTTGACCCAATTGCAGCGGCACGGGACCGTTCAAAGGTTGTCTCTGCCCTGTACGGCGGTACTGTGACAGGTATTCTACTCCAACCTAGATGGCGCCACCATACCGTGCCAAGCCGTTTTCTGCCTTCGGTTTGTTTTTGACCGCATTTAAACCTGGCTTGTTTTTGTTCTCGCAGAAAATAATTGCTTCGTGAAACAGTTCTCACTCGGCAAATATGTTCACGCAAGACACCGTTGCTCGCGTCAATCGGCCAGTGTCGTCCGAGACAAACCCCAAAGCCCCGCAGTGCTGTGCAGCTAAACGAAGCAGAGGGCGCGCAGTACCAACAGCATTACGCATCATATGTTTACATGTGCTATCGTAACTTCCACTGTTTGTCCCACCATTCTTATCGCTTTAAAAAGAATGTGCCCTAAATTTAAGCACAAATAGCTCGTTCTGCAGACTTATAAGCTCAGCCTAATTTGCCTTTGCTTTTGCCGGCCTCCGCCAATCGCACAGCAAGCTCGAATGATATCATAGGTTCAGCTGCGGGAAATGAGCGAGTGGGTCGCATGGCCATTCCCTTTTTTCCTAATTTTATAGCTTATTTTAGCGAAGTTGACGTTAAAACTGGTGTCAGTATGATTCTAACGAGGCCGTCTTTTGAATGAACCAAAGTTGTGTTTTTTCTTCATGGCTCCTTTAAAACCCCACTGTCTTAAATGGCCGTCTATCGTCGACAGTGCTGCGCCTCCTAAAACCACTAGATCAGGTTTCAGAGTATCGGCACTCTTTTCTGTCATTGTTGTATGCTCTCTTCTCTACGTGGTTCGAGTGAAAAGGAAAGGAAGTGCACTGGGGATATTATTGAGTCCAACTGGGGGCTCACCTGCATATAACCCAGTGCGGTGGGGAGGAGGAGCAGGGTAATGTAATGATTATAAGAGACGCCAACAGCGGCCCGTGGTCGAACAACGTCACGTGACATTTGTTTCACACTGACGACCCATGGACGCTGACATTTTGATGCCTCTATGTTGCCGCGTGCGCACCTTCTTCGATAAATCGTTTTTCGGGGCGCGGTGTGGCTGTACACTCTAAACTTTTTTTCCACCCATATACTCCTTAGAGGTTCTTTTTCGCCTGTCCTCTAGTGATCCTCCTTGTAGGAGTTTTTTTACTACATGGAACAGGGAGGTTTTGTTTACCTCCTCAAAACAGGGCGTTTTGAGGTGATAGAAAGGAGGTAGTTAGGGAGTGTTAAGAAATGTTAGGGAGAATTTAAGGAGATCAAAATGGAGTATTCTTTACTTCCTCAAGGCGTTTTTAAGTTATGTTTATGGACTTCTTAGGTGGTTAAATAGGAGCCTATTATAGCTCCCTTGGGGAGTACTTGTGTTATTTTACGGGCGTTTTGAGGAGGTTCAAAGGAAGCATTTACTTCTTTTGCATGGAGTTTTACGTTTTGTAGGCCTCGCGAGGGGAGTTTTTAGGAGGTTCAAGGCAAGCATATATTTCTTTTGAATGGAGTTTTGCAAAGTTGGGGCGGTTTTGTAGGCCTCCCGAAAGGAGTCTTTTCAAGGCCACAAGGGAGAGTTTCTAGTTCCCTGCGGGAGTACTGATTTCACACGGTTTTTCTCGGTTTGAGGTTTATTTCAAACGAACTTTCGCATACAAGTTTACATGGTACATGGTGTACACAAGGAGGCTCCGAAATAAAAACTTAGGGCGACCTCCTATAAGAAAGCAAAAATGGTAAATTGCTAAAAACACGCCAGTTAGGAATGGAAGACAGCAATAGAATGCTAGTTGAACAAACCGTAGAATTAATATTACTACAAGAACTGGAAATACGCGAAAAACAAAGATAGGCGCAAACACAACCACATGGTAAGTGAAATCATTATATAATAATAGCGGATCGAGAACGCGTCAGTACTTATCAGAACTTATCAGAACGTATCAGCACTCAGTACACAAAGTGAAAAAAAATGGTTGCAGTGGTTTACAACAACAAAAAAATTTCAGTTGGTGGTGAAATGAGCGATCTGTGTGCTAGTTGAACAAACTGTAGAAACAATATTACTATAAGAACTGGAAATACGCGAAAAACATATAGGCACAAACACAACGGCATGGTAAGTGACATCATTATATAATAATAGAGGATTGAGAACGCGTGAGTACTTATCAGTACGCATCAGTACTCAGTACACAAAGTGAAAAAAATGGTTGCAGTGGTTTAAAACAACAAATTTTTTTTTCAATTGGTGGTGAAATGAGCGAGAGCTGTGTAACGATTTGATATTGAAAGGTAACGAGTATTTTGTAGATGGTAAAGGCACAAGAGATAAATGATGTAGGCGACAGACAGCAATGAGATGGCTATGGATAAATCAGTAATATAAAGAACGAGAAATATGCTGCGGAAAATACCAGTGCGTTTTGATAAAGACACAAATGCGGCAAGAAAAGTGACCCAGTCTGAGGGGTTAATTGCAAGGATATAGAACAGAATGAGTGGTATCGCGAAAGCTTCTTCAGAGTAAGAAAAAGCCATGTAATTCGTGTTTTTGCGATAATTTTGAGTTGATTCATTTGGCACCAGTTGCCAACATTATTTAGATAATTGTTTCAAGTTATATTAGCTGGTTAATATTATTGCTTCACTAAAAGATAGCTGTATTATCAGCATACAGAAGGGCCCATCAAATATCCCCTGTTCAGTAAAAAAAAAAAAGAAAACGTCAGAAACATAATACGAAATTCTTTAAACTACTATCCAATGATTACAGGATTGAAAACAAATAAAATATTGGTGAGGGATATTGATGCGATAAAAGTTAATTAGTTCTAAATCCTTCACACGCGGTTTGGTGCTGGCAAGGCCCAAAAAAAAGGCATGTTCCACAAACGTTACAGCTCTGTGTGCCTTCTTGGGATATTGAATGTTGAAAACCCAGAACGATGCAAACAGATTACACAGTCCTCCCAGTAAAGATGATGCAGTCAAGACACTCTGGCCATCGATGCGGAGGCTAATTTCCCCGTTCGCGGAATGCAGGCAGGGAGTCAAAGGAACATCTACCTGAAAAGGCAAAAAGAAAAAAAAATTCCCCACATGTAAAATTCAAAACAGACACTATGGTTAAATGAACTTAATAATTCGGTACAGTAATAAAATTGTTATGCCAGGTTCCCTGCGAAGATTCAGTACTTAAATTAGGAAGGCAAAGGCTTCATAAAACCAAGTGCCAGTACATTAACCATCGTGGCTTTTGCAGCAATAAAAAAGATATTACTTCCGCACAATATACTCGAGCACAACTTTAAATGACAGTGAAGTTAAAATGCAAGTCTCTCTAGGTTGATAGATTAGCTCACGGAGAACACTATTATACCCCTCTTACACCTGGCATTTTTTTTAAAATAAGGTTGAAACTAGCAAAAACACGTTTTCACCGGAAGGGCTTAAGTGGCCTGACGCGCACAACTTCTTTCTTGGCTGCCGCTGGATGGTGCTACTCGTCCATACTTGGGGTGGCAGTACCGCTTTCCAAGGAAGCATGCGAGCTACGCATGCGAAAATCGTTCGACGCCAAAACTTGCGGGGCCTCAAAAGGCCAATGTTTTTCTTCAGTGAAGCGTAAATACTGATCACAGGTCCAATGGAGAAACATTTTGCTGAGTGGTCTCGAACGGCAAATGACAGGGGAGTTTGGGGAAGCATGAGCGATTTGACCGGAATTGACCAAACTGCTTGGTACGTGGTAATGTTGTATTCAGTTGCTTGTATACTGCTATTAATCACCGCTGCTTCACTTGCTTCCGGTTTATCCTGGTGCAAACAGCGACTGCACTCGTGTTTGCGTCACGTTTGATGAGCAGTTGAACAGCGATTTCTCAGCACTTAAGGCATCTTGGCACTAAATCAATGCTGAAATGGCTATGCGGAGGTCCGACTTCCGTTTGAAATCAACTTGCTGGTTGTCTTCAATGACCCTTTAACAACAAGTTACCCTTATGCCTCATCACTGCAACCGATTGTTCCTCCGTATGGTGCAAAGTGTGTTACTGTGATTATTTTCAACGTGAAACGAACCGTTCCTGTGATTTGTAGGACTGATTCTGCTATTAATTACTGCAGTGACAACAAGCTATGAAAGAAAATCCCGCCATCTCCACGAAGTGAATGATGATGAGAGGGGCGAATCTAAAATGCTTATCAGCAGACAATGTGACGCATTAAGTGCAAGCTGCTTTCATAGTGTGTGCATTGGCATTAGGATATGGCCCCCTGGCAGAATGATGCGCTGCGCGAGATTTTGCCGTACCTAAAAGGACAGGCAACTCATTTTTACGGAGTATAGGATCTGTAAAAGGGTTGCGAGTTGGGCGAGTTGGTAATTATGCATTGCGAAAAATAAACTGCGCGCAAATTAACGAGGACAAGAACGTATGAAGACGGCACAAGCGCACACTCGCAACTAGTTTATTATTGCACAATTCAAAGCTTTATATGCCCAAGCGCCCAATTGCCGCGCCCCCAATGCGTCACAGTTCTCGGCGCACTCAGCCGAAAATACTAAAAAACCGTAACAACAAAACCACAAAACGAACTTTGAGGCGCACGAAAGGCGAAAAATCAGCAAAGATAACCGCATCATACATGGATTAAGACCCCCCTCCCACCCCCAACACGCATTCCTAGAAAAAGCACCGAAATAGCGCTCAATGTGCGTCTAAATATGCGACTTCTCGATTAAGCAGGGCGATAGAGGGATGACTGATACATTCGGAACCAGCTTTTCTGATGTGGCTGGCTTCTACAATTTCTCGCGTTTGCTGGTTCTTATGTCGCAAAAGGATGGCTGTGCGCTCAAACACAGGGTCACAATCAGGTCTGCATGCGCAGTAATGAGAAGATAAGTGGCTCAGGTCACGTTGAAAAATGAAAAAAAAAATATACGGTACTTTTAGACGTCGTACGCTCGAGTTTGTGACAACGTACCCGTGTGCGGCTCTGTCCTGAAGTTCGGAGAAATGCAGGCGAGTTGTGTTATATTTCTCGTCTTGCATTACGCTTTCTTTTATATATTAGCGCCCTCTTTCCCGATCTCTCTACCTTCCTTCCCGCTTCCGTCTGACTGCGCTGATTTTCGCCAGCACGAAGTAACCGTCACGTTGCTTTGAAACGACGCCGCGCGCGACAAACGATTTTATCTCTAATTCCGTTACAAACCGGCCTACAAAAGAATGCGAACGCATACCCCAAAACCCACAAACAAGTAAAATAATACGAGTGTGCGCTTTTTTCTTTGCCCGTGCGTGTACGAGCTGTGAGCGTCACGGGTACCCGGGTACTTCGCTGTTAACCCTATCCAAACGTTTGACAAACGCATCGACTGATGAAAGACCACTTACCAGCGAGCTGTCCACACCTGTCGCCGTATCCAAATGCTGTTTGCGGCCGTTCCTCGTGTGACAGGGGCACATGAAAATCTTTCCACCAAATCGCACTACTAGTCCTTCACAAATAAGAAAAAACGACGGCCCAAGGCGAGGCTTGAAGCTCCGGCCGCGCCGAGTCACCGGCCGCGCTGCGTTGATAGCACAGAGGTTGTTTACATTCGGGCAGCCAGTCGTGCCGCCAGGGCAAGTTGAGTCGCTGCAGTCGGGTGCGTTGGCGCGCTGGCACGACAATTTAAATCGTATATGTATGCGCAAGCAAGCGAAGCAGATGACCATTGCAATTGTTTGCAACGGCGAGAACTGCCTCTTCGTTAATAGCAGATTTTGACAACACCTATCGCCAAAATAAACAGATTGAGACAACACGGCCGCGCTATCTGCCTGTGATCGCGCTGGTTGAAGCATCTATACGGGTATACGTACGGTATTGGTTTTGTAGCTGCGTGCAACCGTCGCGTCCTGCTCACTCGTTCTAATTAGCATTAGGCCACGGTTGAAGTGCTGGTGCACGGAGACAACAGAAGACTAACATGGCGACCGCCCGCTTGAGATGATTACCTCAGATAGGGCGTTTATTGTGGACGTGGTAGTATACAAGGAGCGGAACGCCATCTCACAAATGGTGTTAAGTAGTTCTAAATCCACCCTTTTGCTACCCGGATGGGCAACGGTACTACCATGGAGGTTCGTCCACTTCTTTAGATCATGCCTAGGGAGTACATTTTTTGCTATAGGTACTTTTCAGGGCACATTGCTTGATTAAAACTCCATTTCCGGCTAGTTTGCGTTTACAGTGTATGACACATTGACACATTGAGAGTGAGTTTTTAAGCCCCAGGCAGAGTATATAATAGCAATGCCGTGCTGCTCAATGCCGGGCTATTTCAACTGGCCGGACGGCGGGAAACGTCTGCTTCGCTTCCCGGTGCGAAAGAATGACTCTGGTCTAGCGTAACCTACAGCTACTAGTAAATCGTAGCTTATTTTGTAATCTAGTGTAACCTAGATCCACTAATTAAGCTACGCTAGGGCGACCGAACGTGACCGTGTCGCACCGGTGTGCACTCTCGAAATCCTCAAAACGTAAACACAGCTGTCCTAGTTGCCAAGTGGCGCCCGGACCAATTCCGCCCGTTCATTTCGGCCGCAATAGGGCGCATAAAGCTAGCCAGTCTGGCGTCATGCGCCTGCCAGGACCCGCGTCCTCGTGCTGCACTTACGCTCCTATTATAGCACTGAACCTACACGTTGGCGATTCGGCCTAACTACGGACGAGGATTTTTCGTACTCCACGGGGGTTATTGCTAGATCCTGAGACACACGTGGACGCATGGCAGGCGGGTAACTCTCCAGCATGCTTAGAAAAAAAAAGGAAACTATTATGGGAGCCACATTTTCTTTCAACGAACTCAGACGCATATAAAAGTAGGCAAGACAGCGCCTCCTCGGGAAGTAGAACGAACGCCACCTACCGTAACCGGTTCCCGTCTCTAAGATGCAGCGAAAAAAATTTCCAACTCGGGCGTGCCGCAAACCACCGACAGACTACTTCACAACAATCTGTAAACACTACATGCGGATAGTCCGCCTGCATGCGCACTTCAGCAAGAAAGTTCGAAATATTTATCCTACAAATAGTTGATTTTTACCCTGTTCTCTCCCCTGAGAGCTTGCAAGTATTTTTGATATATTCAACCGGATCATCATAGATAAATAAATGTCTTTTACGGACAAAAATTGTTTTCTTTTAGTAATAATTCTATTTGCATGATCGGGCCCGGGCCGGTGCCGTGGGGTTTAGGTCTCGGGCCGAGCCGGCCAGGCCGGCCTCAATTTACTTTAACATGTCTCGAGAAAAACACTTTGATAGCGCTCATTCATGCAGAATAGGCATGTTACGGCGAGAGAGACAATAAACTTTGATGTATCTGCCAACTGTGATGCTTTGTCGTCGGCCCTGAGTGCTTGGTCTCTGGCAGCATCCTCGGCACCGGTCCCGAACTCAAATTTTAGATTTGTGCAGAGCTCTGGTTTTTTGCTCCGGGCAAACAAATTCTTCGTGGTGGTAGTACCAGGCACGATATCAATACCGAAGTGAGAGTAAAAAAGTCTAAAAAATTCTGACGTATCTGCTCCTTTTGTTGAAAATGTCGACAAAAGACGATAGTCGAGTGGCGCTCCTGCCATGTAAACACATCCCTTCTCTTTTCCGCTGACCTCTAATACTGTTCCTCTCCCGTCTCGTTCCTCCCAAGATAACACGCTAGATGTTTGCTCATTCAAATTTAAATTTACCGCGTTCTACTGCTCCAGGCCGGGTGCCTCAATACCAACGCTGCCGTACGGCGGAGACGCGGAGACGCGCCCTGCTCCACTGGCATTCCAAGCGTAACGTAGAGTCTACCTTGAGAAACTTTTCGTTACTCTTGCCGTTAGATCTCTAAAGATTTCGACATGCGCTATAGTGGCGCAGGCGACGATTGTCTACAGTTGATGTAGTATTTGGTTTGATGCCGATAAAACCAAGCATCCATATGTTTTTTAATTAAGGAACACTGAAATTATCACTTATGTATTGATTTTGTGGCTCACATTTGCGTAATGTTTGGTCCTGTTCAAAAATACTGAAAAGTGTGAAGATGGCCACCGCACTTAGAGGTTTAGATTTGGTTGTGGGTACGTAAGGCTATTGCGTAGATTCAGTTTAACTTTGGCCGCGTGGCTGAATCGAGTCACAGACAGACAGACACACATACAGACATACAGACAGACAAACGTTTCTGCGTTTAAATAGCTCAAGAAAAACTGCCGTGTTTAGAACGTCGAGGCTGGGAAATTGCGTAGATAGAATTGAGCTACGCGGGTAAAAAACGTTAGCCTTTTTTTCTTTACAAATCCTCCTGCTCCATTACAGACAGGCCGTTGTGTAGAGCAAGCATACAGGTAAAAAATAGCTTGGCCGGGACGCGTATTTGTCAAACCTAGCCACCTAGAAGCCTCACACGTTCGCCTCTTTTACGCGTCGTGCTGGAAGAACCGAAAAACTAATAAACGTGTTGATAGGCTGAACCGGCCTAAAATATCTCAAGCTATCATTATCTTTGTCAAAAATGCATGTAATTGACTTCGGGGGACATTTTATCACTAAAATAATGCAAAAAAAAGTCTACAGAAAACTCAATAACTGTATATTAACAATTAGTATTTTTACGCTGCCAGATCTGGCTACGAGCAGCGCAATAGGTTGCACGTTTTCACTTTTTTGAGCTTTATTTTCAATGAAAGCAATCACCCCTCCCGATTAATACCAGAAGATCACGAATTCCCCCCCCCCCCCCCCCGCCACTCCCAGGAGTATTTTCATTTGTTCCTCTTAGGTCGGGGGCAGAGGCAGGGCGACCTTCTCAGTGCATTGTAAGCTGCCGCGCACACATTTCTCTTCCCCTTTGTTGATCATGGCTGCAACGAAAGCCCACGCCACCCTCATTTTCGCAGAGGAGAGGGCAGCTCTAGAGGGGAAACTAGCGGTGGCAATTGCTACACATGTGTATTTGGGAGAAGGGGATTTCAAGACGGGGGAAAGAACCCGGTCGTTTTGAGAATTGGATTTTGAGACAGGCAAAGCGCGACCGGTTACATTCGTGGTCCAGCCGTCTTATGTTCGGTGGAGGTGTGTTCCGCAAAGTGCGCGAGATAAGTTGATACGTTTCGGTTATGGGTGCTCTATTGTTATGATAACTGTTTATGCCCATTTCGATGCATCTTATAAGATGGGCAGTCGTTTGCCCTTGTTACCCGCAATGGCTTCGTGAGGAGTGTACGTGGGCTTGTTAATTATGTAGGCAGCCGACGAGGTAGGATGGCCGAGCCCATATTTATTTACGCTGTGGTGGCTGTGCCATGGCGAGGGCTGCGAACGTAAAACGGGGTGCCTCTCCAGGCCGCGTGCCGAGCGTGTTCTATGCGCAAGTCACTTTACAGTGATAGCAGTGAGGCTGATGAAGGTGATGATGATGGAGGCGGAACAACCTGTCTCCTAGACGCGGAAAACTTTCTTAGGGGGGTGGGGGGGGGGAATAGAGGGTGTTCCCGAGTGTACGATTTTCAGGGCGAAACCGGACATTACGAGGGCTGTCGTATTATCGGGGTGTGGGTAAAGAACAACCCTATTTGAACATATCCACGTATGGGAGAAGCACATGTGGTGGATTAGCCAAATGTTACATCTCTACACACCATCTTAGAAATAGATCCTCTTGCCCACATCTCGGAAAGAGGAGTCCGTAGCCATTTGTCACCTTTCGTAGCCGTAGCCATTCGTGGCCGTAGCCATTCGTCGCCGTAACGCGGTCCACCGGCCTCCCAGTCACCAACGGGAGACATTCCCGAAGAGGGAGGCACAGGGCATCGGACAGGCGAGGGGTGTAGAGGGCTCTCGGGCTTCCACAAGAGCCACTTGAGAGACCCCAAGGTGGCTTACGACTAGAGACCGGATTTTAGGAAAATTTATATTTTGTTCCTTGTGCTCCTATCGCCCAAATTTAATATAGGAGCACGAACTAAATGTTAAGAAGCGCTTTCATGGCGTTTAATGTTGCCTATGAATGCCTATCTTGGCGTTTATTCCTAAAGTCCTATAAATTCTTATTTCAGAATTGGGGCCTATACGAACTTAAACGGACACTGAATTGATTTGTAAACAATGTGTGATTACTATCGCAATTCGCACTCGGGAGTCTCTAGCCCATGTTTCGACCACTCTCGCTGCGTTTACGCAAATTTATTCAGGACACAAATCAATTCGAAAACGCTCGTACGGCTGTCTCCACTTCAGCTCGTGGCGGCGTCGGTAGAGCAAGGTAAATATAAATGGTAGCGAAGCTTCGGGCGAAAAGCGGTTCAGAACTTATTGCCAGCGACATCAGCATGGGGCTTATGGGAGTGGCGATTGAAGCGCGACCAGGTGAGGAGGGAACAAACACTAGTAACAAAAAACAAAGTTTTGTTCAACAATAAAACAACATTTATATTTTATGAACGATATTTATTTCTGAATCACATTTATTTAGGCACAATGTGTAAATAATTTATAAAAATGCTGTTCATTCTCAAAAACCTTTTCTGTAGTGCCCTCTGAAGAATGGCACATGTCATTGCTCTGAGATGCAGTCCTTGTAGTGATCGGAAAGGCGCTCCTAAAGTTCGTCTGCTAGGAAACGCCGCTCGCGTGTTTTGGTGGTGCGTATTTGCATTCGTTTTTCCTTGTTAATTTGGTGTGCACTTAATTTTTGCTGTGCGTAGAGTTTCGAGGTACGTTGTATAGTCAGTGAACAAGTTTAGTACCGTGCCCGGCTGGCACGGTGAACTACGGGACGATGCTGCCAACGGTTGGAGCGGAGCGCTGGAAACGATGTGCTGTACAAGGTTGCAACAGGAACTCCCGTACGCCTGGCGTTTTACTGCACCATTTTTCTCTCATTTCAACAGGTAACCTGAAACTATAGTACTGTTAATACGTGCACGGGGGTTGTGTAAGGAGACGTGGTGGTGCTTCGAAAAAAAAATGGATCTAAAGCTTTGTTATGTCACAGTTATCTCTTGATTTCACCTCAGGCTGGCTCGGAGCAAATGGTGTCAATTACTCTAGGGCTTCTCAGCGTAGTACCACTTGAATTTAAATGAGTCGCTTTAATTGTCTATCTCAGTGTCTTCTTAAAACGCTTGTAGTGCTCGTTGCTTCCCGCAGTTGTATGCGCAAGCATTATTTCCATCGCAGTACTGTGTTGTGCTGCTCCGTGCTGCGCTGCTGCCAGATCTTTCCTGCTATGTGCTTTTACGTACTACCGTTGCTTTCGTTTGCATTGATCCATTTTTCCTCTTTTTACTTATCTCTTGCGACACTTGCCTAATAATGCAACCAGTAGATTGCAGGCGTGAATGCTGAGTGAACTTCAGTAGAAACACATGTCTACTTGATAAGCCGCCGGGACAGCTGCGGTGTGCTCGCTGCACTTTCGTGAATCGGCATTCCTGCGGCCCGGTTTTCTGCGTCAAGATGCAGTGCCTAGTTCTTTTGTCTTGTTTCGAATTAGTTATGCTGTTGACGCTTTCATTGCTCATAATGCTATGTGCTAGGGGTAAAGTCAATTTTTCGGCGTGTAAGGAAAATCTTAATGCATGAAGTGCCCAGGAACATTTTGTACTTATTGTATACGTGCTGATTTTGTGCAGTGTGGTAAATTTGTTTTATTTTTATCCTTGAATAAAATTCA
Source organism: Haemaphysalis longicornis (assembly GCF_048455015.1). Classification (NCBI taxonomy): domain Eukaryota; kingdom Metazoa; phylum Arthropoda; class Arachnida; order Ixodida; family Ixodidae; genus Haemaphysalis; species Haemaphysalis longicornis. Next base: position 201,071,358 of record NW_027526361.1, on the reverse strand, counting down.
AATGTCTTGATTATAGCATGACTTTGCATTATTTCTTCTCTTAGAACAGAAGTACACAAACTGAGCAAGCATTATATAACCTTGATCTATACTTAGGACACGCACGCAACCTGCGTATGTGCGACGCAATTAAACCCAGCAGTGGCGTTGGTAGAAATAGTATCGGGGTAAGGAGTAGGCACGTTTTTTATATGAAAGGGGGGCCGGGGAAAGTGGTCAAGTGTCACTTTGTGCTCTGTATCCCAAGGCAGAAAAAAAATTCAGGTGGGGGGGTGGAGGCGGGGGGTACGTTTGCCACCCACTGCAATCAAAATAAACAACTGATTGCTTTTATACAGCAGTGGAAGGCATGAATACAGAACAAAGGTTCAGTGAAGATGCAAGATGTTTTTATAAACACCGAGGCGAAACATACGACAGTATGCTAAAGTACGTTTCTCTAGTCATGAGTATAAGCTGGCGTTGACTTGAAGCACACACGCCAAGGGCTCGCAAACTTGCGTCTAATGGCAATAACAGGAGCCCTCAGCGATCAGAGGCCTGCTAAGACTGTTTTGAAGTCAAATTTTCCCGCTAATGCCACCAAAACGACGTCACTTTCTGACCGGATCTTGCGTCACATCCTGTTTATTTTTTGTTACGCCGGAAGTGTTTCCTCCTCACACAGATGGCGCTAAGCCCCATGAGCAGCTTAACAGCCGCCATTTTCTGAACGTATGGGCTTCTATGGAAGCTTCGCTACCAGTTATATTTACCTTGGGTAAAGCGCCTGGCACCTCCCGTTGCGGCGACAGAGCACCCGGCTCGAATCCTGGCGCAGCCGCGTTTTTCTGGGGATGTCATGTTTATCACGGATATGACGTCAGTAAGATTTTTGTAGATCACGGCATAAAACTCTTTCGTGTTAAAGTGGCTGAAGTTTGCTGTACTCCTTAATGCGAAATTTCTGCGCAGACCGAGTTGTAGTATTCTCGGTCACGGCGCATAGCTGCTGCGCCTCAGGACATGATCGCGTGATCAGCGAACGCACGGCGGTGCGCACTATCGAGCAGTTATCTCGCATCGCGTCGCCGCCCCCGAGCATGTTGTTGTAAACCGTGCTTGATCCTCCGAGCAAATGCCAGCGATGGTAAGCCTCTGCATCCGCGGCGCGAAGTTCCTCTCAGGATCGCAATCTGTGTCTCGGTATCGCAATCTGCGTCTTAGGAAGCGAACACATCATCGTGGAGCGCACGACGGCACGTGCAGATATCGCGTAATCTCGCAGCGCGTCGCCACCACCCAGCATTTTTCACTGCCTCCCCCTCACCCTTTCGGCAGCGTCTCGCCCCGCCTCGGCACGCTGCCCTCTTACAATTTCGCCACACTTTCCTGCTCCGTTTTCTTTCTGTGTTCGGTGTCTCCTTCACTCGCTCGGTTACGAGATCAACGCCGCCGTCAAATCAAAGTAGCGGGCACCAAAGTACTGCGCACTAAAATACCGAGCGCACATGAGCGTGAGCTTTGGAAATGAGTCCAGGCCAGGATTGCACACGGGCTGGCACCAAATAATGTTCTCGCAAAAAAATACAGAGTAAAAATATTGCACGAACGTGCACGTGCGCCTCGAGAACACTCGGCCCAGTGTTCGTGGCATAATATCTCGCGTGTTCTTTTACTCGGCTGCGTTCGCGTGCCTTTGCGCCTGAATTTGGAAGAGCGAAAAATGAGTTTGCGCTACAGACGCCGAGTTCGCGAAGGCGGTTGCTGCCGGTTCCGGCGCGTGCTAAAGCGGTACACTTTGGGAGAGAGAGGGAGAAAAAAAGCTTTTATAAAATGTATGCACGAAGCCTGCTGAGCCCTGACATTCCAGAGGAACTCTGATGACGCCTTCAAGCCGCTGCCTCATGTACGCTGCCAGTTGCCTTTGTTTTTCGGTGGTGCTTGTTGCAGTCCGCCATTCTCTGTGGGGTGGGTGTATGTAGTGTTGTGTATGGTGTCGAATTTCCACGGGATGGGTTCTGGGTGTAGTTTTACGTTACATGTAGAGCAATTAAGGGCTAGTTTGTCAGGATCCTCACATATCTTGTGTTGTATAGCTGGAGTAGAGATGTGAAAACCTTTACTCAAAACTATCCTGGCCTGCCAGCCCTGGAGTATTTTCAGTGCTGCTCTTTTCCGGCTCTGCAGTTTTTCCAGCCTTGCACCACTAGTGCAGGCTGCGCCAATTGTTTGCACTGGTTCGTAGACTACGTTCCGCGTGCTCACCAAACAGATTTCTTCAAGCATGTGCAGTCGCATTCTCCTTTCTTAAAGCATACTCAAAATTCAAGTGTTTTCAACGCGATGGTACAGCATCCAAAATAGATTTGTCAGCACATCGCTGATATATTGATGATAGTTGAATATTTATTGTGCAAGGCAAAGGGGGAAAAGAGCGCCAAAGCAGGGGATTTATGTGAGAGATGAATACGTAAACACTAAAATCGGTGAGCAAGAATTAAAATGAGTGAAAGACTATGAGAATGGCGTGTGTCGAAGGCCATGTTGCGATTATGCGTGGCGTAAAATTAAGTATAAAAATTTCCCTTCGGCGAAAAGGCAAACACGAGCCTGACGAAAAACATAGGTTGTTCAGGCAGGAAAAAAGCGCAAGTGATGGAATGTCTTGTCTGTAGAGTTCGGTGACGTGTTTGCGTCGTGTTGTATGGAGTGATTTTCATTGAAGTAGTACTTGGATTACGGATAGGCTGTCTCCAAACTTGCTACACAGAGGTCTTAAAGATTCCGTGAGTAAGCCGGTGTGTTTTAGATCTGTGTGGCCTGTCCGTAATCTAGCCGGGGTTGCTTCAGTGTGTCTGTTGCGTGTGTCGGTGGTGTATCGTTCCAAGAATGGCTTTATTGCGGGTAGTGTGTTGTGTGTCTGTTCGTTCTAGTTTTCTTGCCAAGTTTTGCGAAGCTGTTGTCCTTTTGTCTGGTGTGTAGCTTGAGGTCTGTGTAGGGTACTGTTGTTATGTCAATAGTAGCAAGTGCAGCATCAGCGGCCATTTCATCTGGGGTCTCGTTCTCTGCAATCCCAGAGTGACCTGACACCCAGCACTCGGTCACTTATAGGTTTAAAACGTATAAAGACATATGGGTAATATTAGGAAGATCGCTATGTTGCAAAGACGACGGACAAAAGTCCCTGCAGAGCTGCCTTTTCTGAAATCCCCAAATTTACACTGCTGATGGGATCTAAAATAAGCTTTTCCATCAAAAATCTCTTTGGTTGCTAAACTCCTTTGAAAACTGCTCTTCAAACTGCTCTTCAGATGTATTGGTCTTTGGAAGTATTGGGATGTATTGGCTATACAATTCAATGATGTTGCGTATGAGAAAATTGCGAGAGTTGCACACAATATGCCTGACATAAGGTTAGTTTTTAGATAAATCATCGTGTCTCGCGTTTACAGTTTGTCTAGTTTTGTTGCATCTTATTTTAATAACATAGAATAGACATAAAGTAGTGTTCTCTAATCACCGTTCCCAGCTTTCAAGCAGAGTAGCTGACGATTTTTTCGGACTACGAAAATCCCGACTTGCTGGATATTCCGGACTTACCAGAGGAACCGCCAGTTGGCTTATATGAGTTGTGTATGTGAACCACTCATAATTCATGCAAAATAAAACAAGAATTTCGAATTTCCTGACAAACGTTTCCGCAACAGGGTCACGGTGCGACTCCAGGACGGCACCATAATAAATTCTACGCCACCTGGCTAGCTTCAGGTTGGGTGGGGATTGGCTTGACTCCCGCCGGGGTAACAAACTTTGAACTTTGACGGACTTGTAAGGCTGCTTGACAAAAAAAAGGTGTGTATTTATTCCTGTATCACATTTAATTCCGTTAGCTATGAAGTTGTACACCCTGTATTTCTCTCTGGTCTTCATTCTTACATCGTTCGTATATCTTTTTTTATTTTTTTTCTGTACGCACTGCTCCGCCGTTGCTGTCTTGTAATGGCTTCCCGTGCCCCGTCAAGCTGGGTAAAACAGCTTTTAGCCCAGGAAGCTTCTCAGGAACCTCTGGGAAATAAAGACATTGACATTGGCTTCTATACAGCTTTTATCGTCAGCCATGCCAAGTAAAAGCGGCAATATAAAATAAAAGATACGTCGCCTGAACTTGAGAGCCATAATTGTGCATGTAGACTGCGGTGGAAGCCACCTCAGAAGTCAGAAACGGGTTATGTGTGACCGTTTTTTTTTTAAAGACCATTTTTTTTGTGTGTGTGCGCGGAACTAACGGACGACGAGATCGTGCGCCAAGTGTCCGCGCTGCAGCACTGTGGCTCTGACCCCGACAAAGGCACTCCCGACCACCGGCAACCGCCAACGCAAGACATTGCCAAAGCTTTGGTAAGACATTGCCAAAGCTTATCGTTGTTGTCCAATGTTTACGATGAAAACGCGATGCTTGCAGAGAAGCAAGCAGATGTTCTCACACGAACGAGGAACGTAACGCAAGGACTCATTCGCGGCTTCTTGAGTCATATTTAAATGAAACAAAGTTTGTTTTTGCGACTAGCACAATTTTGGGGCTGCTCGTTTATTCGTACTATTTTCGGTTCCCCTTGAGCTCCAAAAAATCGCTCCGTTGCTGTAATATTTTTTTCGGTTTCATTATATGCGAAGTTCGATCAAGTGACAGTGGGCACTTAAGAAGAATGCGTAAATGCAAATTTCAGTTGTTTAACGAGCCGAAACTATACCTGGGCAATGACCCCAGCCCTGAAGGGCTCCTTAACTCAGCAGAACAACGCCGTAGCCACTAAGCCAAAGTGACGGGTTGAACATGAATGGGACCAGTGAGCTTCTTGAAGTAAGACAATTTATGGTCATTCCTCAAGCAGGTTTATGGGACACTTCGAAGGCTCTGTTTTTTGTTGATGGCTTTCCGCCATCAAAAACAATTCTATTTTTTGTTTTCTTGTCACAGATACAGGTCGGCACATCTTCATTTGATATTGTTTGCATTGATGTAAAAGTTTATGGTACCTGTACTTACGACATTGAAGGCCTGAAACGTTTTACTTGCCTAGTTTCGGCGCCTTAAACGTGCTTTTTAGTGCCGATAAATGTGGCCTTTAATTATGACCACTTCAGCAGCATAGAGTGGTGGGGTATTGGTCAAGAAATATTATTCTTTAAGCAGCCTCCGAGAATGCCTTATTGATAAGAAAACATTTTTTCAATAAACTGGAACAAAACGTTTTTCTGATGTAGCTACAGCTAACCGCCTTGAAACAAAACTGCCTATCAGCCGAAGAGAATACACCAACACGAATGTAAAATCGGCATCAGGGGGCTGAAACCAATTGAGACCGTAATCAACTACATACAGTAGAGTGAACAATTGGGCTGGTTGGTAACTCTAGTAGTGAAAGGCCAGGTACCGTTTAATAGTAAGGAAGAAGAAGAAGATGGAAAGAACTAGAGCAAAGCGAGGCCAATCACCGGTATGTGTGTACGTATCGGAAGAGAAGTCAACTGAGTAGAGAGACGAAGAGGAGGAAGACGTCGCAACGTGGTGGAGCCAGCAAGGCCGGCTGGAGTGAAGGGCTGCTCATCGAACGTGACCTGCCGCTGCGAGGGCAAGCACCCAAATCAATGCGACCATGCCGTAGCGGCGGGACGTCGACAGCTCCTGCTGGCACAGCGGGGCCCGCGCCCTAGGGGCGGACACCAGTCTATTTCCAGGCACCCCAGTTTCGCGTCGGGTCACCTGACCCTCATTCCGTCGTTCGGGGGCCCCCACGTCGACGGGTTGACCACCTTCCCTCCCACATGCCGAAGCACCCGTGCTGTGAGCCGGAGAGCCTCGGCTAGTGCCACCTCTTTGGAGCCGGCACGTCTTCTAGTCCTTCCACTGTGCCGGACCGTCCGGTAGCTCCAGCCAGTCAAGGCAACGGCTTCGGCACCATTGCGCCACATCTGCCCACGACGTCTGCGACTACATTGCCTGCGGCTCTCGTCACTTCTAGAAATTTGACGCACGCCTAACCCTGAGAGCTCTACCAGGCCGCATAAACTCCGAGTTTGTGGGGTTATTTGCCCAGCTCGGTAAATGTTGTTATTGTTAGAACTATTGCGACTTCGACATAGTCCTCCCCTTTACTGCCGGTAGTTTTTATGCCCTCCGTCTGTCTCTTCATAAAAGTTGTTCTCCCGTGTTCTGGACCTATGTGTTGCCTCTCGTCCTTTGCCTGTCCCGTGCGCGAGTCTCGCGGTTCACACCACCGAAACCTCACATAATCACTGTTTATCTTTGTGGCGAAAGCGCTCCCAAAACGGGGCCGTGTAGTATCTCCTATGCCTTCGTCCCAAATTTGAAAACGTTTTCTTATCACCTACATGTCCCGGGACACGTCCAAAGATGACTTTGGGCGTTGGTTAAATATGATCGACTTTGCGTTGGTTAAATATGATCGACACACTCCAGTTATAGTCGGGGATTTCTATGCTGATGAATCAAAACCCAAGTAGTTGTCCATCAATTCACATTGAAAGCGCTCTTATTGCAACACCGTAATTTTTCTCATCAGCCATTCATTATGCATAAATCTTGTATATACTTCTATCCAAAATCTCTTCAAACTTTATACCACAGTAACCGGAAATTCGTCATAACCAGAAGCCCGAAGTGAATGGATAAGCAAGCTGTACCCCTGCATTGATGTGTCCCTGCGGTTTCACATTTCGGAAATCTCTTCTACGTTCGCTGGCCATCCATTTTTTTTGACGTAATTATTTTTCTACTAACTTTTGCGTCATTTAATTAACCATGGTTACTTATTTACCCAACAAATCGAAGGATCTTGGTTAGAGATGTCTGATGAGAGAAGGTTTGCTGTTGCTTCCTTGTGATGCAAAGGTTGCCCGATTAACTATACCAGATCCCTTACAATCGGGTGGCAAATCTTGTTGTTGAGAAGAATGGTCCGTGCGGCCCTGCAACGTACTTGTGGGAAATCCTGACGTTCTCTCTTGTTGGGTCTAGGGGTGTGAATGTTGCTACGCCCCCACCGAGATGTTACGGAAAGGAAGAAAAGGTTCTTCCTATGACCAAGACGGTGCTCGATCCTGTGTAACTGCGTGTACTAAACGAACCATAGTTTTCACGTCTGACTCTTCGTAACAATGTACGTCATTTGTGCTGTGGGTAGGTAAATTACCTTCCACTTGATTCTGAAGTGAATTTGTCATTGACGTATGCAATTGCTAGCATCAAGGCTTGTCCAAGCGCTGGTATTTGCCTCCCTCTAGTTTGCGTGTACTCAGCCAACTACTTTATTAGTGGCTCTTAAATGTAACCTAATGGTTTTGTTAGTTCGTGTAGTACCAGTATCATTGATCTATGTGGATCGTCATTATCACCGTCAAAAGATTCTGCGTATAATTTGCAAGTCCGATCGGGCGCCAGTCCTTTTGAGGGCACTTATAGTTAAGGGAACCTCCTAAGGGTACTTGAAATGTGTCTTTTTTTCAAGGCTGGCTTTATTGGTTGCACACTTTCAAATTGCTCAGTGCTTCTTTCAGAAGAGGATTTGAGTACATTGTTGCTTTCCGTGGGAACCGGTGTAGCAGTTCATGTACTGTATTCTGGTAATTAGAGCGTAGTGACCAAACTCCAATTTTGAATAAGCTTATTGAACAGCACCTCAGTACACACAACAATGGGGATGGAAGACGGCTGAAACACGCTGTACTCCCCACTAATTTGAGTGAAGCAGCCACACAAAAGTCAGTATAGACGTAAGTACAAAAGGACAAGTAATGGTCAGCTGCAGCTTTCAGATGCGAAGCCCAAATTAACTGACGCGTACTTATGCTGGACATATAGCGAAGATCAGAAAATCTGAGACGAAGTTTTAATTCACTGAACTCAAAGGTTGTAAAAAATGGTACTGCTTTCCCATGCTTGCTCTTGTCACTATCTCAGTCTTCTTTTCACCAGGTTGCGGATAATTTATTGGCACAACTGGCACGATTAAGAATGGCAGGGTTTCAGAGTGTGTTCTTTGTGTAATAGCGCCGAGGCTTTGCTAGGCTTATGAAGAATTGGCCGGCATAGCACCGAGGGACGGTGCGCTTAGTAAAAGGAAAGGTTTGCCTTTATCCCGCATAGGCACTAATTGTGGTCAGAAGTGTAGGTGGCCGTTTTGGTATAAATGGTGTTTTTTCCGCCCCGAACAAGACTAGTGAAACATGGGATTAAATACAAAAAATGGCACCGTCTGATCTCGGAGTTAAAAAGAAAAGTTGAGCAATAAAGCACAGGTTCGTCGATTATAAAACGGGGCTTGTATACCAAATTCCTTTTTATTTGGATGTGTTGATATTGTCCAACCCGGTCGGTGTATAAATATAAGATTATTCGAACACGAAATCTCACTCAATCACGCGACCTATTCAGATATCACTCATCATTGTTCTGAAGATCGGCGCATTCAGCTTTTTCGTGATACCACATTAACTCAGTTCAGGGTAACCAGCTGATTAGGAAAGTCACCCAGACATTTCATATTACAAAAAAAGGTGATTTGTGCATAAGCGAGCCGTCGATAATACTGCATGAAAAATAATTTTGTTTCTGAAGCGGTCCATGTTTTAGTAATCAGTGTCAATTCATGCAGTTGTGGATGTGCGGGATAATTTTAGCTGTGTCGTCAAATGTGAGGACACGTGGGTTTGGACGCAGTACTTATGTTTTGTGTCACAGCATCGTCCTGCCGTCTTCTTTTTTTTGTGGTGGGTCTGCTGCGCTGAACTGAAATTCAAAACAGTGCAAAAAGATGGGTCAAGAAACGATGAGAAACGGCGCTCGCTTTTTTGCGCTGTCGCGTCTTTTTTAACTGTTTTGAACTTAAAGTTAGTATACATGAACTAGCCCAAACCATCATTCTAGCGCAGTCTACTACGCTGCCGTTCAGGATGCTTAACCGAACGAACTTGCACAAATGCCAATCCCTTTTCAGTACTTTAGAACATTTGGGAAGCGCCTATCCGGACAATGTTTGGTCAAACGTATTATGCAAAAACTGGCACTGTATCTCCCTAACTTATTCAAGAAGGTGGCAAACACAGTGGTGCAATTGAGTGGTGTGAAGTGCTTGTTATTGGCAGCTTTATAAATTTTTCTTATCTGGATGACAACGTATACGCGCGTCATCGACTAAGGAGGCGTGAAACGTTCACACAGATCAGTCAGAAAAAATTTTCATTGGCGCTCTGTTTTTATTGATCTTGTGCCTGGCATAATACGCCCGTCACCATGAGAGAACTGTCAGGGTACAGCCATAACGCTACACTTGTTCTATTATGTTCACGACTAAACTTTAGATATTCAAAATTCGAGTTTTATTGCGAATATCCCCAATACTGCTGTCCGAACAGACACTTAGTGTCGAGCTATCGCGTCAATATTTCTAGGATTTACTTTTCTGTGGCATATTTTGTGATGAATGGGGTTGCATTTCAGGCTGTACTAATTTTTTGAAACACTACAAAAAGGGGCCAGATAAACGTGGCAATACACGTCTTTTTAAATACCTCGGGAGAAACCTCTTGAAGGCGAAAGCTTCCCACAGCGACGTTCCCAATTAGTCTGAATATTATCATTGCGCGCATGGCAAGTTTTTCTGTTAGTCTCAAAAAGATACAAAGAAAATGATAACCTACTCATATTTAATTTTTTTCCCGCGTATTGAAGCGCAATTAATGTGGAAAAGCGAGAGGGGTAAGTAAAGAAAGAATGCTTTATTACATGCCGTACGTATCACACAAGACAGTTTTCATAACTGCATCAATATATCGTACAGGAAAAGTGGCCAACATTTACAGCATTCTTGTAAGCACAACAACAACACAGATGGAAACAATCCTGGTCGGAAACAGACATCAAAAAATTTGAAGTTATTGTTGCACCTCCTTAAGACTATGTAGAACACGCTAACTACAGAGGCCCCTCGTACAAGCAGGCCTGAATTGAGGAAGAGTGTACAATAATACCACTCACAGCCTTTTGTCGCTCCTAGTATATAAAGTGCACATATTGCCGTTTATATTCGACTCATTGTGGTCTGTTTTCTCGTGAAAACAATCCTTTACGCCATATATTTTCTTCAATTAAAACTTAAACATTCAAGAGAGTTAACATATTACACGGTATCAGTTCAGAGCTGTGGCTAACATTTAAGTATTAAGCGAACATTGGGACGAGCAACTACCATGGGTAGCCTGTTGAGGACATCTAGCCGCCACATATGTCTGTACTGTTCCTACAAAATTTTAATGAATTCCTCAAAGCGAGTGGAGCTGTATCTTTGGATTGTGTTAGCTGTAAGTGCTACTCACCCAACAATTAAAACTGAAAGGCGCAACTACTCCGCGCTTCCCCGCTTTTTAACAAGCAGTTAAAGTGTTTAGAATTTAAAACACTGGTTACAATCACCTGAAAGATACGCAAAGCATAACTGAATATGATTCAAAAGCAACTTGTTCCGACCAGGTTTTCACATCAAATGATTGATATGGCGTGTCGCTTTGGTCGGGGTGAACACATTTACGTACTCTTTCAACATCAAACAGTAAATATTTTCATTTCTCTTGATCTTCAACAAACTTTAGATTCCCATAGCAAATCATCCGGCACAAATAAGGCCTGTACAGTTGAGCTAACGGACATGGCATTTTTCGCGAGGAGCAAGCAAAGCTCACCTGGGGACGCCACTTCTACGCCGCCTTTGCGGGCATTTTCACTCAATAAAAAAACCTGTGCACACATTACCGTTTGGCAAAAAGAGCAATCTATTGAACCCGATTACCACCATGCTGTTAGGTTCGAGGCTTAAATTGTCAGTTGTGCCCAGGCTTTGAAGAAGCCTATAAAACCTATTCCAAAAAAGCAGTTTAGACACACACACAGCAAGACAGGGACAAAAAAACTACTCATTGTGCTCATTACATATCATGTTTTTAATGTTTGGGTACTCGCACTGTTTTATACAAACAAAAACCAACTAGCCAGATGATTTAACAACGTATGGGTACGTTTAGATAGCCAGATGAGTAACAGCATAAAGCACCTAGGGTGTTCAACAGCGATGTCAATGCTTAGGAATAAAGTTGGCTGAGAAACGTCTTAGCCTAAAAAAAACGTTTCAACCATTTTTTGCTTCCATTTCTTCTGAGGTAAAATTACCTTCGACATATTAGTGAATTCCCGCACAAAATAAACCAAACAGCAGTGACACCTTTCTACACATATGGTTTATTTTTCCCATTGCAAATTGAAGAACATGCCGTGTGCTTTGTAGGAAAAGTTTTATGAAAGCTGAACATCGCATGACAAAAAAACAGAAACCAATGTAGCCTAAAACGCTTTTTTTTAGTTTTGCATGCAGAACTGCGGCTTCTACAGAAAACGCCTTTTTAAAGGACAGATTTAGCAAAAAGGTCAACACAGGGCTCGCCACTCCAGTACCCCGTGTAGGTTGGACCTGCTTTTACTTTTGTACCACTTGTGGTTTCATTTCTGTGTAACACGCGCAACACATCGGAGCACGCTTGTGATTTTTGGCTTACGGGTTCTGCACTTGAGTAATATGCTATTTTACATACTTTTGAACGTCGTGAAAGTTACGCTTAACGTTGGAAAGGCGGGGAGATGTCCTAAGTTGCTTTTTTATGAAAAATACTTGTGTTTCAACGTGCGAGCAAAATTGGTTGTAAAAACTACGTTATTCGCACTAATTAGCCAATTTGTATGCCTTTAAGATTCTGATTTTACCCTTTGCGAGAAAAAACGTGCGCAAATGTGGTTGATGCCTAAGATCACAAAGGGTTCTATAAATTTAAGTAAATTTGGGAGACAGCTTACTCCAATTTAGAAATTTTTCTCGAATGGTACCACAAAACGCGTATTACGCCATGTCTTTTCTCTTTGGGACAATTGTATCATCAAATTTTTAATAACAGCACACCTTCAGCCTATGCGCAAAGCGGAGAGTGTTCAAAATGGTGGCGAAGAAAAAATTCAAATGCGAACGAGAAACGTATGCCAATAAGCAGTGGTGGGCATGAATGCAAGGTTCCTCCGCGACATACGAAGCGGCGCCACGCGACCTCGACGTTCGTCTCACAGTATGGTCTCGTTCGTCACTGTGCGGGGTCCGTTGACCAGCGAGTAACGCGACGAACCCTGGGCCTTGTTGACGAACGTGCCCATAATGAAGAGGTCCTTGAACGTCTTCCGGAACTGCTTGCTCATACCGCAGTATATGGCAAAGTTAACCGGATAGCTGAGCATAAGAAAGAAGTTAGTGAAAAGCAGCGTAACGTTGAGGACGTAGTAAGAGACGAGCTGCACCCCGAATGCGTTGATGAGCACATGTAGCACTATAGTGACTGCAAGGGGAATTTCGACAGCCAGGAACACTGTCACCACCACGATAAGCATCATAGTGGTGCAGTTGCTGTCCCGGAGCTTCTTGCATTCACTTTTGCGATTTTCCTTGAGCAGCTTGGCCCGCTTCTCCTGAGCGCGTTTAAGGGCCCGAAAAAGAAGGATGTTAAGCACGACCAGCACAGTGCAAGGCCCGATGTTAACGAAGATCACCTTGAAGGTATAATAGATGATAAAGTAGACCTTGGTCGTCACAATCTGCGTGACCCAATGTGCGACCCACATCTGGCACCCCGTATGAACTTCTCCTTGCCACGTGAAGCGAACATCTATGAACACAGTGTCGAAGAAGCGGGGAAGCTGGTGCGCAAACGCTACGAACGCCACCCAGCATACCGTTCGTAGCACCCGCGGCACAGTGCACCACGTGACCGCGGTGGTTGGGTGGCACACGTAGAAGTAGCGTTGCCCGGCCAGCACCAATGTCAGCCACACGGACGCCGTGTGGAATGCGTTTGGAATCACTTCGTACATGCTGTTGAAGGCGTAACAGGTGGCCGATGGACCCAGCACCGTAGCGTAGTTTCCCAACGTGTAGATGTAGAAGAACCAGGGAGAAGGAATCAGTAGGGTCATCATGTCGCAGATGGCCATTCCCAGAAGCACAATATTGGTCGGCGTCCGCATGTGCCTCTGCGCAAGCACAACCACAACGAATGTGTTGGCGATTATAGTGATTACCAAAAGTGCCGGCATAGCGTAGCCGAGAAGTGGCAGGGCAATCTCTATCGGTGGACCCCTGTTGGTGAGGTTCACCAGCCTCAGCACCCTCTCCGCAGGTGGGATCTCCGTGGTGGCGTTGAGCTCGGCAGTCAGGTTCGTCGTGTTCTCCATGTTCTCTGCGCAGCGTAAAACAGAGACAAAATTCAAAGCAAATGTTAGAAACACGGAACATTTTAAAGTGCACTACTCTGTAACATTTTCTTGTTATTTCTAGCAGTGCGACGATCCGAAAAAAAATGCCGGTTCGGTTAGAGTTCGGGTTCGGTAGAATTCATCCTGTGCCGGTTCAGTTGCGGTTCGACTAAGACGCAAATCTACCAGGCTCACGTACCGATTAGGTGAGTTCAATTATTAGAAAAGTGTGAAAAACGTTTTCCAGTTCAAAGCGACCGTAAAAAAATGCTCTTTCCCAATAAAAGTAGCGTAATTTGAACGATAGCAGTAAGTGATCAGGCGATATATTAAGGAAAACAGACGATGTAATGAAGATTTACCATCTACTATTCGCCCAACTCTTGTGTTGTCGGAAGGGGTACTAAATTAAACGGGTCACGAGTACTTGTGGGATATACTTTCTCCAACTTTCTTTCTTTTTTGTTGTCGTTGAAAGCGCAATACTCTCTCAGGAATCGCATCCCCTGGTCAACATTAGGCTGCTAGAATAAGGCCTGCGTAACGCCGGGTCACCTCCGTACATTACCCGTGGAAGTGTTTATATACCAGCTGTGCACGTGTTTTATGAATGGTTTTCGCAATTATCTTTATCGAAGATAAAGCAAAAAATCCGCCAAAAGCCACGTAAATACTACCCATTAATTAGACTCTGACACCACCTACGATAATTTGTTAGAAGTCGCCTTCTCGAGGCTGTGAGTGAGAATTTTGTTAAAAGCGAGCTTTAGTGAAGGCAACATCACTCATTGCTTTAATAAGTGGAGTGTTTGTTTTGCGATGGCTGTGATGGATGCGCGCCTAACCTTGAATACATCTCCGTTCCGCCTGACGAACTCCCTCGTTCCGTCCGTTATGTTGCGGGATCTTATAACGGATTATGCGATTACAATCTCAAGTGGGATGGAACGCGTGAATCACGCAATGAAAATACTTTACGAAGACGCTCTTTAATTTCATGGCAGCACTAGTCCCCCTATGGAGCCAGCAGCAGTAGGAGCAACGTAACGAGTAAGGCTAGTCGGTACAAGGGCATCTCTAAGTCCTGAAAAACACATAACAGCAAAGAAGCGCACAGCGTTAGGGCTGGACAAGCGGGATAGAGCGGGACTGGCCTGCAGTCTTTCTGCATAAGCCATGTACTTCTTCAGGGCCATATTTTATCCAAGAAGAAATGCGTAGCGTCTGAAAGAACCGGATACACAGTTTCTAGCACAAGGAGAAAGTGCATATAATACGCAATTACTTTTCTCTGCTGTATCTATTACCATTATTTCGATATGTTAAAAAAGAACACGAAGTTGTCTGCTCTAGGCTTCCTGAAACACTCACTGTTACAGAAAGCACCACGTTGCTCGCTGCTTTCGCCGTGATGAGACGTTTAAATATGTTAAATGCTGGACGATTAGACAAAGGAACGGATATCTATACAGATAATTACACCTTTTGTTTTTTTGCTAATCTGTCACCCGAAGGCAGCAAAAACAGCCGATGTTGTTTGTGTAGAAATTAGGTGGGGAATAATATAAAATCACGTGGTTGGCCCTTCATTTCCTGTTGAAGCACACTCCTAAAAAAAATATTGCCCTCTTTGGTACCAACAATTTACGGCACGCCGTGTATTGTAGGCCGGCAGAGCAATTTAAACTACCCGGAGATCTTTTTAAGTTCTTCGAAAAACACGCACATACAAGTTTTCATTTTTTGCCTACATCAGAAAAACGCCACTCGGTGCGGTGACCGATCCTGCATCCTGGTGGTCAGCAGCCAACAAATCCGGCAGCGAGCTCCTTTATTGATCGCCCTTGTCAAGTATTTACCCTTTCCAACTGTGAAACAAGTGTTAAGCAAATTATAAAACACGCCAAATGTGTACATTTGTCGTGTAGGCCTTCGCCGTCGCGCGATGCAGCAACCATGCAACCCGAATGCCACTACACAGTCACAGTGACAGAAAGAAAAATCGATGATTTATGTCGTGTATAATTTCTCTAGAGTGCGCAATTTCGTTTACTCAGCCTTGCAGTCTGCTCGCCCTAGCACAGGCAGCAATGCGGCATTGGTGTAGATATATTTACTCATGTTTGAACGACCAAGATAGCGTTGATAGTGTTCTGACTGATCTTAACAGCAAAGGGCGTGAGAAGTTGGGAAGTTGATAATGTGTGAAATTAAGAAAAACTGGCTGGTGATTACGATGCTCCATAATACGATATTTGGGCGCAGCAGCAGCGCGCTGGGGCAGCACGCACTCGTGCATTCCCTCCACAGGAGCGATGATGAGCATTTGCGTCGGCGCCGCGAAGTGCGTCTCAGGAAGGGACCGCGACCGGCTTCTTAGGCATGGAACTAACAACATCGTCCCCCTCCCGCTTTCGCCATCGTCGCGCAGACGAGTGTCTTGCGCGGGCGCAGCATACTTCCCCACCGCACACTTTCGGAGAGCGCTTGCGCCGCCACGGCGACCAACCATCACTTGACTTTTCGCGACACTCTCCTCCTCTCACTTCTTTCAATTTTCGGTTTTGCCATCGTTCACTTGGTTACGACGGCGACGTGGCTCAGCCCAGAGACGGCCGCCAAAGGGCTGCACCCTAAAAAGCTGACTGGCGCTAACCTCACCTTATTAATCAATGCGGTCGCTTGAACCTATTCGTCGTGCACCGGTGACTGTTATATATTTTTTCAATTCAGTTCCGGTTCCGGTGGAGCATTCTTCAATTATAACGGTTCGGATTTAGGTTCAGTTCCGGCAAAAATATCGGCTCGGTTCCAGTTTTCGGTTCCGTTCGGTTGTGGTTTGACCCCTGCATTCTAGAATGCAAAAGTTCCCCTAAAGTTGTGCGGTTTTTTCTTCTTGAGTGCAATCGTTGATGTAAATTAACACTAGTCTGCCGCACCCTGTCCAAGTATGTGCGATTGTTTGTCATGAAGTCAAGCAAAGGAGACCGCGAAGACACCTAAGCACACCCTGTAACTTGTGAATTCGAAAGTGTTTATGTCCAACTGAACACCCCTGAGGGATCATTCAGGCTCTTTGGTTGACGTAGGAGAGAGTGACAAATAATAAATCACCCGTGAGTATGTGAAAGCAGCTTTCATATTCTCTGGCCAGTCCAATAGAAAGGACAAATTAAAAGATGGTTGGCTGTGTAAATGTCGCAGCCAAGGGGATTTGGTCACTCTGTGGTAAGCGTGCGACGATTGCGTTCATCATCACTTGACTACGTGTGTTGTCCAGTTTATACGTGCGATGACCATACATCTTAGTTCTAGTTAAGTGCCAAACATGGTCAAACACCCCGTACTTTCACCTGCGTATGGCGGTTCAGGAAAGCGATATATGTACTTTTTTGAACCAAGGTCTGGTACCGGGACGTGGTGGCCGCCGACTTGTCAGTAGTTGCGTGTAGCACTGGATTTGCGTGTAGCACTGGATTTGCGTGGTGGTTGCGTGTAGCACTGGATTTCCGGGGCCACGGGTTCTAAAACTATTGTTCTCAAATATCCACTATTTTGTTTTTGTTTTATTACGAGTGTTTGCCGCGCGGCATAAGGAAGGCGTTTTAAAGATAGAGGTAGAGAAGAAAGTAGGAAGGAAAGAGAAAGAGAGGCATTTTACTATTTTGGTTTAAACCGAATAATTTTTGTAGTTTTTTGTTTGCTTCTTTAGCCATTCTGTATTCCGTTTCGCTATAACAGACGCCTGACAGCGGCTTTTTGGTCGGTCAATTTATTGCTTTGTCCCTAGTCTTTTATATCATGCAGAATAGTAAATACTTTCTTGTCAGGAGAAATTGCGTATGATGTTTCTGCTCATTGATTATAGAATTGTCCTGCAAGTGGAAAAGGCCAAAGGTGCCTACAGCAAACAAAGTGTCGCTTACTTCAGCGATTCACTTCCCGACTTAAGCAATGAGCGCAAGTATGTTTGTAAGCAATGAAGCAAAGAAACAAATCACGGGCCCTTCTACTCTGTGAATTCAGGTGACCAGCGAAGCTTTTTACCACACGGCATAATGGTGACAAAGACCTTATGTGCAAGTGTAATCACCATAGTTATTCTGAGAGTTGCCAGCGCCCATTCCTAGCACAAAAAGCACACACTAGCAGTTGGCTGTGCCGTAAGGCGCTCTGCACACGCACAAGAATAACATACAGAACCTTAGCTTATGTCTGTTTCACAAACGGGCCGCTTCATCCTGTGAATTAAGCAGCATGAATTAAATAAATGCTTTCTCAACGCCTTCGGGACGTGTGCCACGCTCTTTCCCAAATTCTACCTCATTTTTTGAGGAAACCAAACATCCCCGTGCGCTCTATAACTGTGAGTTCGCCATTGAAGTAATATAGGATTTCACACAAAGGGGAACATACTGAAACGTCCGTTTTCCAACATCTATAGGACACCTCGTTGAAAGAAAACATTTTCGCAGACGGAAAACAAACATACACGAAACCGTAGCCATATAAGATCGTTCGCACCACTTGTATACTGTAAACTATTGAGTTATGCTTGTCGCGTCGATCACAAAAATTGCTCCATGTGGTTATCCCTTAAGATCGATTAAAATGGAATAAAGTACATTAAGAAATAATAAAGTGGGATAACAGGTATTCGGAAGAAAGAATGCTAAATATGATAAATTAAGCACGATAAAGTGGCACGGATATTTTGTCGGCGTCTGGACATGTATATAAAATCTACACCCATTGAAACTCAAAGTTTTCTCTTGCAAAAACCGTACGCCACTTCCTCCACCCTCCAACTCCGGACCAAAAATGTGAAAAATATTTGGGAGAACCTATATCTATTAACTCTTCTATTCAGTAATACAAACTCAGGACCATTTATTGTACCATAATACACACATGGGCATCACGTGTTGATAAATGGTGACCAGGGAGCGAGGTAAACTCGTGAGTTCATCTAACGCACGAGGGTGTTCAAGGAACTCTAGCCACATAGGCTGTCAGATTTTTTTTTGCTCTTGGCTTGCATTATTTTCGGGGATGATGAACGCGTTCCGATTTTTTATGGAAGGAGCCTGTGGCATACGTGTCTATTTAAGAATATATGCACACTTAGCCAGGACATTTTCTGCCCCGAGGGGCAACAGGAAAATCAAAAGCACTCATCTAAGCTGTCCAGCATCAAACATTCCGGCAACCTGTCGAACCCTTCGAAAAGTCACATCCCGCAGGGCCCCGCAGCAAGAATGAAATTTGAACAGTTTTTCTGCATCCGTAAGAGGATGCTGACCGCTCTGGTGATTCCACTGCTTCCAACAGGGGGCGGCATGTCCGTAGCATGCATCCACTTGGATTGCAGTACAAAAAGTCCCGTTATCCTAGCTGTCGGTTCTTTCTTGCAGATATGCCCGAGGAAAGAAATTTTACTCAACGCAATTGAAACATACGTTCTCTTAAATATATTCGTAGCCCAAAATACGTGCTTGATGGCTTCGTGAAAATTTCATAGAGACGGAAGGCCGAAGGCACTCCAGCATCGATACGTACAACTTTCACCAAGCCTTTCAACCAACTGAACGGTGCAATGGGCGCAGCTCAGCCTCGTTTTCCTACCACTCAGCTAGCGTTCCTCTCCGCTCTCATCATTACTATCAACAGAGGTTCCGGATGCTGACTCTGTATATTGTCAACACGCATACAGTGCGGAAACAGGCGATCCTGAGTTTTAGGTAGTTAAGTAAATTAAGTGCGCATGTTTGGCGCCGCACCGTCGGGTGGCGAAATTTCACCAGCAAGTTTCTGCAAAACGAGCGTCTGCTGCAAAAGGCAGCTCCCAGTAAACAAGCTTTCTATCGGCCTTGCTTTGTTCAGGATCACTCGAGGAAAACGCCTTTCAAAGCTAGTGGTGGAGGCAGCAGCCCAGGTCATTTTTACTTCACTAAAAAAAAGGTGGACCTAGTAAAACCCTAATGGCCTTCAACTTTAAACATGTGTTGGGGACCTATTTAAGTGCCTGCAGGTGCAATTTCAGCACACGAACGACACGTCCGGCGATGCATATTTACGCTTAAAGAGGATGATTAGGGCTTACAATAGCGCAGAGGGAGAGAACAAGATGCGAAAAAACAAAGATACAGAACTGGTACACCCCAACAGAAGAAAACAGACAAGAATAAGAAAACGGAGAAGAAAACGTAGACACAAAGAAAACACACGAACCATTGTAGCAAGAAGAATCTATTACACCATAGGAGACGTACACAAGTATTTCGATCATGATGATTAGAAAAAGCAAGTGCACACTGATATATTTCATATAGGGCTAAAGAAGATGACTATGCAAACCATAGTAACTGAACTGAAAGAGAAACTCCTTAAGGGAAAGAGATGATATGCATGATAATAGGCGGAAACAACCCCACCACTTTAGAATTACACACCAAATTAAGTTATACGCACTCTTAAAGGGCTGTTGGACAAGTTTTTCAGCCTTTGCAACACAAAGCGTTTGCATCAGAAGAAAAGGATAACGACAATGGTAATGAAAAGATAATCGCACCATAGGACCCTTTCCCTATGTCTTTGCTATGTCTCCAGGGGTGCAGTTAATAGAGTCTACACCAGCCTCAGCTGTGAAACGTGGTTGCACGCGGAAAGTCGCCTTGAAAGAAACCACAAGAAAACGCGGAAATGCCGCAATTCGAGCAAATCCGGAGATGCTTGGCGCCGCGACAGCCAGTACCAGCTGTCACCCCCACAACCGTTACACGAAGATTCTACGCCACATTTATCTCTCTCATGACGGAGGCATTGTTGAAACAAAACAGCACACATTCATGAAAGGCCTACCATTTAAAATAGAGGATAACACAGGTTGAGATAAAATCAACACGTACCAATTTTAGGTGTTTCCCTGATATTTGATCTAACGGGTAAACTTGGGACGTCCCACATGCGCATAAAATATATTTTTTGTTTGACAAGTGCGCGTTTATATGTCCCCGTTCGTTTGGGAGTACGCTTTTTTTGTGTTTGGCCTTCATGTTATTCACCAGAATGCTTAGCTACTTTTGAAAAATTGGTCACCGTGACGAAACCCGGCTCAAGAGGGTTCGTTATTGACATGCGAAGAGCATTCATATTGTCACGTGACAACGCGGAGATGGGTAGTCAGGGAGGAGGTGTATTTACAAAGGACACCGTAGCCACCGGCGAAAAGACGGGTTGATGGCGCAAACCAAGCGGGAGCTCGGGCGTCGTCTACTTCCTCTTCATTCCGTTGGACATCGCCCAGCGTCTTTCCACTGGAGCACATACCCCGATAGGGAGAGATTGCCCCGTGTGCGTTTCTCGGGAATCTGTCCGAAGTCTGTGACACAACTCCCCCGCCGCAGAAGCACCGTCCCGGTGCCTGTTATGAAGGAGGAGCAGTAGCAGGTAGACTCCGTCGGTGGTACGGCTTGAGGCGGCTCACGTGAACGAGCTGAGGTACTGAGTGCCCAGACGAGGTCAGAGGCAAAACAGGCACGATTTCATAGGTGACGGGGGTGACGGCACGCTCGACGCGGTAGGGGCCAGTGAAGGGGGACATGAGCTTCTCAGACAGTCCAACTCGGCGAGAAGGGGTCCACAGAAGAACCAAGGAGCCAGGAGCAAAGTGTGCAGGGCGGTGACACTCATCGTATCGAGACTTCTGGGATGCTTGCGAGGCCAATAGTCGTTCTCGGGCAACCTGGCGCGCCAGTTCAGCGTGGGCGATGATGTCACGAGCATATGCAGTGGTCGGCTCAGTTGAAGTCGGCAGGGTGGTGTCGAACGGTAAAGTAGGCTCACGACCAAAAAGAAGGAAGAAAGGAGAATATCCAGCCGTGTCGTGCCGGGAGGAATTATAAGCAAATGTGACATAAGGTAGTGTAACGTCCCAATCTCGATGGTCTGTGGAAACGTACATTGCAAGCATGTCAGTGAGCGTTTTGTTGAGCCGCTCAGTAAGGCCATTTGTTTGAGGATGGTATGCAGTCGTCAGTTTGTGCTTTGTTTCACAAGAGCGGAGAAGGTCCTCGACAACCTGTGACAAAAAGTACCGGCCACGGTCCGTGAGCAACTGTCGCGGAGCACCATGACGCAGGATGACGTCCTCCAGGAGGAAATCGGCGACATCTGTAGCACAACTCGTTGGGAGCGCACGGGTGATAGCGTAGCGGGTGGTATAGTCTGTGGCTACCGCAATCCAACGATTCCCGGAGGAGGACAACGGAAAGGGGCCTAAGAGGTCTAAACCAACACGATAAAATGGTTCGGTGGGAATGTCCAAAGGTTGCAACTGGCCAGCGGGACGTAATGGAGGCGTCTTTCGACGTTGGCAAGGATCGCACGCCGCGACATAGCGACGGACAGTCCGGTAGAGCCCTGGCCAGTAAAATCGTCGGCGGACGCGGTCATAAGTGCGAGCAGCGCCAAGGTGGCCAGCCATCGGGACGTCGTGGAGCTGGCGGAGGACATCCGAGCGAAGTTGCTCGGGTACCGCCAGAAGCAGGTCAGGTCCATCAGCCCGGTAGTTGCGGCGGTATAGGATACCATTCCGCAGCACGAACGCGTTCAGAGAAGGGTGCGTTGGCTGTGATTGGAGACGGTCGATAATAGGCCGAAACGTCGGATCACGGCGCTGGTGGTCCCCGATGTCTTTGAAGTCCGACAAAGAATAGACGCAAATATCCGTGTCGAGCTCATCAGTGGGAGGCTCGCCGACGGGATAACGAGATAAACAGTCGGCATCTCTGTGCAGTTTACCGGACTTGTACACAACTGAATAATCAAAGTCTTGGAGGTATAGAGCCCAGCGAGCAAGCCGACCTGTGGGGTCTTTCAGAGAAGAAAGCCAGCATAAGGCGTGGTGGTCGGTTACAACGGTAAACGGCCTGCCGTACAGATATGGCCTAAATTTGCCGACGGCCCACACCAGAGCAAGGCATTCACGCTCGGTGATTGAGTAGTTGCGCTCGGATGGAGACAAGAGGCGGCTTGCGTAAGCTATCACCCGGTCGAGGCCCGCCTGTGTTTGGGCTAGCACTGCCCCTATTCCATGGCCGCTGGCGTCCGTGCGGATTTCCGTCGGAGCAGAGCTGTCAAAGTGAGCCAGGACTGGCGGGTTCGACAGGTGGCCGATGAGCGCGGAAAAAGCCGACTCGTGCGCTTGGCCCTAAGAGAACGCTGCATCCTTCTTAAGAAGATCAGTGAGGGGGCGAGCGATGGCAGCGAAATCCTTGACAAAACGGCGGAAGTACGAGCACAGCCCTATAAAGCTGCGCACGTCGTGCACTGAACGCGGAATAGGGAAGTCTTTAACGGCGCGTATCTTCTCAGGATCGGGTTGAACACCGGTGGAGTCGACTAGGTGGCCGAGAATCTTGATTTGGCGGCAACCGAAATGGCACTTTTTGGAGTTCAGTTGCAGACCGGCTCTACGAAAAACACCCAGAATGTCCGAGAGACGTTGCAGGTGAGTCTCAAATGTGGGCGAATACACAACGACGTCGTCAAGGTAACAAAGGCAAGTTGTCCACTTGAACCCGCGAAGAAGAGAGTCCATCATCCTTTCGAATGTGGCCGGCGCGTTACACAGTCCGAATGGCATGACTTTGAATTGGTACAAACCGTCAGGTGTTACGAAAGCGGTTTTTTCTCTGTTTTTTTCGTCGACGGCTATTTGCCAGTATCCGGACCGCAAATCGATGGATGAAAAGTAGGAGGCACCATGTAGGCAGTCGAGGGCGTCATCAATTCGAGGAAGCGGGTATACATCTTTCTTGGTAATTTTGTTCAAGTGCCTGTAATCAACACAGAAGCGCCATGAGCCGTCCTTCTTTTTCACGAAAACATCCGGTGATGCCCATGGGCTAGAGGAGGGTTCAATAACATCCCTTCTGAGCATTTCGTCAACTTCCCGCTGAATGACACCTCGCTCGGTCTGAGACACGCGATATGGGCGTCGACGTATCGGACTTGCATCCCCTGTGTTTATGTGATGCGTCACAACGGAAGTCTGACCTAAGGGCCGGCCGTCGAAGTCGAAAATGTCACTATGGCTGGCAAGAAGGCAGCGAAGCTCGTGAGCATGGTGCGCTGGAAGGTCCGGGGAAATCATTCGTACAAACTCATCTGATTTTGCGAGGTTGTGGTGGTATTCTTTGTCAACTTGGGCTGATTCAAGGGCCATGGCAGAAATCTCGCAGTTATCCAATGGTGAAAGCTGGGCAAGCGCTATTCCTTGAGGAAGGACTTGTGTCGAAAGTCCGAAATTTAGTAACGGCAGTGTGATCCGATTCTGGGCAACTGTTACGACCGAAAATGGGAGAGCCACGTGTCGGTCGAGCAACACGGCTGTAACCGGAGAAACGATGTAATCACCATCCGGCACGGGCGGAGACGAGGTCAGCGGAAGATAGGTCACTGCCTTTGGGGCCAGGCGAATGTGCTCAGTGGAACGAAGCTGGGACTGAGGTTCGACATCAGTAGCAAGGGGGCTCGGTAGCTCGAGCCGAAGAATACCTGAGGCACAATCGATTAAGGCTGCGTGGTCCGCGAGAAAGTCCAGGCCGATAATAACATCATGAGGGCACGTGTCCAGGACAGCAAACATAACAGGGATTTGGTGGCCGGCCAGTCCAACATGCGCAGTACACATTCCGGCTACGGTGGTCATACCACCATCGGCAACTCGCAAAACACGGGACGGGGCAGGCGTGAGGACTTTCCGTAGGCAGCGGCGAAGGGACGAGCTCATGACGGACAACTGCGCACCTGTATCGACTAAAGCAGTTACCGGGACATCATCGACATGAAGGGCTAATAAGTTCTGCTTTCCAGATCGAGGAGGTAGAGGATTTTCGGGCCGGGTCGGGAATGCAGCATCACCTCTGGGAGCTGCACTGCCTAGTTTTCCGGAGAGTACCGGGCGGCACGGTCGGGAATCGGAGACGAGCGGCGAGGTTGCGGCGATCGGGACTGGCGGCGTTGGGGCGAGGGCGAGCGGTTGAACCGGTTGTGCACAGGGTCTGCATTCAAGTGTTGGGTATCCGAGGTTGGGGAAGTACGGCGCTGCGCATCGGGAGTGTAGCCGTAGGAGAAAGGCCGAGAGCCGTAACGAGGTGACGCATTGGGCGGGGGCGGAGTCCAGCGGCTCCTACAGTAACGAGCGATGTGGCCAATACGGGAGCAGTTGAAGCATATTGGTCTGTCGTCAGGCGTTCGCCATTCAGCTGGATTGCGGCGGCGGTTATCAAAAGGCGCTTGGGGGCCCATGTGCGTGGTCGGCGAAAACTGTTGGGTAAAAGGAGGATGGGGATGCCCGATACTGCACACTTGATGGATTCCCATGCTCGCCATTTCATTGCGAACGACGGCCTGGATTGCAGTGATCGTAGGGAGTGGGCAGCGATCATCTGCATATGGCAGTGGGGGTCGGGACCATCGCTTCGATTTCGCGGCGCACGATTCTGGTAATATCCGCAGACGGGGCGACAGCGTCCGGCCTGCGTGGAGCAGGAGCGGGTAGATGGACGTCATCGCAGGAAGATGTCGCAGCAGTGTGCGGCAGCCGGGCAAATTGGTGAGCTATACGGCGTCCCTTGGCCTGCTCAAATCGCCGGCACTCTTTGATGATGGAGTCAACGGTGGCGCAGTCCTTACATATGAGCAGGTGAAAGGCGTCGTCGGCGATGCCCTTAAGGATGTGACCAACCTTGTCCATTTGTGACATTCCTGGGTCAACTTTGGAGCATAGGGCCAGAACGTCGTGGATGTAGGCGACGTAACTTTCAGTGGATGTTTGAGCCCGTGTTGAGAGCTCTTGCTTTGCCGCAAGCAGGCGACCAACGGGCTTACCGAACACCTTTCGAAGCTCTTCTTTGAAAACATCCCAACTGGTTAGCCGTGCTTCATTAGTGTCAAACCATGTCTCAGCCGTTTTCTTGAGGCACAAAGCAGCGTTGGCGAGCTTAAGGGTGTCGTCCCATCTGTTGTGAGCACTCACACGTTCGAACCTACGGAGCCAATCTTCTACATCAATGTCGTCCGTCCCAGTGAAGTCGCCGGGGTCCCGAGGGTGGGACACAACGATGAACGAAGAAGGGGATCCGGGCTCATTGGCAGGCATCGCGGGGCCTCGAGCGATGCGCCCACTCCGAAGTTCCGTGTTGTTAAGAAGCCGCGCTGGCGAGAGGTACAGGAAACCGGAAGTCCAGCACCTCCACCAAAGATGTCACGTGACAACGCGGAGATGGGTAGTCAGGAAGGAGGTGTATTTACAAAGGACACCGTAGCCACCGGCGAAAAGACGGGTTGATGGCGCAAACCAAGCGGGAGCTCGGGCTTCGTCTACTTCCTCTTCATTCCGTTGGACATCGCCCAGCGTCTTTCCACTGGAGCACATACCCCGATAGGGAGAGATTGCCCCGTGTGCGTTTCTCGGGAATCTGTCCGAAGTCTGTGACAATATATACTACCTGCACTAATTCATTTTATTATTCGTTTATTATTCGATAAGTATCTCAGCATAGGACACGCATGCATTGTTGAACGGCTCTAATAAACAGTTTCATATAAACAAGGCGAATTTACAGACGTAAACTTGATTTCAAGAAGTTTAAATGCTCCCATTCGATTCTCTTCGAATGCGGCTAAACGTACAACGGCGTTGCTGTCTTGTAAGGCCTCATAATTATCCCAGATAAGTTAAGTAACATGTCTATCAAAAATAATACTAAAGTATCATCCTAAAGTTGCTAAATTCTTTCAATTATACGCAATAAACATTGCACACGTAGAAGCTTAGGCAAATCCGTGATAGAATATTGGGAAAAATAATAATAGAAGATTCATTGGCGGACGTTTAGAAATGCGCGATTATCTCATTTCTCTACCTCGCATACTTTACTCTCGGCGTGATGCCCACGCTTTTCTTCGGCTTCAGAATTCTCCAAGTCCGAGTTTCTCGCTCACCCTTTGTATCTCGTACTAACCATGCTTTGTGGCCGAGCCGTCTGTGTGGCCACGCATGTTTCCTCTAGTTGCGTCATTGGCTGTCTGTCACCCTTTTGTCAGAAAGTGGCTTGTTCTCAACTGAGAGGAACCGTTAAGCAAGCATAGTTGAAGGATTACAGAAAAGATAAAAAAGCCCAATATGATGAAGACGAAACTACGTCTTCTTGCTGGTAATACTACATCAGTGTCACCTTAACGCCAGCGATATTTGCAGCCTGTCGCTTCTTCTTACTCACCAGCATCGAGCTCAAACAAGCACGAGTTCCACATTTCATCTTACGACCACTTCAAGTGGCGACATGAGCCACGGGTCCCATTCAGGCGACATGCCGCGAGTGTATCATCATAGGCACATGGCGTGCCCAACGTGAACTTGACGTTTCCCTAGCAAAGTTAGCAGTGGAATGAGGGCAGCGCCATTGCTGCGACGTGCTCTTTTGTTCCCTCTTCTTCCCCTCTTGGGACGTCTGGATGGTAGGTAGATATTTGTCATCATGCCCCACCTTTCGGTCTCGCAATAAAACTGTTCAATTTACCTAGGTCACACTGTGTATGATACAAACACAGAACTGCCCTACAACAAATGTGTCACCAACGTTTCACAATGCGACGATTGGCCCGGAAAGGATAAAGGGATAAAGGAAGAAAAGTGTTCAAAATTCTTCTGCGTGGAAACACTTAGTTAATCCATATTGCTGCACCCTAATTTGTGGGCACAGTGAGGGAATCAAATTAAAGGAGACAAGAACCCATGCAGTGCTAATCTCCAAATTTGATAGCTCCCTTAACTTGACGCGTTCAATAGTCCTTGTACCTTTTGACCACCTCACACTGTTCATTAAGAGTCTCGCACATGTACTCACGGGCATTTGGGTGAAGGTGACGAGAGATACTATACGAAACGATGAAAAACTTGCTCCTCGTGTTGATCACAGAAGCAAACGACCACCTGGCCCACATGACAGTTTTTAAACAAAATAGAGGTGGGAAACACACCTAAACGCTAGCGGTGAAAACGTTGTGACGTTTGTTTTCGGGTGAACACGTGTGTACGCTCTCACAACTTATCAGGGGCAAAAAGTAATAATTTTTATTCTTGCCCAAGTGTGGTGCAACGCCACAAATATATATATTTAAGCAGGCTGTAGATTATCACTGCCTCCTTATTGTCCTTCCAAACCAGTATTATTATGTTGGTAATGTTTTGTTGTTGGACATACAGGCCTTAAAATGTCCGGTCTGTATGACTTACAGTAAGGTCATATACTGCTGCCCCTACCACAACCTACTACCTATCAAGTGCCCCACAACTGATGCATCAAGTGGCTGTATCTATGTAGATACAAATGTAGGTATGCTGGGCGTGCGAGTCATGTTCCGACGCAGTTTTCCGTTCTTTTGAGACCATGCATTCTTGCATTCTACTGCGTGGAACTCTCGTCGCCACAAACTGCAAGCCAGCTTTGATAAGTCAGCTGACCGTTGGAATAAAGCTCAATTCACAGAAAATTCTTCAGATTTTGCACAGAACGATTGCTCTGAGCGTAGTTGTTCTAAGCCAGCCCTGTTTTTGCAATGAAATTTTGTTGTCCCTCTAATGCAAGCGCTTTTCGGTTTGCATGATATAACCATATACTGAATGACGCGTTTAAAGTGAAGCAAAAATCGTTGCATATCATTCATTCAATATTTTTTCGTCAACAATATTTTGTGCATAGTAGGCCAAAGTGATTTGAAATTAAGTGTGTGTTTGCGTTATATCGCATGCTACCATAGCTTGCAGATTTGATTTTACGCAAGAATTGTACAATTACTAAACTAGGATATGATGCGCGCGCGTTTTGCCTAAGCGATGTATGCAGACAAGGTTATTTTCAATAAATTATACCAGAACATTTGAAGTGACTTGTTGGAATAGAAATTTTATTGTTTCGTACATTGCTTTTTACAAAACTGTGAGCCCTGATAAATCAATAGAAACGTACCAGTTTACAAAGCAATTTTTCAGAAAATACACTCAAAACAATAGTGGTACGATGAATATTTTTGTTCGAGTCGGACAGAAGAATGCGGCAGTTGACAAAGCACGATTTTCTAAAGTACATTCGAAAAGCACTGCTACGAGAAACATCTCGAAATGTACATATAAACATGTGCGCCACTGTATCTCCTAATGCACGTGTATCTTGAAAACAATATGATATGCTTAATTACTTTCCCAATGAATAGATTCATTTGTTTGAAGGCTTCCATTCTTTACTGGTAGAAAACGGCCACTTTTAGAGTCACCCTGTTTATGCTTCTGTATTGCCACCATATACAGTTTTTTTTTCAGCTGTATGTTCAAAACTTTTCTCAGAACAAACGATTTTATAGTGGTGAAGGCTTTTTATCAGAACAAAACAAGCTTCATATTATTATCCCCTAAAATCCAAGTTTCGATTATTGGCTGGTGCACATAATCTGAAAGCGATGCATCGCTTGCAGAATCGTACAGAAAGTAGGATGAATAATATATTTTGTATATCAAGATTTTGTTATCCGAATTCGCGCAAAAATATTCAATGATTTTATATTGAAGTAAAATGCGTCTTCAGCGTTCAAAAATCTGTTGCTTGCTTATTTTCATAGTATAACTCGTTTATTCACCAATCTTGCGAAGTGCGTGGGAGACATGTGGTTGTCTTATGCTCAGCAGCAGCACAAGCATATTGTCTAACTATATAAGCAACTCTAAGTCGAAATAACTGCACATGCCGAGATAAACCGCAATTCGCAATGATTCTGAAAAAAAAAATACTCTGCAATGTATAGCCCAAACATGGCGCGAATTGGTTCCTGCTACCTACTCTCTCAAAAAATGCAAATTGATGTATCATCCGAGACATGAAGTGTGATGTCTTGTGCATGCAAAATTTACCAAATTTTTTTTCACATAAACAGTGTACATAGATATGTTCTGGGCAAATGATGCCTTCCTTATCAGGGGTATTACATTTTGAGGCAACTTGTTCCAACAACATTTCTCGCCCGCAGCTAATTGGCAAACACAAACGACCCTACGTGTTCTTACCGCTCTTACAGAAAGCAAGCCCTTCCTCCTGAATGACCATACTAAGTCGCACGCGTGTAGTGAAAGGTCGTCGCCAGGTATAGGGTGTGTAACGTATTTCTTTTTTTCACGTGCGCTCCACTTCTCCATGATTTCAGGGGGCTGACCCGGTATTTTGAGTTGGAGCGTTATAATCAGAAAGGTTTCGCAATAAACAAAAGAAAGGCAAGAGTTTGTTAACCACCGTTTTAACTTTTTGAAAAGAAGATATGTACATTCTGGGTTAGGTGGCGCTTTCTCGGCACCTCATGCATGACATGTGGCTCGAGCATCACTTTGCCTAACCAGTTGAGTGAAGGTGTTTTTTTACTAGTGAATTCTCCTGTCGAAAAAAACAAAACTGCTTTGTTCCTCAGCGCTTCTGCAATGTGCCCCCGCCTTCCCTCCTGCTTTGTTCCAAATAGTAGGTATCAAATCGACGACTAAAAAACCTTCCTGCGATCTTAGATGAGTTTTATCGCAAATAAAAGGCGTACGGGAGATTTGTACAGCGAGATTATTATAAGTAGTATTTGTATGAGTAGGGATTTCTGTGAGTCGGTTTCGATGACTGAGTGCCACTTAAAAATGCGTAAGAAGTATAATAAATATATCCAATCGCTGCCCCCTGCTTCATTGCATACAATATTTTACGATATTTAGAGCCACTTCCATCAAGCGTAGTATTCGAATATCAAGCATTCACTAACTCCGAGGGAGACCTCGCTTGGAGACGGGCGATAAAAGTGCAATTCTTCGTCTTCGCCAAGACCATACAGTACCATTTTCGTAGGTAGGTTATCTTTCCTATAAAAAAGTGCCCGACTGACTCACTTACTGATTCTTACACGCCCAGCCAGAACTTCAACACCTAGAGACTTAAAACGTCGGGACTACATTCCTGTAATCCCGTAGGGTCGCGCCAAGGCGGAAATTTCAAAAAATTTCGATCCTAAAAGCAAAAGGAGTCAATTGTGTTTTCACGACTTAGTCACTATCTCGCCAACCTGTTCACAAAAGCAAGGTCGTTTTGGTGGCGTGTGCCGCCCTCACGAATATCTAAAAAGCAAAAATATGGTTTTCTGCTAAGCAACACTATTCTGCCGATTTTCCATACCGGAACAAAGTGGGTGCTCTGATTTTCCAAGAAATGTTTCACTGATTGATTTAACCAATATGTTTTTGTAATAAATGTTACATATACAATTTCGAAAAACAAAATATACAGGTATCTAAACACTGTTTTAGAAGGTTTTTTCATATCACACTCCTAATAGGGACAACCAATATTTGGGGAAAAGTATGTGTTTCAAAAGGTGCTCGACAACTAAACAGCCCGTTGGTATATCCAATTCGTTTTTGCTTGCATATGCTGCCGATACATTTGTCCACAAACCTGTTTCCGGGTTTTGTCCTGACATGCGTATGATTACACCAGCGGGATATTTTATATCTTACACCTCTCTGGATGTGGATTTAAGTTTATTTTTCCGCGTTCGCATACCTCTCGCCATCGGTTGGGATGTCCTGCAACCACACGTGTCCCCGTAGCAGCCCATTTTATTTATCATAAAACTGTGACTGATGACTTCCCTTCATACCTACTGAGATAACGCTTCCAAGGGGTAAGTAGTCATTTGAGGGCAGCATACTGGTACAATTTGTTTCGGAATAAGTCCAATAAACAGGAGTACCATCCTTTTCCAA
Source organism: Haemaphysalis longicornis (assembly GCF_048455015.1). Classification (NCBI taxonomy): domain Eukaryota; kingdom Metazoa; phylum Arthropoda; class Arachnida; order Ixodida; family Ixodidae; genus Haemaphysalis; species Haemaphysalis longicornis. The sequence continues at coordinate 201,040,165 of NW_027526361.1, read as the reverse complement.
TTCCACACGCCTCCGGTAGAAGCCAATGTATTGATCGCCGTGAATTTCCTAACTGTGTCAACCTCACCTAATTATGCCAAGAAATAACTGAACAGGTATTATGCCCAATACTGTCATCAGTTTAGTGGCCCACCAGGGCATCGCCGGGTACTACCGCGAGTTTTCTATAAAGGGTACAGCATTCGTTTTTTCAACGCTCATGAGTTGTTTTTTGTACCGCACATTATTGGGCTCTTACGAAACTTGTTTTATAGAGATTCCGCTCAACGAATCTACAGTCCCATATGAATAATTGTCGAGGCAGGCCAGTGATGCTTTTGGATCACATTAACACAAAAAACAGTGCATTGCGGTCATCCCCAAAGAATACGACAGAAAAAAAGATGCGCATCTTTTATGGGACCAAATTAACATCGCACGGTTCAAGCTGTAAAACTCTTTTTGGTTTTTATGCATCCAAATTATGCTTTGGGTAAAAAGAAGGATCACAGACGCTAAAACTATCCTTGATTCTAATGAGACTTGCAATAAACATGGTGCACACGTTGAAGCCAGTTACTTTTGTGTGTCTTAGTAAGCGCATTTAAAACCGATGTTTGTGAGCAGTTTGGCACACCACAACAAAAAAGCGTCCTCAGAAGGCAAAACTTGCAAAACGACGGAGTAAGTTACACTGATGAGAACATCTCGAGCTGAGTAAGAATATCACTAGGGAAAATAAAGTAGTTCCTTTCGTTTTGGGTGGGCTGTGCAAATTTGTGGAGGTGTAACAACTGGAGATATTCAGAAAATGTTCGATAAAATGATCTCTATGATACTGTTTTGAAAAAATTTGATTTGTAGAACTCCCCTCTTTGCGCCTATTTGACCGTTAGCGCAAATGCTGCGCTGGGTTAAAAAGCGTCAGCTGTAGCTTTTAGTATACAAGCTTATCCCTGGTAGAAAATGACATCGTGGATGCAACAAAATTCGAAACTACCCGCGAAGGTCTGGCCTGAAAAAACTACCCCTTCGAAAACGGGCCCTCCGCTCTCTGCACGACCATTGAGCTGTCAAACACGTCTTGACAGGACAGCTGAGCCACGTGGACGTGGTTCAGCATGAACGCGTAAGGAAATCAAGCGTGCCAGTGTAACGCATTTGTAAGACTTGCTGCTGAAGGGCAAAATTGCTGACTTCGCTAAACACAAAATAGCTCGTGATTAAACTTTCTGAAAAGACTACAGTGGCAACAGGAATTGAGAAAAGCGGATTATATATACAACTATTCCTTCTGTTCAGGAATGTTGTTTTAGCCATAATGTGTGTGCTTAACCATGTCAGTTTAACAAATACACAGGTTTGCTCCAGCTGCACAAAAGTTTCATCTACTGAAACCCTGGTCGCTTCACGAAAAAAACGTTTTTTTGGCCATGACTTGTTGGCATCCACCTACTGCTCAATATGGCTTGAGTGTAAACTCATTCTATTCTTTTTGTTCAAAATTGCCAAAATTTATACGAAACATTCTTAGGTATTTATCAACATTATCAAGTGAGCTATGTTCCCTCCAGTTTCATCCCAATTTCATGCGTATTGTCGCTGATTGGCAAACGACAGGGAGGCTTACGGGAAATTATGTACTTAAGTAAAGGTAGCCTGCCTACTGAATCCAAGGTGCAGTTACTATAGTCGAAATGTGAGCACTGACTACTAAATTTTTTGAATTTCACCCTGTATTTGAGTCTTTCCACTCATGCAACTGCTTCCCCTTGTGCTACACAAATAACCGGAATTTCGAGATATACATTTTGGTACCCTCCACACGCGGTAAAGCCAGAAGTACAATAGATAAATTTCAATTTACCAGAGATCTTCATGCCTATCTTTCAGGCGATGCCGGTTAAATTTTCGCCCTACTATGGCTTACTCATAGCTTGAAATAATTTGTCTTGTAGCCAGTAAATTCAGTACTTAAAATAAATGAACCAAGATTCCGAGCAATAAAAAATTTGGATATTGAAGGAAGTTGTAACGACACACGGGCTCACTTGTACTTCGGCCCCAAAAGAACCCTCTCTCTCAGCCCTTCCGATAGACCTGGACAATCACGCCTGTATGAAGGCTGGAAAAAAGCTCTGTCAGACTTTACTGCGTTTTGTAGCCTACGCAAGCAGTAGAGACGCTTTCTTTGTGCGGTTCCAAATGTCCCAAGGAATATTGCTTGTTGCCAATACTGCGTCGATAATTTCTGTCGTAAAGCTGTACAAACGTCTACGAACTAAAATGTTCATTTTTGATATGCGATAAATTATACAAATAACTGTCAAAAGATCACGCAACAGAAAAACGGCTGGAAGAATTCTCCACAAACTCAGAGATAAAAACAAAAAAGTAGGACAGTTCGATATTTTTCCTGCGTGCCCAAATGGAAATCGCAGCGCTCTTCCCTTTTCGAGTTGAGACTTTCTACTACAGTACCTATTCTTCCGCAGGCCATAATACATTCATTTTGCTCTGTAAAATTCCTAAGGCAGTAGAGGCTTTCATAAAGTACCTCCTTATGTAGTAGTTCGCTCCAAATAAAATTCACAATATATTCTGTGAAGATCCTGCTTCCTCGTGAGTACACGTGTTTAGGCAAAGTAACACAACTACTAACACAAGTAACCTAATATTCGAAGATACCAAGATATTTGTGGAATATAAATGAATCTTACTGCCAAGCAAAATTTGCCTACCACTTTATACTTTACGATTATTTGAGCTGATTCAATCTTAACCCCCAAGAGAAGCTTCCTTTCGAAAATCCGTCCTCGGAGTTGTGAAACACTGGAGCAAAAAGTTAAGGCAACTATTCTACCTAGAGAATGTTAACATCTGAAACCGACATTCCGTGTAAACCGACAAAAAACAGCTTTATGTCTTCATTGTTGGTGGAAGAATACTATTACAGACAAAACTTTATCAAGCATGACAATAAGATTTCGGATGGAACCAGGGGTTTTTATGTCAAGCAAATGACCCTCCTTTTCAGCTGTCTAAGGCATTGCTATCGATTTCGTCTATGCCAAATTATGGTTGTTAGTTCTAAATATGAACGTCCTTAAATAGATCCATTTTATCTGTTATTACCGCTTTGACTTTTCTTACTCTCTTCTCCTAATCATCATCATGATCAGCATATTCAACAACAACAGATAATATATGTCAATTGCAGGACAAATACATCTCCATATGGATCTCCAACCCCTCCTGCAATGCGCTGCCCAAGTCTAAGTTTACACTCCAAGAATCTTTGCTCCTTACTCTACCGACCTATTGGCCTTACCATGCTGGTCTTTCTGCCTTGAGTAACCGCTGTTCTTCGATTGGTTATAATGTATTTAATGTGCCAATATCACCGTTAGTAAAATTGCCGTAGTTGCTGTCAATGCTCAGTTGATTAATAACACTGAAACGCTTATACGCCCCATATACGACTTCTACGATGTTTCTGTAACCGTTGCTACTTTCGCCTTACCCTAGAAGGTTAACACAACATAAGCTCATTGTTTACAACATTCACCCATTTTGAACAATGCAAAAGCATGCCACATTGTGCAAAAGCACCAACAGACCACTAAAAATAGCAATCACGCATGAAAAAGTAAACGTCCAGAGGATTGTTGATAAACAAACAGACAAGCAAGAAAGCATACCCAGCTCTTTTCAGTAAACGTTGGTGGCAAATATGCGCATAATATGAAAGCTCTCGTGCTTCCACGTACAATACATAATTTCCACCAGCAGATACCTTGCTACGCCTACAAAAAGTTATAACATAGGCGGTGAGGGCACGTATTACACCAACAGTTTACAAGGTCTCATAGTGAGCTTTTCTTCCTCGGACACTACCATTCGGCAGTGCTGATCCTTGCTTTCTGGAAGAGTGTTTTGATCGTTTCTATTGCGATTAACTCCCTGCTTAAGGGTTTGCTCCAGATAAAGTAATGCACATATATTTTCAACCTTGAGTGCTAGGCTTCTCAATCGTAGAAAGAAATAAATCACAGTAACCTAATATTAGGCTTCCACAGCCTACGGGGATATTTGAAAGAACATACGGCCTTACTTTTGCATAATTTATTAGAAAAAGATTCCCAGAGTGTGAAATAATCTTTCGTTGCCGAACAGATATAGTGCTTCCTATAAAAAAAATCATACAAGCATTCAAACATCCATGAAGACGTTATCTCACTTGTTCGCGGGGCTCAGTTTGCGCATGGCTTTTTGGAAGCTACATATAACGTAACGCACAGACATGCTCAGAGGAAAAACCCTGTGTGCAGATACATTCATATATAGGTGAGGTAATGTGTGCCGCATGTGGCGGCTTAATTCCAGCACATAAACAGATCGAGCTCTGTAGGATGATGTGACAAACGTGTAATATGATGTGTCGACTGCGTACTGGATATGTAAAGGACAAGAAAATACACTTCTTGTGTGGTGTTACAAAAATAGAAGTTCATTCTTCGACAGTGCTTCACAGGTAAAAAGTCCAAAAGACGTAGAGCTGCACACATACATACACATGCAATGCACCATTTAAGCCGATGAATTCCTTCCAGATAGCATGACACCAGTGAATTTCTTGCCGAGGATATTTTAAGCTGCATTGTGAAAGGAACACACAATCGGCTCTAAAACGTCCACAGCTCAATACCTTTTGGTTTTGGAATTTTATGAAAAACTTCAATGAACCTTTTTGGGTATAAATACGCCGTTCAAGTCAGGCTCCCAAATTTCGCTGCAACGTGATCAATTTCACTTGCTTAAAAAGCACTCATACCTATCTCACTAAGAATTCTCACCACAATGAGAGCTTTCGGATCCAACTAAATGTCAACTCTGAGGCCGCATCTGCATACTTAAATCCTCAGGCTCACCAGAAAACATTACCACTATGTTTGTTCACCATCTTAGACTCTGTGAGTGAATTTGTTGCGACTTATATTTGTTTCAAATGTTTCTTGTTTGTCTTATTACAAAATGCACTCTGTCCTTCCTGTGTCACCATAATTTAAGAAGTCGTATTTTTAAAAGAATTCCCGGTGGAAAGCAGCAAAAGCGATTACCTAAACTATAATTTATCTTTTCTTTGTAGCGTTTATACTACTCCCTGGGAATGGAGAGAAAGAGTTTCCATAGATGAGCAATAGAAATTACTGACAAGAGTGAAGTGTTGAAAACGGGTGCGACACCGACGGACCCATACAAGTTACTGGAAACAGGAATCAACACGGCAGTACATTTCTTACGCACACAAAACATCTACATTTCAAGGACTTTCACGAAAAAGGACAGATACGCTGTATAGTTCCCAGGTACATTGTGGCCGCTTGTATCTTGTGAAAGCATCACACAAGTTGATAGAAAGAGAAGCAGGTTACGTGGCGTTGTCAATGGCAGCTGTTCTTCAGCGCCATTGAGGATGGGTATTTACGAGTGATGCTAGGTATGAAGTGTTCGCGTTCAGTCTTCATAATCATAACACACAATAAAAAGAATATAACCTAAACTACTTCGTTCTTTTTTCTAGTAATGATCTGAATTCATTTTTCATTCCACGTTTCTTCGTCAAGTACATTTGCCATATTAGTTACGCTGTTTTATTTATTATTTACCTGGTCAGCGATGAAATGTCAAGTTCTAGAAGGGCTTCTAAAACTCGAGTTTTTTTTAATATCACGTCAGGTATGGGTGATGAAAGTTTACTGAAGCAATGATACCTTCAAAGTATCGCACCCAACTTTTCTTGGATATCAGTAGCGTTGGTTATTAGTAGTTCCGGCTATGATACTTTTATGAGGAGCGAATAAGCTTTAACCTTGAATATACAGTCTATATAGTCACAGAAAAGTAAATTCGTAATCCTGCAAAAGTTCATCAAGCAAAAAGCCTCGAGAATTGCTAGCTACTGGCTGAAAAAAATGCACCAAAGTTTCTGGCGAGGTTAGTGGTGGTTAGGGCTTTTTTTTAATCTGAAAGATGTGCTTACCAGTACCGAATTGCTAAAAGCCTTTCCTGAACATATCGAAAGATCGGGCCTTTGTGCCTAAGACTCCAGTGCATAATTTTATGTGCGTTCACCTTTCAGCCCAATTTTGTATTTGTTAGGCGTCTATTTTATGTTTGCGTTTAGGCACTTTCGGGCACATGGAATGAATTAAGAAAATACTGTGAACTAATGCGTGCTGTCTGCACGCAAAATAATGCAAAAAAAATTAAAGTAATTTGGTCATTTGTTTTACGTACGTCTTTCTACTTATTGTGCCGCTCCTGGGGATGAGCATTAAGGTCACAATCCTCACATGAATATCTGTAGCCAAACATATTCGTACGCCTACTGAAAAAAACTCACCGTTTCTCGGAATTGAAAAATATTGCAAAACGGTATAGGCCATATTAGCTACCAATAACTCCTACTTTGGCACTTTGGCTTATGTACGGCTGTATGATTTTTTTTTCCTGACGTTTTAACCGGCCTTGAAAAAAATTTCGTGGAGGCCCGAGCAGATTTTCCGGTTAATATACTTTAAATAGCGGGCCCCTTTCACCATGGTTCAATGAGACCTAAGGCAGCTTTCCTGACTTTTTTTATTTTGCACATTGAATATTTCGTCAAAAAATGCTATGCCCAATAAATCCATCAGTAATGTTCATGTTAGTTTTTTGTAAGCTACCTCGCTCTCCTTGCTCCTTGTTGATGTTGCTAACACGTGCGTATCCTTCACGTCTATGGGGTTTTCTGTAATTGCACGCCTGCAGCCTCGTCATCAAAAAAATAATCGATCCAGTTTTTTTGTCATTCTAAATAGTGTGCACTTCCTTATCTGCCTGAAGTGGGTTTACATGGTGAAAATTCGTACCTATCTTCAAAACAAGGCTTGTGCGCCTGTATATTCTTGGCTGACTAGGATGGGAAAAAACTTGCAAGTAAGCTCAAAACCACCGTTTGTTCCGCGTTGTGCACCAAAATTTGGGCTTTAACTACTGTGTGTGCACGTGAATTGTACCCAAACACCGTAGGACGTTTTTGTTACAGACACAGCCTTTAGCGTGGTCCTCAACCTACGAACAGCTCCTGATTTGACGGGCTGGCCCGTTTGGTTTCGTCTAAAATAGGTTCATTTGCTTGTTGTCGAAGAAACGCGACAACTACGCCTCTGGACTGCTGTTTTTGGGGCGAATAGCAAAGTTTCTTCAACTGTGGTTGCATTAAAAATAACTCTTTATGGACGTGTAAACCATGTCACCAGCGCCTCCTCTTGTAAAAGCGAGTGTAATCTAACTACCCTGTGTTACCCTCTTTTCTGTGTATTTTATTCTATTACATTTTTATACAACTTCGGAGGCAATGGTGTAGAAACTGCACTACCAAGTAACTATAAAATGCAGGTTTCCACTTAAAGGTACAATACCGTTAGGGTGGAAAACACAGCAACCCCAGGATTTATTAGCAGCATTACTGTTTGACGGCGGAGGTGATAAAGCTTGCGTTCCATCCGTGCTAGATGTCGCTAAAAATTTGGCGTGACAAAGTGGAGAAGACGAAAATGCTAGGCCAAGAAGAAGCAGGACGAAAGTGGTTAATAAGCAAGGAGCCGACGAGCAAGTGTGGGGAGTGCGGTCCTCAAGAAAAAAGCGCTTCCAGTGGTCGTAATCGAGCCTGCGTCTCTCGCCTTATCAAACTGACGTCTACCCGATTGCGCTATCCCTGCATTCGGGGGCTCAGAATTCTTTTTGGGTCAGTAGCGCGGGCGTTGGGTGTGCAATTCGGCTGAGATGAAGTGGACCTTGGCTCCAGCCATTTGAATTCGGGTCTCTAGAAGGGTGGATTGCAGACTATGGTTTCCGTTAGTTTTCACATAGAAAGATTCGCTTTCAGCCATCTTTCCCTTAATTAAGAAATAGTCATACCTAAATAAAGTCAAAGTTAGAAATAGTGAAGCCCACCAGCTCCGCTGTTTTCTCAGTCTTTGCATTTAAATTGCGAAGATGGTCGAATTTTTTTCCAATTCAACCTCGCGTGTGACGTGCTCAAGCAACTACTGGGCTGGGCTGCGCACCGTGCTGAAATCAGTTCTGGAGATCTCAAACGCACACCAAAATTGCGACACACTGGAGTTTGCATCTCTCGATTCTATAAACAACGGCCGCCGCAGATGAACCCACTCCCTTATACTCAACCGCAAAAGCATTTAGCTGCTCCAGCACCACGGCGTGTCTGCTTGCCTACCACACACGCCTTCTACCAAATTCCTTCTTAACAGGCTGTTTGTTCTGAAGTGAAAAATATGTATCCTTTTTTCCATGAACGATATATGGCGCATTTTTTTCAAGCCGATGTGCATAAAAAACGTTCGGAAAAACAGAAGAAAAACACAATGTGTGTTTTGATACGCATGAAAGCTACCGTGTTTTCCAATGTGGAATATAACAAATTCAAGGAGAAAGTGTGCTTGCCTAAATGGGTGATCCGATAGTAGAAAGAGCTTGAACAATGGAGAGCTACCTCACATCTTGGCTGTGCAGTCTGCTTACCGAGTTCTACAGACCGTGCGTCAACGATAGTAAAAGGGCACTTAGAAGTATTTCATAGCTATATCCGATGGCTCTTCAGCGTAGCGATCATACTTATTAAGTTAATATAGTCTTTTTGGTAGAAGTAGGAGCCTACCTACTAGAATGAGCTCGGCATCACGCAACATACAACTGTATTGTTTTCGGAATTTCATTTTGGAGCGAGACGAGATCAACAAGCAACGAATCCGCAGTTAAGAGCATACTTTAGATCTTAAGTATGGGCGAACGTTCTGCATTCATGCGTGGCTCCTGCACATAACGCCGAGCAATTCTTCCAAGGGAATAGCAGCTGACGTAACGGGAAAGCATAAAACAACTCCCGCCCTGCTCAGCTGCACAGCTGTCCTTCAAGGCGCGAGTAAAATGTTATGCACCTACAATACGCCGTAGTCCAATTCAAGTGCAACCCTATATTGCAACTGTCAGGAAAAGAAGCCCACGAGCACGGTTTCACACCTTCGGGCATTGTTTTGCACATTGTGTTTGAGGCTCAATACACTACCTATTTTTTTAAATCCTTCTGGGCACACAGTTCGAATTCTCAGTGGTGGTAAATAGACCCCCCGTGTGTCTCGAGTGCAACCTGACTGTGTACCAGTTTAGCGCGGTCACCATGGCTAGAGTGCCCACCGTCGAAATTCGAAGTTTCAAGGCTGGTCTCACACAGAGCGTCTGCCGTTGTGATGCACAATTTCTTCCTTGATCTTTTTTATCATCCTTTCATTCACAATCGTTGTGACATAGGTTTACTTTCATTGTTTCAAATGATTGCTTTCTGGTATATGAGGTCGTGTTATGTTGCGTTAAGTTAGACAAAGCGAAGTAGTGCCTGAGGCCGAATTATATCTCGATACTCTGGTGGACGTTGCTTAGTGGGATGCTTCAAGGAGCCATGAAGAGAAAATGCAAGTTGGTTTTATTCGAAAGATTTCGTGTTTTATAGTGCCCCCAGCGCTTGTCCGGATACAAACGGTGCTTTATTCACTGAGAAATTAAACAATTTAGGTTAAAATTTTGATTTTCCCGCTCAATCGTGCGTTTTCGTGGTCCCAAGTGACATCACGGGAACCGACCGCTCTGCAACCTAGAGTACCTTCATCCACGCATCCGCCGTACAGGGTAGAGACACGTAACGCTGGCGCCGCCATGTTCGGTTGCTCGCTCGCCGCCGAAGCAAGTCATTGTGTCAAAACCGCGCTAAAATTATCGCCGCAACGCGGTTTACTGAAGAAGTTTGAATCATATTGTCTGTTTCGCGTTGCTAGGTCTCGTGGGAAACGAAAAGAATAACGCGTTGAGCCCGTTGGCCCAATTGCGGCGGCACGGGACCGTTCAAAGGTTGTCTCCACCCTGTAGCGGTGTTGGTTTGTTCCCGCGTTTCTTTACGTTCCGTAACCTAGATGGCGCCACCATACCGTGGCAAGCGTTTGGTTTGTTTTTGCCCGTATTTCAACCTGGCTTGTTTTTGTTCTGGGAGAAAATATTCGTTCCCTGAAACAGTGCTCGCTCGACAAATGGGGTCACGTAAGACACCGTTGCTTGCGTCAATCGGCCAGTGTCGTCTGAGACAACCCCAAGCCCCATAGTGCTGTGCAGCTAAACCAAAGCATGCTGTGCGCAGTACGAACAGCAGAACGCATCAGTACTTCTGTGTTTACATGTGCTTTCGTAACTTCCACTGTTTGTCCCATCATTCCTATTGCTTTGTAAAGAATGTGCCCTAAATTTAAGCGCAAATCGCTCGTTCGTCTAGTTTGTAAGCTCTACCTAATTTGCGTCTGCTTCTGCCAGCCTCCGCCGATCGCAGAGCTTAGCCCATGTGACATCACAGGTTCTGTTGCGGGAAATGAGCTGGTGGGTCGCATGACCATTCCCGTTTTTCCTAATTATGTAGCTTATGTGAGCGAAGTTTACGTTAAAAGTGGTGTCAGTATGATTCTAACGAGACAATCTTTTGAATGAACCAAACTTGTGTTTTCTCTTCATGGCTCCTTTAAAAAACGCCGGCCGACAATCTAGACAATGGGAATGAAACATTGTTGAGGTAGTGTTTTAAGAGGCGGAAGGGATGGAATGAGGCCTGATTGTGGCTGACACTTTTTTTCTTCCAGTATGGAGATTAGCGACACGCAGTACACAACGTTTTTTTCTGCTTACAATACCTACTTACAACCCAGTGATGTTGTTTGTAAAGTACATGAGTGTAAATTCTGTCGCGAATTGTCGCGCAGACCGACGCCGTATCTTTTTCAAAACCGGGATCTCTTCTCTAAATATCACAATTATTTCGCTTGAACTGCAGTACAAAATTGTAAACTTTTCACTGGCCTTCTCTGCTAACTACCCGTGCTTTGCAGAAAAAGGAAAGAAGCAAGGAATATTTTTAAAACCAATGGTGCGTGGTTGCGTTAGAAGTTTCTATCACTACTCGATCAATTGAACAAAGTTGCGTGGACGAGGTTTTCGAGAGCCGCTCGCTACAAGTGCTTCCGTGAAACTAAGTTGAAAATGGCACTGCAATTAGCCCTGCTGGTTCGAGGAAATTTGATGTACATGTCCCATTTCGCTTTGGCAGGTTAGGTTGAACATGATTCACATTTCAGGGGCGACAGCACGGGACATGCCTAGAGAAGAGTTTCATTTGTCGATAACCTCGGGCCGTTTATATTAGAGTATCGGGAGGAGCCTTCCCGTCTGGTCACGACTGAACCAATCATGAAAAGATCCTTGAAGGTTTCCCGAAACTGCCGGCTCATGCCGCAATAGATGGCAAAGTTGAGGGGGTAGCTTAACATGATAAAGAAGTTACTGAACAGCACAACAATATTCAGCGAGTCGTAGGACACGCCAGGCATGTTGTTTGTGTTTATCAATACGTGCAAGAGCACAATGACAGCCAGCGGTATCTCGACCAATAGAAACACGCTCACTACGATGATTAGCATCATTGTAGTGCAGTTGCTGTCCTTTAACTTTTTGCAATCGCTCTTCCTCCTGCTCTCCTGGAACAGCTTCAGCCTTTTGTCCCTGGCGCGTTTCAGAGCACGGAAGAGAAGAACGTTGAGAACCACAAGAACAGTGCAGGGCCCTGTGTTGACAAATACTACTTTAAAAGCATAGTAGGCAATGTAGTAGGCGTGCTCTGCGAATAAGGACTGGACCCATTCGGCGGTTTTCATGCTGCAGCCCCAAAGCACTCGGTCGCCCCAACGAAACTGGACATCTTCGAAGGTTCTGTCGAAAAAACGTGGCAATTGGTGAGCCAACGCTAATGTCAGGATCCAGCAGATCGCACCCGTGACGTTGGGAACGGTGCACCAGTCTCTTGCTCGAGCCGGGTGACAAACATATATGTAGCGTTGACCAGCCAGAAGAAGCGTTAACCAGATTGAAGCCGTGTGGAAGAAGTTAGGAATCACTTCGTGCATGCTGTTGTAGGCGTAGCAGGCAGGTGCTGGCGTCAGAATGCCGTCGTAGTTGCCAAGGGAGTAGATGTAGAAATACCAAGGAGATGGGACAAGGAGCGTCATCATATCGCAAATTGCCATCCCGAGCAATACAATGTTGGTCGGCGTCCGCATGTGTCGTTGGGACAGCACAATCACGACGAGTGTGTTCGCAATGATTGTGACAACAAGGAGTAAAGGCATGGCGTAACCAAGAAGCGGAAGTGTGAACTCGATGGGAGCTCCACGGCTTGTAAGGTTGAGAAGGCCAGTCACATTTTCGGCGAGGGGAACAGTGACACTGGTAGCATTTGCCTCCCTTGCTGGTCCGTTGCTGTGTGTTTCTTTGAAGTAGTAGCCCCGCGCTCCTGAAAGAATACAAAGAAAAATTACCCATGGCACCACTTTGAACATAACTTACTCCTCTGAAATACCAGAAACCAAGCGTGTGTTGAAGGCAAAGATACAAATTCATGCAGAAGTAGTGTTAGGCAGCAAAAGGCGCATGCGCAAATAAAACATAGTTATTTTTATTTATACGGAAAGTTGCAAAAATAAGGTAAGTTGCGCATACAAACTTAATATTGTGATTAAAAACAGGGTAATTTTTCTAGTTGCCGCACCTAACCGAATTTCTCAAAACTGAAGATATAAGACTCAATGTGCGAGGAATACTGTCAGGCAAAGTATTTCCATTTAAATACCATTAGCATTCAGAATTCACCATACTTGTTATGCGTAATAAAAAGGAAATTACGAAGAATATATAGCAATCTTTTAGAATTCCACAAAATTCTACAAAATTGTGTACCCTAGTTTGGTACCCTAAACGTTTGTAACCAACTTGGTAACTTTCCTTTGTTTTATGTGCATCATTGAGGAGGTGCGAACGAAATACAAATAAGCATTTTTCGAAGCTGACCATGTATTGCCTACGTTAAACATACGCATTCGAACTCAATGAAAAGGTAAGGAAACTCATTTGGTAAAGATTCAATGAGAAAACTATGTTTTGCCACTGTTTTTTTTGTAGTTCTGTAGCAAATTTAATAACAATAGTGGTTACGGGAACTGGCAACGGGAACCGCCTTTCTTTCAATAAGAAGTTAGTACGCGACATAAAACCCAGATGATTTGATCACTACAACGATATTTTTTTATTACTATCGGAGTGCCGCACGGATTGTATTCTAATTTTTCTCCCGTCATTTGGAAAAAAATTCCTTAATGCAAATTCAAAGCGCCTGTGGGGTACAACCTCATTGCAAAACAGCATTCAGTACCTCTGAAAAACAGCTCATTTGTATCAGAGATTTTGCGACAAGTGCCCCTCCGCTTTGATTCTTCATGCTTCAATTAAGCGAGTGATGGTCTATATGAAAGCATATGCTGCAAGTGCAATTTCTTCCTCTAAGTGCTCACCACCGCAAAATATATTCTCCGACTACACTGAGGTTGCGTATGGTACCAACGCAAGACCTTGTATTGAACGTGCTGTAACTACGAGCTTGGAAAACCTTGTATCGATATAACTGCTCGGGAGTTTTTCTGTATATCGTTAGGCATGGGTTGGAATAGAGAACGTTTCCCGCGAAGGCGCGTGGCTGACTTCAGTGCTACGAATAGTTGCATTTGGCACCCGCGTTGCACCATCTCTTTGCGAGTCTCCACTGTGTGAATTTTTCGGGGAAGAAATCACACACCAAATCTCACCAGAAGCAATTAAGGCTGAGTGTAAAAGTGAATCAAGTACGGTATTTAGTTGGAACGTCTTGGTTAAATTGATTTTACGTGTTCCCAAGACGAGAAGTACAGAAGAAACGACAAAATTCTCTTAAGCGTTCGTTTATTACACTGCCCTAATGAAGGTATCGAAGTCAAATCAGCCAACAAACGGCCATAGCAAGGAGAAGTCGAGCCGTAATGTACACATTGTCGCTATTTTATAAGGCTACCTGCACGGACACTGCACACAACAGACAGATTTGAGACACAACGGCACTTAGTGCGCTTATCTTCAAGAAACCAAAGATCATAGAATAAGGTAACATTTTTTGTGTTCCTTCATTACTTTGAAAAGACCATTTGTTTTTATATCCGATAACAGCAGATGGTTGACTAAACAGCTGGTACTCCAAGATTTGCCACTGGGGAGATTTACGTTGCAGAGTTTTACTGGACATATTAAGGCTTCAATAATGATTTAGTCATATCAACGTCAGCACTTCACGTAATTGCAAGTCGCTTATAAAAAACGCTTTAGACCCACCATGCTAAAAATTCCTTTATTTCGTTTTTTATGCAGAAAGTAGTTATGGTCAAATTTTAAATGAATCAGTAATCACAAAAACGACCAAACTGACCTTCAAATTTTAGTTGAAGCAGCATGACAGAAGTGCTGATGCAAATATATTACTAAAGAGCAGGCTGTGGTTCACAAAATAAGGAAAGCAGATATTTTTTTAATTTTTTAGTATGTAAGTCATGTCACCAAAAACGAATGAGCATATGCACATACTAAGAGTCTCAATTAGGTGTTTGTTCAATAAATGGTTCCGGGTTTCTCGAAAAAAGAGATTCTACCTTCACTGGAACCGTTATTCCAGATATAAACCAAGTACCTCCACTTCTTTCACGCTTTCAGCATGAGCACTATTAAGCGTACTTCAAACTCCGACAAGACTTCCAGCGCACGGCGCGTTCAGCGGAGTACGTCGAAATTATTCATTGGCATTTACTGGAATTAGTTGCAAAAGTCAGTTGTAATACTTATTCCTCTCATAATACTTCACATTACAAGTTTTAGTGTTGCAGATGTATACTTGAACAATTATGAGCAGCAAGAAAATTCATTTCTGCCCTTACTAGCTGCCCTTTTGCACACACAAATATTTGTAAAATTTTCCCTCAATAACTTTAACAATTCTCTCTGTACCGCCTGAGGATGTCGTATTTCACATATTAATATTCATGCTCAAATTCTTAAATTACGTTCAGTGTAAGAGCCAGAAACATGTTGCTCGAAGAAAGACAGAATAATAAATAAATAAAAGGTGGGGGGGTGCTTCTATGCAAACCAATCTAAATATAGAGCTGCGTGCTTAAAATGGAAGCTTTTTGCAACATGATTGCAGAAAGCTTGAAGATATCACATGGTTATAAGCCTTATAGACGAGTCTCAAGAAGCCTTTAGGGCATCCTCAGACCAATGCTCGAAACAGGATCGACATAACGGAGCTGGTATGCCCAATGGAAAAGCGTAAAATCTTCAGGTGTGTTTACCGCAATTTTTTAAAAAAAGCCAGTCTGCTAACTTCTCTGCGATGATTGCCATTAAAAATATTTCAACAAAGCCTGGAGCTGAGATTTTTTATAGAAAATATCCTTACACTCGTTTTTGTGCTTATATTTTGTGCTTATAAATGCGTATATTTTCGCTAAGTTTATTGTAAGCAGTGTTGTGTAACAGTTGTTTTGTCTGGGCAAGCGCTGGGTCAGAGAGATATTGATGTTGAATTCATTGTTACACCTTGTGGTTATTCCGTAGAGGCCGTATAAAATACCGATCTGGAAGTTCGCAAATTGTTGCTACCGCACTTGCACGTTTCGTAACAAAACTCTATGAATCAAGTTTTTCACTAAACCCTTAGCAACCTAGCCTCTCAAATTGCAAGAGCACGCATTTTGCCGACGTCTCCAATCCGCCCTTAAAAATGAGTCCAGCATGCAGCGGAATTCTCAAGCCACGGCTAACACCCAAGCGAAATGCCTGTTCGGTGCATGCAGAAGCATTTATTACCATTCGTATGCTAATCATATCCAGCATGCTTACAATGACAGCGCATTTGTTTGGTGTTTCGAAGCTTATTTGCTTGTTTACTGGGCAAACACTTAGCATTCTTTACTGATACGTTTCAATATCTACTTCTACTAAGCAAGCATAATTCATGAGTAAAAAATTAAGCTTACCTGATGCTTATCTCCGACGCTGTGTCTTGCAATGTCTTGCATACGAACTGGCGCATCTAGAACGTGGCGCCCGCATTCCGCTCCCCCTATCGAAGACGTCGCAAGAACAGTGCTGTCGCAACACCAAATCAAATGCAGTGCCACATGAGTGCCGGCCTGGAATGGCTTACCCCACGAACAAATATGGCGGATTTTTATAAAAAACTGCTAGCGCATCAACTGGATCCTTTTTGCAGTTGTATAAAAAACACGAAACGCAAAAAAAAATGAGAAAACTGTATTATTCCGAAATATCTCATGATTTTGCGAGGTTATCAGGCACGGTAATTTGACGAGGTCAGTCTTGAGAAACAAATGCAAAGCAGCCGTTCTACTTTCGTCAGGTAAGACATCAGAAGAGGTTGTTAGGTCACATGCTTTTACTGTAACTAAGGGTGAGAGGCTTGTGCGGGATTAACTCGAAAGTTATTTCCATAATCTTTTCGCAGTTTCTGCGGCGGAATTAGGAACTACAGTGAAAAGCAACAATGTACTACGTGCCAGCGAAAGCGGCCTCACGTTCGCGTAATGGTACCATAATGTTGCAGCACGTTGCCGCGCTGGGTTTCATCAGAAGTGGGTAAATTTCGCAAGCGGCGTTTGACATTATGAATAAATGACGACAATATCGAACATCATAACTGGGAGCGGAACTAGATAAATATGAAATTATAAAACGTTTTTCGAGATACGTTTTTCGAGCATTAAAATAGCGGTGTAAAATAATTTCAACATAATATTACCAAGAAAATTTGTAAAGCTCTCGCTCTGTTTTCGCTGACACAGAGTACCACCTTGTTTCAAGAAAAAATAGTTACAGGTGTTGCAGGATACCACGACTCTGGCGAGCCGCAGGCCCAGATAGACTGCGAAACATTTACGGCCAACAAACTTTGCGGCGGCTGCCCAGTGGCTGCTGGACATGCAGCGCCCGGGAGGCACCGCCGTAGGCGAGTGATTAGGTCAGGATCGTAGCCTCCCTCGGCGGATATCGCGGCGAAAAAAAGCTTTCTGTTCCTTTAGGTGAGTCATTTCCGCCTTTATCCTATTCAGCCCCCGGCGCCGACACTGGTTATTTTGCTGCACAATGTGGTATTAACAATTTGCAGTAAATTGTAGAGATGAGTGTTAGCATTCAAAAGTAGATACCTTCGTGCTAGTATAAGCGTTTGAAGAAAGGAGTACGTATTCTTGAAGATTTCTCAGCAGCCAATGGCCAATAATTCAACTAGGGCTTGAGTGAAGATGGTGCAGCAACAGATGTAGCGTGGATGAACTTTGCCTGAGTATACGCTATCTATGAAGCGATGTGCTGGTCTAATATTACCATTAATTTAAGCATAGCTGTTACAGTCTAGAATCTGAAGGAAACTGCGTTCTCGAAAACGGGTGCTGCGGCAAAGGACACTTTCTAGTGGCTACTCTGTAGCTGCCAATCTAATGAAGGTATCTTAAAAAGTGATACCGAAATTGGTGACTAATGCTTGAAAACTAATGACCTCGAGCGCGACCCAGCGCACCTCTGAAAGCCATCACTTAGTAGAAGCGTGACAAACATACAGTTGTCGAAAATTGCTTTGGACGTCCATGCTCGTCCTGCCAGAAAAAGACGATGTCTTTCTGGAACAGTGTCATTGTATTTTTAACCAATGTTGTTGAATGCTTTATTTTTAGGACATTTTCACCCCTGCCTGGATGCCTGAATAGCTGGTTGACGAGTATGCTGGTTGCCAAAGCATGCTTTAATTGCTAAGAAATCTTTAATCAAACAATGCATTTTCTTAATTTCCTTCGCAGCAGTTTCATGATGCAGCCCCTGTTTGCATTACAATAAACAGGAAGTGAGCCAGGCAGCTGTGATGTATGGCGGTAAAGGGCAACTGAATTCAACGTTACCATCGTGGACTGAAAAGTTCGTTGACAACGATCCAAACTTCCGGTATTATCTTTGTGCTTGTTTGAAAATTCCTTGCGTTATAAGCCAAAATATATCAATGAGAGAAAATCAGCATTCGAAGAATCCAAATACTTGTGGAAAGCAACATAATTTCGAGTAATGACTCAGCATTATGGTTGAAAATTTCCTGTAATATCTTCGTGCTTGATTGAGAATTCATTACCTCATTATCCCAACCGATCAATTAGTGACCGTGTTCTCGAGTTGCCCTGAATAAAACTAATTAAAAAGTAAAACAACTGTCAAGCATGGCTTTAAAAAATGGTAACTCGGCCTTAAAGCTCTCAGAGATTGTCATTTAGCAAATAAATAGTCGTGTCAGTGTCACCATTTGTGACCGTGCTTTGTATTTATTCAGAAAAACACTAATAGTGTGCTGAGTCTTCTATTTAGAGGACGTGCTGTGAAAGGACTTTCAGAAGTACCTACACTTATCTGTTAAGTAAAGAATTACAATTCAAGGTATTCAATTTTTTTTCTTGAAGAGTCCAGCGAAGATATGCTCATTTACTACCAGGATAATAATTAGTGCACTACAGTCAGGCGGAACACTCGTTCTACTTTACAATGTCAATTAGCCATGTTGTTTTTCCAAAACCACACAGGAAGATCACAAGATAGAATTGTTGCTTTTATCCCAGACGCCTTCGAAAAATGGTAAGAACGTCCAGTAATTTATTCTCATTCTTTCGGTATGAAGTGGATAAGAAACCCATTACAATTTTTACAGTGATCGGAATGCTGGGAGTCAAATAAATAAATATACTGGGCACAAGTTTTGGCCTCAGTTTCAATAATCCTAAAAATCAATTTAAGCTGAATTTAATAATGTGGTTACACATTTTCTATCTCCTACTTTTATTTCATTATTTATCAAATGTTGATTATATCTGAAGCGTGAGCCATTTCTTGCACCGTAACCAAACGAAAAGCGCCATCAACTCTAAACTAATACTAGTAAAATTGTTTTGTGGAGACGGTCTTTCTTCTAAAGAGAAATATTGCTTATTTTAATGAGTGCCTAGCCAAACTCGTCAGAAACCTATATTGGACAATTATCATAGTCACTTTCCATCTTTGAATCTAGAGAGGTAGGGTATATTTGTTAGGCCACTTATTTGCTTTCTTTGGCCAAAGATATCGTCATCACAACTTTATAAATAAAGTTCACAAAAACACAAACATACTTTATAGCTTTCAAGCATGCTTATACAATTATTTCGATGTCATTGGCCGGTCGTACTAAGTCAGCCAATAAATTAAACGCAGTTCAACAAGGCGGAAAATCTGCTAAAACAGTGGAGCTGTGGTTCGCTTGTGTCGCCTCTAACGAAAAGAGGCGCGCTCGCCCTATGATGGCAGCAGCGTCGCCGCGTAAATTCTACCGTTCTCGCAAAAGAATAGGCAGGAAAAGGTCGGCGGCGCAACGCTTTCTCTCTCCACTTTCCCCAGCCAGAGGGAAAGGAACCCGCCTCTGCAAGAACACTTCGACCGCCATCAGTGGACTTGGGAGCCAGTTTCTGGGATCCCACTTCCGGATTAGGAATTTGCTCCTACCCCAGCGTGACGCAGGACCTTCAGCAGACTGACGAAAAGGCTTGGCCTACAACAGCTCGGTGTTAAAACGAATGGTTCAAAGGTGCAATTATGAATTTCGGGTTTTGCACGTTCCACTTAGTGCAGATGGGGCGCAAACTCATTGCAACTCCTCCTTCGATGTCTCGCTTCATTACCTATTCAGCGCAGTCTGTGTGTACGTAGAAGCGTTGTCGTTATTTGTGTAACGTAGCAATAAACATTCGCAGCAGTCCCTGCAAGCGTACTTTTTTAGTTAAACGCATAATGTAATCATAAATTCTCATTCTTGAGCATGTCTTCACAGGGTATTGAGTGCCAATAGAGCATATTCTCTACAACTTGCTCCTTGGAAGGTAAAATCCTAGGCTTCATTTTCGTTTCACACCCCGCAATTGACCCAGTTGAGATATGCTAAAACGCGTCGTACGCACGCATTTTCGTTATTATTCGCTGCATCTAACAACATCACTGAAATATTAAAAATGAACTTTTTTTTATAAACCCTGACCATTCTGAGTTTTTGTCTCAATTTCGCTCGCGTAAGGAAAACGATCTTCACAATTGTTAGAAAGGAAAGAAATAGTATTGCTGTATTTTCCAAGAATCTACTAGTGCACATATATTGGGTGAATGGCATGGAAGTTGCTAGTCGATGGGAGGGCAAGAGCGGATTGATAGTCGTCGCATGGCAACCTTTTTCAAGACTGGCTCTATCTTTCCTACTCCTTCCATTCCCACGACAACGGGTGTTCCGCTTATTACTGAGGAGGCACCGGGCAACGTTTTCTTGCTTCCCCTCTATGCAGGCACTCCGGCAGAAGAATGTATTCGCCTCGGGTTACCCCATCTCTCTTGTGGCCGTACTCGTCCCAACCAACAAAAGATGCAAACAACGAAAACCATGATTACAGAGGCTCCCTCCCCGTCCACTGACACGTGGCGCTCCAGCGCTAGTAGGAGGCATATCAGGTATTCCTCATTTTTGCACGGACAAGAAAGCGGCAAGTGCCATTTCTTAGTGCGTTCCTTGAGTGCACACGTCAAGGTATGAAGAGAGGGGCAAAAGCACGCAACGAGGCCCATGAAGGCACAAAAGAAGGGTATGCATTACGCCAGGTATCGCGCTGCACGTGCCTTTAGTACGGCCGGCAAAATTTCCCCGCGGCTTGGAACGTCTGCAAAGAGCTCTTTTCTCCGGCAGAAGAGACCAAAACGTGATCCGTCCTTCTCAGTCCCTACGAAAACTATAAAAAAGGGGCCTTTCACTGCGGCCCGTACGTCCACAGGAAGCCGCCTTAGGCTAGACGCAGCATTGACGTCTTTTATGACTGTGCTCGAAAGGAAATTTAGTCAGTTGATGTTTTGCGCTCTTGTGCGCGTGGAAGGCCAGCGGTGCTTCCTTCCGGGTGCTCTGTTATTCCAGAGACGACGCGAAGAAGCCAGACCGCCAACACGTGAAGCACACGTCGGAAGCATCGGGGCAGTCCCGTTATCAAAGGTAACACTGGTAAAGGCAGTGCTGCCGCCTCTAAGATGTTGAAACAGATAAAAGCTTTGCAAAACACGCATTTTCACCTTTTGTTGGAATGACAGAAGCAGACGTAGAAAACTAGGGAAAAGAAGCGAGGAAGAATAAGCGAAGAACAAGAAAGAAGTTACCACGTGCACGTTACAGTTTTAGTTATCATCATCATGCTTTTCTAGAATAAAATTTTGTTCGTCGCAACGTCACCATGGCCTCTGTGATTTCTTCCTCTGAACAGAGGAGGCTTCAATGTAGAACTTCAATGTAGAAGTTCAATGTAGTTCTTCAATGTAGAACTATGTTACTGCCCTCATATTGATAGTGCTGTAAAAACGAGACAACGTCTCGTTTTTACAGCCCTATCAATATGAGGGCAGTAACATAGCAGCAACATAAGGCAGTAACAAGCCTGCGCTTCTTCAATTCTTTTGGTTGGTCATTTAGATAAGTAGGGAGATTTGCAAACACAAACGAGTGGTCAGGAGCCACTGAGAGTATCTCCATGTGCCATTTCGGCTCTCAACGACATCCTGCATACGCGCACGCGTATATTTCGGCGGCTGATCCTAAAGCGAAGATTTTCTTCATCTAAGGATCGCGGAGCAGCGTGATTACTTATTCGGTTTACGATAATCCACGCCAGCTTTCGTGAACTGGCAACATTTTCATGACAAATCATGGCAACTGCATGCCAGTTTTGGTCATTTTAAACGATTTATCTGCCTTCTTCTCTGCTCACATTGGGTAATTGAGGAGGATTGGGAAGGGGGAAGGGCTAGGGGATAAAAATGGGGAAGGCTGCCCAGGTTCATCAAACAAGGTCGCCACCGACGTTTTTTAGCCTTATGGGCCCGTTTTTACAGCCTAAATACTTACCCGCGATTTTTAATTTTTTAAGAGAGTATGAAGCAAGTTGATCTAGCGCGATGTGGTATTTTTGTCTTTCTCCCTTCTTAGCTGCTACTGCGAGATCAAGAACCTTACTCGCGGGCTTCGCGATCTACGGCTGATTAACTTGGTGTCAGCCAACGACACCATTTTTAATGTGTTCCCAACATCAGTTACATAGAATTCTCCGTATCATCGCTAAATTACGCGTGACGAACAGGATCATTTTTCCTGAAAAAGCGTCCCCGACACTTGTCTATGTCGAAAGATTAAAGTGTTTGGCTTCTGCATGATATATAGTGTGTATTTCAATGACGATTGGTATGTTGGGTAGTTGGCAGCTTATTACGTATTCTAGGTAACGTATTGACCAAAAGGTGTCAGTGGTTTCGGTTGTCTTAACTTTTCCGCCAATGGTTGAGGATTCTTTCGTTTATGTTTCAAGCGGAGTTAGAAACGACTGCGCCCGGTCGGTTATCTGCGACAGCACTCTTCCCTTGTTTTTTACCTGATTCTTACAACCCGAACGTGTTTCAGGAGAATCGGCTTAACTCCCGACTTCTTTCCGAATAGACATTTTCAAAGTACCGATCTTCCCGTTCGTGCGCTGGCGGTCCGCCGTTCTCAACCACTGCCACGTGGAAGCAAGCTTTCGAACTATTGGCATGAATCTATCGCTCGCTACCCCAGGCTGGGAAATGCAGCACTGACATTGTTCTGCCTAGATAACGGAATCTGTGATGTCGAAAGAACTTTCTTACACCAAAGATACGTTCAATGATCGAGCTGGTCTCGAATGGAGACCGCCGAAAAAGATTTTTTACTGCCCATCACTACTGCGTTATTTTCAAACAAACGAAAACGAAAAATTTCGCACAGTATTCGCTAGAAAACCCGGATGTCTCCCTGATTACCAAGTAGAAACACACAATAATTTCAGTGCCATAGAGTTAAGGTCCCCGTGATTAATTCCGCTAGAATAAACTTAACGTAATACTTAGTATATCAGAATGTTTTCACCCCGAAAAACTCGCATTTCCGAATGGCTTCACCAGAAACCGGATTTCTTCCCGATTCTGGGTATGTAATGCAGCACCCGATTTTTCGCCTCAGCATCATTTTTCTTATTATACATTTTTCGGCAGAAAGTACGTGCCTTGTGATTTTCGTATGACTACTACATAAAATCTAATAAAAGCAGCCTTTATTGTGGCCTTTAGGAGTGCTTCTTGCAAAATATATCCAGAAGATTGTTATTCCGAACCAAGATGTGCTCGTGCATCATAAAAGGCCCATCCCTCTTCGATGTTGTTATATGTTGTAGCGGTGCTTTAGAATGGCAGTTAGAACCTATGGTCCAAGAGGTGTACATGTTCGTTTTGAAGGAAAATCCCGCAAATGATTAGGTTTCCTAAGGTTTTTTACGGCAAGGAGCTGCGGTTCTTCAATTCTTTTGGTTGTTCATTCAGATAAGTAGGGAGATTTGCAACCAAAAAGAGTAGGAGCCACCGAGAGTATCGGCAACATAACTTGCTTTTTTTCTGTTGAAATTAACTGCGAAAAGGAACTCCCCATGCTCCATTAAGCCATACGGAGTATGTTTTCCAGAACGCTATTTGATGTACGGAATGTCAGAAACTCGGACTGCATTTGGACGCAACGAGCGGGTAAAAGGTGGTTTTCCTAGTTGAACGCTTGGAAAATAACCTTCCTGCTGAAGGCCCGAGAAGAAAAAAACCGGATAAGAGCTTGTGCCCCTTGCATACTATTTCCTGAGCTGTGCTAGAGCGTTTTGAGCTTTACTGCCTCCCTCTTCGTAGAAACGCGGTAAAAACGGTGTGATGTTGTACTTGCCGCAAAATAATATCTGAAGCACAAAACGGTCAGACAGAAGACGACATTTGCACCAGCTATAGGATCGTTGTTACGTAGCAGTTAAATTAAATCCTTACGTGCTGAAGGAACACCTGGAAGCTATTGAAATCTCCTGCTGGAGACAAGAATCTCAAACATGAACCAGAAACGCACGTTACGTTCCGATGTGCTCAAAGACTGTTAAGCAAACTAGGGCAACCTATACTTCAAGGCACCATAATGAGAAAATACATGTGTGTTTTATTCGACAGGTTTGGCGTTTTATACTGCCACCAAGAGAGAGTGAGAGAACTGTTTAATGTTGGCTGGAGAGGTCAGCTCTCCCAACGTGTCTTGGGCAGCGAGCGAAGCTTTCTTCACTGAGAAATTAAACATGTTGAGCGAACATTTAAATTCTCCCGCTAAATGGTGTATTTTGTGACGTCAGTAATGTCGTTTTTACTGAAAAAGCATAAATCTGATGTTAGTATGGTGGCTCAGGCTCTTACGGCAGAAAAAACGTCATTTTATTGCCTTATTTACAGTCTGCGTTTATAGATGGTGCGATTATACCGCTCCAAACCGCCATCCGAACTTGCTGTGTTTCTGACTGGATTTGTGATGATGATGGTTGGGTTTTTACGGCGCAAGGCCGACTAAGGACAAAGAGCACCAGAGAAAAGTTTATATAATGTAGCGAAGTTTTTCCCACAAAAAGGTAGGAAAAAAAAGAACGTGTCAACCGAACATTGTAAAATCAGTAAAAGATAATGGTGATGGCTGGTGTATAGGGCCAGATTTGATTATGCGTGATCAGAAATGAGGTTTAAAAACTTAACTTCTGACAAATACTCAAACACATGTTTCACAGAAACAGTGGCATCGTCACCTAGAAACAGCGATGGATGTAGTGGGATATGTGATCTGTAGAGTTCTCTGAAGTGTTCGTGCCTTGTTGTGGGAAGTGCCTTGCATGTGATTAGTATGTGCACTACGGATAGGGCCTCTCCGCACCTGCTGCACTGGGGTCTAGAAGATCCCGTCAGCAAATACGAGTGCGTTGCATGAGTGTGCCCTATCCGCAGCCTACCCAAGGCGACTTCCGTGTGTCTGTTGTGTGAGTCAGCTGTGTACCTTCCCAAGTGTGGCTTTATTACATGTAGTTTGTTGTCTGTCTGTTCATTCCAGTGTATTTGCCATGTTCTGCGCAAGTGTTGTCTTATGTGTGGCTTGAGGTCTGTATAGGTTATCGTCGTTATGTCCACAGTGTTCCTGAGTGCAGCAGCAGCGGCCCTCTCGTCTGCCAACTCATTCCCAGCAATCCATGCGTGTCCTCGGGACCCAGCAGAGGACCAGCTCATGCTTTTGTGCATACGCGGACATAATAGTGTTGAATACAAGATTAACTATGTGGTTTTTCGAGGGCTTGTGCGATGACAGTGTGCGAACAACACTCAAAGAATCTGTATAGATGATGGAATTGGAAATTTGGTTTTCAAGAATGTGTGGTACAATCAGTAAAATTTCATACGCTTCTGCTGAAAAAATTGTTGTGGGCACGCTCATGGTTCTGGCTGCATTGAAATTTGGACCATGAGCGGCGCACGACACCATAGTGGAGGTTTTAGAAGCGTCACTATAAAATTCTGCACATGTGTATTTAAACTGCAAAGACAGAAAGTGCTGCAGTATTGCGGCTCGTGGTACCCGTTTTTTGTCAAGTCTCATAAAAGAAAGGTCGGACGACACAGGGCGAACTTGCCAAGGCGGTAAACTGTTTGAAAAGGATGACCTATATACATCTAAAAACGAAGAACTGAGATCAGAGGCTCGCTCTCTCACTCTAAGTGAACAGGGCAGAGGAACGGATGGGCGATTTACAAATAGCAGAGATGTTGATGTATCGTTAAAGACAGGGTAAAAAGGATGATTATTAAGTGATGAAATTTTCAAAGCATATAGCAAGTCCATGTACGTTTGTTGGTTCTCAAGGCTCCACTAATCACACTCGACATACAGACTCTCGATGGGGCTAGTGCGAAAAGCACCCGAGGCGAGACGAAGCCCCAAGTGTAGAACTAGGTCAAGCATTCGTAACGCTGTTTTACTCGCCGACCCATACACCACACTGCCATAGTCCAAACGAGACCCAACCAAAGCAGTATACAAGCGCAGCAGGAGTTCTTTACTGGAACCATAGGATTGGTGGGAGAGAACCTTAAGGATATTCATTGTTTTCAGACATTTATGCTTAAGTTCCTTGATGTGGGGAATTAATGTGAGTTTGTGGTCAAACACCACACCTAAAAACTTGTGCTCCTTGTTCCCAGGAAGCGACACGCCATTAAGAGTAATGTCTGGGTCCATATGGACCCCGCGCTTCCTAGAGGACACAACGCAGGATCTTTTTACAGGATTCAATTTAAAATCATTCTTTTCTGCCCAGCCGGCGAGTTTCTTTACACCAAGCTGGACTTGACGTTCGCAGATTGACATATTGCATGATTTATAGGATATCTGGACGTCATCTACATACATGGATAAGAGATTGTAGGTGGCAGTGCCTTACGAAGAGAGTTCATTTTTACTATGAAGAGAGTGCAGCTCAACACGCCACCTTGTGGCACGCCATTTTCTTGCACGTGAACGTTTGAGAGTGCACAAACAACTCTTATTCGAAACTTTCTGTCTGACAAGTAACTAGCAAGAGTGTTCAACATGTTACCCGAAACACCGAACGACTTGAGGTCACTAAGGAATTCATAACGCAAAGCGGTGTCGTATGCCTTCTCAAGGTCGAAAAACACAGGTAAACAATAGTGCTTTTGCGCGAAGGCATCCTTGATGTACGAGTCAAGAGCTACCAGTTGATCGTTCGTCGATCGCCCCACCCTGAAGCCTGCCAGGCTGCTCTCGAGAAGACCGTTGTACTCAAGGAAGTACACGAGCCTGCGATTTACCATCTTCTCGAAGAGCTTGCACAGGCAGCTCGTCAAGGCATAGGACGATAGCTTGAGGGGGACGACGGGTCCTTTCTCTCCTTCAGGAAAGCTACAACTATAGCCTCCTTCCAAGAGTTTGGAATGTGCCCCGAAAGCCATATCTTGTTATATAGGTGTAAGAGTGTTAGAAGAGTTTCTGCGTGCAGGTGTTGTATCATTGTGTATGTGATGTTGTCTGCGCCTGGAGCTGAGGGTTTACACGTGCTCAAAGCAGCCCTCAGCTCGTGCAGTAAAAACTCTGAGTTATAAGAAGATGTTGACCTATTGTTATCTAGTATAGGCTTCTTTTCGGCCGTTTGTTTGTGTTTCATGAAAGTGTTTGTGTAGTGTGCTGAACTGGATACGTTTTGGAAGTGCTGTGCGAGGGTGTCAGCCTGGTCTTACAGTGTGTCCCCTGTTGTGCTGACCAGAGGCAGGCTATGTGTTTGTTGTCCTTTGAGTTTGCGTATTCTTGTCCAGACTTTCCGTGTGTCTGTGTAGAAGTTTATTGATGTTATGAAGGAATGAACTCTCTCGTTTTGCCTCACGGCGCACACGTTTTCCTAACGCCTTGGCCCGTTTGAACAAAACGAGGTTACCCGAGGTGCGGTACCGACGAAGGACACCCCACGCCTTGTTCTGGGCCTCTCGCGCCCCCCTACAGTCCTCATTTTACTACGGCCTCCTCTGCTGGCGCGGGGCACCAGAGGCGTGGAAAATGGACTTTTTCCCGGCGTCGAGGATGTGCGACGTGAGCAGTTGGGTAGCTTCTTCAACGTGTAGGTGTCCTATGGATGTGTGGTGTTTTTATGTCTCCGTAAATGTTTTCCAGTTAGCTCTTAATTCATTAATCCTTTTATGGGAAGAAGGACTGCTCGGGCCTGTACCTATATGAAGTGGGGAAATGGTCACTACCTTATGGTACCGTGCCCACACCCCACTCAAGACATGGAAGGAGAATTGCAGAACCAATAGCCAGGTCAAGATGTGAGTATGTGTTGTAACCTAAGTTATGGTATGTAGGCTGTTTATTGTTGAAAAGGCATGCTCCTCAAGATGTAAGGAATTTCTCTATCAGGTGACCTCGGGCATGCGTTCTGGAGGAGCCCCAAAGAGAGTTGTGCGCATTAAGGTCGCCTGTTAGAATGTACGGTTCGGGCAGCTGGTCGACCAGCACCTCGAAGACAGAGCTCGATAGGGCATAATCAGAGCAATGTAAATGGAGCATACCGTTATCAACCTATTAAAAATTATTGTGCGGATGGCTACAGCCTCAAGGACGGTGTTCAAGGTGACAGGGTGGCATGCTAAGAATTTTCGAGTGATCATGGCCACACCGCCAGCAGAGTGTGTGCAGCCATCTCTGTCCTTTCTGTATACCAGGTAACTATACAAGAAATTTGTGTGTTTGGAATCCAGATGTGTTTCCTGGACGCACATTACACTTGGCTGATTGTCATGCAGAATCTCATACACGTCGTCAAGATTATTCAGAAGGCCTCTGCAGTTCCATTGAACGATATTTTGTCTTCCCATTATGATGTGTTAGAGCTACTGGAGTGTGACTATTTATGTAGGGTCTTTCGGGGCTTGGACTCTTGCAAGGGGTGTTCTGGCCTTCTCCACTGACCTGGACGTAGCAGCTCGTTCCTTCCGCTGCGATGAAAGCCGGAAGGATTCGACGTCCATGTCGTCATCTGAAGGCAAGTGGGTGCCCAGCGGACTGGGCCCCCTTTACGTCGTACCCTTTCGGGTGTTCTTTGCCTGCGCTGCCATTGCCGAAGGAGTGGGGAGCACCACAGCTGGCACAGGCAGTGAGGTGGAAGAGGCGGTCGCTGCAACTGCCTCCATCTCCTCCGTGCCCTTGCGTGTGCTTTGGGCCGGTGGAGAGGAAGCCGTGAATGCAGCGGCATCCCCAACAGACGACGTTGCCACCACAGCCGCTGCTGGGTGAGCGAGCGGTGCAGAGCCTGGTTGGGCTGCCTGGGGCAACCCTGGGGGGGGGGGGGGGCGGGACCAAACCCGACTGGCAGTACTGGGTCCCCGCCGAAACCAGACGCCGCTCCGCCCCATGGTGAGCCGCGTCGGCGTACCTCCCCAGGGGGAAAGAGGCGAACCTCTTCCGAGCCTCAGGAAAGGTGATGTTTTCTGTCACTTTTAGATTGATTATTTTCTTTTCCACAAGGAATTTCTCGCACTTCCTGGAGTAGGCCGCATGAGGGCCCCTGCAGTTTGCACATGTGAGGTTGTCATAATTGCAATTGTCAGTGGGGTGGTCCTGCGCTGCACATTTCGCACAGGTTGTTTTGCCGTGGCAAGAGGTTGTGCTGTGCCCGAACCGCTGGCACTTAAATCAGCGGCGTGGGTTCGGCATGTACGGGCGAATAGAGCATCGGATGTAGACTGCATTTATGTATTGCGGAAGTGTCAATCGGTCGAAGGTCAGGATAATGTGTTTGGTGGGGATTATCTTATCGTCCCTGGGCATCGTGATGCGGCGCATGGCTGTGACGCCCTGGTCCTTTAACCCTTCAAGAAGGTCGGAATCTGTTTCTGTAAGGAGATCCGACTCTGAAATCACACCCTGGGAGCTGTTCTGGCTCCGGTTGGGCGTGATCCTGATTGTCAGATCATGGATGCGAGTTTGGGCAAGAAGTGTGTGGGATTGTTTTTCATTGTTGAGTTCGACAAGGATTTCTCCTGTCCTGAGCTTTTTGGCTTTATACTTTTCACCCAGTGTGCTTTGCAGAAATTATGAGACAAGGAATACCGACAGTGAAGCGACGGGTCTCGTTGGGTCAGCTGACTCGATCACAAGAAAACGATAATAGTTATTCACGTTTGTTGAAAAGACAGTTGTTGACAGAGGTGGGAATGAAACTTCGGTGCGGCCCTTTTTCGGGGGCCGATCACGTCTTGTGGGGGGTTTAGAAAATGCCATATACCATAGTATAGAAACAGGGGACGGGGGTACTTTCTTCTTTGACTTTACCCTGATGGTCAAAGAGGTCCCGGAGCTCATGCCTGGTGAACACAGGGAGCCCATCCGCCGGAGCTTGACCTGGGCTCCGACGGCCACCGTTCGTGGTTTCTAACCCTCCACCTATAAACACATCGCCACGGTTGGATCCAACTTATGTTTGGGGGCTGGGGGTCCGCGGTATCGCCAGTACCGTCACCAAGATTGCTCAAGGTGCCCCGTGCGGGGCTGACTGGATTTGTACCAGCGTTATGTTTCTTACGGTTGCAAATAGTATCGTCCTGGAAAACTAGGGCATACTCGAATTGACAAACCAGGTCACGTAAGTAGCGATTGCTCCAATGGCAGCTGGCCAGAATCGTGTCAGAGAAGCCTAACGCGCCTGACGGCCGTGGAGCTTAGGCCGGCCTAGTGCGCGCCGTACACCCTGGTGCTTCTATGTTTGGGTGTTCGCTCTTAAATTGCTTGTTTGTCCCACCATGCTTACTGCTATGAATAAAATGCAGACTGAATTTAAACGCTAATAGCTTGTTCTGCAACCTCATATTCTCTGTTTGTTTGCGTTGGATTTAGCCGGCCTCACGCAATCGGAATGAGCTGCCGATGATACGTCGTGAATTCAGGGCGGAAAAGTAGGAGGATTGCAAGCTGGCCTAGTTAGAAAGATTTTCTTGGATAAAATTAGCGCGAACTAAGACGAAGACGAAGGAAGAGCAACACAAGGACAGCCGCTGGTCTAACAAGTCAATTTTAGTATCAGCTATGTTATATAACAACTGTCAGGTGTATCAGCCATATTATAATAACAACTATATGTTAATATTAAATTTTAATTTTAATAAAGCGGTTGTCCTTGTGTTGCTGTTCCTTCGCCTTCCTCTGAGTTCACGCTGGTTTTACACAAGAGCGGAAAAGTAGCTGGGCTGCCGCACGCCTATTCCCTGTTTTCCTCGCTATACAGCTTATCTGAGAGAAGGTTTTGTTAAAAATGGTGTTGGTGTAATTGTATAGACGTAATCATTCTATTGAACCAAACTGTCATTTTCTCTGCGTGGCCTTTATGGAACACATGGAAGTGCTAGGCACTTGCATGGGTTCTATCTGTGTGCAAATGCTGGTCACAGCTCAGTTAGTATGATATCCCAGGTTTGCCAGTAGGTGTCT
This sequence comes from Haemaphysalis longicornis, assembly GCF_048455015.1. Lineage (NCBI taxonomy): Eukaryota > Metazoa > Arthropoda > Arachnida > Ixodida > Ixodidae > Haemaphysalis > Haemaphysalis longicornis. The sequence goes on along the minus strand of NW_027526361.1, from coordinate 201,009,174 downwards.
TGGGCGTGATTTTCACTGACCTCCCTGTGCGGAGTAGTTATGACCTCGCAGTTTAACGTGATGCGGCCATCCAATCTTGACCTTTTGAAGCGGAGCTGTTTATGCTTCAGTTACACCTATGCATGACTTCTCTCAAAAGTCGGTGAAGCAAAGTGGAGAAGAAAAAAATGCTAGGCTGAAAAGCGTCAGAACATGTGGCAAGCAGGCAAGGAGCCTACGAGCAGGTGTGGGGAGCCCGCGTCATGGCGCAGATATTTGGGTGAGGAGGCGCGTCGGGGATTCTGTGCCTAGTGCCATCAGCTTTGACGCGCAGGTGTTCTCGTAGCTGAGAGAGACGGTGTATGATCGACGGCATAAGGTACGATCTACCAATAAGATGGGTATACCTAAGAAAAGCCAAGTTAAGGCTAGTGAAGACCACCAGCCCCGTTGTTTCCTCACTCTTCCCATGTCAGTTGCAATGTTGGCCGGATTTCTCTTATTTCTTGCCCCAGGGGATAATTGTAGCATAATTGGCTATTCGCAAGACAGAAATGACATCAAGATGCCTTTGCCCTTTCATTTTACTGGGCTGGTGAGAATGGCGATGACATATAACGATCACATTATCACTATGATAATAAATACGATGATATAATAAGGAGGACAGTCATGATGATAAAAAAATTTCATCTCATCTGGCTGAATGTTCCCATGTGATATTTTTGCTTAATGATTGCGAAGAAGGTGCCCAAATAGGTATTAACTCCAAGTTCAACTATCTGGTCCGCTTGACCGCGTCATTGAAAATGCACAGTAATAACCACAACGCAGAAATTCAGTTACATTGTTTGCGTTCTTGTGGTGATCTCTTCACTAGAAAATGTGGTGTCTTGAAAGGCAATTTATTGGTGTAATCAGCTACTCACGGCCGTAATATTTAAAAAGCGATGTACGTGTGAAGGCGCCTTCTCAAGAAAAAATACTCTACGACAAGTAAACTACAAACCACTAAAGAAAAAGGGCAGGGGGCGTCAGAGGCGCTGAAAATTTTTTCAGGCACTGTTCTGGTTTCATGCGGTTTTGACTGCTAGCGAACAAAAGTTTAGAATACTTTTGTCGCGATCCATACACACAAAGAATAAACAGAAACAGCGTAAATGACGTAGTAGGAAGAAAAAATGTGATGGCATGTGAATGTGGAAAGGGATGGGTGATCTCTGTACAATTTTGTACGAACACGGGTCTGCACATATGCCTGCATTTACGCGGTTAGACGACCTTTTCGAAAACAGCCGCATTGTTAGCGCCTACTTTTGCCCAAAGCCTTTTTGCGATGTCTGAAAGATAGGGCGCATATAGCACTCAACACACTTTTTTTGTTTTTTCAAATTTCAAGGATTCTCAGATTACTATTAACCTTTGTCAGTAGTGTCCTGTCACCGAACACTGCATTTCGAAACACTCATGTGTTCGAAACTGACCTCGCCACCTCTTCCTGCCCTACTTTGCAATGCCTCGTTTTAAGCGCCGTTGTGTGCGTCTGCTCTGCTGTCGTCCAGTTTTAAGCGCTACTTAACGATGGATTTGCATCGTCTTCTTCTTTCGTTGAACGAGGTTTTAGAGCTGAAGGTAAAGCATAGCTTTTTTCTGATAAGCTCGCAAACAACTTGCGTTTTGTGCACCAATATTCGGAAGCTTTGCTTTCCACTAGTGAGGAACAACTTTACCGCGTGCCTGCCTCCCTCAATCTTCAGTGCGAAGAACGTGACGGACGTTTTTTATTGGAGTTACAACCTCACAATTCTACTTTACCACAGGGATATTCAATTTTATCACCTAATGTGAGTAATTGGGCGGCAACGGGTCTCAATCTTTGAATTATCCTTTCCTACGCCCCGTCTTCCAAATGATGGATAAAAGCTGTGAAATTGTGTAAGAGAGAGAGAGAGAGAGAGAGAGAGAGAGGGAAACGTCTTCAATGGGCAGGTGAGGTCAGCCAGGCTAGCCTCCCCACTTCTTGCACCAGATAGGGGTGAAGGTGAGACGAAAGTATATATGTGTAAAGGAAGTATTTTTTTAGGTTAATGTCATTGGAACATACCGCTGGAGGGTTTCGGAACAATTGACGAAGAATAATACGTGTGGGGCGCGCAGGCTGAGCGGGTACTTTCTCATGGCCGATATGTTGTAAATTTTGTAAATACAGTTCTCATCACCCACCACGCATTCTGTCGCCCTCATCCTGACGACACGTAACAGAGTGTTTGTACAGAAGAACAGCCGGTTATTCAGATTGCTGGGAGACCTTCCCGAGAGCGCTACCAAAGAGTATTCGTATACAGACACAATGATTTGCTTCCAATGGTAACCCGCTATGTGCATAACGGCTGGATACAGAGTGAGCAGGTACAAACTCCTGTGCATCAACTCCGGATTATAATATAAAATAACAACAAAATGAACTATCAGCGTTGCCTGGAAGCTCGTGCGGACACGGGAACAAGTGTGCACACAGACGAATCGAACAACTAACTTTTTTATGTTATGCGCACAATGGTTCTAAAGCACCCAAAGACACATGTGCGCTTTCAGAATTAATGTCTTCCCAATATGGGTGCAATAAAGGAGTACCAGAGGCCGAAAAGCTATTCATTTCTTTGAACAAAGCCTTTGTTTATGACCGCGGTGTAACGGATCTCCTGCATGACAAACGAGATATATGTTTTGTTGTAGGCCAGGCTTTCTGACATCAAACTGGAAGCTCGTTTGCTGCTTCGCTGTGGTAAAGAGATGGACGCCGTTTACGAACATGAAATGCAATATGATTCGCATTTCGTTTGAAAACAAATTACACTATAAATGTGTCTCATTACTTGTTAAAATTTTCATGAGTACAAATTCGTACTTGGGTTCATTTATTTGCAATTAGTATCGACATCAATATTTGTGATGTAGTTCTTTAAAAGTAATTTTAGTATCGATAATGTTGATTATTCAAGGAAAGGACTATATCTTTTATTTCAAATTGTAGTTGATTGTTCGGATTCCCACAACTGCACATGTTTACGATGTATTTTGCGGTGGGAGGTTTTTATTTTATAACGTTTTTGTGATTTACAATAACTAAACACCACCTAAGCAGGACCCTGTAACTTTGGCATATTTCGGGAAGCTAACTTACCCTAACGGGAATGAACATGATAGTGTTTATTTCAACCAAAAAGCAAACACGACTCCAACGCTCAGTGGTGACGGAGAGCGCAAATTTAAGAAAATAAACGGTAAAGTTTGGCCCCAGGAGAGCATGGGAAAGTACGACAAGTTTGGACCCCTTAATAAGAGGTCAAGGACATTATGTACAACACTACCGACAAAGTCTGTTCCCCTATAAATTCTACAGCTCTATCGATTCCTGATATTCCTGCGCAGAATCAGCCTTAAAGTTATTTCCTCTATTCTCATTACACCGAGAATAAAAACATCTATTTCCCCACCTACATCTTCTAAACATACAGGTGGGTGTTCATCAAAGGTATTTTATACCGCTTACTATGAAATCGCCTTGTTAGGATCCTCTCCAAATTACTTGTTCCTTTCCTGTTCAATTTATCAGTGCATGTAAATAAAATTCACAAATAGAAGGAACCCTTTGTCCTTAATGAACAACAAATATTCGCTGATGTTTCGACGATCAAGCGAACCTACTCCTAAATAACAAACTACACATATTTGTCACCTCGTACTGAACCAAGCCACGCGAGGAAGTGTCACCTACCGCTGCACGGCGGAGCATTTACCCGCGCTACAAACACCCCATGGCCCCAGCGTAGAAACGCAGCAGGTTACACAGACAATTGCACATATCTATTCAGCTGTTTCAGAAACGGCAACTCGCGAGCAAAGTAGTCCCTTTACCTTTTTATCCCCTTACCCCTTTATCATTACCTCTTTAAACATTCGGTTCACAATTTAGGGTGCCGTTATCGGTATCTGGCAGGACGTGCCATGCGCAAACAAGGCTTTCAAGGCAGGGTTGACATATTTGCAACCAAAGTGGCTTGGAAGTTAGACTGTACCTCACGCCGTGTCTTGATGAAGTGTTCTTTATGAAGTGTATGATTTTACTACCTGATTTATGATTATCGATGACTTTACACGCTGAACTTCACATCACCTCTGAGGCATCGTGTGGTGGAGGATGATTGATCAATGTTGTTCAACTGGGGTTTTTCATGCGCTTCAAAATCTGGGCATACGGACAGTGCAGTTTCTACCTCTACGAGGGATCCCAATTCTCATGCAGTGAATACCAGCAGGGGTTCCCAATTCTCATGCACCAAGATTTTAAATAAATTGCAATGGCGCTACCCGAAGAAAACCTAGTGCACAATGTTTGCAGAACACTGGAGCAGCGGCCAGTACTGTATTCGTTAAGAAAAAAATGGTCATGTAATTGTAGTTATTTACGTAAATGCAGAAGTATTTTCCAAATCATTAATGTGTTGATGCGGAGCTTCTAGGTACCCACGAGGGGCACCGAACTGTGGTATTATCAGCAGCGTACTGATTGCTTGCTCATGTTTTATTCCTAATAAAAAATCACGCGAAATTTGAAAAATACCACGTGATGACGCTTGCTCCCGTATCATAAACAAGCGCCCTCAAATAGGGAGATTGAAAACAACTGCTTTGCCTGACACACCCCAGAACTAGCAGCGCGTCACCTTGATAATGGCATGCAAAGAGCCCCATCAGCAAGTTTCGCGGGCCGTGTGTGGCTGATAAGGAACAAACGAAGCCGCCATTTTGTCGTTCTTCTTTTTCTTTATTTCATTCTGGCTAACTTAGACGAGCGTGTTCGAGGGCGTTGGTTTATGATGCGGGTGGTTGCGCCGTCACTTGGCTATGTTTTGTATTTGCAGGGCTTCTTTATCCGTCCGAATAAATGAGTACGCAATTAGCACGTCGCTGCAAATTCCGCAGTTATTTTCTGCTTGTGAGTATTTGCAAGTGCCTCATTGACACATTAACTGTATTAACAGTATTAACAGTAACAGTATTAACATTAACAGTATTGGCTAACATTAACAGTATCGCCGTCACTTGGCTATGTTTTGTATTTGCAGGGCTTCTTTATCCGTCCGAATAAATGAGTACGCAATTAGCACGTCGCTGCAAATTCCGCAGTTATTTTCTGCTTGTGAGTATTTGCAAGTGCCTCATTGACACATTAACTGTATTAACAGTATTAACAGTAACAGTATTAACATTAACAGTATTGCTCGAGTTGGATAATTATTTAAAATTACATAACTAAATCTGATTAACAAAAATCTACTCGTCGCTACTCCACTGCGCGGGGAACATTATGCATGAGGTTTTCTTCAAGAAACTATTGAGTAATTCTATAATTTTGGTGCATGATAGTTGGGTACTCTTCATTACTAAACCGTTTATTGGATGGGCATTGGTATTTCTCTATAACACAATGGACAAGTGGGTGAGTTGTACTGGTGCGTGGCTGATAACAACTGGTATATAAGGCAAGAAGTGTTTTTTTTTTATTCTTCAAAAAAAACTGCAAATGCTTGCTTCTTGATAATCGGACGGGTAAAAGCAAACGTCAAACAATATTTACATTCCCAACAGCGATTTTTTGTGCCTCCTGGTATTGTGTGCAAGATTGTGTTACGTTTCAGCAATTATAGTAATTATAGTAATTACAGTACGATAGCCAATTGTTCTCTTCCCAGCGGTACGCATTTCTAAAAGACATTTCACGTTGATATTCGTAGGCCAAAAGAAATCGCTTTAATAGACGCCCCAACCGTCATTGGGAATGTGGCCAACAATAAAGCGTTAAGGGCTAGTAGCCCTAGAGCAAAAGCAAAATAAAGCGGGCATTTTTTTGTCATTACAGCCACGAGTTTTGCACACTTCCGTATATCTTAGCCTCCAGGCTGGCTACAACACGTGCCACACGGGGACTACTGATTTTTATACTGAGCCGAAGAGGCCAGGTACAATTATTTCATCGTAGTTGCGAGGCGCAATAAGGCCCTCAACTTTTTAAAATTCTTTGTTTAAATTCTAAACGCTAGCGTGCCCACCGGCTGTGCCAGTATTTCTAAAAAGTTACTTTGAAATATATCCTAACACGCAATAGAATGGCCGTTAATTGAAGACCTGAGTTACGGTCTAGTACTACAGTAGTTTGCTGGAGTGGACAGTCTCTATGCTATTTTTTTTTTCAACTCCAACGTTCGCTTCTGCATGACTGAGTTTAATGGGGTACGCTTTAATGTGCTTTGTACAAAGAAGCGCGACTTACCGCTCTCGTATGTCGTCATGACTTCTTCATCCATATTTTTCATCAGAAATTTCACCTGGAATTAAAAAAAAACAATGAGAAAAAGTGATAATATAATACCGCCTTAAGTCTTTACACAACGAGTTTAAAAGGCTGCCCAAGGCAGTCGTACATCATTTTCTGCCACTAAGTGTTACAATATCACTTATCAAAGGTAAGAGATCTTATGCAAGGGAACAAGCTATTATGGCGCAGTTGCCAACGGCTATTTATGTGCCACCTCATTGCGTGTTGAGGACTACTTACAATGCATTTGACTACCTTTAACGCGCATTTGTGTTATATCAGTTACGTTATAGTCGGCCGCAGTCTCATTAGACCGGGGCACCGCAAGTGAGGTCAAAATTTTAGTACTACTATATATAGTTCCTATAAGCAGTTCCTAAGCCTTTAACATTTGGTAATCTTTAACGCAGACCAAAATATGGGCAGAAGGCGTTATTGTTTTGTTGTCGCGCTCAACGGCACCCGCGCTCTTGTGCGTAACAGCGCAACGCCTTGTCCACTGACCCATCCAGCGCATCACTTCGTTGCCTTACGATTACAATAGCAACTCTATAATCGGGAGTATTATAAATTTAGTCTTGATTTCCGCAACTGTAGACAACAGCAAAATAAACGGTGACCCTTGTACTCTACCGCTAGCGGAAGGTCTTTGTGTTTCTTAGCGTATTGTTAGAATAGCACAGGTGACACTGTTGACCAAGCTTTAACCAAAAGAGGGAAAAAATATGTTTATATGCGTCCACGTAATCAATGGTCCTTGGTGAAAAGTTAGCACCAGCAGCAAGGCACACAGATTATAGAGACGTAGTGAGGTGAGGTGTCGTGAGTGAGCATGTAGGCGTACTGGCGTGGTAAATTGTGATCGAATTTGCTTCTACGTGAAATGTACATACCTACTTTATATAAGGGCTAAATCAGGCCGACCACACAAATCCGCCAACAAGGCTTCATCATTGCACTCGAAGGAATAGGCACGCACGGAGGAAAGTCAAACGACAAAGGAATGCAGTGAAGAAGTCTTTGCCCAGCACCGCCAGGGGAAGTATGATTTCGCATTTGAAGCACCTAAGCATACTTACGTACCTCGAGAAACTTTAGATCGCCCGTCATTTAGAAGGTAAAGGAGAACGAACACTATCTGAACCAGTGAACTGTGCCTCAAATGGTCGCAATTCTATGCACCATAGAAAAATAAGAAAAGGAACGAAGCACTATTCATTCCCGCAGGAGCCAATAACAACGTTGTTTCTTGTCCTCCTCATCAGTTGATACATCTGTTTTTCTACGACTTCTCAAGCCGGAGAACTTCGATAATAGGCATGCACAATGTGCGTCTAGTGTTGATATTGCTTTTTCTGGAATCGCCTGACTTACGCTGGCTCGTATAGAAAGTAGTCTACGAACGCGGAACGGAGACTCCTGCCCACAGAAAAGTCCGCGCAAACATTCCGCCCCAATGTTTCCGGTTTTTCTGTATTTGCTCTCTTGTTTCTCCGATGTTGTGGTCCCCTCAAATAGCCCTAACCGGTCGTCGTCTTGCCGCATTTCACGCGCCGTTTCTTCTTGCCTTAGTTTCTCGCGAAGCATACTACGGCCCCCGCTTTCGCGCCATTTGTGCCCTTCGGCATCTTCTCCGTTTCTGACTCGGCACTTGCGGGAGCGTCCATGCGAGCTTTATTTGTGGGCTTGTGCGGCTGGCTCCCGGCGTTTACTGCGACAGGAGAGCGAGCGCAGAGCCGAAAGAATGGCTGGCGTCGCAAACACATCACTTCCATCTGCCTGCCTCACATCTCGAGCGGAACAGGGGAAACGCCAAGAAACGACAGGAGCACAAAAGCCCCTGTCTCTGTTTCTTCTTTCGGGGTTCTTCTCCACAGTCTCTTGTCCACTATCGCCTTCGTGCAGACAGATTCTCCCTGTTTTATTCCCAAAGAGAGATTTACCTTGCCTGCAATGCATCTCGAACTCGCACGTCCCTAGCGACACCCCGCCATTCTGGGGGAGATTATTTGCGAAAGTCCTTGAACAAGCCACCGCTACCACCGCTCGGGAGAATCAGCTCGACGAGTACGATCGACACCGAGTCGGTAAAGAGGCCGTCTCAAGGAGCAAAAGACGTCACGCTAATCGTCGAATTTCTAGCTGAGTTATTCGCCGTCTTCGATAAGTGCAGCTATCAAAGGCACGAGTCAACTGCATACGTAAAATGTGGGATCAAGCGCGATGCTTGTTTTTGGAGCAGCTAAGCGGTCTTATTATCGAAGAGGTGTTGGTGGGACACGTCTCGAGCTCAGCAGAGGAAAATTTGCGAACGGCCCTTGGGACATCCGCAGCCCCAAGTTACTGTGCAGCTTAATGTTGTTCTTGTTTGGTTTTTAGCGTGCCTCAAAAATATACGTTTGTTTGTCCACTTTAATATCATCGAATAAAGGTTACTAAACTCCCACGAGATACAGTTTGTCTGGTACACATCAGGTAAAAAAATACCAATAAACTACATTGCCTCGAGATCGAGATTTTTTGAGCGTCAAAACCTGCTTATTGTGTTGGCTTATTTAAAGCAAACATTTAGGATCAGAACGTTCCTATTTCTTCAACGTTTTATTAGCCTCGTTATACAGAAAATGATTCTACACTTTTATCACTCTTCAGCACTCAACATAGTTTAAACACAACGTTCATGCAGGGAACCTCTTCGCGATGGAGGCGGATAAAATGGCATGCTGCATGCCGAAACAGAAATTGGGCCCATCAATTAACAGTCCACTTATATTTTTAGCACCTATATTCAGTGCCTAATAAAAAAGCAGGTAGTGTTTATTGTGAGGTTGTGGCTTGCCGTTATCTAGCTGTATAATTGTTATGGTTGCCTGGCATATTTATCAGTTCTAGGGTGAGGGATACTTTGTACACAAGTGTGAATGCACGCGTAGACAAAGTATTTCTGGAGCCAGTTGTGCGTCTTATTATTATTATTCGAAGGCGCGACAAAACTATGTTCCCTCTAATATTCAATGAATGAAAGGTCGTGATCGAAAACACCGGTTGAAACCACACGTACGGGTTCCGTAAAAGTAAAACAGGACGCCCCCGTGAGTTAATATGAAAGTCGATACCCAATGCCCGACCGAAAATTTGGGCCTACTTCCGTTCGGGTCAACACTTTGACCTTCTCTATTCCAGTCGTGATAACAAACATATGTAGGAGGGTAGTGTCCTTTCTCTCGCCGAGGTGTCAATAAAACCGTTTTGTATTTACGCAAAACAAAGATACCAGGTGAAAGATGTTGGCTGACAATAAAGGCCTAACTGCTCCTTTACCGGGCTAGAACCGATGGAAAGAAGCAATACATTCGACACTGCGCGGCAGAAAAGACGAAAAGGCAAAAATCCCGGACCATCTATACTAACGTGAAACCTGGGGAGGGGCGAAGCATGCAGTGTATACGTGTATTCTTGAGGCCTTGTCGTTTTTGCCAACAGAGAGGAAACCATTGGTGGGGAGGGGTATACAGCTTTGCTGCAAATGTCTTTTGTCTTTGAAGCACGAAGCTCTCTAGCGAGAGGTGTAAACGAGTTTCCCCGTGTTTTAGTAGCGTGACTACGTGAGACGACGATTACGACGACGACAGGAGATGTGAACAGCCCCATCCCCTAGGGGGCGAAAAAAAAAGCAGGTATGTGCGCGCTGTTTTGCGATTGCAAGACAAAGCGGAGTGCGGAACTTTAAAATAAGATTTCGAAATTAATAAATCTGCATACGCGACAAAGAGAGCAGGTATAAGCTGTATTTATTTATTCCGGGGTTAGCATGAGGAAAGCAAATGATGCGAGGCGATCGCACAGCAGGGCGTAGTTTGCCAATATTTAGAAACGGCGTTTTACAAAGGCACAAAGCACGCATATCGTGAACCATACTGGAATATAGGGTAAATAGTAACGCGAAACAGACTTGTATCTATATGTCAGTCGCTTGCAGCGTTGAAAATCTTACGAGTTCTCTGTACCGTACCAAAACCGCAGAACATCAACCCTGTGACTATAGGTAACAGCAAATGCTTTTTAGAACCGGTTCTTTGAAGTTTTTGTTTTTGCTTTTTTCTTTGGTCTAACGAACGTACTAGAGCCACCGCGTACATAAAAGAGGATACAAGGGGAAAATACAAGAGCATACAAGGGGAGAATATCGACGTAAAGCACAAGATAGTGTTCTACAAACCCAAAAGCAATTTACAATAGTATCTGTTCATGATTGCCAGTGCATGGCTGATTTGTGAAGAATATCGGGCCAATGTAAAACAAACAGGCAAGGTCTTTGGGACCATCATAATACCATTTATATCACAAGGAACTTCATGTGCGGACATGTGCTGTGAGAGCGCAAGCCGTAGATGCAGTTTCCTCGTCGATAGCATCGTATTCTCGTATTTGCGTACACGCATGTAGCAATCGACGCCGAGGTTATGTACAGAACTACTTAGCTCTTGGCAATAGAACAGCTCTTTGTGAATATGTACTGGTTTAAAATGCCTCCCCATTTTCGCAGGGGTAAGCCTTCTCTGCTCTCAACACTGTCCCGTACAACGCACACATTCTTCACCTTGAAATATCAAACGGGCTTCGAGACGCGAAGGCACTGTCACTGACGTGCTGCGTGCTCGCCCGGCATCCGTTCGGGCAAAGATTGAAACACACGCCCCAGAGTGTTGGTCAAGAGTGCACTTAGAACACGTGTGAGACAAGACGAGGAAGGGACGAAAGGTGAGAGCCATGAACGTGTGGCCAGATTAATGAGGTCGCTGAAGACCGCTCCACCCAACACCCAGGTACCCGCCCCCGCACAGACACTCGCCTACCTTAACACAAGAGTAGGCTGGCACGCGATGAGCTCACCTTTATCAAAATCCAAGCAATTTATTGTTTTTACTTTTGATGAATGAATGGCCTACGCGGCTTTTACAGGAAATAGGCTTGGGCGCCATCCCATCGGCCTTCATTGGATCGCGCCGCCCACGGCAGATGCCGCAGTTGTGATGTAGGCCACGCCCTGGGTTCACTGCAGCGCTTTCTACACCGGCGCACTACGTCGAAACGAATCTCCTCTACCAGTGTTTAGAGCACGCCAGCGAATGGCGCCCACGAGCTTTGCTAAAGGTCGGTGTGAACAACCTGACATTAGTCAAGGAACCAGAAGGTAGCGGCAATTAACTAGTAATTTCATTCACACATGAGTTCAGACGCTGCTTACTCAGAATTTTGAAAGAAAACAGAGAATGAATCAATTCCAGAAATTGCTGGCTTATAAGGTTGACATTCTGAAAATGTTTGCTGACATTTCAATGGCTGAATCAAACTTCAAAGCGTCTCGCGAACGTAACACGATGTCGTGTCTCTTACAACCATTTCCACCCGGGAAGGCGCTTTTGTTTTACATCTGTTGGATGGCACTAACAATATTGGTGTGGTGTAGAAATCAGATCTCTGAGGTCGATAAAGTAGCCTAAATTTACAAAAAGTAAAGTTCAATTTTAAACTACAATATCGACCTTTTTAATGGCATTCGCACGTGATTATTGCACGGATAAGTATTGATTCGTTTTGATTCACGCCGATTAGACTTACCCCAGTGACGGCACTCAGATTTCTTACCTGTGAAAGATACCATTCTGTCACCGCATAGACGACAGACAGCTGAGTGGCAACTTTAAACATCGCCTCTTGGATTTTTTCACTGACGAACGTGTCGCCAGTTTCACAATGAGAGCGCTTGATACGCCGTGCCGGGGGCAGCCGCGCTCCTGTATTGCGGCGCAGCCATCAATGGCGCTAGCAGACGCTCGACGGTTTCGGGGATTAAGAAGGGTAAGATAGAATATCGTTCTTGAGCGTGTGACTCTCATAAAGAGATCTAAATGTTCCTACTCGCTCTTTTTCATCCCTGTAAACGGAGATCGTCTTCGAGCGCCATTGATGGCAGCACAGCAACTTTTGACCGAGGCTACGTCCTGTACAGACCCGCTGAGAAGAACATATCACTAGGCAGCTTTCCTTCTGTTATAGAACAAAGGCGCTAGCTTCGACATGATTACTGGGCTTTAACGATGTTTGTCGTTTTTACGGTGGGACTGCGAACGACATCGCCTGAGCCATCGATGACGCTTACTGCTGTAGCTGGGTGGTATGCGTAGTGAGCCGCGTCCTTGCATCGCACATGGGGGTGGTCTGAGTATTTCTATTGTAGGAATTGTGCTCGTGTTGTGTGCGCTGAGCGTGATGCTCAGGGTGCATATTTCGCGAAAGCGGACCAACCTCGATAAGCGTACGGATGCCCTGTGGCACAGTTTCCGATCGGGGGTGGCATCCGCTATCTGGTAGCGTATACCTGCCTCAGCACCGTGCGGCAGGTCGATGTTTGCCTGCGCCGCTATAGTTGGCTGACGGGGGGCATCAATAGTCTCTCGTACCGTGCTGTGCACCCCGAGTGCTACCAGCTTGCTAGTGGCGGTGTGAGAAGGGGGGCCTAGCGCTTGCTTGTACACCTCCCGCAGGAGTATGTCAAGTTGGTTCATTACACCCCTCCGTCTAACGACGATGATGTTTGAGTGCGAAGCTTTCTCTAAGGGTATTCATTGGTTGTTGTCTGAGTTTGAACCGGTTTCGACAATGTCGAAATGCCTGAGTCGGATAGACGCCGGCTTCAGAACGCGAGGACTCCAGGTTTTATCCCTGCCAATGAAGAGCTCGTTCACTTCATCCACGATCATTCATTAACACCGTCATAGAAAGTTGGCTTTTCTGCATGGCGCTTTCGCGTTACAGACGCCATATGTGAAAACGGGGCGCTGTCAAAACAGCACACGACGAAAGGGCACGCGACAGAAGAGCACCGACATAACAGCACGGCGTCAAAAGGGCACCCGACAAAATAGCACGCGACAAAACAGCACGGCGTCAAAAGCGCACGCGACGGAACAGCACGTTGACAAAACAGCACAGCGTCAAAACAGCACAGCGACAGAACGGCACGATTTTATGGTACGCCTAAATGGGCAAATATTTAGATTTTACCATGAATAAAAACACTTTAGTGGGCGCAAACTGCTCTCGCTGAGGTTCTCTTCACGTTTCGTTACTCTTTCTCTGGAAAAATACTACGGCTTTAATTTTTACAGCATGTGGGATATCTGAAATGAAAGAAGCAAAATCCAGGCACGACATTTGGTAAAACTTTTGTTCCTTTTTAGGTAGCCCTACAATTTTATATGATAATAATAATAATATTATTAATAATAATAATAAGAAGAAGAATAATAATTTATTTCCGAATTTGCCGCTGACAGTTCTCCAAGACTGGTAGGCCCGGATCATTTCGTCCGCAGGCTTTCACATCTCTCCCAAAGTGGACCGCGTTAGCACGCGCTAAAACCGGTGACCGAGTCTAAAGTCAACGCCTGCGCTACGAACCCAAAGGAAATACTGTTCGCCCGGAATGCGATCAGAGCAAAATCGGTAATAAAAACCGCAGGGTGTCTTGGTATGTGTGCTTTGCGCCGCAGAAACATTTTGCAATTTTTTGATACGAGCTTTTTATTTTAGCGCCGTCTATGAAGCGACCGCCGAAACCTCCGCGCTGGGCTGTTAAGTGCGCCGTTCTTTGCGTGCATCTGCTCGGAATCCGTGCATTACCGAGTGAACCGTAGTGGTTTGGCGTTAAGTTAGCGGTTGCAGTGCTTGTGTGTGTGTGTTCTGTTTTGTTTTCATCATCTGCGGACGGATTTTAGGTCCTGATTTGCTGCCAGAGCGGGAAATTCCGACCCCGGCTGTTGAGACCAGCAGCAGTAGCAGTGTGGTGGTGGTGCCGGTGGTGCTCCGCAGTTCCGCGATGAAAACGTACCGGTATGGCACCGACTGACATAGAAATCGATATCAGGGAGTAAATACGTGTTTTCAATGCCACCGTGCTTGTTATGTTCCCCGATTAGTCATGTTTACGGAAGCGCGGACGTCGAATGCGGAGCGCGCATAGCATATGTGGGTCACGGTGATCCGTGCTCGCGATGGACTTTCGACGAGGCGATTGCTACGCTGTTGGCATTGCAATGCAATATAATCTTTCTTAACTAGACTTATGACGGTTACTGACGAAACGAAATTACCCGGGTGGAAAAATAACGCGACCGCAAAACTAGTCAAATTACTATTCGAAGGTTGAGCAAAAGGGTTGACGTTCGGGCGAGTTAATATTGGTTGATCATGATCGTGATCATGATTGACCTAACTCTGCGCAGCGCATGTGGCCTGTCGCTCGGAGCCCACCTTTGTGAAACCGTTGCTTTCACCACAAATGCTTTACGCGACCAGCAGTAACTGTTTTGTAATTGTAATACTTTAGAGTCCGTGGCAACGCAAAAGGATTAAAAGCTTTTCCTTTGACCGCGTTGTGAACAGGTTGAGCTATTTTCCAAATGCAGCGTTCACGCGTACCTCGAGCTGCGTTTCCACATTTGGCTGCCTGCTTATCCTGGTATCGACCAGCAGTGTGCGATGGAGAAAGTTATCCTTTCAAATCGTTTGGCAGTGTAATGCGTTCGCCTGAAAAAAAGTAAACAAAACGCCGTGATTTTAAAGGTTAGATTAGATTAAAAGGGGATGGTTTAATGCCAATCGGCTGTAATGACCAAACAATATATGGTATTTTAAATTGACTACAAGGAACCAGAAGTTATTGTAGTGTTGTATTGTATCGGCGCTCGTGAAAGATCCCAAGTGGTCAAAATTAACCCGCAGCCCTCCACTACTGCGCGCCTCATCACCCATGAAGCGTCGGGGCGTTAAACACCATAATGAATGAATCAATCAATCAATCAATCAATCAACCAACCAATCAATGCTGTATTGTAAAGGATAAAGTTGCTTCTAACATTTCAGGGGGTTCCGTTCCCTGTCGCAGCTTTGCGTGTGATAAATGGATTTTGATCCGTCTGCTTGCCGTCCAAGTGCACCCAACAAACCCTGGAGTTGGTCGTTGGTACAAAGTCGTTGCGATTTATCCGCTCTTTCCAGCCCCTACAGGTGGCGCTGCGGAAAACAGCAATGGCGGACGAGACGGTGATCGGGCCTTCGTAGCAGCATGTGCCCCAGCATCAATAGCGGCCTAAATGAAACTTCGCAGTTCCGCTTGAAACAACTACTTTCTTGAAACATTAACACATGCATGCGTTGCCGATTGCGAGACAACATTCGATTCGTTTCAGGGTGTCTGCTGCGGTGTAAAAAGCGCTGCATGCGAGGCAATCCGCTGTGCATGGCTCAGGCCTAACTGAAGTGGTTTGAGAACAATACCGCCTCATTGGGCAAACAACCTAATACATAATGTGCAACGCTAAATTTTGGGAGATTATGCTGTGTAAGTCGCCGAAGTGCACGTTTTACTTAGGCGTGTTCATTTTCCTGTGTACATACTAAGCAGAAGCCCATGCGCACAATGCGCGGGCGATATGTGCGTATTGCGGTGTTTTTCTTAGATGTCCTAAAACCTAGTTGTGACTTTGGGCAGTAAAACCGCGAAGACTAGGCTCCTATTACGTCGTATCAAGTGGTATACAAACGAACATGCTAGCATTATATATGTAAAAAAAAAGGTAAGCGTACGTGTGATATTGAAGCGTACATGAAAATACAGGCAGTACTTTACAGGTGCACTTTTGGCTTGTGATAATTAGAGAAACCTCCTGGCTGTAAGTACGTTATGTTGATTTGATTGTCGGTAAGATTTTTAAGTGCGTGAATGCTTATAACCAAAACCAAAACGGGGGCTACAAAATGCATTCAAGAGCTCGCATTTGAACTACCAGATGAGGTTACTACATTGTCATTGCTAAAACTTCTTGCTTCGACATATATATATGTATTTTTTCAGTCATTCATCAATAAACGCATCCCCACATTTGCTTCTCGCCTTCACGTGCAAAAATGTTTCATTTGTTTCTTTACTGAAAATAAAAGCAAGCGGATTTGTGGAATGGAGCGAATTTAAGCTCATATAAGCGAAGATTGGTTGACACATTATGCGGCAGTGACTGTAAATAGTATCCGAAAAAGGCGATCACAAGGTTGTACAAAGTTCCTACAAAATCGGCGCCCTCACAGCAAATAACCAATAAATGTGTTAGCCATAATTCAGGAAAGAATAATTCAGGCACCACCCACGCATGTGTGGGTCCGAAAGACTTCCGTTTTTCTCCGCAGCAGACGCCGATGAGGCCTAAAACTCTTTCATTTACCTGCAGCTTCTATAGCTTCAAGAAAGTTGAGCGAATATAAACGCGCGTTCTGCCTGTATTTCCCGGTTAATTACGCGGCATTGTCGATTACTATACTTGCGATTACTATTTTCCTTTCGCTTCTGCGAGGCTGCAAGGATGCCGCCGGCCGGCTCCGCCGGAGCGTCCGGTCCGCCGATCACCGTCTCCCGGCTTCAGACAAATTCCGCGCGGCGTCACTAGCGTCGCTGGAAAGAGCGAATCAACGGAATCCACCGATATCTCAACTCTGTGTGCGTTGGGAAGCGATGCCGCAGAAACACACCGCAACCGCACTGCATTTTCTCCAGGCAGTGTCGTGCACTTGCGTGCTGTCAGCGACTGTTTCTCGCTTTCTCTGGTTGTTCAATAACCCACCACCGCGCAGTGCTGACCAGGCGACGTTTGCGCCTTGAACGGCATCGCAGCATTGGCTAAAACAGTTGAAAGTTCCGCAAAAACTAAGCACGCGGCGCGAAATACTCCTCAACTACGCAGTGGAGCACACCACGCCGAGCGATGTTAGCAGCCCAGCGCGCTCAGGCAACGCTGGTCGGCCGCCGAGAGAACTGGTTTGAGAGTATTTTCCTCCTTTCCAGGCTGCTTATGGAAAATGGTGTATAGCAGGGGAACACCTCATTGTACGTCTCCGCGTGCGCATTGTACGCTCTGCGTTCCACAGCAGCCACAGCCCCTTTGTTCGTCTTGGCGGCAACAAAAGCCGACCCAACCCTCGTTTTCTTGGAGGAGAGGGATGTGGTCGAGGGGAAACGAGAGGGGGCAGTTGCTAACATGCGCATTGAGTGGAGGGATTTTGAAAACGAGCCAGTTTATTTTGAGAGCGGGACTTGGAAACAGGCAAAACGCATTCAGGTTGTTTCGTGGTCCACCCGTTCTTGCATCAATCGTTGCATCAATCGTTGGCTTTTCATTGTACCATGACAAGTGACAGTCTTTGATTCTCGCAATTTCTGGGAGAGTAAATCCGTCAGAAAGATGCACGCGAACATGTTTATGTATTTTAGCGAATGAACTGCATATGTTTCTGCACAAATGCGGTTCCCAACAACAGAGTTTGTTGTTTATGGTGGGTGACCTGTTTTTATGAGCTCACCTGCTGCCGTCAGCAATTGTTAGGCCCCCGCAACACGCCGGCAAATGGACCTTTTACCAGTACCGGTCCCTCTAGCGGCCGCCACGGCGAACTAAAAATGGCAGTAAGGCACACCCCCAAGAAAGTTTGGCTTTCGGAGAACTTGTGCACAAAATATCCTGGTCCTGCAGCCCCTCCCGCACTGACCCGTCACCCGCACCTCTCACATGAATGTCACGGTAGCAGGGGAACGTTCTCGTGACTAATCTACCATGTTCGAAGCGCCCCCCCCTCCCTTGTTTTTTCATTTTCCTAACCCCCTCACTGGCATCCATGTGCTGGCAGCGTGGACAGTCTCAAGCGTCTTCGCCCCTTTTCTTAGAAATCCATTATTGTATGCACGTACGAACCCACCATCAGGAGTCCAAAGAGAAAAAAAAGAAAACGTGCAGATTATAGCCACTCCCTAAGCAGAAAACAGAGGGGCGCGCTTTTGTTTATTTTGCCCGAGGTGCCTGCCAAGTATGGCGGACCGGCAGCCCGCGCATGCGCAGATCGCTACTGGAAAAAGGTCCATTGAACAAAGCATGTTAGCCAGCAGTCTTCTAAGCCTTGCAGCAAGATAATCGTCATAGATAATAGCTATATGTCATATTTTCGGGGAAAATCAAAAGTATCGAAGCTGCAAGCTGCAAAAGTATCAAGGACCAAAACCTTAGTGCCGCTTCGCTTGATTCTAACTGCAGATATCGAAGCATTTCAGATGAAGAGCACAGTATCGCAGCTTAGGTAACGCAATAAACCATTCATCGGGTAAAGTTCGTTTTTTTTTTAAATAGCGAGAAATCGGTGAGCGTGATTGCTAGTACAGCTTTATGTTGTCTGATATTCAGTGGTGCCGGCCCACTCCAATTTTCGATACATCATGTAACCTAAATAATATTGTGCCTGTAAAAGCGCTCACTGCACAGCCTGAATCGTGATACTCGCTTCTCAAGCGTTAATAAATGAAAGGATACAAGCAATGGAAGCACGGGAGAACATACTCGTACGACAACAAATTCGCATGCAGCATTTATTTCAAATAATTTCAGCCTTAGCAAATATATTATGTACGGACCGATGCAAATACATTGTGCACAAATACAAACATGTAAAGACAAATAAACTGACCCCCTCCCTGCTTCCCTTATACAGGCGCTCATGCATAGGTGAAGTAGTGGTGGGACATTTTTTTTCCTACTTTGAAGTTGGGACATGTTTTCCGGCACCATTTGTTCCGGGACTATCAGTTCCGGGGCCAGTAGCTCCGGGACCATTTGTGCCGGGACCATATCGCCCGCACATCGTGCGTATGGTCTTTTGCTTAGCAGTTACACAGGAAAAAAAGAAACACGCCTAAAGTTTAACGTACACTGCGATGACGTATACACTGCAAACACCCCACGAGATTAGCGTTGCACATCCTAAGCAGTTTTTTTCGCAATAAGGCGGGTGTTCGCGAACCACTTCCGTGCGGCCGGAGCCATGCACAGCGGATTGCGTATAACGCGGCTCTTTTTACGCCGCACCAGGCACCCTGAAACAAATTTAACGTTCTCTCGCATTTAGCAACATATGGCTGCGTTTATCTTTAATAAAGTAATTGTTTCTAGTAGAGCTACGGGCTTTTGGGCCTCTATTGATGCAGGCGCGCATGTTGGTATGAAGGCCGGATCACAGTCTGGTACACCATGATGATTAAGATGATGATTATGATGATGATGATTAGAAGCCCTCCATCTGTATCGGGACGTCCGTTGCCACCAACCAACTTGCCTGTCTTATTCTACTCATTAAACCTACCCTCTATTACCCTAACGGGTTAGCCCTCCGCCTACCGAAACTCGCTTCTCCTATTGCCGTTTTCCGCAGCGCCACCTGTAGGGGCTGGAAAGAGCGGATAGCGTTGAGCCGCCGAGCCAAAGAAAGCGAGTTAGATGCCCGCAATGGTGGTTGCATTTCAAATGAAGGAGAAGAGCGAACACGCCGGAGTGTCGCCGTTTAAATGCACGCGAAGAAGTGTGAAGTCCCTCACTGCGGAGCATCCCATATTCCAAATTTAGCGTTCTGGTTGTGAAGCCTAAAAAAGCTGAAAGAAATAAAAACTTTTGTGTGCTTCTTTTATTGAGTCCGCACTGCGAATACAAAAAAGAAAAACGGCATCAAGGCAAGAAAAGATCTTAACCCGGTACCGAGGCATGCTTTGCAGCGGCCGTGATCTTTCGGCTCCCACAAGAAGATCTTCTCTTGCTGCTGTGTTCTTTTTCTGCTGTTTTATCGAAAGTGTAAAAAAAGAACAAGTGCCAGTTGCAATAGGCATGCCTCAGGTTATCATGAGCCGCTGCAACCCAAATCACCTGGAATATGATGGAAGCGAAAAAGCCGAAGTGTAATCCTTAAGCGCTACTATTCTGACGGATAATTTGCTTCTTACTGAAGTCCTACACCACTTAATTCTAATTTATACATGGGGGTTTCATTTGTTTAACAGCACAGAGGAGCTCTTATTGGGTATGAAATATTTCCGCAACAATATTGCGCGTCAAAGCAGCGTCCGCGAATATGAGCTACTGTGGATCGTGGCTCATTGGTGACCCGGCAGCTCATATTCTTCACTTTAGTGAAAAAGACCGTCACTATACATCGAAGTTTTCAAAAGAATGGCTTCAATGAGCAAATGAATAATTCAAACAACATTTATAAGAAAAGTAATTAAATAATAGAGGATCCAGGAACAATCTTTAGTAAATTAACACAGAAAAAAGTGTTCACGAAATATGCAGATTCATGGCTCTGGGTTAAATTACCACGAAAAGGGCACAGATGCCGTCTTCATAAAAATAGATCCCTGAATTCATGACCAAAAACCAATCAATACAACGGGATCGAGGAACCACCTTTAATAGGCAATTACTGGAGTAGTCGTTTCATAGAAATAATTGCACATATAACCATGCGTGAAAAAGAAAGTAATACGAACAAGTAAAATCTGTAATTGATATCAACGGCTCACTATTTTGTGTTGCTTCAGCCTATCACAGGCACACCTAAATCTCTTCCTGTACCGAAATCGCCCTCCACTGGAATATGCGGGTGCCTAAATGTCCATGTACTGATATGTTCCTGCACAGATAAGTCTTGTAAAAATAAGTTCAAATGAATGTGCTTTTCTATTCCTTACTTGCCGCAGAGTTTGGATTCCGTTCCGGCTAGTCCACTATGCCATACCACCTAGCAACGCCACCGCACCCAACTTTTACAGTGCTCATCTCTTGCAGTGTGCTGTTTTGTCGTGTGCTGTTTCGTCGCCGTGCTGTTTTGTCGCCGTGCTCTTCTGTCGCGTGCTGTTTTGACGCCGTGCTGTTTTGGCGCCGTGCTCTTCTGTCGTGTGCGGTTTTGTCGCTGTGCGCTCTTGTAGCTGTGCTGTTTTGACGCGTGCTGTTTTGACGCGTGCCCTTTTGACGCCGCGCTGTTATGTCGGTGCTATTCTGTCGCGTGCCGTTTCGTCGCGTGCTGTTCTGTCGGTATACCGTGAAAACACTACAGCTTCGCTTTAGAAACATCAAACGCTGTACAGGTATACAGCCGCAGCTTTGTTCGGTAAGTTAAACTGTAGTTCGTCGAAGTTTCTTCTGGCTAATTCCGCTTATTTCAGCTAATGTGTACGATATCACCAATTATAAACAATCCCCTTTTATTTCTTCACTCATTGACAATACCATGCATCAAATGGACTGCTAAACAAAGTATTATGAAATCACAATCCAAAGCACATCTTTCATTTATTTTGGAATGCCACCGTAATGCGCAATTTAGCATCTTCTCCGTGTCACCACGTGAGCACGGATGAGTCAAATAATATTTTCCCGGTTTTAATTCTTGTACACAGTTTTAGCTGCATTGTAGTTGTTCTTTTTCAGTATAGTTTTGTGCAACGGCCTTTGTTACTGCACCCTATAGATTTCATGGATTTTTGAGCTTTGTCCCTGGGCGTAAGGAGAGGCGTGGAAATATGAAGGGTTGTATACTAGCTAGCAGTGATATTCCACCGCCAGATGGACAGGTGGAGGACATATGTGCTAAGAACCGTAATGTAATCTTTGGGAGCGGGAAGTGGGAGGGTTACCTCCAATGCTTCGCAGAAGCTCTTCACCAATGGTACCCGCCGCGGTCGCTGAGTGGCTAAGGCGTTGTGCTGCTAAGCAGGAGGAGGTGGGTTCGATTCTCGGACACCGCGGCCGCTTTTGTGATGGAAGCGAAAAGCAAGAACGCGCGTGTGCAGGAGATTTTGGCGCACGTTCAAGATCCCCAGGTGGTCAAAATTAATCCAGAGACCGCCACTACGACGCGCCTCATCGCCTGGTTTTCGTCGGTGCGTTAAACCCTACAATCAATCAATCAATTTTCACCAATGGTATAATATCACTGCCGCCAAGCACTAACAAACACGACTGTTAGGGTTAAGCTAGTTGGGTCGCCATTTAAAAAAACACGGAAACACGTCATCGTATTAATGAACCTTACTTTCCCCCGTTTTTTTCGTCAAATATATCCATGCCAATAAATGTATGCCCACATTACCAGAACCGTTACAGAAATGTAATCTTTTATATAAAATGTTTCCTTCTTTTGTGAATATTTCGAGAGCCTAATTTATTTTGTCAACAACAAACTGCCTTTTCCTGATGTGATTGTTACTGCGGCTAAACGCATTTCGCAGTCTTTATCATGTAACGTGTTTTATTTTGCAGCTTACCAAAATGTTTAATTGCTGTGAGATGTACTGTCACATTAGGTGGCACAGACCCGTCAAGCCGCGTATAAATGGCTTTTTGTCTCTGAGCCTGGCATTTGTACCAATAAGTGTCAAATATTGATTGATTGATTGATTGATTGATTGATTGATTGATTGATTGATTGATTGATTGATTGATTGATTGATTGATTGATTGATTGATTGATTGAGTGAGTGAGTGAGTGAGTGAGTGAGTGAGTGAGTGAGTGAGTGAGTGAGTGAGTGAGTGAGTGAGTGAGTGAGTGAGTGATTGATTGGTATAAAAATAATAGAAAAGGACGGAGAAAAATAGAAGACAACGGGGTGTGTCTCCCTTTATTCTTCGTCTTCGTCGTTGTACTGGTTCCCTCTTTTTAAACAATACAGGCCACAGCCGATGTCGTGTCCTACATTCCAGCCCTTAGTAGAAGAGGTGAGATGGTGCGGTTGCTTGGGAATAATTGCTTCAACAAAGCGGAAATACGTCATCAAGAGGAATAACGAAAAAGACGCCACACAAAGAATAAACATTGACTGAAAATTTAAAGTTAATAGGAACGGAAAAGTGCTATGATACTTTCACGCCACAGTTGAGAAGCAGCCTTTCCCACTTTGTTACCGTGTATACGCGATTGTTTTCAAGTACTATGTGTTTACTCGTGTCTTGTAACCGCCATTTTGGCATTGACGCGAACTGCTAGCTCTGCCTAATCCCAATGATTTCTTTACCTTCACGACAAACTTTGCCGACTTCCAATACTTACCAAGTCACATAGCTTATATCGCGCGGTTCGCGATGGCGGTACGAGGCAAAACCCAATGTACGATTTTTTGAAGCGCCTAAAGTATTGTCGATAAAATCTTAATATAAATGACTTCCACAGAACACTGCAATAGCTGTGACATGGACTTCAATCGCACAATGTAAATCCCGTCGTAATATCACTAAAGGCGCGAATGATCGTAGTGTAACATGCTCTCTCTTGTCTTCACTGCATCCATCTTTTATTTCTTTTCCGCTCTCCCTATTAGCTGTGGGTGCGGCCTCACCGGTGTCAAATGTGATGATGTGGCGTGCAGGTCCTGTGACACACGGCTGAAAAAGCAATTTTCTCGCGTAAGGCGTGCACCCATCTTTCCCCGCCACCTTCGCTTCCTCAAAGATAGGGCGTACGCCCCAGGCCGGTAATTCTCGACCGCCTAGTGACAAATGGGGAATCATCAGCCAGATACATAGCCGTGCCGTGTACAAGAAAGACAAATACAGATGGAAGGAATCCCTTCAATCGTAGGCCAAGCCTCAGGTTTTGCGTGTCCTTTGGGAATGGCCAGGGGCGTTTCCTTGTCTGCGGTACGCACTCTTCAGAAATGATCGCCACAGAATGAGTACGAACGCAGTATATAGAGAGCAAAGCTAACTATATTGAAAAATGAGAAAGTGAGAGTAGCGCCCGTGAATGTTATTTGGAGTAGAGGAAGAATCCAGTTGGAGTGCCTAGCAGTTCTTGTTTGGGTGTATTCCGTACCTGTGGAAAGCTAAATTGCCAGTATTATATTAGGGTGGGCCATTGAGTACACCTTCCTGAGTGCATGGATACCTGTGTACTGTTGTTTTTTCTGGTATCTTTCACAACCGCCTAAAACTAAAGGGCCAATGTTGAAATAAAAGCTGCCGTTACGGCATTTGTGGGCGTGAGTGCTTCGAACCTTTAGGAGAGAGCGCGCTGTGTATCTTCTTACACTGTAGGTACTTTTCTCAGGTACACAGAAAAGTATAAAATGCATATAAATCTTATATTACGGAACTTAACAGGCAGGAAACTTTAACAAATAGTCGCCACAAAATCGTGCAACAACTAATGCTGCCCCGGACTAGACATGTCGGTTTGATCAGAACGAGGAAAACGCATGTCATGGAAGAGATGCGTCAGCGAATGCATTCACCCCCCTCATTGCCAATGTTAGGTTTCAACACAGCAAAACTTGAAAACAAAAAAAAAACATCATAGACAGGTCCCGTCACAATTGTTACCCTGCTAAAATATGCCGTGTCCCTTCCTTTTCGGAGTAACAGATTTCTCCGGCCGTGATTAGATCTCCGGATTTTCACCACAAGCCAAGAGGTTTCTTCGATTCCACGTCAATCAAGCATGCTGCATATGTATAAACGTAGCCGTCTTGCGTACGTTAAGCAGTTTTTCTGTGAGAAAACTGAGATGAAGTTCCAACATATGCAGTAGTTTCTTCGTATCATTTCGTATGAATGTATAAAACGGAAATGCAGCAGACTCACTGTTTTAAGCTTTCTAATAGGCTTACGACAACCCAGATGCATCTCACATCAGTGTAAATCTTGTCTCATCTCAAATTAACAAATCTATATCACCAGAATGAGCGATCGCTGGTGTTGTGCCCTGGAGCTCGACCGGAATAGAAGGTTAACACATTCGAAAGAAAAACACATTTGAAAAAAAACATTTCTGACGGTTGCTTGTTAGTAAGAAATGAGGCCTATATCTAAGTCATTGATTTATTTCATTAGGTGAAGAATTGTTTTTTGTTGAACTACCGAGGAACCAGGTAGTGTGTGCGCCCACAAATCTACTGTACCATTTTGTATGTACCTTGAGAGGTAAACCCGAGTTTTCCTATTTTATTTATTATATAACTTTAGACTAAAAGTCAGTGCAATGCTGCGCGTGTTTTCCCGTCATAAGGCTCAGCTGTGCTGTGCGAGCCAAAATCTGGAAGGTAATTCCAACTAAGTGTTATGCCCGAAACTCAAATTACCTGTAAAACTACAACCCCAGTCATTTAGATTCAGTTTGCTATTACCTTAATATCCACGCGTAGGTTTCAGCCAAAGTTCACTAGCAGAAAAACTGGCATGGAATCTGCCATTCCGGAAGCTGCCCACAGTATGTCATTACTGTTGCTTTAAAGCCATTGCAACCACCAGCTGTTGAACTACACGCCTCTACGGTAAAACTGGTTTGGATTTGTCCGCGCTGCACTTGGCCAGTAAGTTTTATCGCCGCCTGGAAGCGCCCTTTTACGTGGTTCGGTGCCTCTTTCATTTGGCCGGCTGCCGAAGCCAGCGTATCATTTGCATGGAAGGTCAATTTCGGGACGAACCGGCACCTTTGGTCGCAACGGGTTCATTATTTAGGCCGTGCAATGCTCACTCCCGGTCACACTAACTCCCACGAAGTTGCGGCAAGAACAGATACGTTCGTTAGCATACATACGAGCTGTGACTAGGGTGGTTTCGAGCGACTGCAAACTTTATACGTTTCCGCAATTTTAAAACTTCCTACCACGATCAAGCTAACCCTACCGCGGTTACCTTCCCGCGTAGAAGCCTCCACAACCAAACCAGATGGCTTTCATTTGGCGCAGAAAATTGCTCGGAATTTGAAACCAAATGGTGCTCTTTTTGTGGCACTCTACAAGAATATTTGCTGCCTGAAAGCAGTTAATAGTCATCATTTTCCCCAAACATTTTAAATACGTAAAGACCAATTTAGGAGATCTTTCAACATTGTGCTCTGTTTCAAACGTTAAAACCTGTACAAACTTTGCCTTCCCGACACCGATAATATTCAATATCACAACGTGTCTTTCCGCTCACAAGACCTGAAACCGCATCTCGGTTTTACTACAAATTACCTGTACTAAACCATTTTTGCTGCTTCTAGATACGAAGAAACGCGATCATATTTTCGAAAACCGTATTTTCCTGTGCGGATTTCTCAGCATTTTTACGTCAACTGTAGGGCGCGAAATACTTGTTTCTTTGGGAATGAATTTGTTTACTGCCTACGATTTCGTCGCACAATATTTGTTCCCTTTATAACTAGTCGATGGTGTGTAAATATTGTAAAGCGCGCATAGTTGCCAGTGGTGAAGTAGAAAAACACCGCTGGTGCTGTTCGCTTCCGGACATTTTTGTTCTATTTCATGTTGCAGTAGATGTCAGGAGCGACAGGAACTTGCACTGCCATTGTCTCCACTACTGCACCATCGGTGGTGTGTCCTACCACACATCGCGCGCATACAGGGAGTAATCTGTAGAGATTGCTAAGATTCTTGCCTAAAATGCAGAATTGAAAGTAAATTCTGCCGTTTCTTTTCCCGAGTGCTCGTTGCCCTTCAAGTGGAGTAGCTGTGGGAACGCATGCGGCGTGTACATCATTGCGGAAGTAAATGTTCATCCAAGGCCATTTCGAAACCGAACGGACAGCATTTTGTCATTTGTGCTGTTGTCTTTGGTCCGCTCCAGTGAAGTCAAAGCTATCTTACATTACTTCTTTACACACCTATTGAAAAATAAGGGTGTAAATTTTTTGTCCGTGCTAAACAACTTTTGGGTGAAAAAGTAGAGGGTAAATGTAATGGTGTGCGTGGCCACACCGGTACTTCAAAATAGGGACACCGTCAGCACGCACAAAAGATATATAAATTGACAACATCAGAATTAGGCAAGCAAATCGAAAAAGCCGTGGGGAAAGCGTGAACATACGTATGACACGTCGTGCATACGTCTGCATTTTTTGTTTTTATAGCGAGCAATAGTAATCTTTTGCTGGATTCGGCGACGGCGAATCCAGCAAAAGATTGCAGAAATAAAATGTTGTGTAGTAATTTTAAATTAGGTATATAAATCTCAGCACGCACGATTCAGCATTCACCTACACAAACAAACGTTTTATTCGTCATGCGTAGTTAAAAGCTGCTGTAATGTGTTTAATACGCCAGTGCACAGGTATGAACTAGTAAACCCCAATTCCCAATTCTTCAACCTCTTTCTTAAACACCCTTGTCTCGTTCGACAAAGTAATTAAACGGTATTGGAACAACACAGAATGAGGGTAATCATTCTGCAAACATTTTCACATCTTTTATACACAATTACGTTGTGAAAGTGTAATTGTGCGCTCAAAAAATTTGCAATTTAAAATATTTAATAGGTATTCATATGCGATTGTTCAACAAATAAGACAAAGCAGCACCAAAGTTGGTTTCATCCGCGCAGAAAAAGGAGGTCTTTTCCGCTGTTATTTTACTTATGCCGATGACCACTTTTACCCACGACATCGAAGCGAAGACATTCAGGATCTGTAGTGCACACTAGAGAACTGCTTAGTTGCCGTAAATTTGGGCTGCGATAGATGAGTCAGGTCAAACAACCGCCTGTCACCACTAGCTCGTCTTGTTTTTTATATGACGAAATACTCTGCTCGGGAGCTGCTATTTACCCTCGTATCATAGAAATAGTCCCTAAAGTGAGCTGAGAGCAAAGTGCCCACAGATGACCAGCTAGAAATTTCGACCACAGCAACAATGTAGCGATATGTTTTGATCGTATCACACGCCGTTTTTTCAATACTTCATTTTTACCAACGTCCCCGTCGTGATCGGGGACGGTTGTTGGGATACAGTGCTCCGCGTGTCCAGTGCAACACGTATCCTGAATTCTTAGCAACCAAAGTGCCCCACAATACTTGAGCCCCCATTGTTTCACCCCACAACGCCCCACAGCGCTTTACCTAGGCTGAAAACCCAAACTTTGTGTTGTCCACTGCAGAAGCATTTCACTGCACGGCTTGGAACAGTAGCAAAGGAAAAGGCCCGGCGCTTCACCAAAAATGCCATTTTTTCGGTATTTTTAAAACAGAATTTTACAGAACAAGATAAAAGCGGAAGTGCAATAATAAGATCTTCAAGGAATGTGAAGGCGAAAGCCTAGTTGCAACTTCTTTGATCTTCTCTAGACCGTTTTGCGGACCTTTGGGGCCGCACCTTTCGCCACTTGACCAGGCACCAGGACAGCGCCCCTCGAAGGTAGTACTGCCGGGTAGCCATCGACAGGAGCACCGTGTTCGCCCTGGTCGACGCTTTCACATCTCAAGGTGGCTAGCGTTTCACGTTTGGCAATGGCCTAGCCTCCTTTGGGAAGGCTATTTCTCTTTTCTGGCATACTCTGCATCGCCAATTCTCTAAGCCCTCCCCCGAAACTACCCCTGCACTACGGTTTCCCTGGTTCACCATCCCCGGCAATAAAATGCCAGCCGCTGGCAGACTCCCCCGAAATGGCACACTCATCCAATTATATCAGATAATCACGTGAAGTGCAAGCGAGAATGTTGACAGGGTGTAATTAAATGAGGTTGGAAGGGAATACATTATTTATTTGCACAGATTTTGTTAAATACAAATCTTACCAGAAGTACTCTTTTCTGCAAATTTGTTGGGCAAGTTGGTGCAGTACGATTAAAAAAAATAGAGCGCGACTTGGACAACGATAGTAAAGAAGGACGACGGGACCAGCGGTTGTTCCGTCGTCCTTCTTTACTGTCGCTGTCCAAGTCGCGCTCTATTTTTTTAATCATAATACTCTTTTCTGAACCTATTTCCTAAAGCCAGTCTCACTGGCTCAGGTGTTTTGTTCTCGTCATGTACGAAGTTATGAATTGCGTCTTAGACTAACTTTGTTGAAATATTAATAAAGGTGTTTTATTGTTTGGTCATAACGTGTGTCTAAGTGTTGCCAGCAAAGCCTGTAAAGTGCATGAAACCTTCCAAGTAAGGGGACCACGCCCTAAGTATTTTCTCTTTAAAATGTACCAATAAACCTAACGCCTGTATTTTAATAAGTCCGGAACGACAACAATATTTGAATAAAGGAAGAATATACGTTGCCCGCCACAGCACCATCCTGAGTTTTCAGGGTGCGGAAGCAGTAGGTAAGCTTCGGACAGAGCTGCAATAACAGCGTTCATTTTTCTATACCATAGTGTCTGATACTGCTGTTGATTTATGACTTACAGAATGTACCAGAATGAATGCTTTGCATAGCGCCATAAGACTCAGGATTCTGGCCATGTTCTGGTACATAAACTACTGCCTTTCGCCCCACCCCTCACTTTATTGCGTAGCAGCATAAACTGTAGAACGACCTCCACCCTTATGATGAGAGGCACTGGCCTTTTTATGTCACTCAACCTACAAATATGATTCCCTCCACATATAAGAGCAGACAGGCGAAGATTGAGCGCGAGATTAACTAAGATCCTCATGACGAGTGGTATCTACATCTACAATTCTCTAGCATGCGTCTCGAAGTCATTCGCGTGTCGTAGAGCCATTCCTATACTCATAAACTGTAGTGTTTAGTGCAACAAGAAGTGAACTGATATTATTGGCAATTTCGGCTTTGGGCCTTCGAGAGAGTGGTGTTGATGTTAGTTGGTCTTCATTATTTTTACAAGTGGAACGCTGTGAGCACATTACGATGGTGTACCTGCGACAAAACTCTCAACTTGAAGGAGCGATGGAGACACGATAAAAACACTTTTTAAAGATATTGATGTTGTCATCTAGTACTCACAAACGAATTTCTGCATGCTGAGCGTGGGTAGCAGAAGGACAAGAGCGAACTGCAGAATGACAAGGTCACCGAAGCAAAAAGTGGTGCTAGAATATTCTTCTCATTATTGGAGCACTGGAGTGAAGTTAGGAGTACTGACATCGATAGTAATCTGGCGTGCGGACCTACGCTTAAATTTGTATGTGCACACGCATAACCGCCGCTAAATTTCTTCCGAAGATTTTCAGTATTTACTGAGCATAAAACTGTATAAAATGCATGGAGTCGTAAAAAATGTAACAAAGCTCCAGCCTTTACGTGAAGTTTGCAAAACAGCAGACGGGTCGGCAAATTCCATTTTTAGAGTACGTGGCACTACTCAGTATTTTCTCGAACATCCAGCACTGAGAGGGGTATAGAAAAATCAAAAAGATCTAGCAACAACATAGCAGGATAAAGTGCATCAACCATGTCCCCTTGCTCAACTCAAAAACAAAGCCGTGCACGTTGGTCCATCTTGTAAAAATGTCAGTGATACACTGAAGAAACGTAAAGAATATGTGCTAGATTCTTATTCCTAGAATTTTGGACAGCTTGTTTGGCCTTAGCGTTCTTATCTGTTCAGAGATTTCGTATGTCAAGCGAGATGCCTCAATTTCTCATTCACTGCGAAGCAGCAAACCACCGAAGCAGCAAAGCTGAAATAAGTAAGCATGCTCATAGAAAGTCGTGGCAGTCTGAACTCAATATTTCTCGCCCGAGGTGATGCGTTGCTCCTCGCACAGCTCGCTAGCTGCCGCACGTCACCGTATAGAGCCGCCGATCCGTAAACAACATACTACGCGCCGGTTCGCATAAGCAGGGCAATAAACTGTGAAGAAAATACAAGCGGGGCAAATGACCCGGCGGAAGACAGCTTTATCAACGTTGTGCCATGCCTTGCTTCGCCACGCTCAGGACGTGACGGCCGTCCTTTAAAGCGATACAATTTCCTGCGTCCTCCATTTCAAAGTTGATGTGGGACGGGAACGAGTAGTGAGCTGGCGCAGAAGCTTTATTGAAGTCCCATGATGGCCGTTGGCTTTATGCTTTCTTTTGTTTTGCTGTTGTTGCTTTTGTTCTTCTTTGAGTAGGCCATGTATCGATAAAGTACGAAACGAGACTTCCGGAACAATTTCAGTAGCGCTCGCCAAATCGGAGCAAACCATCTCCGGAAGCGGAACTCTGCGGCGCCTGTATGAGAGCAATTTCTCTTCGCAGAACAGAGTAGAACCCAGTACGTCTACAGCTGTACCCTGCGTGAGCATGCCTGATGTCTCCATTTTTAAAAGCCGGAAGTGGCCGACGCCGCCCTGGCGACCGATCGGCCGTGTAGCACTACGTCGCAGACATGGCATAACCTAGATTCGCGCGAACGTCAGCCTGGTTTGCGAACAAGAAGAGATGATTTATTAAAAACGAAACAATTGGCATGATGAAAAAATTATTCACAGTGTCGAAGAGAAATAAGACAGTTAAAGGTAAAGTTCACACAGGCTACACCTCAACAGTGAAAGTAAGTCTGCGAACCGAATAACTGCTGTCATATAGAAACAAACAACGGAAGCCACAAAAATACCCCCTTCTGAAACTATCAGTGCCGACATTGTTCAATTTTAGGAACAGATTAAGCAGAACTACATCATAATTAAAAGTAGGAATGGGGGTCGTGGTGACGTGGTAAGTGCGCAAGAAAAAAAATAGTTGCTGAATTAAGCATAAATCATATTTTCTAGTAAAAGATGCGATGCGCATCATCCTCGAGAACTTTTAAGTTAGCACAATAACAAAGACACGAGGAGGTTCATGAGGCGTAATGCGTAAAACAACATCTACGATGCCACTTAGGAATAGCTTGTAGGCCACCGCGAAGGCTTGGTCGGCGCAATGGAGCTCAGGCTGAAGCGGCTCTTCGAGAAGGTTCGTACATGTAGGATTCCTTTTTATTGGGTGAAAGGCATATATTACATTCTGCAATAAAAGTCACCTTTTTAATAACTCAGGAACGATAGGCAAAACCTAGATAACGATTAGACCCCCGCTTTTATCCTGCTGTTTCGTGCCCGAAATATTAGAGCCTGTGGCGACACTATCGTCATCGCAATCATCAGCGCCACAATCATCATCAGCGGTGCATGGCCAGGGTGAGAGTGACACGCGGCACAGGAGAGATAAAATACGACTGTCCACCTGGGAGTAGCTGGTCTCCGCCGCTCCCACTTCTGGCCGGGCCTACGTGACCTAAATAAATGTAGGAAGTCTCATAAGCACACCAGCCGAGTCAGCTTTCTACAAGTGGTGACCCGGGAGTTCCGCGCCTTATACCCGTCCAGCGGCACACCGAATTGGCGACGTGGGGGAACCCGCCGCTACCAGCATTCGAGCCACGGAACCTCAGAGGATGGTTCTTCAAGTTTGAGGCTACCCTCTGGCTCACCCACGTGAGCATACAGCCTCTGAAGCACTCCATCCTCTGGGAGACGCTTCCGCTGGACCTCCGCTGTGTCCTCGCCCTACCACCGCCCAGCGCCACCCCCTACGACGACCTTCGCGCTGCCGTGCTCGCGCCCTACGGCCTCACGGACAACCTGTTCCGGTCTGCAGCAGAAGAGGTGCACGCACGCTCTGCGCACGCTCCGCAGCCGCACATTGTGCCCTCTGCGCCATCGCCGTCGTCCGCAGCCACTAGTGTCGGTGTCCTAGACGCAATCTGCAGCGCGGCAGCCGCAATTTCATTGACATGCCTTGCAGCCGACGACATCGCGGACGCCTAGCAGCCAGAGCCCGCCTCGGCTGCTTCTACCGCCTCATGCAAGGGCTCTAGTGAGTGCGTTTGTGGTGTTACCACCAAATCCTTTCCACCCTCACCGCTCGCTACGCCACTATCACTCGTCATATGCCCCGCAAAGTTGACAGACTGCCCGGCGTCACTGCCGTCGCAGCGTGACTCACGGGAGACGCACGTCGTTGCACCCCACGCCAACCCCGATGAGCTCACGTCTCCCGTCCTGCTGCAGTCAACAGTTTGCCTGAATTCTCAAGGACGTGAAACTGCCACCAGTGGCGACGCCATCCCGTCCCTCCGGCTACCAGCGCAACGCCCAAAAATCTATGCACAAGAGCACGTTGACAGCACACCCAAGGACCCAACGCCGCAAAACCGGGCTATCGCTCGCGACTTGGATCACCAGACCACGGCCACACAATCTCCCGACCAGACAAACACTGTTATTCGGCGCCGCCGACATCGCGAACGATGCCCTAAGCAACAGTCGCCGAAGCGAGTTTCGTCTCTGGGGCTCCTTCAGTGCACACGCCCAAGCCGTCAATGGCGTCTTGACCAACGCCATTGGCACGTGCCTGATGGACGGCAGATCCGGTTTCGTGCAAATATTCTTCGGCGCTCCAGCACTCGCGTGCCTTGTTGTAGTCGCGCTCAGCAGAGGTATCTTACCACGGACGCACTACGAACCTGCGGAACCATGCTGCACCCGGAATCGCGCTCGAAACTTCCACGTCAAGAAAATCAGCCTCCTCGAACCGGCAGCCGAACGACGATGTGCACACATCGCACGATGCTGCTCGTAGAGAGCCAATTCTCGGACCATCGCCATTCGTCTACACCGTGGCCGCAGTCCTAGCTTCTCTCACTGCGGGACTTAAAAACCTTCCGCTCTTTCGTCCCCTCTGCCACTCCCAGCGAAGACCACCCGACGGCTTCTACTCACCGTACGCTCTCACGGAACTGATCACAACCAGCTAAGGACATGGAACGCGGACACACCTGGTCGTGCTCGTGCTGTACATAACTATACATAATTGTTTTTTTTTGCGCATGACATACGTCATTCATTCGTCTTCTCAACGCGCTGCGCGCTAGGGGGGTGAGCCCTGTGGTGACGCCATCGTCATCGTAATCATCAGCGGTGCCTGGCCAGGGTGAGCAGTGACGCGCGGCACAGGAGAGATGGAACACGACTGCGCACCTGGGCGGTAGCTGGTCTTCACCGCTCCCACTTCTGGCCGCGCCTACGTGATATAAATAAATGTAGGAAGTCTCATCAGCACACCAGCCGAGTCTGCTTCCTACAAGCCCATACCGATCCAACCATAAAACGTATGTACCTGTCAGAATTCATGCATGCTTGTTCGCATGGGCTCCATTGGTACTCATCAGAACCACCAAACGATTATGTGAGGAAGTGCGCGGTCGGAGTCCACACTTGTTCTCAGACGCAAATCATAACCACTTTACCACCCCGTCCCCTCTATCACGAATCTGCGCTTGCGGTATTTAATAGAGAGGGTTACCTTTCGAGGTGGTGAAATAATATTACGTAGTAATTTTTATTACACGTTGTTGTGAAATATATCTACGAGTCACTCTCCTATTAGTACCCGAAATAACATTCCACGAGCCCCTACGCTTTTATTGACGAGCAATGTCTTGACTAGTGTCACTATATAAGGTTTCAAAGTATCGGCACTCTCTTCTCCTATTGTTCCGTGCTGCGGCAGTGTTAATTGGTCAGTTCTCATCACGTCACATTTGTGTACACTGTGATGGTTCATTGGCAGGATGGAGAGTTGGCGACTTGATATTGCGACATGGTTGCAAAAGCTCGTTAAAACAGGACCACAAAGAAAAGCACCAGACAGGCACCGCCATTTTTTTGTTGATGCGTTTTAGTCAATGAGCTTTGGTCGTTCAGCTTTGGTTATACTTTGGTCATTGTTCAGTCCGGCAGCTATGGTCATCCTTTGCTTCGCGTTTCGGCGTCGTTCGGAACGCGAAGCAAATGATGAAGCATGTAGCTGCATTTGAGCAGCAGAAGTGTTCCCGAAGGTGCCCTTTTGCTGCATATCCGGCAGTGTTGTAACAAACGCCCGGGTCAAAGTTAGCGGCGATGCCGCAGAAGCGGCAATCTTGCAACACTGATAAACTCCAAAATGGCAGCGATTGCTGACTTGCCCACCTCATTGCCGGTAGTCTGACACCTTATCTGGTAACACTAGTCTTGCTACTACGTCCACAGAGAGATTGGAAACGCCATTTTGTGCAAAGAAAACACTGTCGCCGGATCTTACCCACATCGCCTATTTTTTTCATTTTATGCACTCCACTACTTTAGAAGAAAAGGACCATCTGGCACATTATTAGAAACGCTGATTAAAAGCGAATTGAAGTACATGTCTACATTTGCCTGCTAAAAATCAACCTGCTGTCATGACGGAAGCATGCCCTTCGAGCTTTTGTTTTAACCAGGTCACGCATTCGAAATAACGCAAACGGCACAAACTAAACCTGGGGAAATATATTCTTACGTGGCGGCAGGACCATTTGACAGAAGCCTCGGTAAATATTGAGCGATGTATTTACACTGCACGATGTCGGGGATGAGGCAGAACCAGGCGCAGGCGGTGCACCACCCACAGCTGCTTATTCATCGGTATTTGGGCTGAGGCGATATGTTGGTGGGCCAAAGTCCCCACCTCGTTATAATACTTATTGTTTCTAGTGTAACCTATTCTATAATGTAATACATTTTTCTTTAATCTATCATATAATCGGTTACAAAGATATCTATTATGCAAACTTCGTCCGGATTTCTTGTGTGCAAAATTACATGCAATATGCAAAAGTTGTATGCAAACGCCGGGCTCAGACCATTGCCGCAACCGTCGTGGACTCTTAAAAGAATGACGTCATTTCGCGTCTCTCCAACCGAATTGCGTGACACGCCGTTTTTTTGCTTTCATAGATACCGATATGGCATTGCGTCGGTAATCTGCACACAGCCTAACGCATAGTATACATCCGAAATTTTGCAATGACTCTAATAACTTTAAGGATAATTGTGGTTGATTAAAGACACACGCGTCAGAATATTAAAGCTGAGTGCTCCTTATACTCAAGAACGGAACAATTGCCCAATGTCTACACTATCAGCCTGCGCCCGTCTCTCCCAAGGTAGAGTAGCTATCGACAATCGCACCATGATTAGGCGGATTTTAGCACGCAAAAGATGACCATTCCTAAAAGGATATTCGAATGATGTGACATACTGATAATCGTCAACTTTAACCACTTGTCAGTGAAATTACACCGCACCCCCTTCCGGGTAGACTAGACAATCTGCATGTGGGCCGGGTGATGGTAACGTCACGGGTTGTCCGTGCGCGCCAATCCCCTGTGCAATCTCAATGCTTCGTGACTCGAATCCACGCACAAAATCTACAGCGTGTTTCACAAGACAAACCGCATTAACACTGGTCGCGCAGAAACGGCACTAGATGTCGTATTCTACTAATCACGTGCCCTGTTCAAACTTCAGCACGCACTGGGACATTTTATTTTGTTTCGGTTTGGAGCCCAGCTCATCGTAAGCGTACGCGTCCTACCAGACCAGCCGCATAGAAGGACATTGTGAAACTTAACGCCACTGCAATTACAAAACTTTTAACTGTCAACCTTGGAACATCTTGCGTTAAAATAGCGTGTTATGGTGTTATTTGATTCATTGCATTTTGCGGGCACATTGAGCATCGGAAGGCGACTTCACCTGAGTCACACGGTGCGCAGGTCCCGTATCCCACATGAAATAACTGTTGCCAATGCCCCTTTCGGCGTTGGAATAATTACACGATTCCTGAGCCTGCGGCAGAATGAAAGCAGTATTATGCCTGTTTAACGTTTGCAGCCGCATTTAAAAAGGGTATTTTATTCCGGACTTAGAGGGATGGTGGTTCTGAATATGGCGCATAAAACCTGGGCAACATGCAGAAAACAAAAAACAAATGCTCCACACTCGGTATCACAGTTAATTGGCAAGTAAAGATTTAGCTTGAAGCAAACAGCGTAGCACGTGCACCACTGCACACTACTCAACCGCTACATTGCAACTGAGTTTTTTTCTGGAGTAACAACAAACATTGCCAAATTATAGGCAAAGCCATTCGTACTCAGCAACGGACTGTAATTAGAAACGAGTTACAATATCCAGCTTCCCTGCCATCCAAACAAAATAATATTCAGCGGTTTCTCCGTGGATGGTTTTAATTATGCACGTCCTATACTGTCTCTATCTCGTAATGAAGACTCGCTGGGCAGCGTCTTCCAACAGGTTTGTTTCGACTAAGTGGGAGTGTATGTTACAATCAGTCGCAGTTTATTTCCGACTCTCCAGAGAACATCTGCTCATCGCAAGTATACCCAATTAACTTTGGCGAATGCCACTAATGCAAGCGTCGGATTGATTCTCCCTTTCAAAAGTTTCTGGCAAAGCAAGCCTGACGCTATTTTGCATATTAATTGTAAGTTTCTGACCAGAAGCCACCACAGCGGATGTTTTCCAGTAACTGTATTGAAACAACCTTCACAACAGTTTCCCCAACGATAGACACAATAAATTGTAAAATAAGTAATTTGTGTATCTCCAATATCAGTCAGGAGTGTGCTGCCATTCGAAAATAAGTGAATTCCTCACAGCCTAAGCCTTCCGTATCCTGGTTTACACAAAAATGAATGGGTGAATCTGTGCCCACGCTGCGAGGACGTTTCACTCTGCATGCTCAGGTGAATTTGTGTTTTTAAAAAGTCGACAGAACATGCGCTTGAAATCATCAGTGCTTCGCCAACTTGTATTACAGGCACGTTCTTGAAAAGAATAAAACATCGGTGCATTGAGAAAGCGGTCATGCATAAACTACTCGAACGATAATTGTACGGAACGATTTTTTACAAGTATAGCCTTTACGTTCACAAGCTCTGTGGTCTCTTGGGCACTCTCACGATTCCTCAAAAGGAATAAGTTCTGTGGGGCTATAGGAAGTTAGTCTGCAAATCTGGACTGGGTAGGCTATGTGTATATTCTCTACCACATTTATTTTCTTTGCTTCATTCGGTTGGAAGCACATCAAAAGCGAACAGCCCTAGTGCGACCGCAGTATTACCTTCCCATGCATCAGCTAAGATGGTAGCTGCTCTAGGTAATGACAGCCAAGCCTGGACTGCACCTTTGTTTTTTTTTTTCCTTTCATAAATACTTAGCACATCCCGGATGGGTAGGTAAAAACACGCCATTCGTCCTGTTCGGCGAATAATGCACTACGTAAGTTCAAACCCAAGTCGATTTGGGAGTTGCATGCAATTGGAAAAAGTCGCAGGTGACATATACAACTGGGGCTAAGATGTACGCCGCGGTAGCGGTGATTCCATTCCTAGGGAGCGTTTTCAAACGCAGTTTATTTATTTACGATATATGGTTCATGAATACTGAAGCTCAGAGAAGAGAGAAAGACTAGCAGCGAGTATTGCTAATCGCCGTGGTCCAATAAAGAAAAATGCTTTCCTCGCTTCGTGGCGTAAGATGTGACCGTGAACGGTCGCTGGTGCTGGGTTTATGTCAGTTTGAGAGAGGTGTCAGTGTCAATGTTCCTAAGTGCTTATTCTCTTTTGTCTGAGCCAAGCTAAATACTTTTGCGTTTGGCGAAGAAGGGTAGGGAGAGTGTAAAGACCTTTGTAACGAAAGAATAAGTTGGGGCTTAGGAAAAGGGGGTAAAGATTGGGTAAAAGGGGTAAATGTGGGGAGCTTAAAAGTGGAACCTAAAGTGTAGGGTGCTTCATCTTGAGGTAACAAGCTGGTCAAAGCTGCCCCCCGTCTCGGAACTAGTTAAATATACAGTACTTGTGTTGTTCTCCCCTGATTACAATATTGGGCATTGCCAGGTTAGGTATAAGAGGATGGGTGTTTTCCTGATTTTGCAGAGTTTTAAGTTTAAGTGTGATGTTCCCACCAAACATCTTGGTCACCATCGATTTGTAGATACTTGTGCAGGTTCCTCCTTCACAGAGTTTGCGATGTTTCGGCACTGAGGCCACGTTATAGCACAATAAAAAATCGTGTTCCGAGGCGTAGGATAGCAACATAGGCTTAGCGTTTCTCTTAGAGTAGAGTGCGATAATCGTTTTTGCAAGGAACACGGCATGTCAATTCCAGTGCCTCTTGGTCGGTGCCTTGTTCTCTTCCGGACCCTTGTGTCCGGTTTTCCAGGTGACGTCAATAACGTTATGGATTGTGGACGGCAGTATCTTACCGAAGCGGTAAGGCATTCTGTCTGGAGAAAGCAGTCTAATGTACTTTGAGAGTGTAATTATATTTACGCATCTATTCAGTCCTTCCGCTTCTCGGATTCCCAGGAGGATCCCTCCAACTTCTATTTCTTAGTTCGTGAACATGAAAGGGGCATGCAGTCACAAAGAATAAGTATTCAACTACGACCACTGCTGCATCGTACTTTCGTGCATGCCAGAGTTGCTGTATACTGTGGTTTCATGATTTTGAAACTTTCCTCAAATTAAATCGATCATGCCATGTCATCTGATCTTGTGTAGCTCTGGAAACGTGTTTTTAGATGAGGGGAGTTTTTATGCAGATCGCTGAATTGGTTATGTGTCTATCATGCCATGCAGTCGTTTCTCTTCAGAGGAAGTGCCTGGGTTTTATACGATGGGCCGTCCCCGTTTTGTTTTCCAGCCGCTCTCTTGGCGCTTGACAGTGGTTTTTCTGATATCTTCAAAAGAGTTATAAAGACACAATTTAATGTTCTGTTCATCGTCGTCATCATCAACATGCTATTTACATTTCTTGCATCACAAAGGCCTCTTTCACTGACCTTCACACTCCTGTCCTGCGCCTCGCGACACCATTGTTT
Organism: Haemaphysalis longicornis; assembly: GCF_048455015.1. Classification (NCBI taxonomy): domain Eukaryota; kingdom Metazoa; phylum Arthropoda; class Arachnida; order Ixodida; family Ixodidae; genus Haemaphysalis; species Haemaphysalis longicornis. The sequence continues at coordinate 200,969,484 of NW_027526361.1, read as the reverse complement.
GCCTCCGAATCATGTTGTTTCAACTATCTATCGACTTAATTGACTTCCCCTTCTTCTAGACCCGTCTCTTTTTTTTTCATTTTGTTGCCTTGCTGGTACACTGGATATCAGTTTGTCTCACGGACGAAATTGCGACGTTGAGGACTGCCTTATATGCTGCCCTGATGATGTAGTTTATTTTATTTTATTGGGCACGGGTAAATTTCTAGTACGCTATCCTCTGTAATATCCGGGCCATGATCAGTGGCTGAACGAGTCTTTACGTTTCTTCTTCCCTGTTCTTCTCTTGGTTAAGCGTTTTTATTGCTGGAAGTGGTTAATGAATTTTACGGCGAGGCAGTAAAGAGCCAAAACAAATTTCGTGTCCGCGTAACAGGAAACTCCCAGGCTACTACTGGCTACACAAAGAAGCTGCCCAGGCTACTACAGGCTACTAGTTGCACCCAGGCTACAGAAACATATACTGGCACCGCCGCGGATCGAGCCTGCACCCGAATGGAAAAGCGGAGCCTGAGCCTGTCTTCTTGCCGGCTAAGCTACACCCACACGTGAATACAGGGAGACAAACAGTGGTTTGTATTCAACGTCTCGGGAGGGCAGGGTGCTTTTAGAACGCCACAAATGAATCAAGAGCGATGGCAAGGCAGTGAGAGAGATGTTGCGATAGCCGCGCGTGCCCCCCTCCTCGCTATCCTTCGAAAAGTGGTCCTACCCCTTGTTCTCTTGCCGACGCTGTGCGTTCGGGATGCCGCCCCGGTGAATCCCAGGTAACGGCTGTCAAACTCCCTAGTGCCACTTTTTGTAGAGCCACGTGTTTGACTTCAATGACGCCTCATGGGTAATCGTTGTGGGGGTCGTTTACAGCTTCGCAGTCAAACAACCCTCACACCGTGGGCTGGCATCAATTTTTTTTCTATTTTAGAGTAATTTTTACTTTGGCCGCGTAGAGCCCTCCGTCGTTCGCCAACTGGAGGATGCAGCGCACACAGTACCAGCGGTACATTGAAAAGTTGTGTGAAATTATTGTGATTGGATACATAAATACTCGCTTTTATTTTAGTTCGGTTTATCTAATAATCAACGCCTTCCATAATTTCTGAGAAGCTGGCGTTAATAATTTGCAATCTGTTTTAGTTAGGTGACGTAGTGCTGATTCCGGCATTAATTCCTGTGGAAAGCACGCCGGGGGGATCAGTTGGTAAGGTGTTGCGCCGCTGAGCCCGAGGACGCGGATTTCAGAAAACGTGTTCGATGAAAAAAAATCATAAGTCGATAAATTACTAGAACAGATCAAGATTGAACGAATCCACCGTAGTGTGTGTCGACTCCCGGTAATCGTGAACTATCGGTATAGCCAGATAAAGGTTCTAAAGTAAAGTACTTCGCGCTTAACAATTTCTGAACACTTTTCTAGCAATGTTTTCATACTGACGCCCAGTATACATATGCCTTGAAGCCAACACACGGCTGTGTTTTACTCAAATGATGTAATTGTTTTAGTACCTGCAGCGCTCGTTCAGGCGAAAATGATGTTTTATTGACTAAAAAAGTTAAAAATAAAGAATGGAAAATTTCATTTTTCTGGCTTCGTCCCATGCTTGCTGGTATGCGAATCGATATAATAATAAGTGCTTAGGCAAACAGTCAGTACGGTTGCTCTCTGAAGCATCAAACCTTTTACAAAAATATTTGCTACACGCCTCGTCATCGATTCTTCTTGTCTGGACCACACAGCTCGCGCCCTGTACCTTTGCCATGAATTTGACGATTAAAGCCGAATATAACCTTTCATGAAAAAAGCACCAGTTGCTTGAGTTTCAAACCAGGAGTGTAAAGAACGAACGACTAATCCACAATGGGCGAAGGCCGATGTGTCAACACTTTTTGTGCATGTATCAAGACGTCGCAGCTTTGTAACGGCAAATGACCACATACTTCTTCGCTTGTGCGTGCCATATTTCGTTAAGTTTCATAATATTGTTTTGTGAAGCCTTGAGCATTGCACGAAAAGCAGGGTCATGCAAAAGACAATGTCGGCTATGCCAACGCGCACGCGTCATGTCTGAGAGTATTGATTGATTGTGGGGTTTAACGCACCGAAGCTACACCAGGGATATGAGGCGCGCTGTAGTGGAGGTCTCCGGATCAATTTTGGCCAGCTGGGTACGTTTAACGTGTGCTGACACCTCGACCCACCGGCGTTTTTGCCTTTGGCCTTTATTAGAAAAGCAGGCACAGCGGCCGCGATTCAACCCACGTCCTTGGGCTGAGCACCTCAACGCCTTAGCCACTGTGCCACCGGGGCGGTTGTCCCGTCATACATACCGATGGCGCAAGTTCTCTGCTTTCTGCAAAAAATGCGACATGTTCTGGACGCAAAGCAGGTCGCTGTTCGGCAAAACCAGTTATTTTTGGGCGTACAGATTAACAACAATTGCTGCAGAACTATAATGGCAAGGCCCAGTTCTCTGGCCCCCAAAACCGAAGGGGTTGAAAATTGCGTGCACGACGGCGAGGTTTCGCAGTATCAGCCGGCGGTATTTTCGTACGCAGTAGAGCTACGTACACGTTTGTATGTTTGTTCAGAGCTACAAATATTTAGCCTCAACTGTGATTGTTTAAAAAAGATACCCGGTAAGTTCTAATCACGGATGTCTAGTTTCTAAACTTGTATTTGCTCTTGTGCGCGTTTGATTTTGTCAGCTTCAGGCAGTCGCACAAGTGTTCTGTGTTGTGCTATAATTACAATGCAGCTAAAACAACTTTTTTGTTTTCCTGGCCATATCAATCATTTCATAGTTATGCGCGACGAGTAGTATGATGATTATTCTAGCGAGGAGACCTTTCGAATGAGCAACACCTTTATTTTGTCTTTCTTTTTAACACGTCACCAGTACTAAGAAACTCTGGTGCCCTTGTCATACTAACTTGGCACATCTTCCGTAACATTAATAAGAATACGTTTAGTGATCTCGTTCCGCATTACCACCACCCCGCATTTCTTCTTATCTTGTTCCAATACGCTTATTTACCTGTCGCAATCCAGTTCTTCTTTCTATTTCAATTAGACTATACGGGGCAGATTGGATCTGAAAAATCTATAATGTAATCATCTCCGATATGGAGTCTCAAGCGCCAGACATACACACCCACGCCGATACGCCCGCCCCCTCAAATCATCCTCCTATTATGACAGCTTTGCTTGCAACAGTAATAAAGCCACGAGGTTTGTTTCCAGTTAAAAAAGCCGGTAGTAACACGAGTTTGGACGCACGAGTGGCGAGATTTTTCTTCCTTCACATTGCCTTTTCTAGCCTGTCTGCAACGATTTTGACACAAAGAATTGCGTACGTTCTTGCTTTTGTTGCAGGTGCGTACGGTCGGTGACAGTCGACCGCGAGAAATTCCCCACTCTGAGGACACAAGTCACGTTAAATTCGCCCTACAGTGTCCAAGCTCCGTGAAGAGTGTCTTTAGGAAATAAGTCTCACTGCCGCGTCAAATTCCAGTTGCCTACGCGCACTCGCACCTAGTTCGGGCGCATAGTTCACGCTTGTTAATGCTTGGAGCGTACCTTTGAGAAAGACCAAGAATTTGCTGCTCCATACACTGTCACGCGCATCGTTACGTGCATCGTTAGAGTGACGCTTAAACTGTCTCCTAGACTCGACGTATTTTTGAAACTGCATATTTGCGAAAATTCTGGAAGGAAAGCTGAATTAGAGAGCTTTCAATTCAAAGACAGTCCAGTTGTACAACTTCCCCAGCATCTCAATGCTTATTCTCCTGCCACTACTTTATCGCATTTAGTAATTGATAAAACACTATCATAATAATTTTTACTCTGCACTCTTTCATAGCACCGCACAGGACATACGGTGATTGGTGTAACAGTATTGTATAAAACATGAAATCGCTGATGAACGTAAGCCGACTACAACTAAAGGTATTTAAATTTGGTTTAGTTACAGTTTTAGCGCAGGGTTAAAAGGCGTTTCCCTATATTCAGTGTTCCGTGACCGGTGAGTTGCGTTTGTCCATACAAAATACACACTTATTTTACTTTTCCCTATCACACTAAAATCCGCCTTTCGCCTTTTTTAATCGTCCAAAAGATGGCCGGCTCTGCAAAACACAAAAAAATAACGATTGCCACTCTAATAGTCCTCTTATTGCGATATTTTGTTTCTACTACATGCTGTTTGGTGCAGCAAAGGAGCCTGCAGACACGTCCTCGGTCCTTTCCAAAGCCCCGAGAAACTAATGCTGTCAGAGTACTCGGGTCGCGTCAGTCATGACGTCAGGCTTCCGCATGCGGGAATTATTGCCGTCTGTTTGTTGGAACCGTACGCTTTGGCTTTTCTTTACGAAGTTCAAAGGCCAGAAAAGCCTAGAATCGTCAACAGTCGTTAAAAAACCAGAATATTTCTCCCAACAATATGGGTCTGTTCGGTGGTTTTCGAGGAATAAAATTCAGCGCATGCACGCAACACCAGCAGCTTCGAGACTCGGCTTTCAACGAGGTAGAAGTTTTCATTGGTTCAAAAGTTTAAACGACCGTTTAAAACCAAGCCTGCACTAGATTCACATTTTTCATGAAGCGTCATGAAGCGTCTTTCATGAATCGTCAGCACATGTTTATAAACATTGGCTGACCCCACATTTTCAATCTGAACCGCAGCAGTAGAAAATTGAATTTTTAACTAAAACGCTAAATAAGTTGAAGCAATACTTCCATTTCATCATGAAATATAAAACCACCATACCAGTGAAAAAAATGATTTCGGGCAAAAGAAACAACGGTGTATGGAACCACTATATTAAAAGAAAATTTCAGGTGCTTTCGAGGGAAGTGCCTTAAGAAAAGTTTGAGGGCGTGTGATGAAAATTTTTCAAAGGCATTTCACACAAAATAAAAGGAACACTGCGGCCGCGGAATGTTCCCAGAAACCTAAGGTGTGGCTCCATAACAACTACAAGTTCCTTCAAAAACGCTCTAGAGTGGGCGAAGTCTCCGAGTGCCAGTAAGCGTGCAGACCGATAGCAACGCATCAGGATGGCTTGTTTAAGGTTCTGTCTCTTGTTATGAGGGTTACTTCCCTTATCATTATGTTTTATCTTTTCATGTGCTGTATAAAAATAGTCTTGTGCGCATTTTACATTGCTTTATTGCATTTTCTGTATTTTTTTGTAATACAAAGCACCAATGTTTACCGGTGCTTCTGTTGGCTGGAATGATTATTGTTCGAACATTTTAGTGCGTATCGCATTGGTGATACATCTCAATAAAAAATTGGTCGCTTTCTTGCGCCTACTGTAGCATTAATAGTGTTGTCAGTGCTTACATTACTTTTTTTAACTTGATCTTCAAAAACCAATTTTGCCACCCAGGTGTGCCAGTGACGCAAATTACTTCAACAAATTGTTGGGACGTTACTTGGTGAAATAATTTTGCAATTATCGCTGAAGAAACGATCACACAGCCCAGTCTCGCTGATGCTTCAATGTGTTCCAATTCAGGGCCAACCAAATACGCTGAGGAAAGTTTACCCACACTACTAAGATTTATTTCTTACTTCCAGGACAGCAGAAACCAATTTACGTCTCTTTTACGCTGCTCTATATAGTCTTTCTAGGATTCGTCACCCCGGAGTTCTCATTTCACTCGGTCGCTGAGCGAAGATTGATTGAAGGGTAGTGCAATCCTTACCGTTGGGGCGCCAACTATCTTTCTGGATCAAAGTCATACGGCTTGGCCTGTAACAGTGAAAAAACATGGAAGCACGTATTTTAGTTCCACCAAAAGTCAAACGAAAGCTCTACGCAGCAACTGGCACATTCATAACCAATCGTAAGCCAAAATATTTATAATAAGGTATGTTTTGGTAAAACTGCTTTTTTTTGTTTTATTTTTTAAACAGCACAACCTTTTTGTGTCTAGACAGTGCCTTCAACAAAGTGTAAAGCAAAGCGTGTATTTTGTTTGGAAAAGAATATGAATCACCTTGTAACATTAGCCAAGCAGCTTGTACTAAACTGCCGTCCATGCATCTTAGAACCCTTCATGGTCGCTTTAATAAAATATATACTGATATAGCTTTGCATTTTTATTATTTTTATCAGATCGCCTCATGCTTTCCTTCCAAAGAGTTTTTAACTACACTGCAGTTATTTAATTCTTAATAAATATAAGATTACACCCTTAAACTCACTTGACCTCACAATCTGTCGAAACCCAAAGTCGGCATCAGGAAACTTTTAACCTTTTACATGCGTGTGTCTCGTACGTTTTAAATATGGCTGTATAGATCAACCTCAACAGCGAAACTTAAGGCTAGTGCATTTTTGCAGAGATCCTGTTTTAGCGTTCCGAATCAACATATCACTCGTGTCATGGCGCTTTCTGCTTTTGTCAGTCTTCCTCCATAAAAGCTCGATTCATCATTATGACCATTTTCCTCGAATGATTACGATTTCTTAACTACCTTGATTCGATAATTCTTGATTGCGGAAATATTACACGGTAGTTCGGCAAAACGCACCCGCACTTCGGGAGGAGGTATTTTGGTGTTTGCCTGTGTAGTTGGCTTCATTACCTAACTTTCCCAACTATCCAACTTTCACAAGCACGCAAAGCGTCTCTTCGAGACTCGCGATTCTACCTGCCCGCATTAAAATTTAGGCGAAGGTGACATCGAAAGTGACTGCTAGAGGTTGCACTAACGCAAAGGAAATGCCGCATGGTTGTACATGCTTGCAGATGACGGGCTTTGAAGGCTCCTACCTGCAGCGTCACCCTCCGATGATCCCACAGCTGTGCACTAGCAACGAACTTTGTAGCTAACGCGGCATTATTTCGCATTGTCACCATAACCTTAAGGTTTCACACTCTGACAGGATGACGTTGCATAAACTCGAGTGCAAGTTAAGAACAGCAATAGTTCATGTAGTGTATCCGTCCGCTGAAGCGACGGACGAGAGACGTCAACGGGCGCTAAATCTTGAAAGGAGATTGCGCTTGATGAGTGACATCGTCTGCTTTTACCTGATTTGTCTGTCGTCATTGAAGTAATTTATAAGCAGATTAAATCTTGAAAATATATAGAAGAGCTGCTGTCTTGCTAAAGATACTCGCTGTAACGCACACTTTGCGCTGTGATGAGGGACAACCTGCTGCGTACGTGAGGTGGAGCGGCAACTTGTATTGCTGTGCTTAATTTGTACCCCGAGTACAGAAGAGCGCTTTCTTGGCTGCGTCTAGGGCATACGGACGGCTTGAAACACCGGCATATCAGTTTTCCGATAGCATACGCTCGTTACTGAGAGAATTCATTAATACATGACCTGAATTTTCAATATAATATTAATTACGGGTAAATCACAATTGACACCCACACTTGAGGACATCATTGGATAGCGAGTCCTGTAAAAGAAGCGTACGTTGTCACATATAATTATTTTATGATGTGATTATATGCGGTACCATTTCTTCTCGCTGAGCAATCTCACGTATCTACATCGCTGAGTGTAGTGTAGCTGAGTGAGTGCGATCCTGAAACGCGGAAAATGCCGATATTGTTTTACTAGTATGCTTGCGGATACCGCCTAAGGTCGAAAAGCCAGCTTCGGACAAAGTTTTGTTACTTGAGGCGTTACACACATAACACAGGTAATGGCTGGGAAGACATCTTTAGGAGCATATAAGCGGTTCTGACTGAATTTACAGGTCCCATGATTGTGTTTACACACCCACCGGCATATTGTTGTGACAAGTTTCGAAAAGTGATTTGGTAACGCTGATCTTGGCACCGTGTTCTGCGTAAACTAAGTCAAACAACGCGCAAAGATGTTGCTTCAATACAAACGAAAATTCAATTTCGAAGCGAATAACAAACGTGCTTTGAATCTCAATTCAAAAATGGTTCAGTTTGGAGCGTACGAACCCACCCGCAGTCGTAACAATTTCAGATATTAGAACACGATGGTTTCATTATATTTACCGATCCTGCATCTTTCTAGATTTTCAAGCTCAATAACTCTTGGCAGGGCTAGCAAAAATACCATGGCGCGGTCCGTTTCCCCTCCGCCGACACCCTTGTACTAATAGCAGAAGGGAATTCTGTAGCGCTGCGGCACGCCCTGTGAACTAATTATTGCAAGTAACTGAAACGCGGCGTAATGGTCGAGTAAATTGCATTTTGAGGCCAGTTCCACGTTTGGGTTAATCGACATTACTGCATCGAATATAAACCTACAGAGCAGCAGCAAAAAATTTCGCTTTGCTGAAAGTGTAGTCTTCGGACGGACAACCACACAAAGAGATACCGAGCAGTGACCCGTACAGAGCTTCGCTGCAGCAGCTCCATCAGCAAAGGGAAGGTGGATGAAATTGTGGGACGTACAATGTGGTAGTGCAGAGTTATGAGGAAGGGTTACGTCACCGGTATATACATCAGCGCAACCGCGGAGTCCCCGACATGACTCTGCACTCGAAGCTTATTAGGCTGCGTGCGAAGCGGCGGACACGGCCTATAAAACAGGGTCACGCTTATAGAAAAAACTCCGCTGTCAGCTTGCTTTCAATTAGCCCTAACAGCATAACCGCTCTTGCGACAAGCAATCTATGAATAAGGGTTTGCTCTTTAGAATGGAGTGTTACGTCAGTAGTTTTCTGTAATTCCTAGCCTTATACCTAACACAGAGAAGCATGAATTTGATTGTAAACGCCGGCAAGACCCTCTGTCTGTTCAATAAAGAGCCTTCTTCCCCCCCCCATGTTCGTCTCAACTGTACGTAAAACACAAGTGTCACGATCATTGCTTCTATTTCTGCCAAACTGCAAAACTGGTCAATATCCACGCACTTTATGCACGGCTAGAAACTCTAAGGCGACACCGCTTCTCTGTGCTAGAATGATGTGTAGAATCAAAATGGTAAAGTAAGCGCGATTGTCTCACCGGCCGCTTGCATGCTCTACAATACCGTATTTATTCGAATCTAGGCCGGCCCCGATTCTAAGCCGACCCCCGAAAGTCCGAAGCCACGAAAAAAAAAAAAAACTTACCTCGAATGTAGGCTGAACAAAAAGGCGAGGTAAGCGTTCACAAGAAGAAAACACATTTATTGAACATGAAGATGCGGTGCTGGAACTCAATCAGTTTCTCTTCAAAATCACCGGGCAACTTCTGGGCGATTGAGGTTCGATGACGGAGGCTAAAGCCGAAGTGCTTCATGAATTTCTTAAGCCAGCCCCGACTGGCTTTCAAGTGTGCCCGCGATAAGCCTCGTTCTCTTGAAAGCTCCCTTGCTTTTGCTTGGAGCACTTCTGTCGTTACTGGAAGGGCAGCTGCTCGCGTCCGAACGAAGTCAGCCAATGCCATCTCCATTTCGTGGTGACGGCCTTCTCGTGGTCCGGTGAAGGCCATCCTTGTTGCGGTGCACGCAGCTATCCTATCCCGTTGCGTCCTCCAATGGCGGTCATTTTTTTTTCATCCATGCCGAAGTCCCGCCCGGCTTGAACGTTCGACGACAACTCCGCGGCTAAAACAACTTTTCTTGTAAAAGCGGCAATATAATGGCACCACTTGTTTGGTGCCATTGCGCTGTCAAAAACAATGTTACTAGAGTAACGCTGGTCAAAACCAAATGCCACACCGCACGCAGGCCACTATCCGCACAGTTCAAAATGGCGGCATCGCTATGGCCCCTTAAGTTGCTACTGGCTCGTCTAGTAATGGCTACAGTACTTTTCTGGGTGGCGCTAGCTGCGCGCCACTTCCCTCAATTTCACTTGGAAATTGGCGCGTGCTTCAAAATCCTCGATTCCAAGCCCACCCTGGAGTTTGATATATGAGTATTTCAAAAAACTATCGGTTTAGATTCGAATAAATACGGTATGTAGTTTGCACTGCATAGAGATTGCTTTGAGCGCAGCACTTTTCTGTAAAATACGGCCGTAGTACACTTCGCGGATTCCATACAAAAGTTACGATTTATTCAGCGCGGGCACAATACTGATTTTTGTTCGTTTTAACCCCGTCCGTTCTACGCCCCTTTCAAATTGGAACGCGCTTACGGCTCCCGGGCCTCTTTGATGCGTCATGCCTTGCCGTCGGTATTCAACCAATAAGGGCTCGCTCGAAGCATACATTTTTATGCGGACGAAACTAAACATGCCACCCCAATCATCATCCTTTGCCTGCTGTGCTGCCAGCACTCTACAGCGTTGACGAAACCGCAGCTTCATAAACCAAGGCATACATAAAAACAGTAGCGAAGGGTAGATTGCTTTTTCTTGTTCTTTTTTGCTCCCAGCTTTGCCAAAATTTCTTGAAATAACGTCTTATTTTAATCTCCACCGGTTAAACAAAACATACACCTAATGGGTAATTGAGTATTTTGACGTTACGGTAGATGCCCATAGTTTTGAGGGCGCCCATGGCTTGACTGGTGATAACTATGGTTGTGGGTGTCTCGAACAAAGTGCGAACGAGCACATAAAATAAATTTTACAAGCTAAGTAAGTAGAAAGCCTGAGATATGGAACACAAAAATGGTGCTCCAATACGTACCGCAGCCATACTGCTACCGTTCTGCTACTGCTCGGGGTGCTAACGTCAGCACAACGTTCATTTACAACGCGGTAGTTGTTGAGTACTACACAACGCGGCACTACACAACGTAAAGTAGTAGTTCCAAGAATCCTGGCCCCAAGCGCTCTTTATATTTTTTCTCTTTTCAGCGGTAGCCATCGTTTGATATCTTTCAGCATTTCACACTGCTGATTCGAGTGTGTCGGGTCGTCAATGTTCGGAATAAACAGCTTTGGTCCTCTGAGAGGCAAGTGGGCCAGGACTGGTAAATAAATGGTCAATATCGTTTATTATTTCCGGTTAAAAAGCTAATTTTATTATGTCACGCTTGTTTGAACGGAGCATGTGTATGAGTGTCATGGTAGCCAAACAGGCGGCTATGCTGAGGGTCCAGACGGTTGTCGGTCCCTCTTGAAGAAATTATAAGTCGATACATCTTTCTCAATACACGATTCGAGTCACTCAGAAGCAAGACGTAAATTCTTTAAAGAAAAGGCTAGTCAGCCACAGCCGCTGATTGAACGCCGCTACCATGCGCTAGGCACGTTACCGCTACGAAGCTATAGGCGGCTAGGTAGCCTATGGTGTCCACAGAAGGGGCTTACTTGGCTTACGTGAGAACGGGTTTCACAGCTTGAAACGGCATGTGACAGTTCGAGCTGTCTCTGCACCTTGTTCCTCAGCCTCCACAGATTCCCAAAATTGTTCAGCTACGAGCAATATTATTTTCATTCGTTCCTTCAGGACGCTGCCATCGGACCAATTCACCGCTCTGTTTTCCTTATATCGGGTTTTTTTTTTATTCCAGTGTTTATTTCGGCACAGACGTTTCTAAAGATTGCACTGCAACCGGTGTGCAATGTTGATCCCTTGCTACTCATCATGTATTCAGAACGAGTATGGATTGGACGGGAACAACTGTGGATTGACGGGGTACTATTTTTAAGGCAGTGGAGACATTATTAGTCACAATTATGAGATAGAAGTACCATGTTTTTTACATGGCGATTTTGATATCGGGATACTTGCGTTCACAACCATACACCAACCTCAATTTTCTACGCAGTCATTGACAGATTGACACTCGTCCTTTACACTGAAGAAAAGAAATCGTGAAAACTCTTGGGGGGACACCAAGACACCCACTAATGACACGCGCTACTATAGGCAGCTAACTCTAAACCAACTTCGTATCTCCCTTTCCTGCGACGTCCTAGCTGATGTCGCCACTCTGATCCTACACGATATATAAGCGACAAAACTTCGCTATGGCCGTTGAAAATAAAGCACGACACTAAACGATTGCTTAAACTGACATCTAAGAAGAAAACTCACACATTGGTACACGACGTGTTATACACCTTGCTCTTCTCCAAAATACCTAATGCTTCTCTTTCGAAGCTAATCTCCTCATGCGAGATACTAGTTTATTTTTCTTGAAGCTAGCGATGCGAGCATGCCCGCTTGACCTGCCATAAAGGTGCAAGTTTAGTGTTATACGTTGAGGGCCTCCTTGTACGATCACTGATGGTACAGCTCGGAGCTCGTGACGTTAAGCGTTTTTTGGAACGTGGCCTGCAGTGGCTGTTCAGTTGGAGGGAGAAGAGATTGATGCTGCTTCCCAGACGGCCAGGCGCGTGTCGATTGCCGGAACGTGACAGGCGTGCCCATGTCGGTGTTGATCAAGGGAACGTGCCTCGAGACGTGTTCTGCGACCTAACGGTTGCTTACTGGGGAGACGTTTGCTCGCTGCCGTATGACGTGCCGGGGTGTTACATGTAGACTTCTTCCTCCAATGATTTGTGCCTCTGTGCGGGATCATTAGAGCCTTGCTATGCTTTCGGCCAGTGGACAATACACCGGAAAATAATTCGTGTGCTAATCAAACTAGCCTGATGCCCGTTCGGTCACCCGTTCGGTCACAAAGCCATCTCTTCTGTTTTAGCCCAAATAGACGTCCAGGTCTTGTGAAACGAGCATGCACTTTGATAACGCGTGCTTGACCTTTGTCTGAACAGAGAGCACCTGGCCGCTGTAAATACTCGGGTCCGCGTTTTGATAAGCTGCAAAAGGTTATGTACATGCTTGCAGGTAATACTGGTCAGGCACAGGCATTGTCGGGCTTTGAGCAGCGGGGCTGTGTAACCGGGCCGTAACCTGTCCAATGAAACAGAAAAGTCCCAAATAAAAGAAAAACCACTCCCCGTGATGGGAATCGAAGCAGGGTCCCTCGCGCTATAAAACTGGCGTCTATCCCAATGAGCTATCAGCGTATTCCAGCGCACACCACATTTCCCTTGGGTTATTTGTAGCGTTGGCTTTTAACATCCGGGTACCCGGTGAAGGGAGAAGCGCCGACAGCTAAGCTGTTTCTCCATCCTTGCACTGCTAGTGCAAGCTGCGCTAATTTTTTTCATCACCATGCATTAGGAATGGGAGAATCAGTGGGAGGAATATGAGTGTTATTCAAGGAGGTATACAAAATAGAACGGCTTTATTACAATAATCATATCCCGAATTACTGTTCGTCCGACGGCGAAAACGCAACTTACGTTTGTCGTAATTGCTAGAACAAGCGTTTCCTTTTCAAGAGCCTGAGGCATGTGAGTCACATGGGCAATGCATTTCTGCTCCGGCATCGGGAAAATGAAACAGTGCGGCCATCGTTTTTACTGCTTCTCAAGTTAAACTTCAATGCACACAACTCTCAGTATCATACTCGCTCAAGGCGCATATTCCAAAGCACGACGGATCTGCTTCGCACGGCCTCGTAATGATGTTGACGGTGCAGAAATCTATCTAGGCTATCCTTTGAGGTTATGATAAAATATTCGGATGTTCGCATTGTAAGCGGCACTCCAATTTTGCGCCTGCGATCACTTTCCATTGCCTGCTCAGAGGCAGCAGCGCCTCGTTCTCAATCTCCCCGCCTACCCTTAAATGTCCTTTAAATATTAACTGTTTGCCTACGTAACTATAAATGTAATTGTTCAATATCTAGTAGTATACTCACTCTTTTACTGAGATATATGAATAACCGGATCTCTATACCTATTTTGGGTTCTGTACGTCATAAATGTGGCTTGTAAATACCTCTCGGCGTTTGGGTTGTTACAGTGTAATGTTTTCATTTGATGTTTCATGTTTCGTACATTTGCACGATCTTCCCGGTGTAATCAATGAATGTCATTTGTGTTTCCCGTGAGCGGTGGTATACGTTTGGTAGATTAATAAGCAACATATAGTTTGAAGCCGTAGGATAAGTGACGAGTTGTTCAACAAATAACCAGAGATGTGATCTCCAATAAGCATACATTGTGCGAAGGCATGACGTGGCTTCTTGAGCATTAATGCGACCGTGCGAGAAATATGGCGGATAAAATGGCATAGGTTTGCAGAAATCTGGCTCATATTTTCATTGCTTGCAAATGCAACCAATGGGGAGATGGAAGACAGAGATGAAGCGGCAACTTTATGCGATGGCCGATGTAAGTCCTATCCACAGTATTCAAGACCTATCACATAGACGCAATATATACAGGTCAGAGGTTGCCTTGTGGTACATTGCCCAGTGCACTATTTCTTGATCCAGCGGGGCCACGGACGCTGCGCTTGTGAATGACGATCCTCCGCAATGAATGAATGGTGCTTCGCTGATCTTGCATGTGATTAGGTCTCAGTATCTTTTTAGGATGCTGCAGGCCTCAAAACTGGGCCTTCACTGGCAACTCCTCATCTGCAGCTCGAGCAGGTAGCCGATTCCCGGTTTTAGCGAGTGGCTACGTTCCGTTCGCGGCCGTTAACACAGCGCCATGTCTGGCCGATGTACAATTTTCCACATGACCGGGTAATGTCGTAGGCGGCTGCATTATCAGCCTCCCGCAGTGTGACTCTAGACACAGCGCTTGCCCACTTCTTCGCAGTTGACCCTTTTTCACTGCACCCTCTGTGTTTTCATCTCTAAGAAAAGGAGGTCCACTCCTGAGCGGCCAAGGATCTTTTGAGGTTGTGGCTTGCCTTGTCTACAAAGACGACAACTTTCCTCCTTTTAGGACTGGCACGCGACATCTGTTTCTGAGCAGTAGTGCGTACGTAGGTCATGAGCTTGTTGATGATGCTATAGAGAAGCTTACCCCGATGTACGGCGGAGCAAACACTCTTCGTTTGAGTCCAAAAACTGGACAGTACTCGGAGCTTGCAGGAGCCGGACAGAGAGCTCTCCAGAGTAGAGTTCGTCACCGCCTTCTTCACCCTCTTCGAATGGGCCGAAAAGTACGGGAGGAGTGCCTCTTTCGAGTGTGGGAATTTATCTTTTAGTCGTATATTCCTAAAGTACTCAAGTTTTTTTTTTTTAATTTCTAAGCATTAAAAACTTTCTTTTCGAAAAAAACACCGCAGGTGATGTCTCCCGGAGTCACTTAAGGAAGGCGCATATGATTGAAAAATGGGCTTGTAGCTTTACGGCAAAAGAAATTGTCGGTTACCCTAATGTTACGTTTTTTTTTCAGGATGTAAACGCTACCTATTTGCATCACAAACGTTTCATTCTTCACAAAAAAATGCAGTAGACATAATGACGAGCCGCTAAGCGAGCAAACAATATTACCCACAGGAACTTCGCTACAGTTGTGTGAAATTTCCCGCTCGCGAGAAAACACGCACTAAGAGCAGCGCCACACTGAATACAAGTGTCGAAGTTTCGGGGGTGTGCTCGCTTTATAAAAGCAGAAAAACACCCCACGCCTTATCCGTTCTTGTCTAAATCGCCCCACCCAGACGCGTAACCTCGCCATTCGCCGTAGAGTGTTGAGCGGAATAAGTAGAGGATACGTTTCATCCTCTCGAAAAATAAAAGAATCTTGTTTGTTATCTTCACGTCCAAGTTCAACATTCCGCATGAGAAAAGTTGATCGCAAGAGTGTCAGCTCACATGGGAGCAATTTGCTCACTCAGACGTTTGAGCTCTGTCGTTTTCAGATGCGTTGGCAGCGGAACTTCGGCAGTAGCTTCACTGCCAAGCCCCCCGAAAGAAGGACCTCATTCGTATGCATTTATGCAAACGCAGGGCTGCTCGCTCTTTATCGTGGCGAGAAAGTAACATCTGTGGCAAGCTCTTGCGCACTGTATTTGCTCACCTCGCGTGTAGCGTAAGCCCGCAGTAGACGCCAAGCGCAATAAAAGTAGAGCTATACTTCCGAGGAATATTCTTTTGCGTGCCAGCTTTAGCCACCCTCCCCCCCCTATTCTGTATCTTTTGCTGTGTTCGAGAAAGAGATAAATGAGTTTGATGCTATTTAGGTCACATGCCCCATCCTGCACCGCAGCTATGAGGTGAGTAAAGTTGCCTTACATATTTTAGGCAAGAAATGTGCTGTTTTTTGAGCGTCAATTTCATTTAGGTTCTGCGTGATCCTTGAATTGAATTTAGTGTTTTTAGATACGTGGATGAAAAAGTGAGACACTGCTGTTCAATAGGATTACCTGCCAACCTATTCATATCGCAGGTTTTAATTCAATCGATCAGGGTAACCCCGATACCCGGGAGGTATAGATAAGAACCTCTCAGCTGCTGACCATTCAAACGTTCGAACGCTCGTTTCGTTGTGGCCGCTGCTGCATGCTTTGATAAATTAGAATAAAAAGTTGCAGTTTCCCCTGCTCAAAAAGACGCTGCACGCTGTGGTGGTTTGTAGTGTGGCATAAATGCTACTCTTTCGTGGGGTACATTATTTATGGAAGTTTGTGACAGGAGTTTAGAAAGCATTCACAAATTGTTGTCTTTTTTTAATCAGAAAATGATATCAAGCATTTTTCAGTTTTGTTGTGAATACTTGTCTAAAGCCAGAATTCACTGTATAAAATTTATGATACAGTGGATAACCATGCCAAAAAGTACAGCATTTATGATGTAATTCCTAGTTTCAGTAACTTGTTTGCCTTAACCAATTAAAACACTTGCGATGAAGAGAGTGAGTTTTGCGCAAAATTTCTGATACGGCTCAGCGCTATACCACTTTTTATGCTAGGGAATTGATTGTCTTTTTTATACTCCGCGCGAGCTGTGCTGTCAACAAAAATCTTAATAAAAAGAACGCGTTGTGTACATTTCCGCGTGGCAGTCTAAATGCACTTCGAGAACTGTAAATGCTAGAAGTTATGCCGTCCGATTATTATTTCCGAAAACACAGTTCATCTTGTTACAGTCTGTGGGATTCTTCAGGTAAGGTGATAAGGCGTCGTGGTGCACGGCGGAATATCAGAAGCACCCTATCCCCCGCTAACCGATCATTCCAGTTGCAAACTTTTGCGCCTTTTAGAAATATCCGAAGTTCTAATACGCATCCGTGCGCATCTTTCTAAAACAAATATCTGAGCGTTAGGCCAACATGAAAAAAATAACGATAGGGAGGTCGGTGATTACATTTCTCTTGATGGATAGGGTAAGAAGCGCATTCTTATTTCCCTTACACAGCTGTTTATGTTTATGGTGTTATGTTTTTGGCTGGGGTAATAACCGAAGATATGGTCAGGGGGCAACTGCAAGCTGGATGGTAACACTTATCGTTTGCGAACATTTGATGCACGTGTCACAAGCTTCCGAGAACCATTTTATATCGTTAAATTTTGCACCCCTCTTTAAGTTACATACAAACTATTGCCATCATTAAAAAAGGCGTTTATGCAAATATGGCACAAATGATTCTGAACACACAGCTAAACCCTGTGGTGGGTCCTGGTGAAACCATCTCTTCAATATATTTGTGAGCCCAGCGCAGATCCTGTACGTATTGTGCTCGCACACTTTATAGCAGCTTCAAGGATTTGAGAGAAATCAGTGGTTGAAGCAACAGAACTTAAAATCGCAGACACGAGTACAAAAAAAGTGAAAACTGTAAATCCACGTGTTGTTGGGTGCCTTAAATAACGTTCGCATCGGTACACGTCCGATTGGTGATACGTTTTTTGTGCACAAAGTGGTGGTCACGATGAATGCCAGCACCGAAAACACGTGTCGGTACGAGATGTGGTACATGATAACAAGCCGGAGGCATTCGAAATCTGTTGCGGATATTTCAACTCGTTGCGCATAATATTTTCGTGTCTAGTCAGCTGGGACGCAAGCACACGCCTCCGTTTGTCTTACATTGCCGCAGTACAACACCCCACAGTAAAGAATCACTCCTTGACAATCCATCGCACTTGCAACGTTCCTACGTGTGCCGTGTTTCTCTGTTTGTCTGCAGTTCTAAACTATGCCCTTCGTAGGGCGAGGCTAAAGCACATAATTTTTAAATCTTGTACATGCCTAATTGTTGTATCAAAACTAAGTTTTCCCTTTTTTCATGGAGTGGCCACTAAATGCAGAAGGTTTGTCTAAAATGCGCTAATATTTCAGGTATGTATTAGTTTATTACGTTTTGTAGGAATTTATCTTGCAAATTTAAGGATACACCTAATAACGGTTCCAAATGTTCTTCTACTGAAAACATTTGCAGCCTGTCTCAGGTGTTCTGGGGTATTTTCTACCTCCCATTTACTTACTTGTACCTTAATTTTTCGATAACTAAAAACATTCATCGGTCAAATAGGTGTACCTACGTGCTTTGAAGGCAAAAACTGGGCGCTACTGATCGAAATGTTTCTACAGCTACTTTGCGTTAGCGTCTTTTTGTTCGCTTTTGTTTCTTGCTGTTTCGGCGCAAACTACTTCAACAAGCCGATTGGTCACTCTTTACGCGACGGCTTCTCCACAACCAGAGCTTTCGACGCCTGGTTGAGACTCGTTCCACTCAGAATCCGTCGTGGGCATCGTTTACTCGGCTAACTGCCCACTGGCAACAGGGTAGAGACGTCCAATAAAAAAAACGTGGTGGGGTCGTGGTAGTGCCCTCGGCAGCTACTCTGAAGACCAGAATTCAATTCCCACACGAAGCAAATTTTTTTGTTATTTTCTCTATGGCCCCTGGAAGTTTTAATGCACTGGAATAAAATCTCTGGAGGGGTATCCCAATAGAGGTCTTGTGTAGAATTAGTCCTGCAAAAGAAAAATATTGGTCATTATGTTATAATAACTACGTCGTAAATTTCTGGGCTCTATAGTCTTCACTTCATCTGTTCATTTATTATTTTTGTGTGTGCGCTGTCAACTCCGCTGTTTGGAGCTCTGCGTAGCCACTAACATTATGCGGTGCGTGACGTCAAACGAAGCGTTCCGAAAGGTCAAACATTTTAGCTAAATATGTATAAGCGTCCCGACCCAATTATTGCATTACCGCCGAAACGTAAACATCTTTCAGAGCAAACGTGTTTCCGCTCAAGAAAATGCTTAGACAAATCAACAACCGCCTCAGAAGCAGTGCGTTCGCAGCAAAAGCTCAATGAAAGTAGCACGCCTAGCCATAGCGCTAGGAACTTTGCCGGATGTAATCAATGAAGTAACCGCAAGTCACACCGGAACATTTCTTTTTTTGTGTGATCTAAGCAGAGTTATGGCGCCGTTTCCCAAGGAATATTAGCTTGGAGAAGATGCGCTCAACACCGGACGTAAAAGCAACCTGTAGAGCATGCAAGTGGCGCGTGGTGTATGTTTATGTGGTTCTGGTAAGAAACGATTGCTTTAAGTTCACGTGGTCCGTTTCACATATTTTTGGCTTGGTATCCTACATGTATACATTAAACATAATTTGCTGTGCTGTGTCACCATTCTCTGCGAACACGCTGGCACAAAAAGCTCCGCTATTTCTACTCTTGTCATTCATTTCAACTTCGCGGCGGTTATCAAACAGAAGAAAGTCTTGTGGGGTCCCAACTAATATCTTCAGGATACCGGGCATGTCACCATGAGTACTAGACGCGAGGCGCAGTTGCTGCCTCACGTAGAATACTGGAATACCAACACCTTGACAACACACTGAGAGCGAATTGATTTCCGGTGTACTGAAGCGGTTCCACATACTTGCAGCCAGATGATCGATACCGATAATCGTGGGGCATTTACCTCTTCACGAATTGCTTTGCTGGTGCGTTCGGTTACAATCACGTTGGTAGCCAGTATAGTGGCTAAACCCCCACCAGTCTGTATGGGCCTCCGCAGGAAGAAACTGGCGTGAAATCACATTTTCAGTCGGACATTCTCGGTTAATTTATCAATTCTAAATCTGTCAATAGCTAATTACATGTGCTCCAGTTGTCTTTTCGAATAACGTAGCTGTCACTTAGAGGTGGTGACTAGGTGAAATTTTACAATAAAATCTCTCGCGCTGTTGTTGTTTTTGTGTTTTATTCTGTTTTTTTTCATTTATCCTTGATATCGGCGGACACAATTCCTCTCTCTTGCTAAGCTCATAATTACTAAGAATTTAAAACTCGTCAGAACAATCTGGGCTCACTAAGTTTAGCAGACGTGTTATTTTTGCGGCATTGTAATTTGGGGTGACGAAATGGCCTCAAAAGGCCGAGGACGTTTAGGAGCTTTCCCACAAGGTTAAAAGCAAAAACAAGCACTGGCCCTTTTCAACGACGTCAATGCTTACACAAGAGTTTTGCAGTGGGAACACAGCAATATAAAACTTGGCTCCTTGCAGGCTTATTAGAAGGCGGAATATTACAAAGTCATTAAACGTTTTAAGTTTACCATTGAATAAACATCGGAGTTTTCTTGTTACGTGGTGGAGTTATCTTTGATGTAGTGCGCGGAGTCATCCTGGCCCTACCTTCGCACCGTCTAAGCATGAACTATATCTTCGAGTGCACGCTGGTCGTGGCGGGCAGCTTCAGTCGCGCCACGACCACAAATTGACCATGTCCCCAGTTCGAGAAACAGCACGAAGATAAGGCATGACGAGACACGAGCCGACGTTGTGCGTCCCGCCCATAGAGAATCATACTAATATATACTACATGAAAATCTGGCGCTGCAATCAGCGGCCCTCATGGGCGCCGCCGTTGCAGCTAGCGACGTTCCTCGCTTGCTTGGCTTAGCTAGCCATATTGCTGCTTTTTTGTCTCGAAGCCATCACCAACAAAAAGGGCAACATCGTTTTCTTGTTCATCTTGCATGAAGCTTCTAGATAACCCTGACAGGAAACATCTTTCTGAAACTTCAACTTTATCACCAAACAAATTTGATTAACCCTCTTCAGTATCATCCTTACTTGCATCCAGAGGCAACTTTTCAGCCTGTTCGTGAGCCATGCCGAGGACAAGTGGAACGTGCCTGCCGGGTACATGACGCAACGCTCGCTGAAGCGCGGCTCAACTAGACAGCGCCACAAGATATCCCGCTAGTGTACTTTAGTATAAAAGTCTATGCCCCCCGCCCTCTGGTCTGACGTGGCACCGAGAACCTTGGCCGATTCGTAGCTGCCTGCCGTAGTCAGAAATCATCAATGCCGTCACCGTCAGTCGTAGCGGCAACCGATTCTTCAAGGCATATCTCCATTGCATTGCTCATCCGCATAGCAATCCTCGCCGTGCCTCGGCCTCGACACGGGCGATCGTCGCCTACAGAGGAATGATCTCACGGGCACATTGGTGGACAGTGACCCATTAGCGCTATGACTCACCACTGATCACAATGAGAGCAGCCTTAGCAGGCTCTGTCGTTTCCGCAATGTATATAGTCTAAATCAATCGTTAGAATTTCTTGTTGTTCATGTCCTATGTCCTGCCGCCCCGCAAAATTGTTTTCTCTCTAAATACTTCGGCAGCTGCGGTATGTAGTCGGAGCCGTCAAAGCATACCAAACCCCAGTTCTGGGGCTTGGTCGCTTGGAGGCTTGAGCCAGAGCCACTTTGCGATCGCACAATTAACTCACTTCGGAATTTTAAGCGGAAGAGAAAAGAACAGAACGGGCATGTTAACCAAGAAAGAAAAGTCCGAAAATAAGCGTATAAATGCGTGATGTGTGCGACACGTTGTTTGAGTTGATTAGGAAGCCAAGTTTTATTGTAGCTTGATCTGTGAGGCGACGAAGGTAATTAAAGAGCTCAGGCATACCGGTTTTGTCGCGTAAAAAGTTCTTACGCTTCGAGCAATTACAGCCGTCTTACTTCCAGTACGGCCGTTGCGATGGCTGAGTGGGCAGAGGCATTGTGCTGCTAATCATAGGGACGCGACTTCGATATCGCCGGCGCCGTCGTTTCTCTTATAAAGGCACAAACCAAGAACCACTGTGCCGAGATTTCTTTCACGTTATAAATTCCTGGGTGGTCAAAACTATTCTGTGGCCCTGCACTGCAGTGACCTCCTCTCCACGGCGTAGCTTCAGCCGTTAAGCAACAAAATTTAGCTCTCTGCATCATCAGCAAAAACAGCACGAAATTATTTACACGACATCGTACACGTTTGTGTAATCAATCGTCAGAGGTTGCTTCCCAGCGAGTTACAGGTGATAACTTCCGGGCAAATATTCTGGAAAATTGCCGGCTAAACTCAATACGGTGTACAAATTACGCTGAACCCATAAATACTAGCTTTTCCAGTAATTGCGCCCCAATTCTTTGTATGATTCCCAGGATAGAAAAAAGAATCACCATTAACAAACTGCGGTAAGCACAAAAGCTTCACCTTCATTGGTTTGCTTCAGTTTCATAGGCGGTGACCACTGAAAGCGACAATGCAGGCAGCCATAACGTTGGTTTCAAACGAAAGTTTGAACTTCCCATATCCATTCTACGTTGATTCGGTGCCGAAAGATGTCTTCTTTGCCAAAAATTACCTAATTAGACATTGACTTTTCCTTCCTCAGTGCAGTGCTTCAATAACGCAAACAGCAACGGCTGCAGCTGCTCTTTGCGTCACAATAAACCGAAGCAAACGAGGCAACGGTAATGTTAACGGTATAGAAGCAACCGAATGCAACGCTACCATGTACCAAGCTGTTTTGTTCTAATCAGTCGGGCTTTCTCGGACTCGCTTATTGTTTGCTGCTCCGGAACACGAAGCAAAATATTTGTTCAGAGGACCCGTGATCAGTATTGAGGCTTTGTTGAAGAAAATAGCAGTGTTTTTTTCAAATTAAAAGTGCGTGACAAACCAAGCGCTTGTGCGCAGCATAGTGGCACAGCGGCCAGTCTGGAGGAGTAGCGCCATTCAGCGGCACCCAGGAAAGACGCTTCGTACGGCAGACGTTCCCCACACTTTAAAATACTGACTTTAGCCAACATAAGTGCTCCCGTGTCTGTTTCAACGCTGCGAAAACACGTAAAGAGTCACAATAAAAGCGGCTATGCACATAGTACTGTACAATGGGTGCACAATTAGTTGGCCCGGTATTGCACGAGCTATTGCACCGACATCGAAACAAACTTGTTGGCGTTTGGAATCGTCGCCTGATCTATCGGCTGGGCTTCCTTCGTATTGTTTCTTGGTTTCTTTTTGTTATTTCACTTTGAAACTTGCCAAAACAAAAACTTTCACTTACGTTTTTTAAACTTGCGAATGGTTATTGTTAAAATAATTGCCGTACACGTTTAACCCCTTTCAGTGTAAGTTGCGCACTATAACAAGTGGCGGAGACCCTTGACTTCACGCTTTTGCCATTTTGTAGCGTAAGCTACACCGGCCGAGGTTGAGCGGTTTCGCGTGTGCCGTGAAGGGCCGTTCTGCGCAAGCGCGAGAACATTGGAATGGATTGAATCGGATCGGATCGCATCGGATATTGGCTTGAATTGGATTGAATTGGCTTGCATTGCATTTGATTTGGATTAGATTGGATTGGATTAAATCGGATTCTGTTGGATTGAAATGTAATCCAATTGGAGTACAGGTGCGGAACCTTAGCTCACGCTACGTATATCCTGGCATAGCCGAGCTAAGCCACTGCTAATTTTTCTACCTTATTTTAGAGAGGCTACTCTCATGAGTGGTATATTCGTCTTCTATGTGAGCTACTCTATCGACCTACGCAACTTGATACTTCTTCACGCAGCACAAGCAAGGATTTGATTCCCCTTGGTGCACTGCGCACTCTCGCTCCCACTTGCCTAATTACACACCAAGAGACGAAACAAAACCATTACTGAGGTTTGTGTCACTAAAGATTTAGGACTGCAGGAAGCAATGTTCTCATGCCTGCGCTGTTTTCTACGAGCTCTAGACGTTGTGTGGGAATAATGACACGCCTCGAATGGGGTTTTTTAGGTACGAGGCTTTTCATCACCGCAGACTGGACGGCTGTGCTTCGACAAATATGTCATTAATACTTGCATAATAAGCAATAAGCAAAGCCTACTCACAATAAAGATCAAAATGCGGCTGGCTCAGCATACTGGCGATTTCCCATGGGCTTTAGCCGAAGCATTTTAGCTATGTCTGGCGTTTCGAATGCATGCTGTTTAAGAAACCCTGTACGAGATATAGCAGGAAACGGTGTCTCATGAGTAAGCGTTTAATTTGTGTAATATGTTTTTTACAGATTCACCTCCAGCTTGTTTTTCCATTTATCGCATATATTCTCTCCCACTGTATTTCTTTCTTTTAGCTGAATTTTTATTGATGTTCCTGTAATGCAGCATCTGGCGTGTAGTAAATCTTTCAAGCTGCGTGTTGTATATGTCTACCTATCAAGCAGTATAGTTAATCTGAAATATCATACCCTGCTTTCTCGCTCAAAATTCTGACCTCTCAGGAACCTAGGGAAACCACTTCAGAAAAGTGATACTTGGACCAAAGCAAGAAGTAAACGTGGAGATGAAAACACTAGAAGAATATTCAGGATTCCGAATATTTTATGTGGAGTTTGCTGTCAAATCTTGCTCCCCATGCATTTCTGCGGGATAGTTTCCATGGCTCAGGAACCTAGACGCAAAGCGTGCAAGACTTGAAACTGTGCGCACAGCACGTTTTCACCCCCAATATTAGCAGCGCAAAATAAGTTTCAATTACGCTAAATAACTGCAAAGTAATCGCTGTTGAAAATACTGCCATGAGCGGGAAAGCTGCATATGTGCTATTTTACGAAAATACAAAACGAATTTATGATGGCTGATTGTAGGCTTTAATCTGTCGATGCAATGCAGGCGATAAGGCGCGCTGTAGTGGAGGGCCCCAGATTAATTTTGACCACCTGTGGATTTCTTAAGTGCGCTGAAATCTCGTACACACTGCAGTTTTTGCTTTTCGCCTGCATCAGGAAAGCGGCCGCTACGACCGGGAATCGAACCCGCGTCCCCATGTTCAGTAGCGCAACGCTTTAGCCACTGAAGAATTTATGATAAGTCTTAAACGGTCTTTTCATATTTCTACTAGATAAACGGCCCAATAGACGTCTTTGTGTTTTTGAACATACTCCACCCTCTCACCTAACCGCGACAACTGGCTGATGTACACCTCGACAGTGTGCTCACATAAATAATTGGTACAAAGTTCCACACGACCGTCTGACCTAACCGACGGAATAATTATTTGTCAAAACAGAAATAATTTATTTGTGCCGCTCTCAAACACAGTGAGCCCCAATTCCACTTCTTTTCACATTCCACGCTTCACACAAAATTTCATGCTTATTTCCCAACTTAGAGGCTAGCTGCGCGCCGACCGATGAAATGCCATTCCGTGTGTGATGCCGTTAGCTCTTCCAAGCGGAATTCAGTCAGGCAACAAACAAAAAACGCTTGTGGCAGCCATACGAATCCTCAGGTTACGTCGCCGCTGATCATTCACCATTCATAACCAGTACAGCCCGAAGAAAACGATCCCCAAGAACCGCATCATCATCAATCACAGGCTGATGGGGTTGATCACGAAGTGGGCTTGTTTCTTGCCTCTCAGAGTACTGCCACAACACTTGACCTTTGCGCCCCATCCTTAATAGTATTCACCCGCACCGACGGAACATGTTGCAGTACCAGCCATGAGCGAGGGCGATTGAGAGAGACGCCAGGTTGCAGGAAAGATCCTACTAGGGAGGAACGTGACTTCGGGGCAGCGTTTCCAATTCGTAGATGGCCGCGGAGCTGACTGCGAACTGTTCTGGCGAGGAGCCCTCTTATTCATATTTGATGAGGATGCTTGCCTTTGCCGTTGTGGCGTGGAACCCAGCCACCTACAGCAATGGATGAGGGCCTTTGCTTCGCGCATTGCCAGTGGAGCTTCGACTGGGAAGATGGGTTTCAATCAGAGCCTACGCCAAGCAACATGCTTTTTACTGCCAGTAAAGCTATTTGGCAGAGTACGTCCCCAGAGAGGACGTCAGACAAACTTTTCGGGTGTAGGTAGACAGTACTCTGCAAGGCAGTTTGGGCGCAAAGATGTGGTAAAGTTTTCTAGACGGCACTGGAAACGCGTGAAGTGTAGTACGGTTGATATCAGCTAGAAATGTCCACGGACATCTCGGTTTAAGTTTCCAGATAAGTCAGTTTTGTATACATAAGTTTCCTGACGCCCCGTCGATCTATGCGCCAACACGAAAGCAAAGTCAGCCAATTTTTGTACTCATGCACTTCGTCCTCACGAACTTAAAAATTCTATTTGCGCAAATAAACTGTGATTAAAAAAGCTGCATTTTCATTCCAACCAGGTGGACGCAAAAAAAAACTCGAGGTCATGATACAATATTACAATTGGGTAACAAAATATCCTATAATTCAATGCATTTAGCGTAGAATGGATACAAAAACGTCCAACCACATCTTAGGATTGTCCCATATTACCAATAGGTTAAAATATCAACATTTCGCCTGCTAATTCATCAATAATAGAAGTAAAACCTCTGTGCTATAGGACAGAAGCAGATCCAACTGATCGCATAGAAATTGCAGATTCCAAATACGCCTGTTTAATAAAATAAACAAACGGAAAGTAAGCAGAAATAATATTTATTTGCATTTTTATTGCTTTGAGAGAATTATTACCAGAAGTTTTTTTTCTCGATAACAAAGCCTTTTCCTTCAATTTCAGATGATTAGATGATATCAAGTATATCTTAATATTTATGTCACATGCAACGGAAGCACCTAAACTTGTATTAAACCGTGAATAAATACAATGCTCAGTACCTTGGAGTAATTTTGTTGAATTACTCAGATAACCCACGTCCACACCACAATATTGTTGTAACTGCAATATTTATTAATCAACAAGTGAGAAATAACAACCATACGAATTCTGGTGCATAAAACAAACTGGTGTAAGTTCCAAAAGATGCGTACGAGGTTTCTCGCTTCAAAGTAGCTGACGGGCTCACTTGACCTAGGTAGTTTTTTTTCTAACTACACAACGCAAGGTTCCGTGACACATGCCCGAAAATTGGAGTAAAGCCGAGTGGAAGAAAGACAAAATTCAAAAACCCAAACAAACAAAACACAAGGAAAAGCCCTGTGACACAGTTCCCCCACCATTGCTGTAGAAGACCACGTGAATGACCCAAGACTGCCGATGCAAGGCCTGAAATGTTTGACCTACTCAACACCTGCGGAGAGAGCCGCCTATCACGGGATCACCGCTGGTCGGTGGCACAACGCTACACGTGTAGAAAAGAAAGGTAGGGATCCTATGAATAAGAAAAGAAACGCACGAACCGTCGTAGTTATGAGCAACTTCCACAGCGAGAACAAGAATACAGCAAACGTGCACGCAGGACACTCGCCAGACTTCAATTGAACATTTTACTTTGCTGGCATGGAGCACGAAGTGATAACATTTACGCGAAAACAAACTGATACAGTAAACGCTCGTTAATTTGAGCTCGGTTAATTCGAACTTCCGGTTAATTCGAACTCCTGACATGGTCCCGGCACAGCCCTGTATATCTCAATGGGGCAAAACTCCCTATTATTCGAACGCGTCGGTATTCGAACTATGATTTCCTGGTTTCTATTGCTACTGGCAGAAGAAGTCGGCGCAGAGTGGTTACAATGTGTTGCAAATCCAAATCAAACCAAATTTGCTAGAGATGCACAACAGCGAACAGAAGAACAACACCGTGGCGGGCGCCGTAGGCTCCTGAAACAGCTTACCGTAAAAACCCGCGTATAATACAAGGTTTTTTTCCAAATTTTGCTATGTAAAATTTGTGCCTCGTATTATATGTGGATCCCAAAGTTTTCAGCCGAAAATGTGCACTTTCGGTTTCGGTTTCAGCGGAGGGTGCGCCATCTTGCGATGGCGTTAGCTGGCTGCTGCTTCTCTCAGTCGGCGCTATTTTGATTGTTTTGACCACGCGAAGGGTCGGGACGTTCACCGAAAGTCTATCACGATGGCGGGTACATGAAGGCAGTATTCGGCTGCAATTAAAAGAAACGTTATTTTATGTACCAAGACCATCAGGAATTGCGCCGCAGGACGGCAGTTCGGCGTCACCGAAGGCAGCATTTGCAGGTGGAGAAAGCAACTGATGGCCTGGAGCACTGTTGGGGTTCCCGTCAGTGCTCGTGTTGGACGCCTTTCGCTGCTACCTGGCCGATTCCGTGAAGAAGTTGTTGCGCGAACCCGGCACCGAACTCAATGTCATTCTAGGAGGAATGACATCCCAGCTGGAACCGCTAGACGTTTGCATCAACAAGCTTTTCAAAGACTGCATCAGGTCCAGCTACCAAGAGTGGATAAGGTCAGGAGACCCGTAAGTGACAGCTACCGGATGGCTGACGCGGGCTTCTCCAGCGGTGCTTTGTGGCTGTATCGCGGATACGTGCGCCAGCATCTCAGAGGAGCTCGTCAGTTGCTATTTTTTAAGAAATGCGGCATCTCGAACGCCTTTGATGGCACTGAGGGCC
Source organism: Haemaphysalis longicornis (assembly GCF_048455015.1). Classification (NCBI taxonomy): domain Eukaryota; kingdom Metazoa; phylum Arthropoda; class Arachnida; order Ixodida; family Ixodidae; genus Haemaphysalis; species Haemaphysalis longicornis. The sequence goes on along the minus strand of NW_027526361.1, from coordinate 200,941,178 downwards.
ACTTTGTGGGAAGACATTTCCGACAAGGTTACTTCAGGAGACAGTGGCAGCGAACCTGACGATGACTGAGCGGACGTCGGGAGACAGTGCCAGCGAAAACTGACAATGACTGAACGGTAACTGCAGTGCAAATAAATGTTTTCTGTGCTTTTTACCCCGCATATGTGGATGAAAACTTTTTTTCTGATTTTGCTGTCCCCGAATTACACCTCGTATTATACGCGGGTCCGTATTATACGCGGGTTTTTACGGTATTTGGCGTTTACAGAGGGTCCGCGTGCTGCGGCGCATGCCAATATTATTTACAAAGCATTATTTACAAAATTACCTGCCACAAACGTGCAGTAGCGCTAATTCGCAATGACGAGTCCCAAGGTGCCTTCTTTGTGTTGTGCTAGCACCGTGTAGCGCGATTTTCATTCATACGAGCGCCCGCCCACTGATTCAAACTTTGCTTAATTCGAACCATTTATGGTCCCCTTCGAGTTCAAATTAACGAGTTTTTACTGTATTACCTACTAAAAATGATGGCGCCAACCGAGCTGCGTGCAACCCCAAACGGGCCAAGATCTCATTCGCGCGCCCTTGCAGGAATGCTAGCCTTTCGCAAACTGCGGAAGTAACACGTAATGTTCCTTCTGGGTCCATTGACCTCATGTGACATCATTGTAACGAAGCATCCTAACACGCAAATTTAGAATCAACCTAATGCGCAAGCATGGGAACATAGTTGTCAAACATCAACCGTAGCGAAAAACACAAAAACCTATTCTCGGAAAATATCGATCGCGCTAAATTTCGAACATAGTCTGGTGGCTGGAACAGTGACAAAGCTATAGGTCAGCGATCAAGTAAATAATGTGGAAGCTGGTAATTTTTTGATGCAAAACATCTCTTTCTCGGGGGCATGTCACTTGTCCGTGCCCCGTCCGCAGCGCCTCTGATGATGATTGCGGCCGGATGCCTCTAGGGATTGGTCAACCAAAGAATCCATCACGAGATAGCTTCGCGTTCAACCACCGTCTTCATCTCCCGTAGGGGAACCGCTGAAGAAGAAGATGGAGAAGAAGACATAGCTGCGAAGAGGAGGGCGTGTACGTTGCTCTCGGCCGGTGCCCCAACGTCAACAACCTTTCCCTCACCAACGCTGGCGAAGACTACCGATTCTTCCACAGAGACGCAACATCGACAAGAACATGATGGACGAGTTTCGGCACCTCGAGAACCACCGCCAACTCACCGCCACACAACACTACTAGCGTGCCTTTGCCACCGGTGTGCACCGGGACGCGGAATTCCCTCTTGCGGTACTAAACACCAGATCCCTCAACATAACGGCAACACAATGTAACCACACTGAACTCCCATGATGCTTTGCATCCTTATCAGTGTTCCCCATGGGAAGATGGTATACGTTTTTTTCTTGTCGTGATTCCAGATAACCCTCCAGATTTTCCCTGCAACCAGACTCCTTTCTTTACGATCCCCCTCCACACACATACACACACACGCACACGCACGCACACACACACACACACGCACGCACGCGCACACACACACATACACACACACACGCACACACAGTAACCATTTTTTAGGTGTATGCGGCCCATGTAGGATCAGCATGGGCAATATTTTTCTTGACATCCTATGACACTCCACATATGTGTCAAAATGGACTGCATTTAAGCCGGTGCTGTTTGTGGATGGGTGTATACAATACATGACTTCATAACAACTCTTTAAACTTACTCACAAAAGCCCACAAACTTATATAATGCGAGTCGGGCGCCTAAGAATTGACACTTTCCGCTTAGAGAAGACCCTTATGTGGCCACTTCTCCTCACTTCGAATAAATATCTAGAATCATTCTAAAAGGGCTAGGAGACGTACTTTCGCACCCCTTTTTCCCCTACCAACATCGCTGATTCGTTCTACCAGCCCATACATCACCCATCTTCATCGGAAATCGTTCACTGTATATCTAAAGACGGGAATTCTATCGCAGCAGTGACTGCGATAGAATCCGCGTCTTCGGGCAAGACGGCTACAAAGTATAGCCTCTTTCCGCAATGTTTATTTGGAATTATACGGTTTTCACACTTTGTAGCTCATACTTTAGCAAGTTGTTCTTGTTTATTTTCAGAACAACGCTTCATTGTTTACGTTCAGAGGTCCAGGGACAGCAGGTGTGCTTCCTATGTATAACGAGCGGAGCATAGATTTCCCAATACTTTTACTGGCAATATTTCATTCGCACTCATGTATCGGTTGAGATTACGTGTGCTCAGAGATAGTGTGCAAACAGTTCGACTTGAATTGTTTTCGTCCTAAATTCACACCCTAACATCTGTCGTGTGAGGATTATATTGGCGCATTACGTGACAGTTATATATCTTCCTTTCATGGTGAATCACCTTGCCGACTTGAGCAATCTGCACGTTGCTGCATGACTAGACCATCAAATTTTTCATACAGGAAGCCTTCTTAACTACCCCGATTAAAACATCGGACATTAACATTTAATATATAATAATGTTTCGTTACCCTAATATATAAATTGTTCTTGGCTACATTCGCACGACGGTCATTATGTATGTAGATGATGCCTTGCATAGGTTTTTTTTTTTTTTTGCCCTGCCCGAACTTGGGCATTTCACATATTACTGTGTGACCGCTTCTGAGCGGTTGCTTTACAGTGACGAGAGGGTGTCAACTCGTGGGTTCTTACCTGACGGGCGAAAACGCAGACAATTATGGCCCGAAATACTGGAAAAATGACGGGGCAGCCGAATATTCTTTTTTGATTCCTGTATTCCTTACGCTTACTTCGCGCACTATAAACGGGGACCCAACAAAACAGACACACATAGACCAGTTCTCCGCCTTCGACGTATCTTATTGTACGCAAAGTTTCGGTGATGAACGCAAGCCAAACTGCCCGCATTTCCATGTCATTGGATCTTGTATTTTGTTCGCACACCGCAATTGATCGACTTGTGTACTTTGAATTCTTGCGTTTATATTTGCCTACTGTTTCAGACCACCACACTGCTTTTGTCACAACTCGATTTCTGGAACTAAGCTGCCTCCACTTTAACTGAGCAGAGTGCAAAACACAAAGCCTTTGACCAGTGAGAGGTGCAGTTTCTATAACTGTTCACAAGCTATTTAATGTGGCCTTGCGCAACAGGTTGTGTTTCAAACATGTAGACGCCAAGAACTGATTGTAGAGACCTCCAAAAGTAATGAATGGGCAGCGGCGAGATGTATAGCTTCGGCATTCGCGGGACTCTGTACTTACTATCTCACCAACACCTTTCTCCTTCGAGTCCGTTGCATGGTGCCCGGAGTGAAGGAACGACGAAAAGGTGTCGCTTTGTGCCCTTGGGTAGTGGCCAGGCGCCTGCAAGTTCATATTTTCCTAAGTCAAGATATCTTACAATAGCACATACATTTTGACACCAAAGTGTTTTATGACGCGGTACAGCAAGATCTTACTGACGTTATATCCATCACGGAAATGACGCCCCGAGAAAATGTTTTATTGACGGTGTGGCGCCCGGATTCGAGCCCACGAACTCTTTCGCAGCAATGGGAGGTACGCGGTGTTCTGCCAACTGGCCATGGACTCAGACGTAAACAGCTCTACGAACGCACCTGATATCCTTCCAAATGATTCATTCTGGTTGAGCTGCCTCTCAGGACAGGCGAAGCGAAGTAGCGCATCATGACGCTAATGAGCGCCGACAGTTGGCGCCTCGATGCCAGCGCCTTCGTGTACAAGGGACGCGCATGAATTGAGGCACCCTCCACTGCTTACTGCTTTGGGTGTGATGGCTCCTTGTAAGAAAACTTGCTTTAAGCTCCGCTAAAAGGTAATGACTCTGACGGGAGAATGTCGCGTTTGTGACTGCTTTGGTGCGGTGAGAGACATGCCAGCGGGAAACGGAATGCGTTCACGCGTTCATGGTCCAAACCACGGAATGTGCCTCTTGCCTTCTACAAGCTGAGCTTGTCGCAACGCAAGCGTCTACCGTACAGGCCATGCAGCAGAAAATGGTCATATTTTTGCT